>NC_135027.1:3739816-4363745 GCF_051020955.1 Megalopta genalis
ATTTGACCCCGTAAGCGTCTCCTCTATATTTAGTATCGAACCTTCGTAACTTCAGCCTCAATCTTGATATCACCTTAACCCTGAAATAACGCGTAGACACGGAGAGAACTCTGTCTCTAGATGAGTTGTTTCCGACTGAAACCTCGGACCTGTTTGCACCGATTTCTGCCAAAATCCGACCCTGGAAATGTACGTGAACCTCCTTGGACAGTTCGCGATACGCGTCCAATACAATTTATGTACTTGGAGAAATTTCGACGTTGAACGCGAGACCACCCGGCGACTTTATTCGTTTTGATGGAGGAAGGCAAAATTATTTAAATGCCGTTTCAAGAAATGGATGCTCCACGAAGCTTTCGGTTTACTGTACATTCTTCAGCCTCAATTTTCTAATTGAACTGATCGAAGTTTCTAATTGGGAGATGATAAGAGCCACGCCCGTGGTTTGAGCTACCTTCCTTGGGGGCGGAGGGACACCTGAATGGTTAAACAGAGGCATGACGTTATCGTTATCTTTGCCCTATATTATTACTGTGAAAGCTGTGAGGAGACGCGTCGATAGTGCCGGGTGACGGCGTCGTCTATACGTGTCTATGCAGAACAATCGGTGGGTGTCGCGACGGGAAAATCGAAGTTCGGTCGCTCGATACAGCCGCTGCCTTCTTTAAACTGGACTGTGAATGAAGCCATTCCAACGGCAAGAACCCGGCCCTATCAATCAGCGCGGCCACATTTCCGCGAAATGGATTGCTCGGTGGCTGGGCCGATTATGGAAATAATCTTCCAACTGTCTCGCTTGCCAAACTTTTATCTCCTAAAGTTGTTTCGCGGACTTATTCATTCATTTCGCGCTAGAGTTCCAACTTGAATTCATTCACTTATCTACAGAAACTCAACTTCGAAACTATTCTCCTGCATTACTATTTCTACAGGTCTACCCTCCTCTCCAATTATGGAGTCACTTCTACCGGCGTATGTCCGTTGGAGGAGGGGAAAATAGTTAGCAGAACTAGTTTCCAATGATCGAATCTCTCGTTTAGGTGCGATAAGACTACGCTAGATGGAATGTAAAGTATAAAACCATTTTAGTAGAGATTGCTATAAAATTTACCAAAGAATGCTTTTTTCCTACTGAGCAAATAATGCTTTTGTTTTTCTACAGTCTACGAGGAATTATCGCTTGAAGAAACGAAGGTGACGGTGATAAATACTGGACGATAATTCACGGGTAAGCCCACCGAGTGTTGAGGAATAACAAGTCGTCCGCTGGTCGTTCCGTCGTCAGCAAAACGAAGCAATAATTATTTATATGCCGTCCATTAGTCGCGCGTCACATCGCAACTCCTCAGAAGTTGTCGTTAACTTCTGGCAAGGTCTTATTGATTCCATGCATTTCACGGCTACGTGGTGCAAGGGGCAGTTACACTGAATTACTGGCGGCTGGCGATCAACGATTCAGGAAAATAGATGCCTGATGACGGTGCGCTTGAACTTATCGCGCGATCGTTAAGCGGACAGCGTCAATGGCGAGCGTGACCCAGAAATGACCACGCGTATATGCTCCGAAACGCCTCGAACTTAAACAAACATACTCCGTTTACCGTTTCGCTGAAAACGCCGGATTCTCCGAACATATTCAACCGGGCTCGTATTTCCAGGGAGCGGAGAACGTTCAGAGAATCGAAGAACCGCCGAAATCCCCGAGTTCCACGCTCCGCCGAGGTCGAACCGTCTCCGATCGATGGTCCCGTCCTGTTTCTTTCGCGTTTACGGTCCGAAATGCAAATTGAATCGCAGTTTCCGGGACAATGTGCATTAGTACTGGCCTGGGATTCATTCACGGTGAGTGTGCCTCGAGTTATTACGCATCCTGCCTTGAATGAAACTCAGTGAAAAGTGGGTCGCCGCTCGAAAACTGCCTAATCTGAGAGAGGAAATGCGGCAGTTCTCGTTTCATGGCTCGAGACTATAGCTGGTGATAAGAGAGACAGGCGTTCTGAAATTTTATGGCTATTGTATCCTATAGTGTAATCTTGGAATGTGAAAATGAAACAAAAGGAACGGTTGACTAGTTCGAAGCTAAAAAAAATGCGTCTATTAAGCGGGGACTACCGTAGTCGGTCGTTTGGCAACTCGCCAGTTTATTATTTAGACGAGAGCGAGTTCCGTCATGCATTGGATTATGTAAGAGGAATCCAATATTTCCTTTAGTTCTCCAACTTGTTCGTTGAACTAGCAACAACAGCCCGACGGCTTTACTCGCTCTCTATTTTCTTAGATTAATCCTTCTGCAGTCTTGTTCAATGGTCCTAGATGTTTATTAAATAAAATAACTGTTCTCTGGCAAGGAGAAATTAAGTCGAATTAACGATCTGAATGGGCACAGACCCACGTTAATTGGATTCCGCAGAATAAATGCGCGTAGAATGCAATTACAAGGGAAATAAACGAGCCACTTTCTCAAGTGTTCCTTTGACACGAGAAAAGAGGGGGGAGATCAATATTTTAACATTGTCACGGGATTAATCTTTATCGTTGCTGTTCCATATCGAGTCGTTTTTCCAGGCGTCGACGGATCGAGAGGACTCGGAAGATTTGAACGACCTTGATCCGCTGTTGCAGACGACACCAAGAATTCCATACAGTGAACGATTTATTTCCTACTTGTTGACGACCACTTTGAAATTTGCTCGGCTGCAAACTTTGTCCGAACAATCTGCTAACAAAGCAAATCAGTTCTACGGAACTCATCAAGGAACTTGACTAACAATTTTCTTATTCCAGACGATCAATTTGTCGCTTTGCTGATTCGATTCTGGAAGGACTCTAAAGTGTTTCATAGACAGACTACAGATCTTTATGCACTTGTAGCTTGCACAAGATCCGTAGAACGGTTCAATGGACTTGGATAAAGTTGTAAATTACTCTTCATCTGTCGGGACTATCATTTACAAGAACCAAAATTCTGTTCGCTGTAACTGCAATTTGCTGGAGGTTACTCCTAGACCACACGGATTCATTATCATCGAGTCGAAGTACTTAGTCAATGGGAAATAATTATCTATAATTTTGGAACCCGATGCGGACGTTGCCTACGACGAAAAAGTGGAAGTCCAAGGATTTCTCTGTTAACGCATGCTTTCTGTCAACGGTATCGCGTTGCGTGCAGTTGTCGTCTGACGCATTGCAGAACAACTGGCGGTCAGGTCAGGCGAGAAGATCGTGAAGAGAAAAAAATATAGGAAAGGAGGTTAGCGTCTGTACAAGAGCTGGGCAAGAACGGTCCGTACCCGCTGGCGAATCAATTTCATCCGAAGGGCGATCCAAGACCAAGAATCGGCGGGGTCAACGAGCCGTTCCTCGTCAGCCGCATTAATTAAGTAAACGGTAGGCTCTATTGGCGACCTCTTTCAGCTGCTGATCGCGAAATCTCGCGATTACGGTCGCTCGGCGAGCGTGAAACACGAGCCACTGGGTTCTCTGCGACCTACCCGGTCAACCTACCAGTATCGCCTTTCCGCGGCAATCATCCTTGACGGTTAATTGCTCGCATTAATCGACGTCGCCGTCGTCTGATCAGCTGTTGACGCAGCACGTGCTGATCCGATCGAGATTCTGGCTGTTGCACCAGAACACGTAATCGGGGAATCTCGCGACTAGATCTAGAGCTAGACGATCCCCGACCGTCTGAGAGAATTAGCTGAAGAAAATGGAGAACGCTGAATAATTTCGTGGAGAACGGAAGTCCAGTGGCTAGGTGTTGACTTCGAGATGGGGCACGGATGCTGAGGAGTAGAAAAATGAATTTGGAAATAGCGCAGGCACTGGGTTGATTGAAGTTTGTGTCAGCTTTGAGAACCTACTGAAGACCAACGATTCCTACAGTAATGATAGATTTAAGCAATGTAGAACCCGATTAATCTAACTAAACCTAAATCGATCCGCAGATGACGAGCTCGAGTGGCCGGAGGATTGGCACGATGAATTCGTAAATAGTAGAGGGTCTAGGTCGCAAGTGGCTGCATCGAGTTTAAGGACGCTTGCATTAGGGGCAAGCGATTCGAATGATCGAAGATATTTAGGTAGGCACTTAGGATTTATCCGATTGAAACTTCGATCGGAGAACGACAATGAATTTACAAATATAGCACAGGATTTCTAGCGTTTGCACCAGGTCAACCGTATCTGGTATCGTTCCCCAATAATTCTCATCTCTAGTCTCTCCGATTAATCTATCCAGACTCGATCGATCATAGGATAACGAGCACGAAGAACCCGTAGAATCCACGTGTAACAAAGAATCAGCACAGTACTGCGCCAGGGACGCTTACATAAGTCGCAGCGGAGGAACAGAGAGGAACCGTGTCGGAGGGACCGAGACAGCGTCGAACCGCGAGCAGTTTGCTCTGCGTGACGTTCTAGCGAGGACGGAGTCTATCATAGTGAAACAATCCGCCTGGTAGCACCGTCAAAAACGCATTAGCCGAATCAATCCAAAAAAAATATTCGAGTGGCAGGCATTGGAGGTATAGCGGAACGATCATTGTGCAACGGACTCACCGAAGATGGAAGCGTCAGCTTGTCGTAGGCTGTTCTTCGAGTTATGCAGCAGGTCACCTGGCTCACTGGTCACACGGTTGCACCAAATCAAAACCGTTTCACTAGACCGTCGCGGTCTGGACTCGGCTGAAAGAACCCTGGGCCCGGTGTCTGAGAACTCGCGGCGCTGGGACACGCGTCAGCTTCGAAACGCCACGGAACATCCGCAACATCCGTCCACTGGCTGATACCGGAATCACGTTTCCTCGCACACGCACCCGACGCTGGCACACGATCCGTTCCGGAGGGAGACAGCGACGGTTGACAGCGTCGGACGTCGAGCGACGCACAGACCCCGATCGGAGAACACCGATCGTCGGCTTTCACCGTCGGCCTCTATATCTTTTTTCCTCCCTCTCTTTGTTCCTCTTCTAGATTCGGCCTCTTCTCCACTTCTAGGCTCTGTCTTCGTCTCTCTCCCTCAGCCAGGTCGTCTCTCGAATCGCGACAATGGACTAGAAGCTGCAGCGGCACGCTGCACACCCAGGACGCACCACGCAAGTTCCAGCTGACGTCCTGGCAAATCGAAGAAGTGGGGAGGGGCGCGCCACCACGGGCCACGGGGCTCGATCGCGGATTTAGATCGCACCACCGAGCCAACCGGCTCGCAGTGAGCTGCTGAGCTGGTCTCAGCATGCCACTTCTATTCCTGATACTCTTTCTCGCGTTGGTAAGACGTTTCTCGTTCGATGATCTTGCACCTTGTACTCTCAGACCTGATCTACTTTGTCTCTTGCAGGTGTGGACTCTTCAGGAAACACTGCCGCCTACAAGATGTTGTCTGGAGCCTTGTATTTGATCGAAGCAGCTTGTGAAGTGTTGAAATTTTGATCCACGTGTCTTGTTGGTCTTCTGAAAACTTTCTATTTGACTTTTCTTTTTAGAGTGACGCCAGTGGGCCCCTGGGCGCGGACAACCGGCTCAGCGAGCATGCATACAGTCTCCTCTGCTCGAATGTTGCTCCTAAAACGTTGGTAAACTGAGCTGCATGTTATAAGATATTGATGAGTGAAATGTGCAGCGGCCCAGACATGCATCCCGGTGGCACCTGTGCACTCTAAGCGATGCTCCAGGTCAGGCATGTCCAAGTCGGTGCCCACGGGAGTAAACCGTGCTCCTGGCGAGAGCCGGAGCAGTTTCATGGGGCAATCCAGGAGCGAAATTTAGCTCTCTGGTGCCCACTTTGTCCTGCTTCGGCTCCGCGGTCTTGGACCTGCCTGATGTCCTAGCTGGGGTCCTACCTACTTTCTTCACTCACCGCTGCTAACGAAGACTAGTTTGATAACAAAGGGGTAGCAGAAGACTGCTAACGAAGACGGCGAGAACCGAGAATTGGCGCTATAGCGTATAGGTGATAGGCAACCGATGGTGGGGGACGCGCTTAGAGCGTCTTCGTTTCCCCTATGTTCAGGCAGAATAGGGGAGTCACGCGAGATATAGCGATCGTTGGTGACCACCGGATGGTTCATCGACGACCACTGTCGGACTCCTCCCTTCGTTGGTCACGTGTCAGGAGGAACGGATTATTCGGGAAGGGGGCGCGGTTCGAAGAGCTCGCGAAGAGGAGAGAAGCGACACTGAATGAACTCGTCGCTGACCCCGCATCCTGTGGCACAGAGCCACAACTACTCGTCTATCACCACCCACTCGACCGCCTCCCTCTTTCTCTTTCTGTCTCTTCTGCAGTGGATTGCCGTCTAAGACGTTTACCGCTGCCTAGCTCTCTTTTTCTGATGAAATTGTTTCATTGAACGGGTTCGGCGGGGTTGGGGTCCCAGGGGATTTATCCGGCTACGAAGCTTGCTCGCGGCTTTTCCGATCTGCCTGTGCCCCAGGGTTTCAATTAGGGCTTTAATTAATTTACGGGGAAGACTCTGGGGATGATAGTAATTTTTTATCGGCCGGATTAATAGGCTTAGGGGGTTCAGACCCCGAGCAACAGTACGTCTGCCTCTTTGTGTCGTAGGACTTCAGTAAAGGGATGCCGCCGGATTGTTACGCAAAAATAGCGTATAGCCAAGATGGGAATAAAAAGTGTCAGGACGTTCCGCGACACACACACTCTCTCTCTCTCTCTCTCTCTCTCGCTCTCGCTCTCTCTCTCTCTCTCGCTCTCGCTCTCTCTCTCTCTCGCTCTCTCTCTCTCTCTCTCTCTCTCTCTCTCTCCCCTGCCCTCCCTCCCTCTCTACGTGCAAACCACCACGCGCATGCTGGCCTCGCGTGACGTCAGGGGGCGAAAAATCAATCCACCCTGCATGTCGCACTGTACAGTGCGGCAGGAGGACTATCTTATACCTAGGAAACCGACCAATTCTTTCGAACTAATTGATTGACCCGTTCATTTAACTATTTAAAATTCCAACACTTTAAAATGCTAGTTCCGATCCAATCGACTTGGTCAACGCATCAGCTCTTCTTCTTCAAGGATGGTACACGAAGAAAATGAAAGGAATTTATATCTGCTTCAAACAATTTCGGAAGTTTTAATTTTTATAGATTTAAAGGGAACGACTAAGAACGCAGCAAAGCCATCGTTACACAATCCTTTCCACACACACACACACAACCAGTAGTGTTCCATCAATTATTAATTAATCGTCGACTCTGGCTCGTTAAGAACACACACGCCCGCGTAATTGGCATAATGCTTATGTAATGCTAGGTCATTTAATTTGCCCGGCTAGAGGAACACGATCATTTGTTTATACATACCGAACGACGGATTCCAAAGCTTAGGCGAGCTTACCGAGCTCGAGAAACTCGCGCCGCAATTTTATCGACCTTGTGTTTGTATCGCGGGAGATTTCCTCTGTACCGAAACTGCGACGCACTCTCTGCGTAGCAGAGAACTGTTATTCAGATGCTGATAACGTAACAGTTTCTCTATGATATTGTAATTGTCAATAATTCTAACAAATTCATGCGTGTGAATAATAATCCTCTAATTGATTCCAGGACAGACAGACGTGTTAATTAAGTCGAAACTGGTCAACTCGGGCAACTATTGAAGTCGCGAAAGAAAAATACAAGCTATCAATTATATAGAAAGATGCACAGGCCTTCAACTGAATAAAATGGAAGAGTCGCACTGCTGAACTAGCATTATTCAAGTAGAATTAAGGTATCGTTGTTCAATAAAATACAGAAAGAATGGCTTACTGATTGCTGATTGTCGCCTAGCGCGCACGTCTTGGCTCCACTAATGACGGTAGGAAAATACGGCGCGTCGCGTCTTCTCGTCTGCACCTTTGCATGATAATTGATAATGCTTGTTTTCCAGCAGGTAGAGTCGCATGTCCACCGTACAAATATTGTTAAAAGGAGGGAACGTTGCCGCGCACACAGTTGTCTCAAACCGAAGAACGAGAGAGCAGCGGCGAGAGTAATCGTGAAATCGCGTATGCCAGCAGTCGAAAGGGATTCCGGGCGATGCCTGTTGTTCCGTGGCCTGACTCGGGCCACCATTAGCTTATCAAGTCGGTTAAACGGCCACGAAAGAGAACAGACACGCCGAACGAGGCGGCTCTTAAGTGTCTGGAGGTGGTCGTGCGCTGCAATTGCTAAGTAACGGTCTAAGGCCGCGTTCAAGATAATCAAGACAATTTCGTATTTGTGGCACGGCTATCCTTTTGTTGTTCCCCCTTCCTCGAGGATGCCTCGATTCTCTTCAAGTACTTCATCCAGTGTTTGCTGCGTATTACAGTGGCTTCTTCTCGTTTAGCAGTGTTGAGTTCTGCCGACGGAAGCCCTGCAACCACGATGCAACAATGTTCGATACAGGCCGAACCCGTGTTTGACACGAATTACGAGTCCTCGAGGTCTCGTGCTTCGTTAACTTACCTTAGAGACTTGTTTGATAATTCTTTGCAAAATTTTTATACGTAATTAGCAGTCCAGGAGTCTCGGAGACATTAAATTCACGGTTGCGTCGATAGATTAAGAAATTTCAGTTTCGCGCGGACTTGAAATTTTGAAAACAGTTGCTGGGGCCACCTTGCGGCGGATGTTGCAGACTTTTAGCGAGTAGTCTGCTTTATCGAGCCCCTTCTGTAGGCAACAAAAATGCATATATGTATAAAAGAGCTTTAGTGTTTAAGCACTCTTGTATAAATTTTGTTTATAACTATAAATTCATGCAATATCGTCTCAGCAGAATCAAAATAGGAATCTTGAAAACAATCTAGTAAATCTACACTTGTATGCCTGGTTGCCTACACAAGGGTTATCCCAAGTAATTGAAAAGTATACTTATTTTTAGCAGATGTTGAGTTTCTATACTCGTTTAATCTTTCTTAATTACTAGCGATATAAAAGATGGTATTAGGTAGTAAGACAGGAATGTTCTATTTGTTTTGTTAATCGATGTTCAGCTGCCTGAAGGAACCTTGCATTCCATCAAGTTCTTTGATCAATCTCGACTTGGATTCTGGCAATCGAGCACCCTCGTCTGTTCGACTGAGCTTTTCCTCGCGCAGGAACCAGTCCCTGTTCTTTTCGATCTTCTTTCTCCAAGAATCTGCGACGATTAACAATCGATCACAATGAAGAAATCTAGGGACGCTTCGAGTCAATGAAAATCAACGAACCGTTCAAGTCTTCTAGAGTTCCTGCTCTGCCACCATATTCATTAGGTAGTATGTCCTTATCCATGAAAGGATGCAGCTCCTCTCCACCGCCGGTGTGCACGCGAAACTAAAATTACCATAAGAGAGGGTAGTGTTCCTTTCAAATATTGTAATCGACAAAAAAAAATATTTTGAAAATTAATCTTACTTTTTGAACGAGTTTCTCTTTCAGCAGAGGGTAGAATATATTTAGGACACTCTCCACAAACGCAGGAGCGTGGAGAAAGTGGACTCGGTGAAGCCGGAATGGCATACTATCTTGCACTGCCAGCATCGACTTCCGGATGATGCTCTGCGTTGGGCTACACTTTGAGAAATGTACTACACTGAACCCCTAAAAAGTAATTTTAACATCATCAGTTTATTCTAATTTGAGGAACAACACAATGCAACAATTGTTTTATATTTTTGGAGAAAAGTGACACCTCGAGATCAATGATCATCACGTTGGACAGACATCGTTCCTCCATCAGGCGCATGTCCAGGACCATCAGGATCCTCTTGGAAATCGCTTGTATGGAGAAATTGTCTATTGCCGTGTCTCGTAATCGCAAAACAGTGACACGATGCCCCTCTTCTGTCAGGGATGGCAGGACGAAATAATATCTGGTAATAAACGAAGACTAATTAATAATTAAGCTCTTATTATGTGAGATAAATCTTTTGAACTTGATCTAACAGTTGATTAATTTTACCAGGATTATAGAACCAAAAAAAATAGAGAGTAAAAAGAGTTACATGGATTCGCAGCATTCTTGAATGTCCTTCGACAGCGGATCCCGTAGAGAGAAGAACTCGGGTATCGCCGTGCGCACGCTAAAGTATCGTTCTAAAATAATCTTGCACCTCTCGATGCTGTTCTTGCAGCCGAAGAGGAATCTCTCCAGTCTTGCGTCATCTGGAATCAATCATTCCAAATCTCTCTGTAAATCCTATATGTAATTACAGTTTACGAGCGACGATTCTGCCATTACAAATAGCAGAATGCATAACGACACTCATCTCTCTCATGAAGAGTATTATATCTGATTACCATTAGAAGCAGTTAAAGACAGTTACTAGTCAAATTCGTTATTAGGTAATAGATTCAGCAGTCTTCGAAGGATTTGAGAGTCGATAGTTTCATAGAAAAGTGAAATAGACCGGACCCATATGATTAGGCAGATGAGGCTGTTTCGAAAGCCATTCCCTAATCGCTGCTATGTCATTTTTCAGCATTTTTGAGTCTACTGGAATTTCTTCGTCGATACGCTTCTGTTGTGCAGCGGTTGGCGGCAACAGCGTCATTTTGGCCTGCGAAGTACATACATATATTTTTCACTCTCGCATCACCTATTATTTTTTTCTTAATAATACGTAAAACGATTGAAGAGTTTACAGTGAATTCAATGCGAATTTGAAGCTCAGTTTTGAGTCTAGAATTATGATACTTGATGATCTACTCTACTATTAGATCATTTTTTACAATAAGATGGTGCGTTTGTTTGACAGTCCTTGTTTGACAGTCCATCTTTCTCGAAAGTTACAGTATCCGTGGAAAACTATCGGCGACGACAGACCGATCCTCGAAAGAAAAAGATCACTATCACAACCTGTTCAATATTGACGTTGGTCGCGCAGCATCATCCAGCCTGTTTGCGCACCGAGTGGAGCACCTCCTCGAGGTTCCTTTAATTTCATGTTTACTTGCCTTTGAAGTATTTTTCAGATATCGTACACGATGTATCGGCGTAGCGAAATTTTTCAATGCTAATACGATACCTATGACGTCGCTCCGACCGTAATATGTCAATACCCGTGTGTTTGACAACCTTTTAATTACCAAATGGCTGGTAAAATGAAGCGCGCACGCAAATAGAATTAGAGATCGCGTGTTTTCAGGACCGCTTAGCATGATTGTGCCATAACGAATTATTCTTGGTACGCCACACGATATCTTAGGACTTTTGAGATTTTTAAAAGTTACAAGAGACTTCGACGAACTTCGAAAAATTCTCGAAAATTTAATTTGAATTTCTGGGATTCTAGAAACTGACAAAAATTGTCGAGTACTGCGATCGCATTTTCAACGACGGTTTGCGCAAATTACAAAAGCTGGAAGGTGAAACGGTAGAAGAACTATGCCTGGAGGGACTTGACACCTGACCAGAATTCGATGCCGGTTGCATCACTGCCGAATCTAGAGTACATCGATGTGGCTTTGCCGTAGAAAGTGCGCAATTTCGAATTGAGAAATAGGATGTTGTGGGTGAAAGGACGCTGTACGTGAGCGAAATTGATGAGACTATCGTAAAAAGACACGTAAACGTCACCACGAAAATAAAGAATACGAGGATACATTTTACGCCCCGAAATCAGCAAATCATTTTTAATTCTTCGTGCAAGCTTAAATGAATTAAATTTATGTTTTCAAGATATATAAAAAAATATGAAATATAAGATCTCAACTATGTAAACATACGAAATGCTGAAAAGCGAATTAGAAAAAATTGTAAAAGGATTGTTCAACTCACCCGAAAATAGAACGATCGTCGGCGCACCAATTTCGGTATGAATGCAGGCTGTAATTGTCACTAAATATCGCGAAGAAATTTCGGCGGATAAAAAAGAGTACTGTATGCGGAGTCTATGGCGAACGTCTCTAAACTGCACCGAGTGTTCGATCGGCATTCGATCCGGCCCAGAGCGATTCCTCTCTTCCGGAGACCACGAGTGGTCCCCACCATCCTGCATAGCACACAAGGCGGGCCTAGGAAAATGACCGAACGCGTTGTTTTCTCTGGGCGCGAACGTGTCGAAGGTGCATGCACGGTTTTCGTAATCGTCGCATTACCGTCTACGTGAACGGATTTTGCTTATGTGACCGCAACGGTGGTCGTGGAGACACGAAGAACACCGTGAGAACCAAGAGACGAAGATTCGTCAATCTAAAATCATAGCGAAACAATACCATTTTGCACATTTGGCTCTGCTCGTCTTACGTTGACGAGTTTCAAGGACGCAGAAATCTACCGAGAACCGCCATTTTGCGAAGATTTGGCCTTCTTCCTGGCAAATAGAGAATGTAATGACGGTTTTAGAAGCGGTTATTAAAGATTATTTTAGGATGGAGAATAAGTTTCGGCAAGGCCAAAGTGTAGGCGAATGTAATTGCTGGCTTCGACGATTAGAAAATGATAGCTCGGCGAACGGAAGTTGGCAACGCTCGGCCGACAGCTCGCCGATACACGATAGAGCTCGGATAAATTGTGAAAATTACCAGACATGTTAGAGCGACGGGAAAATTGATTGAAGAGGTCCGCGACGCTTGCGAAATGTTCGATTGTCTGTCTATACCCAACGGCATTTACCTCACCAGCATTTGGTGCACTCTGTTCTCAAGGTGGTGAGATCGCTCCCCTTAACCTTGTACAAGAACATTAATTAATTATGTGTTCGTAGTTATCAAAAACTTCTCGGTGCTTCCGGAGAAAATCCGAACGAGTGTCGAGGTATGAGAATCTCAGCAGACGATATGAACGCTTCCAGCCCTCTGCACTGTTCCTTCAACACCATGGAAAACCATGTCTCTCCTGACCCGAATGACTCGAAGGATCCTAATCACCGTACGATTATTATCCCGAGACCGGCGTCGAAGGAAACTTGAAATATAAATTAACTGTATTAAATACGTTTATACGGTATATCGAATGTTGAGTGTTCGAGTTACAATAAACCCTTAAAACGAAACAGCGGAAGGGGTGAGATCAAACTCTTAAATACGCAATTCGATCATTGCCCGTTACCCGAATAAAATGGCGCTCGTTTTTACTATCTATTAAGCGTAGCATTGCATCGGTAGTGATTCGAATAAGCTGTTATTATTCAAAATTCAGCGCATTGTCCGCTTTCTGCACCTTTATACGATCGCGGAGGGTGCAAAAGAGCGAGGACGAAAATGAACGAAGCATCCCCAGGCCTTCGTTCTCCAAGGAAACGAATACTGGACAAATACAGTAGTAGCTCGCTTATCGATGCAGATGACAGAGGCAAGTCATCGAGGTGTCCAGTAGTAGAAAACCGTCCACGGGCCCATTCAAACTCTTCGGGGCCCCTTCTGAATGGACATCTCCGATAGGGTTTTTCAATGAAGTTCGCAAGGCTGGTGCTGGTTTCTCGGCGGCAGCCCGTGAAAGTGCACGAGTCAGCAATGCTACTCGCTCATTCATCCGTCGGCCCAGCCATGGAAAATTGCTTCGTTACGGCCAGATGAGCGGTCCTCGATCCCCGTTCCTTTCGAACGGCGTCGGCCGCGACCCTGCCGCCTCGTTCCTCAATGACCATCGCGACGATTGATGACGGCGCCGCGCAGCCTCCCCCGAGACCGCATTGTCGCCTTTCAAAGTTACCACGTAATTTCCCCTAACTCCATCCCTTTCGACTGTAACCGCGTCTCGCAATGACGCCGGTAATAGTGACCGTCTCAGGAATTGTGAAACTCCGCTGGAGCTACCGAGTAAACGGATAGGAAGAATTGGATTAACGTTAAACTGGGTCATTGTGAACATTCTGATACATGTAACGTGAAATTATATTTCGTAGCCTTGGACTCTCGCAATTGTTACGCACATTCCTCTTATTATCAAAACACCCTGAGTAAAACTATTACCAGGATTACCAAGTAAAAATTAAGTTAAAGCTTGCTTAACACGCCGACCACTAGAATTCCCACGAAGTCAGGGCGATTTAATTAATTAAACTAAACTAGAAACTAGAAAGTTAAAATTTATCATATCGGACGACGTTGGAACTCTTTCGCATCCGAAACAGCCTGGTCAAATTCAATTTGTTCGAATATATTAAGATGCAAATGAATTTTCAAAATTGGTCAAAAATTAGTCGCTTGAATTTTCCTGATAGCTTGAATGTGAGATTATGCTATCGCTGCTTTCTTCTTATTATTACACGAAGAGCATAATTGTCGGAGAGCATAACTCGCGCCGATTAAAGGGCACAGGGACAAAGTAAAGACGTCAGAAGCCAAAAGAGAAGGATTCAATTTGTTCGAATATATTAAGATGCAAATGAATTTTCAAAATTGGTAAAAAATTAGTCGCTTGAATTTTCCTGATTGCTTGAATGTGAGATTATGCTATCGCTGCTTTCTTCTTATTATTACAAGAATAGCATAACTGTCGGAGAGCATAACTCACGCCGATTAAAGGGCACAGGGACAAAGTAAAGACGTCAGAAGCCAAAAGAGGAGGATTCAATTTGTTCGAATATATTAAGATGCAAATGAATTTTCAAAATTGGTCAAAAATTAGTCGCTTGAATTTTCCTGATAGCTTGAATGTGAGATTATGCTATCGCTGCTTTCTTCTTATTATTACACGAAGAGCATAACTGTCGGAGAGCATAACTCGCGCCGATTAAAGGGCACAGGGACAAAGTAAAGACGTCAGAAGCCAAAAGAGGAGGCAAGGAGACCGTAGACGGTTCATAATCGAGGTTGTCGTGGGAGTTCATAAAGGTGTCGTTCGAGTTGTGTGGTCGAGCCAGCCCGGACAATGGATCTGCGGCCAATAAATTAGGTGGTAGCCAGAAAAAGGACATGATCGCGGTGTGTACGGGAAAATAGCGTGACACGTATGATCGCGGCGGTAGGTGGACATCTACCGTTCATTTTTCCTGCTGGTCGTAAAGAAAAGTTCTGTGGCCGCAGTCTGAATGGGACGACAAGTGACCGCGATATTGTACGTGGAACGAATCTTTCTCGTGAATGAGGAGATCTTCAGGGTGGACGTCTTCGGGATTGAAAGAACCGGCGATAATTCACGAGAACGCTCGAGGACACTCGAGGCATCCGGGATTTTCGCACGGTGCTCTTTGGCAATCCCTCTTCCTCTGTGATTCTGTCTTATTCCGACGTTATTGTCGTCATTAAGCTGTTCATTGAACGCCCCCGATTATCCACAGATAAAAATACAACGTGTTGCTTAGGCTGTTCATTTGCTCTGCTACATTGCTCTTGCAATTTTTCTGGACTAGGTCAAAAATTAAACTTTAGGTCTGAGAAATTGTCGATATTTAAACTGCTGTAACTTCGTGCACGAAAATCGTACGACAGTCTACTCGAGCTTGTTTCGAAGGGCGGAGCCTCCGCGTTTACACCCTGTAATTTAATTTGTTCAAAAATCTCCTTTTTGTTGCAGAACGGAGCGAGAAACTGAAGCTACCTTCCTCTTCTAAATTTTACTAATTCAAACGACCCTACGAAGTTCAATCATTTGTTTGTGGGGAAAATTCGTGTCGAGATGACTTTGTTAAGGGAAGTTTCCCCGTCGGAACGACCGTTCAAATATTGACGTACGATTCTTTCTCGCCGTTTTATCGCGCTTCAAATAACAGTCGTTTGTTTCCTCTGTTATCAAAATTTAGGTACGATTTCCCCTGATTACGAAACCCTGAAGAGCGACGAAGAATACTTTGATGATCTAACGTCGCCGAAGAAATTCAAAACCACCCCTGCCCTTGCCGACTTTCGGTTTGAGCGATCCAGAAATTCGCACGTCCGCGGGCATCGTCGGCGGCTCGTTAATAACGTTAATCGCCGACAGGAATAAATGAATCGACGTTAGGACGCGCTGCAGGTGGTGAGATCACGAAGGGTGGTCCAGCCGCAGTTGCATTGTTACGGTGCGGAAATCTGTGACACCGTGCACGGTAATATCATCGTTATAATCACACAGATGCTAGGGATATCGAGATTTCGATATTATATTGCGGTTACGGTGGCTTTGTGCCACTTTGTGGCTGACTTTTCTCTAAAGAGCTGCCGGGAGGACCCCCGTCGGGTGAAGGTATACGTCTCTGCGGGGTTTGTCGGCCCCTGTCGACAGCTACGGTTCTCCCTATCTCACCTTTCCCTGATGCGTTTACCTGCGAGTTACGCATACTGATGGAACAGACGCTCTTGTTGCGAATCTGGGACAAATTGATGCTGCCTTTCGGGGAGACCAGGGGTTGCTAAATTCGCTTCGAATCGGGCATTTAGTCTCCCGTATAGAGTTGTGCAGAATTACAATCGCGCGCGCGCGCGAATTACTCAAGGAATTATAATTACAAAATAAATCAATTACATTATCATTCAATTACACTATAATTCAATGACATTTTAATTCGTAATTCAGATCTCCATTCACTTAAATTAGAACATAGTTCGTAATTGCAATTACAAAATACTAAGTAATTGAATTACGTTATTTATGATGCATGTAAATGAAATTTGATATTACGAATTGAAAAACAATAAATTAATAGGTAACAATAGAGAAGAAAATACGCATTGTATTGTATTTGCATTGTATTATTATATATTGTGTGCATTGTATTTGAATTACAGTCTTGATTAAAATAATTAGCAATTGAATTAACTGACAGGTTTGAATTATGTAATTGAATAATAGCGCGGTTGAATTACTATATCATTGAAATTCTTATACAATTATATTCTGAAACTCTGCTTCCGAATCTATTTCGAGTAGCACATATTTTAGTGTTCCTGTACATCGAATCGCGTCGACCATCGCTTGTCAGGTATTTTCTAATCGATCGGTAGTCTGCCAGCACCTGACGTTTCCAAATTTCCGGAGCTAGTCTGAACCATCGCGATTTGGGGCAGAAGTGTTTGCGATCATGTTGGAACCGTTGATCGTCCTCACGGTTCTGAACTGCCTCTTCATGTTCAGCTCGACGATGACGACGTGCGCGCTGTGGTAAAGGCCGTATAGACAGCTATTGCACTTTCTAATTACTTTATTCCTTTTATTATTGCATTTTCTAACTGCTTTATTTCTTTTATTATAACACTTTCTGATTGCTTTGTTCCTTTTATTATCAATCCCCAATCCCATAGAACAATTTCTGTGACCGTCGAGAACCGAAGCAATCTAAGATTCGACCCTGATCCACTGTCAATTATCTGATAGGTGGCAGTATCGCACTCACCGGTGCTGTTTCCGACGAGACCCCGCCAACCAGGCTGCCAAACACGCTCAGTCGAAACAGAAAGCCCCCTACGCGAAGGTATCCAAAAGGGTGGAGAAACCGAAGCATGAAAACGGTAACGAGAAAGGCTCTGTAAACGACTCTGTAAACAGCTCCGTAAACGGCTCTGCAAACGGAAACGGCAACAATCGGGACAGATCCAACTCCGTGGCGCACCGCGAGGGTAAAAGCAGAAGGAACTCGAAGCTGAATACGAGATCGAACTCGAAGAACTGGTTCAGGAACAAATCCCACAGCGCCGATCCCGCGTCTTCCTTGTAAGGAACAATCTAAATGATCGTGTTGTACTTGCAGATTTGAATAGCTTGATCGTTTTTTAGATCGGAGACCTTGGAAATCTGGGAGATACAGGAGAACGACAGGATGTCGGAGGGCGCAGGCAGGATGTCGGAGGACGCGGGAAGGATGTCGGAAGACACAGGAAGGATGTCCGAGGAGACTGCAAAGATGTCTGAAGCCTCGCAAACCGGCACCGAGGCGAAATCGGCTGTAGTGATGGAGTACTCGACTGTTCAGAAGATCGTGCAGATACTGGATGATACCAGTGATCTTGACGCAACGAGAATAGCCATCAGAGACTTCAACGCCAGACACAATCCCGAGAGGAAGATACAAGAGTTAAACATCGAGCCGAGAAACGAGCCTCGATCTCCCATTTGCACAACGTTACCGCAAACTTGATCTAGAATAAACGACAGCTCCATGTAATATCAGTCTTAATATCTGACTACTATAGTGATACTAAAAAGTATAAGTACTAAATAATATATATTATTATATTATATTATAATATATAATATATAATATATAATATATAATATATAATATATATTATAATATATTATATATATATTATTATTAGTATATATTAGTATATACTAATGATCTGCGTTAATTGTATGATGCAGGCGGACCGTAGACGTTTACTTCACTTCTCAATAATTTCAGTCAGTTGAAAATTACGCGACAGTACAACTCTTCAAATATTTTCTCTGTCAACTTACGTCATGCTGCGTAAAATCCGCAATATATTCATAAAACAGTTCAGGAATTTAAAAGATCGCTTGTCTACCTTTAGAGAACGCTTCAGAGAATTTCGTATATCATAAAAGAATGCTTTATTAGAAAGATCGTATTAGAGACAATTGTTCACAAAATTAGTTCGGTTGCTTCAAGAATGCTTGCCCTTGAACCATCATCTTCTGGATTTTCTCTTGGTTACTTTCTTCTTCGGTTCTTCTTTTGGGATCTTCTCGGTTCTCGACCTCTCTAACTCGTCGCAGACCTCCTGAGGAACCGGAGGGACTTCCGGTTCGCTACGTACAGGCTGCGGAGGCGGTTGAGGCGTTCTCAGCTCCAGTTCGATGTGTCTCTTCGGCTCGTCGACAGGCACAGACTTCTTCTTCACTTTCAGCATGAACACGTTCTCGTTGCCTTCGGTGACGCGATCAGTGTGCACTTCCTGCGCGCACGGTCCATCCATGACCGGGTAGATGGTGAACATTCGGCACTTGTCGTCCTCGCTTCGACCCTCCGTGCATTGGCCAACCTTGAAAGTAATATTCGAGGTGCATTGGACGAACCAACAAAATGCATTCAAACTCTCTGTACCTCGTAGTAGATGCCCTGAGACTTGCTAGTGGAACCGTCCTTCTTCCCCATTTGGGTCTTCGACTGGATTCGAAAGAGGATCTGATTGTTGGTGGGTCCCTTCAGGATCTTAGGCCCCTCTTTGCCAGAAGGCCTCTGTATTTCAACGACGTCGCAGTCGCACGGTGGAATCCAGTCGCCTAATTTCTTCGATCTACCTTTCTCTCTCTCCATGCGAATTATCAGCTGATTGCCGACCATCGCGGTACCGATTTCCCTATAGTACTTTGCCCCTACGTTCTTCGATTTGTCTGGGGGTGGACATTCCGGTGGGCATGGCACCGGAGGCATCGGTGGACAAGCGTACATGTTACCTAATATTGTTTAACTGTTTATCACGTAAGAAGATTATATAATAACAGGAATTTGGAGAGCAATTCTTGGATCCATTTTACCGAGGAAGGTTAGCCGAGGGTGCTCTTTTTGCTTGAGAAATCGATCTACGAGCAAGTTCAGACGGCTATAGAAACCGATCCGTCATGGCATTCAACCCACTAACCTAACTAAGAAAAACCCTTCACTATGTTAAACCCAAACCCTTTGTTCTCCTCGCAGAACGATTAACACCTTGGAAAGATGATCGTCGCGACTCGCCAGTGCGGCTGTCCGCCGAAGAAGGAGGAACCACCATGTTCCCCTTGTTGCGTGAATAAGCGGAGCAAGAAGACCGAGCTTGGAGCTGGATGTGGATCCTCGAAGAACCTGAAATCGATCCTTTCTCGTCCGAAGATCAAAGAGCCAATCTGCTGTCCGATAAAACCGCCAGAGTGCAAGGAGCCTCCAGTTGTCAAGGTGCGTTCCGATATCGCGGAACGTGGCCTGCCCTACAAAGAGCTGGAGGCCACAATCAACGACAATAGGCTGGTGATAAGGACTCAGAAGGAGCCTCCTAAAGAAGACTTTGATCCACCCTGCGACTGCTCCGAGGATCCTCGAGCGAAAATCATCGAAGAGGAGAAGAAACCGGACCAGCCGTCGGACAGTCGTACTCTCACGCTGTTCCCGCAGGGTTTGAATCTCGAAGACGAGGCAGAAAAGGTTTCCCAGGAGGAACACGAGGAGCCTGAACCTCCGAAGAGGATGTTGGAAGAGAATCCTAACATATTTCGGCTCAGGGTGTGGAAGAAGTCGAAGGACGGGCAGAATATCGATCTCGAGTTTCGAACGCCTCGGCCTTGGTCGAAGAAGATGAGGCTGGAGCACGAGAAAGCTCTGCTTTTGGCGATCAAGCCTAAAGCACTCGAAACGCTCAAGGAGCAGGATGAGAAAGAGGTTGAACCGAGGAAGAAGAAGAAGAAGAGAAGCGGAAGGTCGAGGAAGAGAAAAGTGCGGAACGAGTGCGAAGAGATTCTGGCGAGGACGCCTTGCGGAAAGAAAAAGAGGAAGATCTCGGACGATTGCTGATTCTCCGTTGTTGTACAATATTCTGGACACAATAAACAGTACTCCGCTCATCCGTAGTTGATCTCTGAAGGTGTGATTATTTTTTACCATTTTTTTTGTACGACAAAACAACTTTCTTCGAAGAGAGACCAGGAGGAGGGGCTGACAGTTGCTCTAATCTTCAAATTAATTACGATGCTATAGACGTTCTAATTTTCAAGTTAATTACGAGGCAATAGCCGCTCGAATTTTCAAGTTGATTACGAGACAATAGTCGCTCTAATTTTCAAGTTAACTGTAGATCCGAGGAAAATCGTGCTTCGAAGATGATCCATCGACTGTCCCCGGTCCATTCAAGCAATTTGCCTCGGACCAGGTAGGATCCTGAGGATCGATGGGACTTAACTCCCTATTGAACGGTGCGACAGGTACCCTACGCGCCCTTTTCTGGGCGTGGACACCTTAGCGCTCGGCCATTAATCCATTTCGTAGGTAAATACATCTCGAGGATAAACGTAACGGTCGTGGACTGACCGATCCTCGAGTGTCTCGTGCAGTTGCATGGTTATCTGTAATTAACGGGCATCACCGCAAACGGAAGGGTACGTTTCATTGGGCTCGACCTTTGGAATCGCGTGATACCGTCCTGGTAGTTCTCCGACTCGTTTTTTCCAAATTGTTTCTATTATTAAATGAAGTTGTTTGCGAAGTCGTTTCGTTTTTCACGTAATTTATTAATTCTTTTCGGGATTTCGAAGTCGACAGAAAAATGTGAAAAGATCGTAGAACAAAGGGATCGATACAGCGTTGAATAAAATTTGCTCTAAATATTTAGAAATCTTTTGAAACTTCTGCTTGCTCGATAAACGAAGACATAAAAGCAGTTACAAATTCACAAAATTTCGATTATTATTAAGAAGACGCGGAAATCGAAGAACGATCGAAGCGAAGGAATCCGGAGCCACGAGGATCCCCGATGAAAATGGTCTTCTGTACAATTAGGCAACCCTACTGACCACTATTCTTCTATCCTCGCAACACTCGGGATGAAAAACGAAGAGAATTTTCCGTGACTGGTTTTTCTCCCGCGTTGAATGAACGGGCCCGAAGAAAGAGATCTCGAAAAGTCTCTGGAGCGTTTCTCACGACCAAGAAGAAGTCGGGGAGTCAGGTGCGTGGTTGAATGGATCCATGGATTTGTGGATCCATTCACTGTTCCACGGAGAACTGGCCATCCGCCCACCGAGGCCCCATTTTTTCGTGTCAGGGAATTAAGAGGAAACGACGGGAAAAAAATATAGTATAGGAACGATATTTCAGCGAAGCGTGTGACGTCGGAATCCGAGATGTCGTGGGAGGCTTGACGAAATTTCCTTGGTCGCGACGATAATCCTAGAATGGAGAGAAACGTAATTCCTGGATCATCGGTGTCGCCGGAGATCCATTGTCGGATGACATGAATCGCTGCTGCGACACTTCTGCCTTCTGTATTAGAATTAATCCCCTTCTTCTTTTTCTTCTTCCTTGCCAGCATCCTCTTTCAACCCTCAATTGTTAAATACTTCAGAAATTATGGCATCCATCAAAGTATCAATGATATCGTTTTTGGTCACAAGGCATCCTGTAATCAATCGAATGATCTTCTCAATCGTCTTTTTCTTCTTGATTACTGGATAAATTTATTTTATTTCTGTATTAAAATTAATCTGCTTCTTCTTCTTTGCCAGCATTCTCTTTCAACCCCTAATTGTTAGAATACTTCAGAAACTATGGCATACATCAAGATATCAATGATTCCTTTTTCGGTCTCAAGGCTTCCTGTAATCAATCTAATGATCTTCACAATCTTCTTTTTCTTTTTAATTACTGGATCAATTTATTTGAACACCCTAGCGATCAGAATACTTCAAGAGGTATGAAACCCCAACAATTCCTTCATGAACATAGAGCTTAACACTTTCACAACCGCTAACACCACTGTGGTGTCATGGGCAGGCCAGTCGTTGTATGCCGGTGACACTCATGTGGTGTCATTGGTAGACCAGTCGTTATTTGCCGGTGACACTCGCGTAGTACCATTGATAGGTACCATGAATTTTGTTTTATATTTGTACGTTTCAATAATTATCACACAAAGGGAAAATATTGTTGTATAATAATGTTGATTATTGATTTATAATAATAATGTTAATTGTTTTATGAATTTACGTAAAGTTTTTTCTTCCAAAATATTGTCGGCCACTGGCGACGTTTCACTGCGCTAACATGAGGTTGAGAAAGTGTGTTAAGGCTTCTGTAATCAACTTGCAAACATTAATTAAAGCATTCGTTAATTCCATACTAAAACAAAATGGACGATGAAATTAATCAGCTGATCAAGTTTATTCACAATTTAGTGCTTCAAATTAATATCCACATTCAACCCTTAAACTATTAGAATGACTAAAAAACTATGCCATAGGTCAAAAAATTAACAATTCCTTCCCGAACATAAATCCCAAGGCTCCACTGATTTATCTGCAAACAATTATACGTCAATCCTATGAGAAAGCAAAATTAACAAACAGAAAAATATATAAAAACGTTCATAAAGTACACCGTTCTCTGCGAGACGCAAACATTTCTGATCCCCCAGCCGATTCTCCGCAGTTTCCGCGACTTTCATCTTTAGAATCCCATAGTTACCTGCATCGACGAATGCAACGCGCCTGCAGAAGCGACTGCAGCCGCTCCGGGTGGTCCTGTATATCGGAATGTTTGCCCACGTCATTGTTGCGTCTCCGGCACTCGATCCCAGCCCCGTTTAAAAATCGTTTAGCCCTTAATAGGCCGTCTCTCGGTGCCCAGATCCGTAAATACGCGTCCCCGTCGTGGAAACGGCAGTTCAGGTGGCCGTCGACGGACCATCCTCGCGCTCACCAGGCCGCTTGGCACACCCGGAGTGCGTTGACTTTCTGATATATGGATCACCGTCGATCCACGAATTGTCCCCTGGACCGATTCTCTATAGCGTATATCAGGGACGCCGCGTAGCTGGACGAGCCGTATTAGGGGCTAAATATTTTGTAAACGCCGGAGAGTTACGGGGCACCATGCTGGCACCCCATGGATGTCGCTGGACAACGAACGTTATTACTAGACTGCTGATATTCGTGCATCAAAGTAGAAACTTCGTGCTTCGATTGTACAACAGAGTTAGATGAAAGTGCACTTCTTCTGTTAGCAGTTGCAATAAACTGTAAATAATGGAACAACACTTTTTTTAAATTGCTCTGTCTTCGATATCCTATACATAATTTCGCTCACCCATTTCTGCTGGAAATGCGTGTAATAATAATTTATAATAATAATATGCCTTTCATCGGTGATTTGTACGCCTACTTCAAGGATGCGACGTTATTCCTGGAAAAGTAAAACAGCAGTACAGCAAATATATAATAAAGTAGTACAAAAAATAGACTATATTAGACCCTAATAATAGACCAAATAATAGACCGTAGAAGACCCGAAGATAATATAAGTTTGATTATATAAAGTAATTTAAAGCTGTACGAAAAATTTCCGTAAAACGGCGAGATGTGACGAAAGAACTTCGTGCGAGAGAAGGAAACCGAATCGTTCGCACACGTTTCACGCGAAGACTTTGTCCGCAAGTTGTTGCTCGATAAGCGAGGCGTTGAATCATGCGAAATAAAAGTAATGGTGTCCTCCCGCCGGGTGTTCTTCCTGCTCTCCGAGTTCTCGCGTTCCTTTTAATAGTCACGAGTTATAGAAACGTCCACGGGGTGTCGAAAGGAGAATACGTTCTTTGGAGAATGTTCCCGATGCTGTCGAGTAATAGCTGCGCAAGATTCTTTGCCCCTACGGCCTGGAAAAGGGATGATTTATCGTTTAAATACAGAAGAATTGCACGACTGTTCCGTTACATGGATTTTACAGCACGTTACGGAAGCGTTTGGACCATTAGCGCTAAACCGGTGACTTTCGAGAGATTTTTTTTCTTACTTTAACGCTAGAACTAGCAAACCAGTCAAAATGACTTTTACAATTCCTGATATTATAGAAATATTTCTAGGAGAAATTTCTAGGTACGCTTCTTTATTGAAGTATGCATTGCAATATAAATCATAGAAAGTCTAAATAAATTCAGTTTTGGCATCGTTATAAAACAATGTACATTAATCGCGTTTAGAGATCGGTAGGTAGTTCCAGTGTTAAAAAAATATTGCAAGTTATTTCTGAGGTGTGTAAGTTACAGGATGCAACAAGTCAAGGATTGCGAAGTGCCTGAAAACTCTGTTTTTGTTCGAACAGCAACTTGCTGTACGCCTCCTCTAATCCTGGAATTAGTACGTCAAAGCGTGCCCGTGTAATCCGAGATTAAGGAGCCTACGGCTCGCTGTAATCCGGGGCACGTTTATGCGATTGTGCGACTTCGGTCCGTAAGCTCACCCTCTCTGCCAATTGGTGCTGACGGAGAAATACTGAAGAGGGTGACTTCCCTGCGAAAGATAAACTCAGGTTCGACAGAAGTCAAAACCAATTAAGAAGAAGAAGAAATTAAAAGAAACTACCAGAGTTTGTAATTAAAGAAAAATATTAGCACTTAAAATTAAAGAAGAATACCAGAGTTCGTAATCAAAGAAGAATAGTAAAGTTTGAAATAAAAAAGAATGCTAGAGCTTGGAATATTAATAATAATTAAATTAATTTAATTAATTAATTCAGCTAGAATTTAAAATTAAAGGGACATGCCAGATTTTTAAATTGAAGAAAAATACTAAGGTATAAAATTAAAAAATGCTACTAAAGCTTGAAATTAAAGAAGATATTGTCAAAAATACTGAATAATTAGAACTCGAAAGGTACCATAAACAGCTGTAGTCATTCCGATGCTTAAGGGGTGCAAAATGTAAATGATTTGATCAAAGCTATACGTACGTGTGATGCAGTTATTTCGCCAGTTTGCACAAGAGCCAGAGAAGCATAAGGGAGGATGAAGATGGGGAGAACGGAGGCCTGTCATATATCTGCAAATCGGTAGGGGGGTGTCAACGAGCTTGAACGAATGTCCCAGCAGGGTTGCTTCTACCCGCCGAGCTGCCGAAAATATGCGTGTCCAAGTGTGAGAATCTGATGCACTTAATCCTTAAGCCGTCGGGTTTTTCCGTCTGTGAACACTGCACGAGTCGCGAGGACCTGCAAACAGATAATTTCAATATCATTACGTGATGCTTATTATTTAACTATAAGTTTTATAAACTTACCGCTCGTTCAATTGCTTAGTTATTCTGTTCGAGACCGTTCAGAGAGTCTTCCAAGTTCCTTCAGTAGTATATTTAATTATTTATTAAAGAGGAAACACATCGATATTATTACTATCCAAAAGTATTTCCCTTCGCGATGTTTCTGAAATTATAAATGAAGCTCTATTTGAAGAATATTAGAATAGAAGAAAAGAATATATTTTTTCATCTCCCTTTCGTGTTATGTACTTCTGCGCATATTCAACTATTTATTGAAAAGGGAACAATGTTATCAACATTGTCAATATTATCAGAAAATAAACCTGCAAAATAATCAAATATATCCTTCTTCGCGATTCTCATTAAATGATACATGAAGCATTATTTGCAGTAAATTAGAATAGAAAGGAAATGTTCTCCAACCCCCTTAGAATGTCTTCGATTTTTAAACTTCGCCAAAATAACGGAGGAATTAATCCCCGGAGTAATTTAGAAGCAGGGCGATCGTGCCGGGGGGAATTAATTGAATCCGAGTTTTTTCCTCGCCGCAATCTGGCCACCACCCCTCGCTCTTCCCACCCCATGATCAACCGAAACATTTATGTATGCGACCACGAGCTGTGCCACAAGAACGTATTGTGATCCAACGCGCAAAAAAGTAGAAGAAGGGCTGAGATAGGCTTGCACAGGGCAACTGTCCCTTTCCAGGCTACAAAAGGGCGCAACTCCCATCCCCTCGAACCAGCCCTTATGCGACAACGGTCCTATACGATGGGAGGGGGATTCCCCCATTCGTCCTACGGGGGCTGCACGTGGTTCTCGCGACGCCATCTTGCACTTAATTGTCGGGAAAATGGTGGTTCTGCAACAGCCCTGACGAAAAACAACGATACTCTCGATGTTAACAATCTTAAAAATATTTGACTTCAATAGAACCTTGAATAATTATCATATAAATATTCTACCTTGTTCAATAAATAACGAGAGATTCAATGTTGAGAATTATTAAAGATTTTAGAGTATTTTCAGAAAGATGTCGACTAACTATCGCAAATAATCTTCTTTTTTAAAAGTGCAAGAAAAATCGAACACTAAATATGTTATATATTCAATAAAAAATATAGTATATATTAAAGTGTTTAGTATTCTGCAAACCATTGGACTTACTTAAGGAACGTTTAATAAATGAAAATAGTCGGAAGTTAGTGTCAAAATAGATAACAATTTATTTATCATTTATAATATAATCTTCAGGTCAAGTTCTCGTGTACATACATATAAGTCAAAATCCCTGCAGTACATGCACTCATCGAGTGCACTGTTTCTTGACTAACATCCGACACACCAGTTGTCGATCGTTAAACATACTAAAAATCACGTTTTATCAAAAATATAATTATCTCTTTCACTTTCTCTCTCCGACATTCGAGCGATTCTACATAAAACGTAGAATCCTTTCATCAAAGGCATCGTCGCGAATTTGTAAAAATATTCGCAAGTGTGTATAAATATATATAAATATAAAGATCTCTCGGACAAATGTACACGCTTTACAAAAATATATACATAATATTGCTATCTTACAAAAGTAACCGCGATCGAGAATCGCCGAGATCGTCAAATCGGATACACGTATGGAGGGAACGGATGTCCTTGAGGTAGTGGATGTCCTTGAGGTAGCGCGTGTCCTAGAGGTAGCGCATGACCCAGGGCGAACATCCCCAAAGCCGCGGCGGACATTCTGTACGGATCACGATTCTCGTGTGTTCTCGTGTGCTTCTTCAAGTGATCCTTCCTGCCGAAGCATTTCCCGCAGACCGGGCAAGAGTGCGGTCGCAATCCTGTGTGAATCCTCTTGTGTCTCGTTAGCTCCTCGTTTCTGGTGAACGCTTTGCCGCAACCCTCTGCGTCGCATTTGAATGGTCTCTCCCCTGTAATTAGAAAATGGACGATATTTTAGTTTTTCTCTGTCGATCTCCAGATATCTCTAATAAGCTGTCTCGTAGCAGATTGCTTGAATATTCTGCCAAAAATACATCAGCGAGGAAATTTCGTTTGGGGAAATACGAAGAATCAAATTTTTACTTTGGTTTGAGATCAAATGAACGGATCCAGGCAAACGTCCTCTGTTTGAACTTCGTAAACATGGACTTTGAACATTAA
The DNA here is from genome assembly GCF_051020955.1 of Megalopta genalis. Taxonomy (NCBI): domain Eukaryota; kingdom Metazoa; phylum Arthropoda; class Insecta; order Hymenoptera; family Halictidae; genus Megalopta; species Megalopta genalis. The sequence goes on from NC_135027.1 coordinate 3,767,532, forward strand.
AATTGAAGCGTCCAAAAAAAAGAAAAAACAATTGCAGCTGTCAGTTAGGGTTAACCGTCACTGACCACACAACATCGTTTGATAAATATGACTGCAAAAAATTTGATATGAAGGTGAAACTCACCGGTATGTATTCTGATGTGACCCTTGAGCTGGCCGTTATTGCTGAAGGCGACGTCGCAGTGTTCGCAACGGAATTTCTTTGGACGAAGCTTCTTCAATTGCTTGGCAACTGCTTCTTGCCTGTGAATCAGCTCCACAGCGTGCTCCATCGTTGGCGGATACAGTCCTTGGGCAAGATGTACTCCAGGGTAATCATGTTGAAACGGCTGACGAATCATTAGAACCGCAGATGTGTTGGGTGTTGTTGATCCCAGTTCCATTGGCATCACTATGGAATTACCATTCAACGAGGCTAAAGTGTTTGTACGATGGAGCGCCATTTGTTGAAGATAACCCATATTCAAAGCCAAATTTGAATAATCCGAGACTGGACTACAACCAGACTCTGCTGTAGTTACACCAGAATAAGACTTTGATGCCAGGGAGACACGCTGTGGACCGGATGGAGTTTCTTCGTGACTGGTGAGGGTTAAATTTTGCTGTGTATTCAATCTGCGCTCGGTTGCGGTTTCTTGACTATCTACCGAGCAGTTCGAACTCGATGCTTCGAACGATGTCTCGCTTCTTCTTCGTTGACGTCCGCGTGTACCGTGGGCACCATCAAGATTCGAACTTGTCGAACTGTTTTCTTCGTAGGTAGATGTGGAAGCGCCGCTATGAACGTCCTCTTCACTTTTGATAACCGTGGACGTCAATATTTTCTCAACACTACCAGATTCAATTGTTGGAATCTGCTCTCTAACATTCGTAGAATTCCAAGGTCTGAAGAACATATTGATCCCGATCCCACGCATGTGTTTTTAGCAGTATAATATAAACTGGAGTGAAGATTTTCCAGAACATTCAACAAAGTTCCCTCGAGCTTGCAGCAGATAAACTTTGAGAATGCAGAGAAATCATTCGTCCACGTTGTATTGATTACAACGCGTTCACGGGGGCTGTCTCCGAAGAAGACTGGTCTTCAGCGAACGCTCCTGCAACCTTATATACCGTCATTGGTGTCCACCCTCTGAACAGGATTGGATCGTTTAGAGATGGCGGTAGGACGAGGAGGTAGAGCGACTAAAAGGCGCCCTTCGATGTAAGGCCAAAGGTGGGTTTTAGGGAGGCCTATCGAGGGCTCGCTGCGCGATGTGAAACCATTCGTACAGAATTAATCGGTCGCCATGGGGCTCTTGCCCTTTTGTTATCGAGTACAGAACCCGAGCAACCATCAGGAACGTTCATGGATAGTGGGAGAAATGCACGGTACCAATTTCAGTTTCTGATACAACCCCTGTTCAAGCTCGTCAACTTGTTTCGTCTTTCCTACCGAAATCATTTCTATTTTTATCATCATTGTCGACTGATAGTTCCTTTTTCAATATCATTTTGTGTATTACCAAACTGCGGGCTATTTGCCGGGCTAGACCTGTAACAATCGTAAGAGCTAAAGATATCACAGCAATTTTTAAAAATGCGATTAAGCGTACATAAATTTTCGTGCTGTTTATTTTTAAATCGCTATGCCTATTGGACATTAATTTACCCGACATGACAACTTGTTATGTTTTTATTATGTTTTCAATTTGTCAAAATTCAAACGCCGGCATACTCTTTATCTATCATATTAATCGCATGACAAATGTGGAGGGAAAAGTTGTATATTTGAATATCTCTTGCAGTGTGTGCAGTATCTTTTGCAATATCTATGCAGTAATCCTCACAAAAAGCTAGTTTTAAGATAATATGTATTTCCTTGTATCGACTCGATTTTGATCGATTTGTCGATCTGTTAAATCTTTTATTTCATCATGGATAGCTTGAGATGATATAATTTTCTTTGTTGTCATCATCGTTCCGATTATGCAACAATGGATCGATCAATTGCGACTAAATGTATATAAATTCTTGTATATTTTTAAATCTCTTCGACTATCGCGTAATTATCGACGCAATATGGCAACTAGTTAAAACCATTTGTTTTTATTATGTTTTTAGTCTGTCGTAATTAAAACAACAGTATATCCTTTATCTATCATAGTAATCGCATGACAAGTATGGAGGCCAAAGTGGTACTGTATATTTGAATATCTTTTTGACAATATGCTAACTATTTTTAAGAGTAAATTGTTTTTCCTATGTCGATCGTTTGCATTTTGATCAATCTGACTCTCAGTTATTTTCTTTGTCGTACAATCAGTGCGATCCTGTGATAATGAACTAAGTAACAATCGTTACTATATATGTATAAAGTCTGAATCTGTATATTTTTAAGTCTCTTCGACTGCTATGTAAACATCGTCACACAATATTGTAACTCGATTAAACAATAAATCCTCTTGTCGAATCATTTGCATTTGTATCACGTTGTCGACCCATCAAAATATTCTCCATTCCATTTTGTATGTATAGCTTCAAGCGACGGAATATTCTTTGCCTACCATCTCAATCGTGTCACAACTGCAAAAGCTAACCGCATCGTTAAAAATTCAGTAACCTGCATATTTTTAAATCACTTCGATTATTGTGCGATCGTCGTCGCAATGTTCTGACTAGTTTTCGAAATAAATTGATTGCAAAATGCAAAAGAAAAGGATGCTCGTCGTTGGAAAACCGCCCCGACAGTTCCGGAGATTGTCGAACAAACGAGCGGATGGTGAGAGCCGCGCGACAGGAAGCAATAATAAATTGTTTATACGGTTGATACGCGACGGATCCGAGCGGGAAGCACTTTAAACACAATGAAACGGACAGTCGCCGGTCCAACGGGTGCCCTCGTGTCCTCTATGGGATATATTCTGCAGAAGTTACGAGGGTGGAGGTCCGCAGAATCGCGTCTCGTTGATTTATTGTAACACTCCAAGTTCGAGGCGACCCTCCGTTTGCCACCTATTCCGCTTCATCCCCTGGCAACCAAGATCTTCCTCTCTCTCTTTCTCGCACCCCCAAAAGCCGCGCGCGCGGTGCCCTTCTGTCAAAACGGTCCTCGTACAAAACCAGCTCGGGACCATTGATGCCTCACTATTTCTCTCCTCCGTTTCTCTGATCGTCCTGCCTCTTTCCCTCGTTATTTCTCTCTCGCTCCTTTTTTCCCTCCCTCTTGCCCCTTTGTTGGTCCACGCCGCGAGATCATCGCCGACATTCTGCCGGTTTGCCACGGATCGTCCCGTCTCCCAGCGACGTTTACACGACTACGCAATCTACTTGCACGCGTACACCGGAGAGATCGATGGTAAACAGAGGCGAGGGAAACGACGAGCCCGCGGATCCGCGGTTTTCGATGGATTTATGGTGGGACAGAAGAATTCGCTTGTCGCGCGTCACATCGACTCGCGATCAGTTTTTATACGACCTAACAGAAATATTTGTACCGTTTACGAAGCCCAAGGACGATATCAAAATAGCCGATCGGACAATCGTTTCGCAATTGTTCATTAAAAAATAACTGTTTCGCATATTGTCGCGTGCCACCGCGATTTTTGCGTCCGTTTCTTCGCCCGCTTCTTCGATCCTGCAGATGAGAAACTGTACGGAGCAACTGGTGGGAATATTTATACCACGTGTATAGTCCAGAGACAATATTAAAATAGCTAATTGGATAATAGTTTCACGATAATGACTGAAAATAGCTGTTCTCCGTATTGTCGCCCCTCTGCTGCAGCATGTAAACCCATTTTCGCTTGCTCCTTTATTTCTGCGAATCATAAATTTTGCAAAGTAACTGTTAAGAATATTTATGCCATGTACGTACTCCAAAGATAATATTAAAATAGCTAATTAAATAATCGTTTCACGATTATGTACTGAAGGCGGCTTTTTCACGCGTCGTCGTATACATCTGCGACCTGTAAGCATTTTTTCCTTTGTACCTTTATTTCTGTAGGTCAGGAACCGTGCAAAAACGATTAGGAAAAAGGCACGAACCGATATATGTAATTCAAAGACAACGTTGAAACAGCTGATTAATTATTTTATTATTTAAATTTGCTGGTTCGACTGATCGGTTGAAATTGTTTTTCCAGTGGAAATACAGTTACAGGCTGCTTTCTCTGGGCAACAGTAACAGATTATTGTGTATGAAATATTCGAACACGCTGTTTGAGCCAAGACCTTGTCCACGACCGAGTAAATATTTGTTCAAACGAACAGACAAGAGTATCCTTGCGAACTCTAACAGCTCGCTGTTCTTATTTGACTTTTACTTAAAACATCGCTTTCCATCGATTCGCAAACTTTGCGGAAATATACGTGAAATTATTCTTACTAGTCATCGAGCCCCAACTTCAACTTCCTCAAACTATGCTTGAAAAATCAGTCATTGCAATCAAATGAAACAATTCTATCATCAATAAATTGTACACGAAATTGGCACGTGATTCAAAGATTCGATGAACCCTTTCGCTACGATTTCTCTCACAGCTACGTTGGTTGGCACTGCTTTGTCCACGATAAATTCCTGCAAGAGAAAGAAATTTAATATTTATTGTTATGTCTATATCAATTGTTAAATAACGACGACAGGAGGATTTAGTTTTTTATTTTAATTTATTTAACTGACGGAAAAATATTTTTCCATTACAAGTATAATATATGTATATGTAACGAGGTTCTTACGGTGATGGTAATGCCGTCAAACAAAAAGATGACGAAGTAAATTAAACAAGGGTATGTAATACAAAGTAAAGAAAAAGATATAGCAGAAAAATAGTTAAAAGGAAATGAAATAATGGAAGGAAATAGTCAGCAGGCTATTAATAATTTCATAAAGAAGTTTAGTTTTATTTCTATTTGAAAAAAAGAGAATATAACATTTATGCGTAATAGACAACGTTCGCTTTCATAGCGAATCTGAAGATATTATAAACCGATAACAAATAATAAATAACCTGGAAAGCGAGTAATCCAATTAATATGACATTGTTGTTGTCTTAAATTCTGTCCCTTATTATTTTATCACGCCCTGGAACTAATCGGAACGATGTTTTTATTCTTCGCATTGATTTCTGATCGCCCACAGAACAATCCTTGTCGTATTTTCGCTGTATTTAGGTTCAGTAAAATTTGTGCAGAACAATCCACAGATGTGCGAGAATCACAATTGAACAGTAATCGATTATTTCCTGATTACTTTCGTAATTACGAAACACAATCGTGGTAATCGGAATCACAAATCAATTAATTGTTTGCTAGAATAAATCAGTAGTAGTGCAGACAATAAAACAATTTGCATACAGTTTTTATATTTCTTGCATATGTAATTCTACATTAATTTTACATATATTTTGCATATATCATATATTAATTTCGCAAATATTTCCATAGTCCAGTAACCACCGATCGTGAACACGATTTCCCGTTAGTTATAGTTATATTTATATGTATATAGTTATATATAGTTGTAGTTATATATAGTATATATAATTATATTATATATACTATATATATATTATATTATATATATTATATAATTATAGCAGTTCGTCCCAACTCAGTTGAGAATGATCTATTTTCGTACTTATAGAAATGATGCAAACTGCGAGTTTCGAATGGAAAAAATTGTTCCGCAGTTTCGTTGACTCTTGCGCCCTGTGTGTCGTATTCCTGTCATTTCTGTTCTTTTTACTGGGCCTGGAAGAATCGTAGGAGTCGGAGAATGTTCTCAAGACCGCAAAGATTCCTCCTCTATCAGCCGCACAAAAGATTCCGAGCAATATTCGCGCAAATCCTTGGAATCTTCAAAAAGGATTGGTCGGTTCCAATCGCTTCCCCTCGAAACTCGTTCAAAGGACGCAGGAAGCTCGATCAGGAGAAACAAGAATCCTTTCTTAGCGTCGCGAGGAGAGAACGCAACCGTTCTGTCGTAAAATTTTGATGGATCGGTCGATCTACCGTCGTAGATCCCTCGATCCGTCTTACTTTTCATTTCGGACGTCATAACAACGAGCTGTACGGCCTGGTTTTGTGCAGAAATTTGTCCCTTCGAAACCGTTCTGACGCAACAGGAAAAACAGACTTTTAAAAAGCTCGTTTTCTTTGCCTATGTAATTTTACATGTAATCTCTGCGACATTTCCTGTACACGTTATGCGAATTGATTTATATCCAATTCCTTGCCGAGGAATGGGTATAATAGGCTGTAACTTTCCACTGGCTCGTTGTCGAAACTGTAATATATAACAATGGTCGCTAACAGATTTAAAAATGTTTCGTATCGGGACAGAGTGAAACAGGGTTTCAGGGAACCAGCCAGATTTTTAGCGCCCGGTGCCATCACGGGTAAAACTATAGCAACATCTGCGTTTAAGCGTTTAATTTAACAATTAGGATTAATCCGTTACGTAAATAAGACGATAACATCATTGTGCCGTTTGGCCAATTTTGAAATTTCTTCAAAGCCTTGCGTCGTTTCTGAAAAACTTTTGCTATGCTAACAGTTGATTCACACAAAGATTAAATAAATAAATAAATATAAGATCGCATAATGATCTCTTGCAACATATTCCATCTCTATTATATTGTTCCGATTTTATTACTACACTATTCTCTACTCCTTTATTGTCATTTTATTAAATTTTGCGATTACTTATTACTTTCTAATTGTATCGTTTACTACTCCTTTTTTTTATTTCTTTACTGCTAGTCGCGCGACACATTGTTACATTAATGTAACATATGCACTTTTCTCCCGTTAATCGAACAAGTCAATTATTATCATAAAATTCCTGATTTGAATGGATGAAAAACGGTTTAATTATAGCAAGCAATGTCGATGCAAAAGGCGTTTACCAGTCCGTTCTGGAGAGGTCGACGGTTCGTCAACAGTTAAAAAAAAAACTCAACAACGATGCGCGCCTCGTCAGATCGTCTTGTGCTTCTGTCAAAGTCGAATGACAGATCGACGATACGTTTTGCTAGCGTTTTACCCCGAATTCACAAAAAATCTGTGTTTCCTGGGTCGAACGATGGACATGCGAGCACGTGGACGATAAAAATTGAAGGATCGCACGATCGACTGTCGTCGAACAATTGGGAAATAAATTTCTGACCGATCGAGACGCGATCGATCACGGGAGAATAGAACAATGAATACGCGATGTGCTACAATTTTATTATCACCGTTTTGTTTCTTTATTCGTGTATAAGTTATGCAAGATAATGTTCAACGTTCTTAATTCTAATGCCAGTGTGCACATTGAAATAAAATATTGTTTAATATCAATAGACTGTGAAGATCTTTATGCAATTATACAAATGACAAAATGAAATATATCAAAAGCAGTATATTAACAAGAATTAATACTATCTTTTTTCTGTTTAGGCTACAAAAAATATCCTGCTTAACAGAATCAATTTTTACTAAAAGAAAATATCCTACTTAACAGAATCAATTTTTAGTACAAAAAATCCTTAACAGAATCAATTATTTCCTCCTTCAATTCTCACTCCGAGTTATCTTGTTAATGAAATCTTTTTCTGCGTTAACCTAGTTCACCGGACACAGCCATTTCTATATAAAAAATAATTATGTTTTCTTCTTAGAGTGAATACAACGACCTGAATCATGGCAACCGCGAACAATTTTATCGTGCAGCAATTATATATAATCTGTTCAACAATAATATGTTATACTGTACTATCCTGAAATATGGCCAAAGTTATACCAAATTTTCAATCATTTTACTTGTAAAAACCGTGCCAATCCTTATTTGAAAAATTGCTTAAAATTGGTGGCTTTGAAGCATGTACTCACTTTGAACATATATTAACGGGTGCACGAAGCTTTCCCAGCCTTTAGAAAAATAGCGAAACCGATGATTGCAGATTTCCGCGATCGCGAGTTTCACACGGTGCGTCGGACGCAAGCGTCGCGACGTCGGGTGCAATCCTCGGCTCGGTACACGGTTGGGCGACCGTAGGAGCCCCCTTGCTGCACCGTGGCAGTCGAGGGGTAAGCCGTGGCAAGCCCCATAATAGCCCTCGACCGAGTCCCACCCTCCTGTAAGCAGAAAAGCTTGGAAAGTGTGCACGACCGCAGAGTCGCCGCCCCTCGCATGGCGGCCCGAAATTTGATTATGCCCCTTCCACGCGAATGAACCCAACGGGATTCATCGGTCCGGTACCCGCCAATGATTTATGCCACTTTTTTCTCCCCCCTTTCCTCTCTGCCACCCCGACAAGTTGTCTTTGTCATCGTCCGTCGACGGAAGCGCGCTCGCGAGATGCTGATCTGCGTGCGTGCGGTTTGCTTTAGGGGATCATGAGAATCTGGACGATCCCGACATGACTTCTGCGGGGGTGGCTGATTAGGCTCGCGGATCGATGGCTGCTTTATTCGTTGCGGATGATATCAGTTTGCCGCAGCCACCAGTTTTAGAGATGCAGTAGATTCCGGTTATTTGGGACACGTCGGAATTAATGTTCTTTGATCCGATCATGCTTCTGTGCCAATTAAGCGAAAACGATCGGGACTTCGAATTAGCGGAATCTAGTGGGTTCCAGAACCTGAAGGTCTCGCCGGACTGCGATCGCACCCCAAATTGCGGTAAGTCGGAGACGTTCGAAGGTTTCCGTCGATTCTGCTGCGATCAGTGACGCTATCGAGCACCCGAGGCGGTTTATCTCGGCCGCCATTAATCAAAAGGGCCAGCAACTTCCACGCGAGTGACTCCTTCATTGAGCAGAGGACCCGGGATAAATAGATCCTATAAAAGATCGCTCTGCCAGATGGCCCGTGCCCGCAGCAAGAAGAGAGGCGCGTTTCCCTGTCTCTCGTCCCATTCTTCTCCTCTCGCCTTTTCTGTTCTCCGTTCCGCAGCGTTACCAAGCCGCGACGTTTTCTCCACTTTCCTAACTCATAAACGTACGTGCACGCGCTTTCTGCGGTTTCACAATGGCTTTCTTCGGACACGGGCCCCTCTCGAACAGAAATCTCCTCCTTGGTTCTTGGACTTCTTTCCCGACGCCTGAATTTATTCGGAATTTATTGCCTATACTATCTTTCATAACACAATCGGTTTTGTCTTTTCAGATGCCTCCCTGGATTGCCATGCTTGAATCGACCCCTTGTCGCCGCCATTTTCGGCTGCGGTTGCTCCAGTTTTGCTTCCCAAGATACGTAAGCGACACTTTGTAGTGTAAATTTTCGTTTTCCCTGTGTTCGAATTATATCACTGTGTTTGACAACATAGTATCATATTCCTGTAAATGGCTTTGATAGCTTCTCTGCTTTACAAGCATGTCCAACATCGTCCAGCTGGCTACGGAATAATATTTAACATAGAAGACAACAATTTGCAACCAACAGCGGCTCGTTGACACGATCACAAGCAAAAGCATCATTCTATTTTGCCGAAAAGATGCAAGGATGAGCATCGGACGGGCGCAGCTGCGTCGCGTTGTCGGCGCTTTGACTTCGTATAAACGGTGCAGCACAATCGGGAAACAGCTTCCCGACGGCGAATGCCGGTCACCGTCATGAATTAGCATGTCCTGACAACCCTTTCGACCAAGTGCGCCATGCAAATTCGACTGCAGGACGTCCCTTTTCACCGTGGAACCTCCTATGTCACGCTCGGACACCCCCGCGAAAAATGGAACCGTGAAAATTCCTAGCAGCACGGTCTAAATCGATCGTCACGCTGGAATTCGCGAATTCTTGCCGGAAAATTTACACGTACAGTAAATGCTCTCAAATTGTCCCTCAGCTTGTTGCTCAAAAAATGAACAATTTCGGGGTGTGTGTGTGTGTGTGTGTGTGTGTGTGTGTGTGTGTGTGTGTGGGCGCGCGCGCGCGCGCGTGCGTGTGTGTGTGTGTGTGTGAGGAGATACGATTATCCACCTTTGAGAGAATTTACCTGCATTCTGAAAAAAAGGACGTGTCAACTCCTCGATCATAACTACCTGTAGATCCTAATGTTTAATGTCCTCCATTATATGTACTCTTACTTCGATTATTATTATTTTCTTGTCTTCCTTGCTTCGAAGATCTAATCATTCCAGCCTGCAAAGTCGTATTTCTTGTTCCCTGCGATACCAAATCCGATCATCATCACCCAAGACGAGATCCTCGAAGCTATTTATAACAGTTTACACGTGGGACATCCTCTAATCCACGTTAAGCTGGCGGAATACGTGACCCCGCGTATTTAGTGACGGCGTGTCAGCACGAAAATGCGGGGACAACAATCGACCGACCAGGTATTACGAAGCCAATGCGAGCCACTCCATAAATTCGCCATGGTTTTCCACGATACCTAAGCGGTCGTGCCGTGTCTAGCTCTCGCTCTCGTACCTCTATAGCTAAGGGTGTTCCGTGAAAATTAAGGGAAACGTGGGCTGTCGCGTAGCAAATCGCGCGATTTTCCGTAAACCAGGGAACCTTGAATGGAGTCCCAAGTACATTTTAATCTTGTTCCACTCCAACCGCAAAAACGACGCTGTATTCGTTACTTGTTATCGAGGGGATGAAAAATGCCTTCCTGTGTTACGACAGGGGAATGTTTCTGTATCAATTGTAACAGGAAAAATATCTGCAATCCAAGTCAAGTTCCCCAATGCGTCTGGGAAGCAGACAAAATGTTAATCACTTCTGATCTCTTGGCTTCGTAAAAGACAGTGTTCCAGTTGCTAAACCTGCATGAGACCGACGAGATTTGGCATGGAGATGCAGAGAGTGCTGGATTACCAAGAATCGTAACAGAGAGTATGTACTTGGTCGGAAGAAAGTCAGCAGCCGGACAATAGGCGACACGAGCCACGCCCAAGTGCCGATGATCGACAAAACGATCCGATTTCCCTCGGCTCGGGGAAAACAGCGGCTTCGCAAGAGGATCGAGGGGGCGACAAGGTGTCGATGGGACGCGTTGCGAGCTCTCCTTTTTCACGAGTAAATTTGACGTTGGCCAAATAAACACATTGAGTGCCGGCTACGTTTGAAGTGGTCCCCGTTGACAGAAGGACCGTGAACATCGGCCGCGATTGTTCCGTCGCTGGATGGCGGCTCCCTTTCACAGAGGGTCGTTTGCCCTCGTTTCCGAGTCTCCATCGTTGCCCCCTCCCCCTTATAGTCGGCGACTCCTGTCGGAAAAATCAGGATCATTCTACGCGCGTTCCAGCAGCCAAAGAAGCAAGCGCACCTCAAAGGAGCCCGCTTTCTATTATTTTCATTCTTCCAGTCTTTGCGGTGGATGCCACGAAACTTCGCTATGGTCTTCGACACTTGTTGCCGAAGTTGATAACTTTATGCGAGCAGACATGCTTTCAGTAAAATCGCAGGGGTGCCTTCTTCTAGGGAGGAGCAATTTGATCTTCATCTTGATATTCAATGAAAATGATCAGCCTTGTTCCACGGGTAACGCTTTTACTTATTTTTAAATATTGGGCGCTATAGTTATAGGGGTCAATATGGAATCATTGATCTTAATCCTAACAGTCCATAAAAATGATCACGCTTCGGAAGGGTTGCTTTCTTCTGTAGAAAACGCTTTTACTTTGTTTAAACCTAAGATATTGAGAGCTAACGCTGTAGAAACTAGATTATCTCTAAATTTTACGGAAACAACTTAAAGGTATAGAAAAAAAAGTACAATGTAGCTTATTACACATGAATTTAATCATTTTCCAGAAATGTACATAAGCTTCTTTCACTTTATAAAAGAGCTCCTTTCACAAGTAACAGACGGTGTACGGATTATTCAAAGTTGCTGCTGGTGTACCTGTGGCACGCAGAGATAAATAAAAATGTGTAAACAACCAAGTATTCGATCTCAAACCAGAGATTCATTTAGTATTTAAATTCGTCAACTATCAAAATCTACGTTTCACCGTGACTCTTTAAATGTATCTTCAATGTGGTCCGGTTAATGAAAGTTTTTGAGCATACGGGACAGGGGTGCGTGCGCGGCTCGTGAGTCTTTAAGTGTTCGCTGAGTTGTGCATTCGTTTTGAATTGCTTCTGGCACGTATTGCACTTCTTCTCCTCTTCGTTGTCTTTCTCTAGATGCGTTCTCGTGTGCCTGTCGACCTCCGCTACATTATCGAATTGCATGGAGCAGACTCTACAACTGAACTTCACGGCCCGAAGGATGCCTATTTGACTACCAGTTAAGGGATTGGGTACTGGGAATATGTTGTTGGTGTCGGTAATGCTGCACCTTAGACCCTCTTTCTTCTTGTGAGAATTTATGTGGTTCCTGGAAGAACAGTTATGAATTATTATATGCAGATGAGAGACTTTATCTTGTTTATGATAATAAAATCTACCTATATGCATGTTCATTTCTAAACGTCATATTGCAGCTGACGCAGCGGTAGTCTTGTTGTTTAGATACTTGTTGCGTTAAGGGCGATGCGGTAACTTGTAAAATCGTGTTTTGAAGTTTAATCGTTGGGTGAACGATTAAATAGTGTTGCCTCACGTCCTGCTTTAATGCAAAGATTTCTGTACACTGGTGACATTTGTAAGGTTTAACTGGATCCGAACTAACATGTAGTATCATATGTTTGTCATGAGCTATTTGAGAACTATTTTCTGTTTGACACATATCACACACAAAATGGGTCTTAGTATGATTGTTCAGAGACTGTAAAGATGGGAAGTCTTTTTTACATATGGTACAGGTATTCTTCTCCTCCAGATTCTCAGATTTCTTCATGACATAATATTTATCACAGTGTTCGCACTGAAAAGCTGGCTTAAAATCGTAAACAGATTTCTTTAATTTACAACCACCCTTTGCACAGACTGCTTTTCTAGTATTTCTCTGTAAGTTCTGATCCTTTTGGTCTGTATTGTTCGTAGTATTAGAAAGCTCTTGTTTCTCCTTCTTCATTTCTGCTAATGCCATAAGCTTTCTAGATCTAGGACATGGTTTACCATGTATTTTATCTATCTGTATATTTAATCGGTACTGCTTCTTTCCTATTTTTACAGTTTGACATGAGCTAGCAGAACCATTCATTGAAACTTCATTCTCAGTGGGTGTATCCATATTGTCTTCCCTATTTATCTTCTTCACCTGCAAAACCATACTTTATAAGTATATCAAACATTGCCTTAACTATCGTTTAATAGAGTATTTACTTACATTTTTTATTAGTTGAGTGCAAGGACTTTGCGGCGATGTTACTACTAAACCATGAGAATTATCATCCAGTTTTTTCTGTTTTAGTGGTGGAGTTTTTGGTATCTCTTTCTCAAGCGTATCATCCAACTTACGCTTCCTTTGTCCTTCTACAATGATTAACATTGTAATCAACATGGATTAACATTGTGATAAGATATAATCACAGTTGTTTCCCATACCTTCTACTTTCTCAAAAATAGTTGGAACAGCATTGGTTTTCAGTTGCATAGAATCTGTAAAACTCGTTTTTTCAAAATGCAATTTGCAAATGTAGAGTGGCTTCTCTCTTTCCACAGTGTCGTCTAATTTACAGATTTTTAACCATGAACTTCTTTGACTGAAATATCAAATAACATTAATACACAATAGGTAAGATTTAGAATAACGAATACACTCACGCAACATCATTAGGGAAAGGGAACAACGAAACATCGTTTCCATCGATTCTTGTGTTCTGATTCGTAAGACAACCATGAGCCACACAAGTCAACATTATATCGGCCTTAATTTCTATTCAAACGAACTCGTCCTCTCATAAAATTCAACAAAGATCTTCGAAAATCAAAACGGGCTGCAGATGAACCATAACCTCAAATCTGAAAGGTTATTCCATAAAACACAATGTATACAATGGGAGAACAAAATGTTTATGCAACGTTGTTTTTTATTTTCAGTAAACGAAACAAGCTTAGTGCATCAATAAATTAAAAATAATATAATGCTATTTATAATACGATAAAACATGAAACTTTATTTACAAAGTTTTTGAATCCGCAATCTGCAACTCTTTTCGCTATGCAATTCTTTATCGCTCACGGCTAAAGTTTAGGTAACACAGCAAAGAACTACTATAAACACGGTACAGTTGCAATCACGCCGTCCGACACAAGATGCAAGTTAGCAGCACATTCCTCATCTCACTTCTCGCAATCGTGCTTACCTCTCTCCGCTTAGTTTCATTGATTGGTTATCTTTCTTTGTTCTTACAGTTGACAATATCATTAAAAATGCATAATTCAAAGCAAGGTTAATCGAATCTGTCTGAAAACGGAAATCTGCATAAAAATATTGATACGTATGCACTTCCTGCGCAATGCAACAGATGTGAACTCGTTTTGTAATTCCGTCATCTACATTTCGATTATTACGATTATGGGATCCTGACAAATATTATTACATACATATATACCCTTGATAGAAATCTAAGTAGGACGCATAATTATTCTTGTAACAGTATAGAAGTCTTTATTAATTTATTATTGTGAACACGGATCACTTACAAAGTCTTTATTAATTTATTATCGTGAGCATGTATTACTTACAGATGCATTTCTGCACTCTAAAACCATTTTTTTAAGACTCGTATAAAGAAGCTGCAATTTCAGTAATTCGGTTAGAAAATTCATAAATATTTTGTATTGCTGTCTTTACATCCATTGCTTTAAGATCTATTGTTTGATTCTTGGACTGTAGACGTTTTGCCACATCCTTTATTGGACTAGATATACTACAAGTGCCTAAAAATATAGTAAAAATAATTAGCACATAATTAAATAAAAATATCTAAGGTTTCTAGTTTAAATGCTTCAAACCTGCAAAATGTCTATTTGTATATCTGGGTGAAAATAATTTAGAGTATCGTGGAGAGGCCTTTTTATTATGGCAAGGTGAGCTACTTTTGCATCTTAGAGAACGTGTTGTGGGTGTGAACCAATTAGTTGTATTGCTTTCTGAGCAATTAATGAAGGATGAACTTACTAATGACCTTTCAGGTAATTTATTGTTCTTATACCTTGTAAACAAGTTTTTGTATCTTCCTAAAAATATTTGTGAAATTAGGGGTCTCAATTATAACAGGTTGGGTCAAGAAATAAATATTACCCTTCTCTGGAGACATGAATAACTTATTAATTAACTTTTCATTATTCATACAATCATCAAAAGAAAATTGAAGCCTAGGAATCATACGTAATACACTCTGGCATGTAAAATGAAAAGAATCATTCTGTATGGTATAGTCGATTGCCTTCTCTTGCAAACTATTTTGTAGTTTACATGAAGTATCAGCAACTTCTACTATAAACTTTTGAAATTCTTCTTCCATAGATTTTATTATTTTGTTATGCTCCTTAATTGTTATTTTACAATTTAAAAAATTGATTGAGTCGTTTCTTTTTAGGCAACATTCGATTTGTTTTAGTACTTCATTGAGCTTTAATAATAGAGAATGAAATACTAAGGAACCATTTATATATAATGTACCATCCATGTGCTTTAAATAAAATGTGGAATGAACAGTTCATTAGTTTGTTGAATCATTTAATTAACCTTCGTATTGTTATTAAAAACATTATGTCACCTTTCCTTTTTCTTCTCCTGTTAGATTATTTCCATTAAGAACTACTGCATTGGGACATAAACTCGAAATTATATCAATTAATTTGCTACTATGACTTTTCAAACTATATAAATGAGTATTATTACATTGGAGGTGTTCAATGTTTGCATAAATGCTTGCCTTCCACACTAAAAAATTTAAATTTCTGTAGATTTATAACAATTATTTAAAATAAATATACATATATAAAATACTATACAGTCTATGATTTCTACATCCTCAGGATCTTCTAATCGCTTTTTAATGATTGAACTAACTGGAGCCATTTCTAAACATTTTTTTATATTCTTTACTGTTTTAAATATAGCAGTCTGTAGAATTTTTAATTCATTAGATTTACACCTAAACAACAAATAGAATTTTGTACAATTCAGAAGATAATGGAACATGTAAAGTAAAATTAAATTTTACTGAATATATTGTTCAATGTTTTCTATAGCCAATTTAGTTTCTTCATGAAGTTTAGAAATAATAGAGTTTCTCTTCAAATTTATGTTAGTAATGTATATACTGCTTATGTCGTGAGTATCTCCTGTATCAGGAGCTTGCAACAAGTTACCATTATCTATAAGAAAAATTAATTTCATAAACAAACTGAATAAATTTTAGAGTCAATTTTAATTTTTAGTACAAATATTTACAATGTCTCATAATGTAAGCTCTAAGACTAATTTGTGATAATTTCCACATAATTGTTAAGAACCTTGTTCCTCCTGCACGTATTATGTGAATCATAAGTATTGTTGGAAAATTTATATCTGAATTTTCTGTGGCTAAAACTTCTAAATATTCTTTCACTTTTAAACGGTACTGTGTTTCATCCTTTTTGTTTAGGACTGGCCATCTAACAATTTTTTTAAATCTCTTTGCATCATATATCGATAATAAATAATGTGAAATATGAATGAAACCTGTTTGATTGGATTTCTTAAACATCCCCTATAAATTAATTAAATAAAAACAATACTGCTCATTTGTAAGTTTGAATAAAAAGAATTTGCAATCGATGAAATTATCATATCGATCATCTCATACTCCATTATTTCATCGTTAATTACTGTCTATAAATAAAATACCTGTTTAAAATGTTTTACACAATGCAATGATGGTGACACAACTTGCATGAGAAGAAATACATTCCTATAAAAAGAATCATCGATCGACATAATGTACTGTTTCTATCTTAAATTATTCTAGAAGTTAAATTAATACATGAACGAATAATTGACCCTTCATCTACGAAGCATAATGTACAAAGTCCTTCAGAGAGCATTGTTTGTATACAAAGTATCCAGTAAAAGAAACAATGTCCGTAACGAATATGTCACAACATGAAAAGTACAATCGTTCAATTTCTACATTCTGTGCCACATTTAATGATTACCGCTAAATGAAAATGATACATGAAATATGTATGCGCATAACGAATTTAATCAATGAAATTGATCAAGCAGACATAATAAGAGTTGTCTATTTATATTGGTGTCCTTTTGCATCCTGCATCCTGCCGCAGTATTGCTTCATATGACTATAGAACAGAGTGCACATAGCAGAGGTGAAACTCTTGCTGAAACTTTTGACTTTTACATTTCTAATATTTATGACCTCGACAGCCTACATACATACAGTGTTGTCACTTCTTAAGGAGGAAGGAGAACGCGGTAAAATTTGAAAACTAATATAGTAAGAAATGAATTTTGATAAAAATACATTATTTTAAATTGTTTGCAACATATTAGATATTTAATTTAATATATTTATATATTCAAAACGAAT
The DNA here is from genome assembly GCF_051020955.1 of Megalopta genalis. Classification (NCBI taxonomy): domain Eukaryota; kingdom Metazoa; phylum Arthropoda; class Insecta; order Hymenoptera; family Halictidae; genus Megalopta; species Megalopta genalis. Next base: position 3,784,934 of record NC_135027.1, read on the forward strand.
TTTAAATGTCGCCTGTGATTTCTAATTGAGAAGTAGCTCTGAATCTACGTTCGCTTTTCAAAATAACGCGCAAGTGTGATCCATGGCGGGTCCACTTGCGGACGCCTACGCATTGGGGACTTGAAAGGTAAACGTGGGAGTTTCCCTTCTATGAGAATACCGTGCGATGTGGCGTAGAAATTTGAAAAAATGAGTGTTTCTGGGTGGAAGGCGGCGCCACTGAGTTGTGCCATAGCAACTCATCTCGGTGTCGTCGTGAAAGCTTTGAACACTATGAGCCAGTGAAGTGTATCCGTCGGGACAGTGGCGTGAAAATGGCGGTGTAAAAATGGCAGGACGTAGATCGACGTTGACAAATGCTGATTCCCTGTCGGGATCGGGGAATGGTGACCCTTTAAGAGAGTTGTTCGAGGCTTGCAAAACCGGAGACCTCCCGAGGGTAAAGGCGTTGGTTACACCGAAGACGGTCAATGCTCGAGACACTGCCGGACGCAAGTCCACCCCTCTGCATTTTGCAGCTGGTAAGCTCCCCGTTCCATGAGTTTTTTTTTCATTTCGATTGTTCAAAGAAATTTCACTCACGGACTATAATTCTGCTTTATAAGTCACTCACGATCGAGGACACGATGTCTCAATACCATGTCGTGAACGTCGAATACTTCGAACACTGACTTTCGAATGTTGTCATACTAAAGTTGTAAATAATTACTTCAGTGCAGATAGTATTTTTTAATTATTCATCAATTCGTAGAGCAAAATATCAATTATTCAATTAGTATTGTGTCGTAAATAGTAGGAAAAATATATTAAACCAAATTAATGTAATAATATCGTAATTACTTTTTGTGATTAAACACAGGTTATGGTAGAAGGGATGTAGTAGAATTCCTACTCTCTGCCGGAGCATCCATTCAAGCAAGAGATGACGGTGGTTTACATCCTTTGCACAATGCCTGCTCTTTTGGACATTCGGATGTGGTAAGGCTTCTCTTGGAAGCAGGAGCTAATCCGAATACTAGGGACAATTGGAATTACACTCCTTTGCACGAAGCTGCCATTAAGGTATTTTTGATATTAACTTTGTTTTATTGGTTTTTTATTGAGTTTCAAAGTTCATAGTTCATGCTTTGATCCTTTTTGCAGGGTAAAATAGATGTGTGTATAGCTCTGCTACAACATGGAGCGGATGCAAATATAAGGAACACTGAAGGGAAGACAGCTTTAGAGTTAGCAGATCCTGCAACTAAACCAGTATTAACAGGGGAGTATAAAAAAGATGAATTGCTGGAGGCCGCAAGATCAGGGAACGAGGAACGTCTCCTACAGCTTTTAAACCCATTAAATGTAAACTGCCATGCAAGTGATGGCAGGAGATCCACACCATTACATTTAGCTGCTGGATACAATAGGTCTAGAGTAGTGCAAATACTGCTCCAAAATGGTGCAGATGTGCATGCTAAAGATAAAGGGTAATTATTTTTGTCGGTGAAACATATATCTTGATCAAATCAGCACATTGTAAACTTTGATGTGTGTATGTTACAGTGGTCTCGTTCCACTCCACAATGCCTGCTCTTATGGCCATTTTGAGGTAACTGAAGCGCTTCTTAAACACGGTGCAGCTGTTAATGCGAGCGACTTGTGGGCATTCACCCCGCTGCACGAAGCTGCTAGTAAATCCAGAGCCGAGGTGTGCTCGCTACTTTTGAGCGAGGGTGCGGATCCAACTCAATTAAACTGCCACAGTAAAAGCGCCATTGACGTGGCACCGACATTGGAACTGCAAGAAAGATTAGCATGTACGTTGATCACCTTTTTCCACTGTCTTTTCTGAATTAAAAAAAAAAAAAAACAAAAGAAAGAAAATAGTATACACACAAAACATGACTTTGTTAGATACACTTTAATTGTAGACGAATACAAGGGACACTGCCTCTTGGATGCCTGCAGGCAGGCAGATCTTACTAAGTTAAAAAAGTACCTGTCCCAAGAAGTTGTAAACTTTAAACACCCATATACTGGGGACACACCACTGCACTGTGCCGTTGCATCTCCCTATCCCAAGAGAAAACAAGTAATAGAATCATTGATTAGGAAAAATGCTGCCTTAAATGAGAAAAATAAAGACTTTCTAACGCCACTTCATGTGGCCACTGATCATTCTCATTATGATGCAATGGATGTGCTACTTAGACATAATGCTAAAGTCAATGCTTTAGATGGATTAGGGCAAACTGCACTACACAGGTACCGTTTCAACCGTATAAAACGTTGCGCAAATGTTCAGTTTATTATTCTCTGTAGAGCCGCTTGATTATCATTTTTTTTTTCATTAAAAAATCTTGTTGTACAAACAGGTGCGTTAGAGAAGACAATGTGCAAGCTTGCAGAATATTGTTATCATACAATGTTGATCCATCTATAGTATCGCTTCAGGGCTATACTGCGGCACAAGTAGCTGCAGAAAATGTCCTTAAAATACTACAAGGTTCGACTTCTAACTTGTTTCAAGCAGAAAGTATTTTTGTAACCAAAGAATGTTCCCGTTCTCATTTTTGTTTTCTAGATCCGCCAAGCGAGACGGACGATGCCGAAGCGCAGCTCTTGGAAGCAAGTAAATCCGGAGATTTAGCGGCGGTTGAAAGAATTTTGCAAACGAACCCGCATGCCGTTAATTGCCGTGACTTGGATGGTAGGCACTCCACGCCGCTGCACTTTGCAGCGGGATTTAATAGAGTGCCTGTAGTCGAATATTTATTGGCACATGGAGCAGACGTACACGCCAAAGATAAAGGGTGAATATATTTTTCAATTTTCTATTTGTTCATACATAATCACAGTTCCCAATAAATTTTTATATTTATTTTTTAGTGGACTGGTTCCCTTACACAATGCCTGCTCTTACGGTCATTACGAGGTAACGGAATTATTAGTAAAACACGGTGCATCAGTGAACGTTGCAGATTTGTGGAAATTTACACCGCTGCACGAGGCTGCTGCTAAAGGAAAATATGAGATAGTTCGATTGTTATTAAGACACGGTGCAGACGCCACCAAAAAGAATAGGGACGGTGCGACTCCGTTGGATTTAGTTAGGGACGGTGACCAAGACGTAGCGGACTTGCTGCGAGGAAATAGTGCTCTTCTAGATGCAGCTAAGAAAGGCAATCTGGCTAGAGTACAACGACTAGTTACCCAAGATAATATCAATTGTAGGGATGCGCAGGGTCGCAACAGTACTCCGTTACACTTAGCCGGTGAGTTCTATCGCTCCTCTCTCGCTATGATCATGCATTCTAATTGAATTGTATTTCAATGCAGCGGGATACAATAACTTGGAAGTGGCGGAATTTTTGCTTGAACGTGGAGCCGACGTGAACGCTCAGGATAAAGGAGGATTGATACCTTTGCACAATGCTTCGAGTTATGGTCACTTAGATATCGCCGCGTTGCTGATTAAATATAATACCGTGGTGAACGCAACTGATAAATGGGGTTTCACGCCACTTCACGAAGCAGCACAGAAGGGAAGGACGCAACTGTGCGCTCTTTTGTTGGCTCATGGTGCGGATCCCTTCTTGAAAAATCAGGAGGGGCAAACACCTGTGGATTTAGCTAGTGCTGACGACGTACGATGCTTATTGCAAGATGCTATGGCCACACAGCAAGTAGTACCTTCGGTGCCATCGGGTAACGGTGGCGTAGGAGTGGCTATTAATTTGAGTGGTAATGGTAGTAATACTATTAATAGTAGGCCACCCAGTATAGTTGCAGGTAAGCAGATTTTTATATACAATATTCACTGATTACGAACATATCTTTTTATTCACTGATTATTACTCAGTTCCAGTTACACCTCCACCGCCACTTACTCAAGAAACCGTCATTATGCCTTCAGGAACGGCTATGACTCTTTGCGTACCACTCGCTAGACCATCTTCTTGTTTAAGTCCAATGCCACCATCCGAAACATGCTCCGAGAGAGACTCTAAAGATTCAAAAGACAATACAAACATCACGACCGTAGCTGGTTTCCTTCAAAGCCTTGGTTTAGAGCACCTGTTAGAGCTGTTTGAACGGGAACAGATTACGTTAGACATATTGGCAGAGATGGGCCATGAGGATTTGAAACAAGTCGGAGTTTCCGCATACGGGTATAGGCATAAGTTGATCAAAGGAATGGAGAAACTTTTGAACACCACTGCTGGCACTCCTTGGCAACCGACTCTCACACCCGGAACGCTCTTAGTGGATCTGCTAGCAGAAGACAAAGAATTTTTAGCCGTTGAAGAGGAAATGCAGAGTACTATTAGACAACATAGGGATAACGGTCACTCCGGTGGCATATTTTCGAGATATAACATAGTTAGGGTATGTTTCCGTTAGTTCGTTAAGAGATCCTGGCGTTAACCACAAGTTAATGATAAATTTTTCTGAAAAATAGATACAAAAAGTGCAAAATCGCAAATTGTGGGAACGTTACGCTCATAGGAGACAGGAGGTGGCAGAGGAAGTTGGTGCTGCGGCACCTTCCTCACCTGGTACCACTTCGAGGACTACTCCTGGTTCGACCTTGCCTCAGGCTAATGAAAGAATGCTGTTCCATGGGAGCCCATTTATTAATGCCATTGTTCAGAAGGGATTTGATGAACGGCATGCTTATATCGGTGGTATGTTCGGCGCTGGAATTTATTTTGCCGAGCACAGCAGTAAAAGCAATCAATACGTTTACGGTATATGCGGGGGCACTGGATGTCCAGCTCACAAGGATAGGAGTTGTTATATTTGTCACAGGTAAGTGCAAAGCGGCAGTAGCACAGTGGGAACCCGTAAGAAAATGTACAAGTTGTTCCAAGTAATTTATTTGCACGGGATCCTACTGTATGAAGCATCTAATATACAAATAATTTTATGCTCTCTCATGTTCACTGGTTGTAGACATTTGTTACTCTGTCGCGTCACATTGGGCAAATCATTTTTGCATTTCTCCGCGATGAAAATGGCTCATGCACCGCCGGGTCATCACAGTGTGATGGGGAGGCCGTCGCAGGGTGGTTTGTTCTTCCCCGAGTACGTCGTCTACAGAGGTGAACAAGCATATCCGGAATACCTAATCACCTATCAGATTGCAAGACCTCAGCCAGAGAGTGGCGGAAGCGAAAGTGTCGAGGAACGGTGATCGGAAGAGTCTAGCCCTGCGGCAAGATTGCGAAGTCTCTGTTGCTGCCAGAGACCTCGAACATGTAACACACTGTCTTAATCGTACAATGACACGTGTACATTCACAACCGGAGTATCACTCATCAAAAAATTCATTTGTTCGAAAACTTTAAGATAGGATACTCTTCCTTCAACAGTTTCATAGGACCTTTTTAGGATGGTAAACTGTTTAGCCTGGATTCGCCGGAATATGTAAATCTAGGGTAAATAAGTTCTAATTTAATTTCGATTTCTAAGCGATTCTTCCTTTCTTTTCATTATTTGCCGAAGTATGAAGATCGCTTTAATGAATCCATATTACACAGCGATAAGCGAGACCATTAGCTGTATCTGTCGGGTTTGTTTATTTAAAGTTCAAAGAAGACAATTGATAGGACATTTAATTTTTAGCATTTATTTGTGATAACGTAATGGTCCGATTCGACCACGCAATCATACACGACTGATTATTGATGTATATTAACTACGGTGTATATATTATATCAGCATGAACTAGAATATCAAAGACCAGCATGATTTTTTATGTGAATCGATAAATGTTTGTCTCTATTATGGAGAATCATGATACGTATGTAGGATTATAGGATTAATGATCAATATGTCCGAGAATTACGATACTGTCATCATTGCACACATATGTATGCAAGTAATTATAATAACTACTAGTTATTACGCCTAAATTGTCATCGGATAATGATGTGACATTGTGTCTTTCGAAAAGAAACCATTTTTGAATGGAAGACATAATATTTCTATGTCTGTGTCAATTTTGAATTAAATAATTATGCTGGTTAGAAGTAACTGCTCTAATCATATGCGTTACAGGTAAAGTCTGTGAAGGAATATTTAATTTTTAAATAACTACCCAATGAACCAAAATGAAAATTATTCATACAACGAATGGTATTATATTTAGTATTCGTATTGTTCTTGCGGAGCTTCTATCATCACATTACAAAGATTTTTAAATTTTCATTTAAATTAGACTTGTTGGACTTTACCTCTAACATGTATATACGTATGCGAGTATTTTATATATTCGGTTGATATAGATCAGGCATAGAATAATTCATTCATGTTGACGATATTATCAACAGGGTTCCTATAAGCTCGTAGTAATTTTTTAATACTGTACATATACATATGTATACATTTTATTGTACATATATTTTTTCTTTTCAACGAAACACGCTGATTGGTTATCATTAGCCAATTATACTTTCATGTGAGTTGTGATTTGGTTTCTCTCAGGTCATACAGTCTAATCGCAAGCATGCTTTCATCTTTTAAAATAGACAACGAAGCCATTTCTTTTTTTTTACGTGCTATTAATTATGAGAAGAAAGTCGTTTAACGCGGATCATGCAAAGCAATTTCATCATAATTGGAGGTACATATTCTGTTACGCGAAGCAATCGTGATGAACCTAAATCTATGAATATCTATGAATAGGAAATTATTCTTATTATTTATTGTCGTAGCTAAAGCAATCTTTCTAAAAGTAATAAGAGTAATCTTGCTTCGAACGATTTGCGGCATTTTATCGTTTGTGTGTGCGTATACATTGGGGCAATGAAGCCACTTATAACTCAATCAAGAAGAGAAAAAGAAAAGAAATAGAAAGAACAGTTTGCGGCTACATAATTGTAAGAGTGTTCGAGGAAAACGAATGTTTTTAATATTATCTCGTTACACTCCCATAATTATTTAGGTGGCGGTTTTATTTATGGGTGTATATATCAAGTATGTGTTCGTTAAGCAAGTGCTCAAGATGACGCAACAAATCAGACGTTCATCAATTTTGCGTTCTTACATGGAAGATAGAGGAAAACGAACCAAGTAATAGCGAACTAACAGATGCAACACGGAAAAAGATCTGCCCTTGTGTTAGTTGCATTTAAAACCGACAGTCAATCGAGCGTGTTCGATTATTATGCTTTAATTGTAAGAAGAAAAAAATGGACTGATTCAAAGAAGAAAAAAAAAAGAATTCTTTTTATCGTTACGTTCGATCTTAAACTTTATTTTGTCGTCTCCTCGCCTTGCGATTAATTTTTTCGTAAAAATCGGTGTTTTAATAAATTGTGTGATAACGATACGGATGGCAGAACGGTCGGTACAGTTTGTTTATTCAAACGATATATAAAAATTTATTGAGTGGACATTGTCCTTCATACGACGATGCTTTTACATTTCGAGCTTCCCGGCGAAGGGGTATCAAGTTTTAGGTGTTTGTAATCTTTCGCTGTGTGACAATGGACTTAACGGAGCACGCTAGAATATAATAGACATCTTCGCCTTGAGGCAGCATGGCGGCGTGTCGTATTACCCACGAGGACTCGTTTGTACCTACGTTTGTACCCCGCCCGCATCTTCACACGCATTAGCGACAAAGTAAACGAATTTCTTTCAATGACCGACGATCGTAGAGCAGCTTGTACTGTTTACAAATTCTTATCGGCGACGTTACTTTTATGGCGCAACTGGTTCATATATAAAACACCGATAAACGTAATTTTCGGATTCAGTGACAAACATTATTAATTACTCTCGTCGTCTGTTTGAACATCCCACATCATTCAATGATTCATCGCTTTTATATACAGAACCACCGAAAGGGCACAATTCTAAGGGCTCCATTCTCGTCGTCGTTAATATGATTAATAATTATTTGTGTTAAATCATCCCTGTTGTGACTTCGAATCCAGGTCTTCCTTTACTTTGAATCGGTCAACCATTTAACCGGGAAACCTATTTGCAAATAAACAGAACAATCCGTACTACAAACTAAATCTACTCATATTTTTCTTTCTACTATCCTAGAGCAAAGTATAGTTCAGTATAGAGCTATATCTCATATGTATGTACTCCGCGAAACATTCCATCGTGGATTAAAATTTGTAAACAGTGTTGTTATTTATATATTGCACATAACTCATAATTATCGTATAATTTTTATCAAGATCACGATGCCTAATGACGTGTTCATTTTATTATCTAGCCCAAAGCATTATTCTGCGAAGTGACTGCCGAAAAAGCGCACACTTCCGCGCGGGACTGAACGGCTGCATTAGCGATTGCCCCTGTTTTATCCCGGGTGTACTTGGACTGATACGATAGTAAAAATTCAGGTAAAAGCCGGCGATTGATTGTCGATCGTTTCCTTTTCTCAATTCCTATTAACTTCTGGCCCACGAATCAAGTTTGTCGCCAGCACCGTCCAAGAATGCGTCCACGTGGGCCCCGGGGGCCGCTGATTCGTGGATCTCTCGGAATCACGTGAAACTCACGAGGCTGAGAATGCGCGTGCGTCGCATACATGCCGGCTTGTCTTCGACTTATGGTCGGATGACACTTGCGCCGGTCCTCTCAGACGCAGTCGGACGGACGAGGAGGTCAGATCGGGCGATTCGCGCCGGCGACCAGCCCAGGAGGTACATCGTGAAACCTTCTTGCGTCTAACAAACATATTCCACGTTTCTTACTGTACTAACCACGGTAACTAGTCCGTAAGTGTCGTAACCCAACCGACGTACAAAAGAGAATGAACCACGACTTATGAACCTCATCGATATCTACGTCGGTGATACATGTACTAGACTGTTTCTGCCACGTGAGGGAGAAAGGAGCCATCCATTCGTATCGTTTCGCACGCCGGTTTTCCGATCTCGTACGCGCTCGATTTCCCACGGGATTTTGTGCTCAACCGTTTCACGAAGATCGTTCTCTGGATCGTCGATGCGTGTCGCATCAAAAGTCGAAGATTCCTAATCACTGGTGATCTCAAAAGTTCGGGCAGCTACGTTCAGAAAACTTTTGGATGCTGTTGGAGGAACGGGGCTGCAACAAAACGGCATCCTACGTCGCATTCGAATCGTTCCTGAGATAAATAAACACGTGAGTAACGAGATTTTCATTCATCCGAACTCCTAACGTCAGAGAATTTGGAGAATCGTTCGAATTTTTGTTTTTGAATTCTGTTAATTCTGTCGGCGATCGTTCTGTTTTATTAATTTTATTATTGCTGAAACGTGCTCGCCATCTACAGGGAAAATTAAAGACGGTTTAAACTTGTTATGCACGATAGGCAACCGTCTTGCAAATAGCTCGAAAATTCACTAGCACCATCTACGAGCAACCCCCGATCGATCTGCATCGGAATCTCTCTGCACGCGACCCAGGAACGCAACCGTCGCGCATCCGCATCAATTTCTTATGTAACCGAGACGGGTTACACAATTAGTTGCAGCACTATGCAGCTATAACTCGCGATAAAGCTCATTTATAGTCCCGACGCTGGTATTATTATCGTCTGCGTGAAGCAGACCCCTTTGTTTACAAACAAACTGCGCGAGATAACGTTCACACGGAATGTCACGAATGCCATGTACATATGTTACTCCAGACAAAAAGTACACCCGGCTCGACAAAGTAACTATCCATCGGTAAAATCATTAAACAAAAAAAACCGTTTTACAACACTTCGTTGCATGAAGGATTAAGCTCGTTTAAAAAAATGCAGATCGAAAAGTTTCTATTACAGAAGTTCGAATACTGATTTACTGTTTACATACTACTATTCTTTACGATTCAAATTCTGCAGTCATGGTAATAACTTTCATTGAACATGTGCGCTAGGGTTGGTAGTGATTCTGTTGATTCTATTTTAAATATAGTTCGCCGGGAAATTTACTCGCGCGTAAAGCACGGCGCTCGCGAAACACGTCTGCGAGATAACGTAGTACGATCGTACAAATAAAAGTGCAAACGGTATGCAAAGATCGCGTACGAGGGGTGGGGGGAACGAAAATTCCAGAAAGGTTTTGCATGGTTATCTACGTTTCAGAGAAGCGCGGTTTTATCGTGGAATAAAGAAAGAACATCGACTCGCGTCGCCCGATTAGACGCTTATGAGCGGGAAGAGTGTTGTTAGTAGCGTTATTGTTTAATCTCGAATGCTTTTGAATGATGCGAGCGGGGGACCGATTAACGGGCTCCTGACCTCACAACACATCATCGGAAACAATAAATAAATACATACTAGAGGCCTCTCGTGACCTGAGCTTTCAACGGGTGCTACTCCCCGGGTGCTAGTTATTTTTAAACGGCGGACCGTAATAAAACTGATTCCTTCTAACGTTCTGACACCCGGCATTCAACCGCGATTCAGTGGTTGATTAGCGTGGCAGTTCATCTTTATAGTAGTTTGAGCGTATTGCCAACTTACAGTGTCGCCGTCTTGGCGCGCCTTGATCTTCTTCTGCAGCCTCTAAATATATTGCCATAAATTATTCTACTCTCCAGAAATAGCAATAAATTCTTCGAGCATTGCATACAGATCGCGGATCATAGATATTCGTGCATCCCGGTTGAGCGGCGGGGGTGGCGATGAGGGGGGAAAAAAGTACAGGTGTAGGGCATGACCATTTTAACGCGACACGTCGCGGATCCAATTTTTCTAACTTTTTTTTATCCGCGAAACATTCGAACAGAACGTAACATGCAAAGTAACGCTGGTAATGTCTCCAATGAATCGTGTCCGAGGCCTGTTCGTAGCAGATTTCTTCTCATAACCGGCTTGACTGCTCTCTTAAAATACATTTTGCTCGTTTTTAAGTGCGCGTGCCCGCTTGTTCTCCAGCCTCCGCACAAGTACGCGTTTTCCGGTCACTCGTCTTTTGCGGACGCCTACTCGACCTGGTCCGTCGGCGACACACTCGATGAATTGTTTGCACGTACGATTCCCACGCATGCATTCGACAACGTGTGCATTTCCGGAGAAAGCGCCGCGAAAAGCCTCGCGATTTTCGCACCGAGTTAACTGAAATGATACACGGATTAATCTAACGGGCTATATTATAGAGGAGTACGATTCGGAGTAATTATTCTAATTGGAGATTTCTGTGCAGAAGATTCCTGTGCATCGATTGCGAGAAAGTGAAGTTAGATCGCAAGGGCGCGACGCACGGATTTGCCCGATTAGGATTGGCATTTGCTACGTTCCGGAAATGCATGCCCACCGCAACAAACAAGTGCAGGAGAGGCGATTTGTCGCGGTGAACGTGCCGACGATAGTTTGTTGCCCCTCGAGTGACTTACATAACATCGGTTCGTTTGAAAAAGCGCGTAGACTGTTTAGTTTCGGCAGCCACGCTCTGACACGTGACTCACTAATGGCCATTATGTCATGGCGTTTGAATACGGCGATCCCCGCAGCCTGGAAATTACACAAGCGCGTCAACGTGACAATGCCGTTCCCAATGGGATAGATCAGTGCCGCCCTCCGGTATCTAATTTAGGCTTAACCCATGGCGCCTCGTCCTTTTTGGGCCAGCCGCTCCTTTTTCAAAGGTTTCGTACTCGATTCTTTTTAAAAACCTCCGCAATAAGAATGTTCTTCTTCGGTTTAAAGCCCTCTTATATTGGATCTTCTTATATGGGAAATCATTTGCATAACAAAACTACCAATAGAAAAATCTTCTCGATCGATATTCATTACGAAACGTTAAAATTATACGCCGCGATGCATATTCACGCACACGTCACGCAGTGCGATTTATCTAACATTGAATATCTGTGTATCTCACAGCTTATTGTTCCACATACAAATCAGCGAAAGTCAAGAGGCTATCGTTGCCCATGCCAAGCATCCAATGTATCCTGAAATTATATTCTAAACACGCAATTTATCTTTATCGACCGTGTAAATATAGTACAACAGAGTTTCGTATGCGAGATTAGCCGGTCTTATCACCGTCGATCGTGTTTTCTCTATTATCGATCATCTTGATCGTCGGAAATAAAAAAAGAAAAAAAACGTGAAACACTCGCCGCACATTCCGAGAATCGCGAGCAATTTATCACGGTCAAATATTCTGTTTTTTTTATCTCCTCCGTGGATCGAACGGATCACGATCGTCCGTAATTTCTAATCCTTATCGAAAGTCGCGGGAAATGTTGTCAGGTTCGAAAACTCCGCCGGTGGGGAAAAGAAAAGTGGCGGTACCAAGATTCATTGTCCCTGGACGAGCCACGAGATGTTCAGACGCGTTCTGTGCGCTGGAATAGTTTTATCGTCGGGACGGGTTTCCCTTTATCGGGTGCACAAAAGCATCTCGCACGATCTACGCGACGTGTTGCGTCTTCTTTATGGTTTCGGCGATTAAACTTTGTCCGGTAAGATTCCGCAGCTCGAGGGTGTACTGCTGTCGGCAAGGATATGTCGGTTATCGGGCTGCTTCGAACCAGAAACGCGACGCGATAACAGCAGAGGATCCGACCTCAGTGGCGCCTTTGATCGCTGAAAAATACCGGTCTGAGAACTGTTACGGCTGCTCGCCTCGCGCGTTGTCTTCTAACGGCAATAGTTGCCAATCGTGGATTATCCGATAAAATTTTTCAGAACGTTCCTTCGCGCTGGTTGGACACGCGTCCGGCTCGTGCTCCCGCACTATATTCCCCGCACGACACGCACATGACAGGGAGAGAAAGTTTACGACCGTCTACGTTTTAGCGGTTTAGCGGGTTTTTTGAGATAGTCAAAGGATTCGTACACGCGCGTGTATTTTTAGCCGGCGCACGGCGGCGTGGCCTCGATACGTTCTTTTTTACTCTGGTGTCAACAGGCATGCGTTTGTTTTTCTTTCACAAGAGTGTTACCCTTCGGGTTACGCTGGAGGCTATTTCCTTTTGTTTCATTGGCACGATATCTAGTTCGATTATCTCGTTTATTGCCGCTTCCCGATTGGTGACCACAGGGACGTGCAACGATTACCGTGTTTTTTTTTAATGTTGCAAACAGAAAAGAAAAGAAATTCGCCGAAGGACGAAGGATTAACACAATAGTCGTCAAGGCTGCCGTCGGCAACAGGGTTGTCACGTGATAGAAGTCGGCTCGCTGTAAAAAGAAAGTATTTAAATTTCGTCAACCGGTATATCTAGCAGCAGCAGCACCGCCTATATTTTTTGCGTTTTAGGTAAACGGAAACCGGTTCTAGGGTTTTTGTCAATAGCGGAATCTTTTCTACCGTTCAAATGTTGACTTTCCTTCCCTCCGGCACGTCGATTCTTTCGAAGAAAGAGAAGACTCCTCGGTGGTTTACCAATCGTTCTAACCTCATCCGAGACGCTGATATTGACGAAAAAACCGTATCAATGCGAAGTTGGCAAAATATTTTGATAACGACCTGATTACGTGCGTTAATAACATATTCAGCACCAGTCGTTCCTAAGTATTTTCATCAATTCTAAAAAAAAACAGCCGTAAATCTGTTATCGTAGGTCAGGCATGCTCAAAGGTTCCGAACGAGATATTCGGTTTATTAAAAGGTCTCCGGGCATATGTGTGTATATATGTATATTCATATTATAAATGAAAACAGTATACTCTCTCTCTCTCTCTCTGCCCCCAAACCCCCACCTCCCCCACCCTAATCTGGTGTATCTGTCTCATTACGTGAACTTTTTACGTATCGCCAACCGTTATCGATTGATTACATAATGGGTCAGTTTACATAATTCGTATCGATATTATAAAAACCGGGAGTATGCAAGTTCCATCGCCACCAAGCAATTTAATGCGCGTCTACACATTTGTTATTACCGGAATGTTACAGCGCTAGGCGAAAAGATTTGCACGCGCGACAGTTTTTCGCTTCAGATTAATGAGCATCATTATGCAGAAATTAGTTAAGCACATTTTCCTCCCACTGTGCATCTGGCGGCGCGCGAACACGTCCGCAATAATGCCGCAATAATGTGATAAACTTAAACGCTTAATTAGCGGTTGCCGCGAGAAGTGCATCGAAAATCTGGAGGAATTAAGGCGATGATGTTATTCATCCGTGAGCATTACCGACCGCAGGCACGATAAACACAATCCTGCTTGTATATTTTTCGGACCAATTCTCGTTTTCGTTGCAATATCTACGAGCTGCTCGTGCAGCACCGTTGCATACTTTATTATATGTAGCATATGCTGCACATTTTTATGCAATCCTTGCGTATTAGTTATTGTTCGCCGCGGCGTCTACGAACATTTTTATTAAAATTCATATTTTCGATATTTTTCGAAAATTTCTCGTTTTTTGCAATGTGGGCGGAGTTCGCTATCGTTATCTCTGTTATTTTATACATTCGCCCATAAAAGAGCGTATTTCGTTCCGGTGATTGAAAAATAATGATAATAATATTTTCGGTAGAATATCGCGCGCACCAATATCGAAGTCACGTGTTGCGTCCCGTTATAGCCTCTATCGAAATTCGTGTGTGTGTGTGTGTTTTTTTACATTTTCTATGGAGTCCAGATTCTTCTCTGTTCGGCCGATTCCATTAATTAACTGTTAATTAATTAGTCGACGGGATGATTTATCTGTTGGACGGTTATCTGTTCCGAATGTTTCCGGCTAGTCAATTTTACGAAATTTCTGTCATCTATGATAAGTCAAGGACTCCGTATACAACTTCGCGGCTCATTATCTCTCGGATTAGTCGTAGTCTAATTCCGCACGTGACTTGTAATAACCCGCTCGACCCCTCGTTATCGGGGGACGCGATTCACAGTAATTAACAATAGAAGAGAATTTCATTATAATTGAAACGCACGGACTGAAATATGCCAGTTTTTTTTTTCGCCGCGACGTTCATTAGATAAGAACCGTTCAATATAAATTCTCTGTAATCGCGGCACGGATTAAAAATAATATTTTATCATTGATACCCGTTCGCTTGGAACGTAACCCGTTCTCCTCTGCGTTCGTTTCCATTTGTTTCAATGAGACAGGGCCTGTTGCACAGAACATCGTCCGTTCGGACCAACGGGGCAATTCTAACAGAGGAACGCTCGGTTGGGTGGTCCCCCACGCGTCTGTAAAAACAGTAATCGGATAATACATTCGTAGGAAAATGTCGGTTCGTGGACCTTTCGAATTTCTATGATCAAACACGGCGCTAGACAAACACGGGGAAAAAGGTAAACGTGGATCAAGTTTCCCGTAGATCCACCAGACAGTTATTTTAAGCAGTTCGTTTAGCAGCTAGACGCCACAAGCTAGCATCGATTTGTACGGGGCACATGCTCGCCGTCCCGTCGGTAGATAATAATAATAATAATAATTAGAATAATTAGAATAACAATGATATCATCTTTATTGTACATAGCTCAAAAAAATATTCACAAAA
This sequence comes from Megalopta genalis, assembly GCF_051020955.1. NCBI lineage: Eukaryota > Metazoa > Arthropoda > Insecta > Hymenoptera > Halictidae > Megalopta > Megalopta genalis. The sequence continues at coordinate 3,800,333 of NC_135027.1, forward strand.
TTTAAAACGTGTGCGCCACAAAATACATCGTGGTTAAAGTATACAGCGCGTACAAAACAAATGGAAAATCGTGATACAGGTAACAGGACGTGGTAACGCGAAACGCTATGTACGCGCGTTATTGTGTTTATGCTCGAATGTGGTTCAACGATTGAGTGTGCTGTCGTTAACCCAATCTAGATCTCGCAGCTGTGAACGTTTCGAGACCACGTCGGTTACGTCTGAATCGCTTGACGCACACAACCGGGGTCGATACACTCGGGTTTTCTATCGCAGATACAAAACAGTTTTCCGCCCGAAAAATTGCACGCCGGGCGGCCCGCCTTTGATTTTCCACTCGGAAGACGGTCCATTTGTGTCCCGTGGAAGGCAGACGATTGGACCTGTTCCAAGGGCGTAACGTGTCGCGGTGTATGTAGCGCTTAGAAGAGATGCGCCGCGCTAATTTTAACCAGGAGTACAGTCGAAATAGCATGACGGCTGCGCAATTTTCTCGCCGGAGTCACGAAACGTGAACATGCTTCTCCCATGACTCGTTTAGCGGAGGGTCGCGACCATTTGTAATCTACTTTTGATATCGACTTGTCGCGCCAAATTGCTGAGTTTGTCAAACGAACGGAAAGCTTCGCATGTGACACGCGCAGCAATTCAATTTTGCCCGCCAAAAGAATAGCGTGCAAGGCCGTCACGCGCGCGCGCGCGCGGCGATACTATTTTCTCCCGCCGAAAGAAGATCGCGCAACGGTGCACCATAGTGTTCCGCTGGCATTTTTCGGCGATTCTTCTAAGACTCTATGATTCTCGATTAACATGTAGAGAGCATTGGTACACGAACCGCACACTCGCTCCTCATACTTTTACGGCGCGAGCGGCGATACTATTTTCTCCCGCCGAAAGAAGATCGCGCAACGGTGCACCATAGTATTCCGCTGGCATTTTTCGACGATTCTTCTAAGACTCTATGATTCTCGATTAACATGTAGAGAGCATTGGTACACGAACCGCACACTCGCTCCTCATACTTTTACGGCGCGAGCGGCGATACTATTTTCTCCCGCCGAAAGAAGATCGCGCAACGGTGCACCATAGTATTCCGCTGGCATTTTTCGACGATTCTTCTAAGACTCTATGATTCTCGATTAACATGTAGAGAGCATTGGTACACGAACCGCACACTCGCTCCTCCATGCTTTTATGGCGCGAGCGGCGATACTATTTTCTCCCGCCGAAAGAAGATCGCGCAACGGTGCACCATAGTGTTCTGCTGGCATTTTTCGGCAATTCTTCTAAGACTCTATGATTCTCGATTAACATGTAGAGAGCATTGGTACACGAACCGCACACTCGCTGCTCATACTTTTACGGCGCGAGCGGCGATACTATTTTCTCCCGCCGAAAGAAGATCGCGCAACGGTTCACCCCATAGTATTCCACTGATATTTTCGGCAATTCTTCTAAGACTCTATTATTCTCGATTAACATGTAGAAAGCATTGGTACACGAACCGCACACTCGCTGCTCATACTTTTACGGCGCGAGCGGCTTGGATTATATAAAGTGCTCCACGGGTCGATAGATATCGGGATTTATCGATAGTTAAACAAAGCTAGACGGGCATATGTAGGAAAATGACGGAAACGACAGTGTTCCGTCTGGATTGAGAGACGGTACAGCACGTTATCTTCCGTCCCATTCACCGTGATTCACGATTAGTTCGAACACGTATTCGTCACGGGGTAATCCGACCGCGGGTTACGAAACATCAAGATATGCATTACCGCGAACGTGATTGGTAATTATCTGAACCGTGCGGTTATTCTTTATCGTTTCTGTCTCCGCAGTTACGGACGATCTTTTCGTCACCGATTCCGCTTTCTTTCCCGTACTTTTCCTCTCCGCGCGACACTCCGTGAATAGCTCTAATGTTATTTTATGAGCCGTTACATCATACGACGCGTTTCTCACGCAACGCTTCTTTTTTTTTCGAGCCGCATGCACACGTGATTGCCTCTTATATCGCGCGTTACATTCTTATTTTACCGGTGTCTATTCTTAGAACGATTCGAGAAGATTTTCGGATCCTTCGATTCGAAAAATTTGTCGGAATAAAGGCGACGCGAATAAGATATATCTTATTGGTTATGTTTTCCACCGTTTGTAACACGGGGAGGTTGTACAACATCGTGCGCATTCCACGGCGCAGCGTGTCGCCCGTCTAGTGTATTTTTCTATGGACCCCCGTGTGCGTTCGTACGAACCGGCAGGGTCCGGTTGTAAATCCGTAGGTGTCCATCCTTCGGTTTGTTCGTTTTGTAAACTGGAACACGCATCGAGGACACGATGAGACGCGATATATCAGCGGATATGGATTTCTGCGACTTATTGCTATCGGTGCGTGCGTTCGAGGAACACGCGAGACAAGTGTCACGTAGCATTACGGAAGCTGATGACACCGTCCACGGGTATAGACGGTTAGTTTCCACTCGGATCGAATAAAAGTGTAGTTAACGGCCGGCGAGCATCGTTATTGTAACCTTTAACCTACAATTTTCTCCGTAACGTAACGCCGTTTTAAGCTGGCACCGTGTAAAGGTCAATTTCGATTCCGTTACATCGCGATACCGATTCACGTGATCTTGGGTACACGCTGGTGCAGTTACAGATGCAACCGCCATCTTTTTTTTGGTTTAATTGGTCGGCTATCAGTTAAAAACAATTATTGCGCAAGACTCGCGCGCAGAAGTTTGACACCGAATCACGGAAAATTCGTTCGCGCGGTTGTTTTTGTTGTTATTGCTGGTCAGGGTTCAGAAGTTAACGGGACAAAATTGTCGCGCGCAGATAAGTCGCCGGCGTGCGTACGCAAAAATCGCGACGATACCGCGCCGCTGTCGATGCAGTTCTGCCCAGGGGATCACAAGTCGAAATATGCGGAAAATTACGATAATCGTTTTCTCCTCCGGTCGTGTTTCTCTTTTTCGATCGTCTCAGCAGATCGAACGCGGCCCGACCTTGGCGCGTCTCGTTCACGTAATGATAAACAATGCATAAGCGTTTCATACGCGACCTCTACCCTGTCGCTTCGCATCGGCCGCGCATCGCAGATGATTCTTTTCGTCGTGCTACCGTTTCTTTTTTTTTTTTTGTTTCTTCTCCTTGACCGTCATCTCTCGACGTTGTACTCGTTGGCCGTGCATTGGCTATTCGCGACACTCGGGGTATAGCCTCGAGGCACGATACTCGTAAATCACTTCTTTTCACGGGGCTCATTAAAAGTCGTTCACTTTTTATTCAGGCGGCCGCGGTCGCCACGATAAATAACTCATCAATTGTTCCCGTTGAGACACGTTAAGCGCCGGAAGAAGCTGACTCTGCTTGTTTCTCCATTTGCATCGCGTAATAGTGTACACACTCTCTTACAGCATTCTGCTGCGTAGCCGATTTACAATAAAATTACAAATCACCAGATTATTTACTCCTGACGCGACAAGATCCAACGAGATAGAACAAAAAGCGACTGAAAAATCGTTGAACAGGGTCGACGACGGGTCATCGCGAGCAGAAAATATGGCGACTGTTCCAATTACGATTTTTACGAGCACTCGGACTTTCGTGCAAAAATATCTAGAGTAGCGGTGGTTCTCATACGTTATTAACACTAAATTGAAACGCGATCACCCTACAAAAAAACGTCGAGACTGAATTTATTTAGATTTCCCGCTATTTTTATTATAACCTGTGATCGAACGAAGAAATTGATTCGATCGCTTCTCGTGGAGGTTTGCCGATTAACAGTCGTAATAGCAAGGATCAGGAAAATTTCCCAAAGGCCGTTGGCGTTGGGGAAAAGCCATTCGTCCTCGACCGTCGGTAAACTGTAATCTTGCAACTAGCAAAAACAATTCTGTTTACAAAAATGCAGCGGCGCCAACAGTATCTATTTCGCTTTTGCGATAACCCTATCATTTTTTCGCTGTTTCACATGTTGATGTTCTGTCTGATCAGTCGAGAGAGAAAGAGAAAGAGAGAGAGGAAGGGAGGGAGAAGAAGGGAGAGTTGGAATAGAAATGACCGGTCATAAATTCGAGTCGCATGAAACCCGAAACACATCGAATTCACGATACCGGTCGATCCGTGCGTGTGCACCTAAGTATACCGCGCTCACCGGATAGTGCATGCTTAGGTGTGTTTGCACGGTTCCGGTCTGGTACATGCCGGGTCTAGTTTTGCGAGCGAGTCTCGCGGGACGGGAGAAGAGACTATCTAGCCATAGTTAAGAGTCAGTAATTCTACTCCGGGCGTAACATGACTACAGCAGGGACCTATTCCGACACGTAGAAGACCGCCACCGTGATAGAACAGCGTGTCCGCGTTCTCCGTTGTACGCTATCCGTCGAACAGTTAACACCTTCAGCGGCGAGTTAATTTTCCTGAACTTCGCAGACTTCCCGGCGCCGTTAATCGGTAGTTTCGGTCCGGTCGTTCGCCGTCGGTCACCGGTGTGACCGACGCGGCAGAAAGCGAGCTTCGGGGACCGTGTTCGGCTACTAGACCCGGAGTGATTTTTTGGAGAACAATTGCCAGCGAGAACTGGGCACGATTCCGGCGATCGGTTTTCCCATCGAACCGAGCAACGGCGCGCACGATGTCGTTGCACTGTCGGCTAGACAGGTATATCTAGTTCTATTTACTCTGAAAAATACGCCCGCGCTATCTACCCTAGCAAGCAAGTCGGTCAACAGACTGAGTCAGCTCATTCTGCAACCGGCAGATAAAATTTCATTGAAACCTATAAATGGACTTAGGGCTCCCTTTACAAGTTCCACCTATCCGCCGCGCGTCGCTCTTCTCTCTCTCTCTCTCTCGATCCGCGAATATTTGCGGCTCGTTTTGTCACGCGATTTTCGATTAGTCAGGCGCTCACGTGATCGGCCCCGTTCCCACGTTTCCGTTGACGAAATTTTTGGCAACCGACCGACAACGTAAGTTATTCATAGAGTTATTCAGTGTTCCGCCGTTGAACCGCGTTCGGCCGGCGCCAATTCCAGCTTCGTCGGGTCTCGAGTCCGATTCGAACGTCTGCCCGAGGATGCGACGATCGGATCCAAAAATATCCGCACGATCCTCAAGGATAACAGTCTAACGACGACGTGCGATAGCGGAAGATTATCGCTATTTTCGGTCGCAGGTGGTATTTTCGGTGTATTACGCTTCGGCCGAGAGGAGCTAAGCGTTCCGAGCTAACGGGGTGCTCCGCGATTGTTCTGAAGCGGCTCGAAAGTTCCGGAGCTTAGCGAGACCCGTGAATCGCACGGTAGAAACAATGGATTAATGAGACGATTATCTTGCGTTTTCCAGGTCTAAATGTGTTCCATAGCGATGCCCGCCGAGCTGCTTCTGGGGCATAGTCCGCCAGTGTACAGCTCGCTGCTGTACAGTCCCTTAGTGGTAACGGCACCGACGATTACCAGTAGGTCGGTGCCGCCCAGGATAAGACCCTGCCTGTCGACCGGTTCTCTAGCGATAAACAACCTTCGCAGCAGCAACGATGGCAACAACAAGCAGAAGAAGAGGGTGGTGTTCGCCGACGACCGCGGTCGTCCGCTTACCCAGGTACACACGGCTCCTCTCGCACCTGCATTGTCACCATTTCAGTAGTCATCCATTCTTGGCCCCGCGATCCTTGACTTTATCAGAGCCGAATCACTGACGATCCACGGTCTTGTTCAGGTCCGCGTGATGTCGGAGCCCAGCAACGTGCCGCCATTATGGAGCACGGCGTACCTGGCCGGCCTAACCGGCAGGCTTCTTCACTCGAAGATAGACAGCGAGGAGCCGCCGGAGGTAACGTCGCCCTGGCAAGTAACGTTCCCGCAACCGGCCAGCGACTACCTGGCATTCCGGCGGAAACTCGACCAAGGGAACGTGAGCTTGGAGAACGTGATCGTCAGAGAGTCTGAACAATGTCTGGTGGGCACGGTGAAGGTGCGGAACATCGCCTACGACAAGGAGGTCGTGGTCAGGGCGAGCAACGACTCCTGGAAGACGCACGAGGACGTCTACTGCACGTACGTCGAGCAGCCCGGCTCCCCTGCACTGATCCTCTACGACACGTTCCGGTTTCGACTGACCCTGCCGCTCAAGTCGAACGTGGTCGAGTTCTGCGTGCGGTACCGCACCGACTGCAAAGAGTTCTGGGACAACAACGAGGGGAAGAACTTCATCGTCCGCAAGAAACTGGAGGTGTGTAACGCCGCCGAGGAGCTGATCCCCATGGAGTATCTCAGACCTTTTGGAAAGGTGCTCAGAGGCCTGCAGTTGTCCAGACGGCTAGCTTCACCCGGCGTCTGAGAGGACTTCGATGAAGTTAGCTGGACGGTTACCTATTCCAAAAGCGTTGCTTGCTTGTTTCCGCTTGCGCGCTCACGCTAACCCACAGTTTCCCAACTCGGCGAGGGTTCTCGCGGTATACCGGAGAAGGCGTTTCAGGGATAAAGGGCAAAAAGAAGTTGGGAAACTATGTGTTAGCGGCATCAGCTCTCGTCCAGCTTGTGCGCGTCCTCGTTATCCCACAGCAGTCCGAGCATGGCCCGTGTAAAGTTCAAATAACGAGAATTGGCGCCGTATTGGCCCGTGGTGTAGCGGCCGTTGTTCAGTGGCCGTTCGTTGTTTCGGTTGCAGCCCCGAGCCCCGCCGAAACGGTACGACATCTTGACGACGAAGTGCGACGGTATCCCGAGCAGCGGGATGGCGCGGGAGAACAGCATACCGCGGATCACGGACGCGACCAGGGTGAACGTTCGCACCTGGAGCGAGTTCGCGTCCTGGCAACACCTGGCGAACGACGCCCCGTACTGGTGAACCGGCGACGATCCCCGTGAAACGATGTACGAAACCGTACAAATTCTTCCAATTTGCTTGGTTAATTGTCGAGGCGTAGATCACGCGGGACGAGGCGTCGCGGCGTCTTCTTGCGGCACACGAGGGACGCGGTGGCCGTATGAAGCGTGTGTCGTCGGGAACTCGCGCCAGGAACAGAGGCCCGGAGAGGAGAGCATCGACGAGAGAAGGGAAGAAGCGACACGGACCACCGGATGAGCTGAAATCGGAGGGACAATGCTGCGGACCCACACTAACATGTACACACACGCGCACGCACACACACATACACAAGCAGCACACACCGGATCATGAACGAGTCGTAGAAAGAAGTTGTAGCATCGTTCGCACAGAAGACACGAGGAGACATAGAAGGGACGCTCTTACGCGCGGAGATCATGGAAAAGAGACACGTTCGGAGGTGGAAGGCACGGCGCGGGATCGGAGAGGAGGCACTGGTCGCGTTACTTCTATGGTAAGTTGATCTTGCCCGACATACCGCAGACACACTACGATCTTACGTACAATTTTACGTTGCATCGACGAGGTAATCGGTTCTCGGTAACGAAACTTCACGCATTCTGCGTATCGCGATACACCGATTTCCTTCGGCTTGCTATTTCGTGACGGGAACGCTTTATCGCCGCGGTGCCGGGCACAATTTTCCTCCGCCGATGCCTCTACAAATACCTGCACCAATACCCGCGCCAAGGCCTGCACCAATACCCGCGCCATTACCTGCACCTATTCCGTACCTTCCTGTCGCGCTGCTTTCTAGGATGGTAACCGACGGCGTCGCGGCGACCAGTTAATTCGTCGTGCATGTTCGGCTTCACTTAACTTGTTTGCTCTGCGGGATCGGACAGGCTGCCTCTCGGTTCGTAGAAAGCTTTTGATGGCCGGACAATTTTCTGATGGGATTAGCCGGCTCGTACATAGAGCAACGCTATCCACGACGGTCTTTCACGTGGCCAAATAGGGACACGCTAGTTATTCCAGATATGTAGTCCGTACAACATTGATGTATGTGCACTTTCATCGTGATTGATCGATCGGCTAGGCGTTTATCAATAATCAGAATTGACTGTTGCCGGTACGAACGTTCGTTTCCGTCTATCGCTCGTCGATTCCATGGGTGTCCCCATGGGGGACCTCCATGGGCGTGGACGAAACGAGGCGTAAATGCCGCGGTACGTCCTTCACCTCGTTTTCGTTCGCGAAGGGTTGAGACTATTCGGCCGTACACTCGGCTATAGAATTTCAGCAAGACGCCGATTGCGAAACGCAGAAATTGGCCGTAAACGAAATTTAGATGCGAGATGCGATCCTTTTTACGTCGGCGGCGTCCTCGCCGCTTGTGGAACGAAGGACGAGAGACCCCAGAGGCCAAGTGTGACGAGAGAGAGCAACGGAGGTCGCAGGAGCCTCGAGGTTGCTAAATCGCGAGGCCTCGCGATTCCGGTCGCGTCGCGGTTTTGCTCTCGGCCGCTTTCAACGGCTAGAAAGCCAAAAATCGCGACGAAATTACAGGAGGAGCCGGGGCCGCGCGGCACTCTCGGATCGGTACCTTTTCTTGTTGCGAGCCTGCGTGCGCGCCCGGCCTGTACTTTCTCTCTATAAATAACAATCTGCCGTGGCACGACGATAACAGCCGCGACCGACGAGTCGCCTGACTCTAATCGCCTTAACTAAAGGTTGTTACCACGCGTGACAAGATAAACTCATTCCTTCCCCTTTCGCCTGCGCTCCGTTCGTCGCGCGATCGTTCCTTGACCCGTTAACCAGGACCAGTTTCGCGATCGTCAATTGAATTCACCTATATCTACCCGTAGGTCTTCGCGTTCTATTACTCTATCGGCCGGTTACGGTCGCGACCGCGTTAATTACGCGGCACTTAGACCATCGGATAAGTGGCATCGTTGTCATCGTTTGTTTTCGATGCCGTCCGGCCGGACGTTTCGCCGAATTAGCTCGAGGCAGACACTCGGATCGAGAGATTAATTTCGTTGTAGCGGGTTCCAGATATCGAGCATCGCGAGGGATGCTCGCCGAACGCTCGACTCTTTGATCTGAAGCCGATTCTTGCGGCGCTTTGGGATTTCGGTTCGACCAGGAAATGCTCGAGCAACTATGTGAGGCTACCTTCACGTTGTAAATTTGTACCGACGAGACGCCAGTCCCCGACGCGACGGGTGCGAACGAACTTCTTTCAGGTCACGTGTATCCGATCGGAGACGCATTACCGTCGGGGAACTTTCCACTGTTCGCCAGCAATTTGACAAATTTATTGCCCCGACCACCGGCCCGGCCAACCAGCAATTTTCTGCTATCCGATTTCCGGAAGCTCGCCGCAGACCCTTTCACAGACTCTTTCCGTACGCGGAACACCGAAGAGCTGCTATATTGCTCCATTCGGATAACAAACACTTGTTTGCTCGTATCTATAACGACTTTTATTAGAATAAATGGCCGGTAAATTCCTCGTATTTTTGCAGTTTCAACGATCGCGAATTGAAAAATTTGTTGCGCGCCATTTCGACGCGTTCCGCGAACCTGGTGTTAATTGAAGATCGCGTACCGGAAATGGTACGCGGGTCAGCACACGGCCGCACGGCCGTTCTCACAGGGACAGGGGCAATGATTTCCGAGCGGTTCGCGGGCCTTGATAGATCGCGAACGATTTCATGGTCAAAAGAATGAACGGGCACCCATCCTTGGCCGACTGCCAGATAGCTGACGAACGCGAACGCTTTCCCGGCACGTGTATTTGCACAAAGTAGACCGGGCATTGAAAATACCACGCCGATTCATACGTAACCACGTGCGCCGCGGGGACCGGGAGAGCAGACTTTGTCTAAACAAAACACACCGGATCCCCGATCCCACTTGGCCGCGCGACCGCGAAAAGTCAAATAAAAGAAGAGCTTGCGAAACGACCCTGTCCGCACGCATTAACCCACTTCGCGATATTGTTAAATCGGCTTACGCGGTGGCGCCAGTGCTTGCACCTGTTCAAAAGCTGCAACAGGTGACGCGGAGGATTGCGTTGTGTCACCGTCGACTTTGATTAACTTCCACAGAGAGAGATCCCCACCGCCTTGTGATCTCCTTTTATTGTTCATTCGTTTTCCTCGCGTTCTATCTCGTATCTTTAACAACGTATTTTTAACTTCCAGATTTTTTATTTGCCCCCTCCTTCGTCTCGCTTATTTCTCGTTACGTTGGATCATCGTTCTCGCGATTACCGCTCTCTTTTATTTCCCCTTTAATTTCTTCTTTCATCTTTCTCATTTCCATCCATATCTCATCCGGCGCGTCCTCATAATTCCACTCTCTTCATTTGGTTTACTTGTGCTTTCATACCCCGCGCCACTCCTCTTTCACCTTCGGCATCCTTATACGACTACTCCTTGTCCCTCTACTTCTGATTCAGGAATTTCTTTAGTTCCCTGTCCGTTTTCGATGGCATTCCTCTCATCCTTGTTCCTGTCTCTTTCGTTCCTACTATTAGGGTGTCCCATAAGTTCTTTCCGCGCCGCGCTATTAAATGAATCCAACTGGCTGTGTTTATATAAACACGCAGCTTACCTCTTGGCTGTTTAGGGTATCGGTTTCAGTCATCCCAGAGCTCTTTTAGAGTACGTTTCGTTGGTGACAAAGTTCCTTATAAAAATTTGTCTACGCCGTTCAATATGGATAGCTAAAAGAAGCATTTGCGGCATGTTATGCTTCATTGCTTTAAAAAAAGTGATAGAGCGAAGAACACTGCAAACGAGATTTTTATCGTTTACGGTGATGGTTCTACGACTATTAGTACAGTCCGCGATTGGTTTAAGAGATTTAGAGCTGGCAATTATGATTTGAAAGATAAAAACCGCAGCGGCCGTCCAACAACGATGGATGCGGACCTTATCAAAGATATGCTCGCTGAAAATCCGCGATATAGTGTGCGCGAGATAGCGGATGCCACTAACATACCCAGGACAACGGTACATAAGCATTTAATCAAGATGGGATATGTGAATCGATTCGAAGTTCCACACCGTCAAATTTTCATCACGACAACGCAAAACCGCATGTTGCGTTGGTCGTAAGACAAAAATTATTGCAGTTTGATTGAGACGTTCTACCTCATCCTCTGTACTCCCCAGACATTACTGATTATTACTTGTTCTTCTCGTAAAAAAATTCTCTCCGTGAGAAACGTTTTAAATTCGTAAGCGAAATAAAAACGCACCTTGATCAATAGTTTGCAAATAAGCCTCAACAATCTTGGAAAGACGGCATAATGAGGCTTCCTGAAAGATGGGAGAAGGTAATAGAGCAGAACGGGGTTCATATATATAACTCGATAAATCAACTTTAAACAACAAATATCGTGTAATCATTTCGCATCAGAAAAAAAGGAAAGAACTTACGGGACACCCTAATACTTCTATTTCACGGATCCGAGACACCTTCGACTTTATATTCCGATTTATCAGCACGCATCTCTAATGATGCCGCCTAGATACGGCGTTCATTTTGATCCGTCCGATTAAAAGGCTTTTCAGCCGCGTCTCAGTTTAAATTTATGGTCACACGCGGATCGGGTTTAATTGGAGGATCGATGCGTCTTCGAGAAAAAGCGATCGGAATTCGCAGAAAGATTCATCGATCCTGGCTCGGCGGTTGCCGGCCCGCGATGCATATAGGGTACGGCGATCGGTGTACAGTTTGTACCTACCGGTCGAGGCGTGGTTGTGAAAAGTGGCGTTGCAGGATCGTATATATCGCATCTCGCCGCGTTGCAGTCGTGACATACCACGCCTCGGGAACATTGTAAAAACTTTCAAGGCGTCTAGACGCGTAGGCTGACCGAGTAATCTCGGCACCCTGGGAGCCTGTAACCCATTCTCAACCGATCCCCCCGCTGCCGCGCGTGCACGCGAAAGTTGCCGCGAAAAATTCGATTTCGAAATTTCATTCATCCCGGTCATTCAGCTCGTCGCCGCGGAATTTTAATTGGTCGTCTTCTAATCGGATTACGACAAATTGAGCTTATCGCCACGCTCATCTATTATTACATCGGGACGAGCCGCGATAACGAGAATTATTCGTCGCGATAAAATGGCACGGGTTCGCGTACCGAAATGGATCGTCTAATTGCGTCATTGATAATGCCGCGTCGAATTTCGCCTCCTCCGTAGAATAATAACACGCCGGGCAAAACTGAATGGCACGATTCGCGGAGAGCCGTTCCAGATTCTGGAAACACGTGCGTCTCTATTGACATAATGGCCGAAAGCATAAAATTAGTTGCCGGGGCAGTGCCGTGAATAAGGGTCAAGGAGAGACGTTTCTGAGTGAGGTCAAACGGCGGCCATTAAACGCCGCGACGATTCGCGTCCTTCGCGCTGTTCGTAAGGTTACAGAAAAAAAAGAAAGAAAGAGAAAAGAACAATAAATTGCCGTATTCACGTGAGCCACAACGCGGACGTTGCCATGAATAATCTCCACCGCGGTCAACAACACAGATGCAAAAAGAATTTAAACGTCTTTCTTTCTTTTGTTTCGAACTTCGCTCACGACAATGACCAACATTTATTTGCTCTCCAATTCTGCTCACTGATTCAATTCCCTTTCGTTTTCAGACAGCAACGCACGGAAAACCCGAATCCACGCAAATTAGCCGAGCGGCGTATCGACGCGCAGAGCGCATCATCGATCATCGGAGATGGTTCCCATCGAAGCTTCCTCTTTTCTGCTGACACGAAGACCGTCGTGCGACTTCTTTTCGAACGTCGCCTTCTTCCTCCTACTCTTCATCTTTCCTGGATCTTCGCTGCCAAAACCGAGGACGTCCCGTCAAGATAAGTTCTCCGGCATCGAGCTGACCAGATCTCGCTGATCCGTTCTTCTTTCTCTGAAGAAACTCACCGTCCTTGCCGCCTTTCTTTCTCTAATTCAACTCACTCTCTGTCAATCTATCTGCTTTTTTTTCCTCGTCGTACGAACTTGTGCACGGATGTGGCTTGTGTTCTATTATTCTGTCTTTTTTTTTCTTTTTTTTTTAATGGGTTTCACTTGGGTAGGGTGGGTAAAGGATTGTCATTCGCTAGCACGTAATGCAGGTGAAAGGACCGCAGAATGATCGGCACACGCGGAAGCTTCATTCACACGAGAATGCAATGTCGTTGGCGCTAGATTTGCCCTTTTTTATACTAGTATGGCGGGCGCACACGAGATTATAGAAACGAATGAGCCAAATAGCTCGCCATAGAACGATGGGGGAGAGTTGTGCCAATGGTATCGAGCGAAGCTTCCGCGATCAACAATCGTTTTGCGACGATAACACGATGGAAATCAACCTGATGACATCGCAACGCGGAGGCGAGCGGTTTCGAGCGGAATCGGTCGCGATCGCTCGTTGTCCTGGGGGTCAACGATCAATGAGAGAACGGCGGGTGTATATTTTTTTACTTGATTGAACGCCGCCGTCCTTCGCGACGGTGCGCAACAATGTTTCTCGCGAACCACGTCGCACTGCTGGACTGTCCGAGCTGTGGGATGCTTTGTTCCTTCTGCTCTTAAGTGGACTTTGCATTTTATACTTCGGTAAATCTACTTAGATATATTAGGGGCATAGTGAGACAGTAGAGCGCAATTGAAAAGAGAGTTGCGAGAGGAGGTACCAGAGAATTAGCTAGGGAATCAACTTGAGCAATTACGTCGCTACACATTTGAAGATGGTTATTTCAGACTTGCACAGTCCACTAGTTTAAGAGTTGAACGACTCAACCGCAGGACAGTGCCGGTAGAAGTGCATAAAAAATTCTAGAAAGGATTCGTTCGGTGTTGAGTAAGCGACGTTGAATATACGGGATGCCTGAAAAGCTGTCTGTCCACTTTCCGACACCACTCTTGAGCCAACCTGTACGCTTATTCGGAACGAATCTGTTTCACCGTGTGTGTATAAGAATGTATGTATATAAATGCGTGCGTTTGTTTGAAGGCGAAGGTGTGCGAGGTGCGTGCACGCAGTAACAAGACGCCTGACGACGACAACGAAATTCGATCCACTCTCTTTTGCTTTCTTCGCTATTGTTTCCGAGAAGAACCGCAACAAGCGAGCTACCGCTGTTATTATCGCATGACGGAATGCATGCTCGGCGCTGTATGTACGACATTGTACGACTGGATCGTACAAGAACGCCGGACCGCGGCTGCAAACGAACTTCTAATCGCGGCGAATGTTTCCAACGCGCTCAACTTCTTCGTGATCTATCGATCCATCATTCTTCGTTTATCAGCTCGAGATCGCCTCTTGACTTGTATATCCTTTTCACTGTCTCGAGAGTGTATTACACGGTAGCAATGGGAAGAGAACTTTCCTCGAATTTAGCCGAGATGTGAGTTTATCAAACTACAGTCAGATGCCAAGATTAACAAGTACTCTAGCGCCGGAGTCGAAATTACTTTGATAACAATTCATAACGGCGTAGTTCGAGCTCGAACTACATATTAAGAAAGCGTCCAAGAGGTTATCTTAAGCTGGAGAAGTAGAAATGAATTAGTCTTTTAGTTCTGAGTGAGAATTAATGTGAAAGTATATATATAGTTGGAAATATTTGGTGGGATTGAACATTTGTAATATTTGAGTCTCTTAGGCATGTAACACGCGCGTCTCCTGTGACTTTAGTCGCGTGGAACAAATGACACAGATACTCAGAGAACGAGATTTTCTTTACAGGGACGTTGCCCGGACCTGGAACATAGATCTGGAACGTAGATCACTAGGGAATGGCGTCGAGGTGAAAAATGTCGGACGCATTAGAGCCTCCCCCACAGAGCCAGGAGCAACGACTGACGACGATCCCTAGACACGATCCAGCTTAAGAAAACGGTTTCATTCGCTTTCGAAGATCACTGACCTTGTTGGAATTCGAGCCTGGACCCTCGACTGTTAGCCAAACAGGACTCCGACGGTTGTCGACAGTCATTTACAAACACAGAGAATTATCCTCGCCCCAACTCGGCCTCATTCATGAATTCAAACCATCAATAGCGGTTTGTATTGTCCGCTTCTTAACCGGGTCTAGGGCCTTCCTAGGATCTCTGTCCCGTTAACGTCTCAGAAATTTATCTTATTAAATCTCCTGATTCACCCCAGCCGAGTGTGCTATTTTCTCGTCGTTGTATTCCAAAGTCGTATGACTCTCCAGGAGCCGTCTCCTGGACGTATTCTTGTACTCGTACTTAAGCCTCGTGATCCAGAGAAACACATTTATATCTTGCAAGCGGTATTCCGATATCGAGCTAGAAGCAACGGTTCCTTGAGAATTAGGCGACAATCGTAGCAAACGTATTGTGTTGAAGAACAGACAGCTTTCGACTCTCCTATGATATTGTTGTGCAGTGCTCCCTCCGGTTCAGAACTCCCCGACCATTTAGTACTTAATATACACGACTCGATACTCATGTTTATACATACGTATATCGTTGTCTCACTCTCTTTCTCTCTTTTGTAAACAGATCTCTAGCAAACTAGCTGCCAGTGTATATCGAGTATGGTAAAAATGGTCTTCTTCAATTCTCAACACTGTTCTTTATTTTGTTTTTATGCCAATGACGCTCTCGACTTGTACTAATTATCTTCATCGCTGATCCGCAGCGATTATTTCTCTCTCTCTCTCTCTCTCTCTCTCTCTTTCTTTCTCTCTCTGCTCCTTGAATGTCTGAGGTGTCGACTTTTCTCGACGATGCATCTTGCACTCGATCCATTCCAGACGCGTTTTAGCACGCGTAATCGATTTCCAAATCAGTTAGATCCACGGAAGACTGTCTGGAACGATTGAATACTATGGAAACAGAACGAACGAAACGATTTCGATCCTCGACGGGTATTTACACTGATTAGACTGTGGATCTGGTGCATTTGCGGTAGTTGTAAAAATTCAATTTTGTCATAATAAGATCGAAACGAAAATAAGACTTATATGTTCTAAATAGCTTAAAGAAATTAAAAAATGCGTAAAGGTCCTCGGTCTAATGGTCGCATATCCGATCGTCCAATGATCCTTGAATCATCGGGCGAACGCCAGACAATTAAAACACGATCCTCCTGATAATCGCGTAGGAAACAATAGTATATTTCTCTGTGTGTGTGTGTGTGCATATGGGGTTTTGTTAAATGAACGGAGTGATATCTAGTTGAGGAAGAATATTTATCGAACGTAAGATTGAATTCGAGGACACCCAATATAGAACGAACGCGATATAATATATATATATATAAATGTACATATGTTAAAGCAGTAACAGACAAAGCGAAAAACGAGTTCGATGAATCAGTTCGTTGCTGGTTCGGAGCTATTCACCGGCAAGCTGCCACCTTTTCCTACAAACGTATTAGTAAATGGTCGAGAACATAGTATTCTGCTGACATTAAAGAATGTGTACGTTATCCAGAATCATTGGAACACCCGTTGGATAAGAAAAGGTGGCAAAACCGAAGTTTTCGACTGATATTAAGCCGCGTTACCACTCGAGCGACGTTGCCAAAGTGCCTCTCAATAAATCGAGTTGCCGAGAATCCTGTAAAGTGTAAAGAAAAATCGTCTTCGACCAGAATGTACATAGAAAAGAGTGATTTATTTGTCTAATCTAGAAGTGCCGATTTTATCCGTGTAATTTATATATTCTGGTTTATTCAGAGGCATCGTAGTCATTTTTGAAAGAGTCGCCTCGCCAGCCTTTTTGCTCGGCGGGCAGTTGAATGTGTTCGTGCTCGGATAAGTTATTTATTTGCGGTCGATTGTGTCTAGTATGGTGCGTTTTAATTAATTGCGTTTGTATGAATCTGCGAGACGTCACTCGAATGTTCCTTGTATACTAATAATAATGGGAGGAGCTCCGCGAATGCTGGGCAGAGCCAATATAAAACCGTCTCAAGTGGGAACGTGGCTTAATTACCTGTTTCTATTAATCGCGCGGTTGATTCCCGATTTATTCGACTCAGCTCCTGTAAACGAAACGACGCTGACTGTACAATCGGTGGAAGCGATGCAATGCGACCTATTAATCATCGATCGGTCGTTTACCCTCCGATCGAGCGCGCTTCACAGTTCCTAGATCTCTTCCACTGGTCGTCGCGAGCTAATCAAAACGAGAATTAGGTGCGTCAGCGAGTGGAAGAAGCCCGGGTGTCCGTAATTTAGTTAAAAAGCACGAATTAGCTTTCCTATCGTCTCGATCAGTGTACTAACAAAACAGAGACACGCGCATTGCAACGACACAGCGAGACAGTGAATCTTGTGGATCCAAAATTATTTGGGTTTTGGTCAGCGAACGGTGTCATAACATGTTTAAAGGAGTGTCAATGATGCCAGTTTGTATTCGAAGCGGCCTAATTCTGAATCAGCTTCATTTTTGTACCATTTGTTAAAAGTACATTGAAATACTCAAGACGCAGGGGTTCTGGACAGTACCCTAATTGACACGGGCCCAGACATTAGCGTTTAATGGTTCCGCTGGGTTCACCGCGATTCGCTGTATCGTTTACCCTTGGTTATACAATTTTTCTTCTTGAGAGCCGCAAGACTGATAACTTAACGCAGGTACACGGACTGTATATAGTATCATTATAAGTTGTGGGATTGAGTTTCGTTAAAACTAGCGTTCGTTTGGTCATAGCTGCGGTCGCACGACTGTTTCGACGAGCCCGTCGATTTAGAGAACGTTTATGTATTGTTTAATTAATTATGTATATGTTTACGTGTAGATAAACGTAAAGAAGCGACGGCCGTTGTGAAAATACTCGCGCGACCGCAGTCTGTAATAGGAACAGAATATGGGACACCGTGTCTTCCTCGCCTAGTAATTAATCGTTTTCGCTGGGTGATCGGTTTTACACGAAACTCTTCTCCTCCGCGGCAACTCCAGCGTTGAGTTTACTCGTGAAAAATATGTTTTTAGGCTTTGCAAGACCGTATCCCCCGCCCGTCTCCTTGTTTTATTTTATTTTATTTTATTTCTTAATCTCCTTGAACTCGTCAGAATTGATTCCCCCGTGAACAATGTTTTATAATTATTACAATATATTTTATCGGTAGTATTCTTAGGTAGAGAATGCTCTTTCTATTCCTAGCGCTCGATGTCCGA
This sequence comes from Megalopta genalis, assembly GCF_051020955.1. Lineage (NCBI taxonomy): Eukaryota > Metazoa > Arthropoda > Insecta > Hymenoptera > Halictidae > Megalopta > Megalopta genalis. Next base: position 3,818,354 of record NC_135027.1, read on the forward strand.
CATTAGCCTAAGTGCCGCGTGTTTATATTGTTACTGTATATCATATTTTCTATCGATATCCATCGATTATCAATTGCTGTTATATTATAATTTTATTTCTCTTTCTCTTCTTCTCTCACTGTCCTATTCTCATAATTAATAATCGATACGACTGCGGGTATTCATTCTTGTACAAAAGCGGAACGCGTCTACATTTTTATCGGTTTAACGTAAGATGCTCATATACGTATACATACTCGGGTAATTAATTTGTAAATATACAAACATGTTATGAACAGACTAATTAGCAATAAAATATTTTTAGGTGGGATGTGTTAATCACGCTGTGTATCATTTATTCATCCTTTGATCCGTTCGGTCAATCTAGCTACGGACTGCGGACACTTCGGCTGCCATAATTGTCTTCTTCAAAGTCAAATCTTTTAGGGATGGTTACGACAATTACGGCTTAAGTTCCTGATCCGTGCTCTTTAAATAGACAGAAGTCAAGCAAATTAAAGGAGAATAGAAATAATTAAAAACGAATTGATAAATTAAATGTTCGAGAACGTGATCATTGAACACGGGTATCAAGCTAAAATTAAATGTAGAGATTTGCGGCCGTATCTTTTCAAAGGTCAAAGGCGAACACTATCAATTTCATGAAGACGCTATTTTAACCAATGCGAATGCAATAACATTGACACCATTACAAATTGCAGGTTGCATTCGTCGCAAGAATAATTAATCGACGAAATTTCATAATAATAAATCGAAATTCGTCTGAAAAATGTGTCCTCCGACAGTAAAGCCATCTCCGCGGCTGGTTACGCCGATGCCGATAGAGTTGCATATTCCAGGTGCTGAATTCTTAAGTCATCTGATCGATGGCTATGAGTCAACCCGTCCAGTTGTACCATAATTTTGGTTTTCTATATAAAGGGTCGACTTTCGAACATCGGTATCAAGCTAAAATTAAATGTCCGGATTTGCAGTATTTGCAGTATTACACATTTGTCCAGTATCTTTTCACATGTCAAAGGCGAACGCTATCAATTTCATAAATGAGCTGTTCCAACCAGTGCGAATCCAGTAACATTGACACCGTTACAAATTATAGGTTACATTTGTCATAAGAATAATTAATCAACGAAATTGAAAATAAATCGAAAATAAACTGAAAAATGTATGTCCCCTGATAGTAAGACCACCCGCGTGTCAGGTTACGTCGATGCTGAGAGGGTTGCATTTCCGGGGCGCTGAACTTTAAACAAGACTAATGGAAAATATGTACGTACGATCGTGATATGAATCATCTAATTATTCGTATAAGGAAATCGTTTATATACCGTATCAGCGATTATTTAACTGAACGTTGCAAATTAGTTTTCCTTATTTATTCAAAGCAGACCTAGTTTATTCAGCAGTAAATCAATTAATTAAACAATGTGTAAATGATTAGAGACGGTTTATTTCCTCGATCTACTTCGAACGCAATAGTAATTTGTAAAATCGTTCAAAACATGATCCTGGACTAAAAGTGATAGTGTAATAGTACAATATAGAACAACAATTTGACGAAATTTAATTTCAGTACGAATTCGAACTTCAGAAGACTTCTTTAGTATAGAAATGCCACACAAAAAGGTCCAAATTAATTGTGTTACATTTTTCAGGTTGTTTAAACTGAACTACAATTACTTTACTTCATATCGGCACAAAAAACGAATTTCCAGCATGTAAAGCGTTTGCAAAAGTCTGTAAAGTGGTAGAATCAATCACTTGCGGGATTCTCGTTTTTGTGCCTAGACCAGTAAAACCTGTTCACCGAATGATACCATAAGGAATAGTGGGTTCTTCCCTGCATCCAAGTTTCCTCCTCCCACTCCAGACACAGATCCTCAAGAGCAGATGACGGTGGGGTATACAAAAGCTTCAAGTCAGAGAAGTCGCGAAGCAGTGTCATCGTGGTCAACTAAGATCGCAATTAGCGCGTCAGAATTCCCAAGAATGACGTTCCCGTCGTCTTTCTTGCCGGTAGTGTTGTCATCTCTGCTTTTTACGCTCCTTTTAGCCGTTTCGTCGATCCAAGGCCAGGGATACGAAGGTAAAAAGGATTCTTCTATTGTCGGAGCATGATTAATTGTTTCGGTTCAGTCTCTTAATTATTTGACTATTCTGTTTATGATATAATTCCTTAAACATCTTTAGTTCCTTCAGTGTCCTTAATCCTTTAAGTATTTCCAGAAATCTCTTATTGTTTAATCTATTCCTGAAAGTAAAAGTCCTAGTATATTTTATACTTTCGAAGCATTATCTAAGACCTGACAACATCCCATTGGAAAAACTACTACAAAAAGCTGTGAAAATGTTAATCAAATCGACAGCCGGTATTGGCATTCGTCAATTTTAATTATGAATATCTGGGATTAACGGTTGAGTTTTCAAATATTTGTGTCAATGTATTAGTCCATGAATCCAGGAATATAAATTGTCCGAACTACTTGCTGATTACATCGCTTTCTATTTTTAAAATTTAAAAATTCAAATGGGGGGGGGGGTCGTTACTCACTATGATTGACGCGACTATGGTGTCTCTACGGTGGAGAATTCGTGAACTAATTTTCCATATATTTCCCATGTGTAAGACAAAGACAAAGACGATGTGCGACAATGAGAGAAATGCTACGATTGTGATTTTCTTTACTTATAGTGATAGGTACATTGTGCTAGCAAATAAGAAATGCTGGCTCTCGTGCCACCAACATTTTTGCCAAACTTCTAATTCTCTGTTATTGATTAGTGACGTATGATGAGGATGGGGGTATCCGACAAAGTCGATCTTTTTGCAATCTTTGAGGAAAGAGAAAAATAGACAATGGAATCTTTCACTAGGTCATTCATAATTCAGTATCCTGTAATCATTTCTAAATGTTTGCTATCAGAGAATGTAGTATAAACTTTCAGCTACTTTCCCATTATATTCTCGATCAAATGTTGTGCCCTATTAAACAATTAATAACAATTTTCGAAATCCTTGACCTGGGATTGCTTAAAGATATTGGATAAGGTCACAATAAACAATTAATTTATATTCTCGATCAAATATTGTGCCTTATTAAACAATTAATAACAATTTTCGAAATCCTTGACCTGAGATTACTTAGAGATATTGGATAAGGTCACAATAAACAATTAATTTATATTCTCGATCAAATGTTGTGCCTTATTAAACAATTAATAACAATTTTCGAAATCCTTGACCTGGGATTGCTTAAAGATATTGGATAAGGTCGCAATAAACAATTAATTTATATTCTCGATCAAATGTTGTGCCTTATTAAACAATTAATAACAATTTTCGAAATCCTTGACCTGGGATTGCTTAAAGATATTGGATAAGGTCACAATAAACAATTAATTTATATTCTCGATCAAATATTGTGCCTTATTAAACAATTAATAACAATTTTCGAAATCCTTGACCTGAGATTACTTAAAAATATTGGATAAGGTCACAATAAACAATTAATTTATATTCTCGATCAAATATTGTGCCTTATTAAACAATTAATAACAATTTTCGAAATCCTTGACCTGGGATTACTTAAAGATATTGGATAAGGTCGCAATAAACAATTAATTTCCTGGCTTCATGATTATGCACAAAGTAGGAACTTTCTAGTAGCAAGTTTTCACAAATTTATTTCGATTTTAATCAGATACTGATAACGTTTGGACATTGTACTGGACTAGAAAATGGTCTCGTGACCTTCCTATATTTACCCGTGATATTCATAAAAGTAAATTACCCATTCAGATGATGACTGTACCGTGGACAGTGGACCTGGAAAATGCAAGAGACTTGAGCAGTGTCCATCGGTCTATGATGAATTGTTGAAGGGAAATCCTCCGGTCGCAGTATGCGGGTTCATCGGCTTCCAACAACTGGTGTGCTGTCCATCCACTGTGCAACCCACGACAACTACAACCACTACGGAAGCAACAGCGGTGACCGGAGGTTCTGAACCGCTCTCTGCCAAAAGCATATCAAGATCAAGTGAGCAGTCGTTGACAAAACTTAATTCTTGCGAACATTTGCACGATCAGTAGCCATTAACCCCTTAACGCACAGTTTTTTTGAAAAAAACCGGCCAAAAAAAATCAATTTTTTTTTTAATGTAAAAAAACACAATTTAGAACATTGTTAGAACAACAGAAGAAGATATAGCCGTTGATTGAAAGTAGATAAGCAATATCGAACCAAATCCACATTCTCAAAGGTTTCCATTTGTTACCGCCCCTGATTCAACTTTTCTTTTGGTGGAGAATTTTGATATACTGCGCTTTTTTTTGTTCCATGGAAAAAGGCTATATTTTATTCTTGAATAAATAAGTGTTATAGCTTACAATCCCAGGTAAATGATAAATATCAATAAAACGATTTTCTTTTCTTTGCTTTCACATTGTTATTTTCAATTCTCGATTATATTCGAGTGTGAGAAATTATAGCAGCATAAAATACGACGCCGCTCGAATTATCTCGAGTGTGCACAGTTTGGCCTGTTTAGCGCGCTCGAATTAACTCGAGCGTACAAGTTAAGGGGTTAAACTGCAAACAATACACGCAATCTACTTATTGTATCGATTCTAAACAGAATGCGAGGAGTACTCGAGAGCCGTGTACCAACTGGTAATACCGCCGCTATTGTCAGTGGATTCGCAGGCTGTAAATGTATCGGTTTGCGCGATCAAGTCGAGGAAATTAATCGTCGGCGGTAAAAAGGCCGATCCTAAGGAATTTCCGCATATGGCAGCTATAGGATTCGATGGTCCTGAAGGTGTTATTTTCAGCTGCGGAGGCAGTTTGATATCCGAGAGATACGTGCTCAGCGCGGCGCATTGCTTCTACAGCGTGGAATGGTACGAATCCGATGATGTTCTTCTTCTTCTCGTGTGTAATAGGGCGCTCGAAACTCTGGCACGCGTTAAATAAACATTGCATTACATTACTGTCAATTTCATGCCAGTTCACGCGTTCTCTTTCATTCATTTTCGCAAACTCTCCACAGGGGACCACCGACTTGGGTGCGGGTGGGCGACATGAATCTCGAAAGAACCGACGACAAGGCGAAACCTCAGCAAGTTAAAATAATCGAGAGGCTCAGGCACCCCGACTACAAAAGGCCCGCCATGTATCACGATATTGGGCTGTTAAAATTAAAGTCGCCTGTGACCTTCGACGCGTGGGTGAGACCACTCTGTTTGCCATATTTTGTGCCGGACACTGCCAACGAGAAAGTAGCGACAGCGGTCGGTTGGGGCAAGGTCGATTGGGGTATGTTCCATGGTTAAAAATTCAAAATAATTGTGCTACACTGTAATGCAGCGCTGACATTTCTGTGACTATAGTTAATTTTTCATAATTTTTCTTCGGCTTCTAAACAAAAATTTGGGAAAAGGAGACGCGATTGTTCAAGCCTCATTTTTATTGTTTCCGATTGTCGACGATTATGAAAACGAGGTGCAAGGCTTAAAAATAATCGTCTCTCCTCTTCCCAAATTGTCCATTTTTGTTCACAAGCTGAAGGAAAATTGGGGAGAATTTATTGTAATTCGAGATCCATCGTGGCTCGCGTATGTGTTCGAATAATTTTGTGAAATATAATAATTAAAACGTGAATCTTTATACTGTATAAAAACAGTATCAATTTTAAGAAACGAAAGACGAGTAGAAAAATGTTATGCATTCTTTAATGATCGTAACAAGTAAAAACAAGTAGATTAATATTTTTACATTCGTTTAATCTATTCACAAATTTTTATTTCATTTACTCATTTTTATCGTAAATGCATAAAATCTGCAGTCCACTGATAACTCGTTAGAAATTGTACGAAATGACTTGAATTTCTTGGGGATGTTAAAGGGGTAAGTTGACTGGACAACGGGTAAAGCCCAGAAAAAAATCTTCGTTCCGATAATAACAAAATTTAAACAAAGTATTTTAGTCATTGCACTGTAAATTAGTTGCTTTAACAATTAAAACACATCCAAGTCGTGTAATCCAGTTTTAAAAAATTAATATGTTAATATGTTCGATATTATATGTTAATTGTTATTATATTATATATATTATTTTTTTTATCTTTTTATATATTATTTTTATATCTTTCTCCTTGTTTTCCAGGCGATGAGAACGGCTCGAACGACTTGCTGAAAGTCACTATCAATTTGGTAGACAACGACCGATGTAACCGAAGTGTTCGCGACGACAGGGTAGTTCCACGTGGCGTGATAGATAACTGGCAAATCTGCGCCGGTGAACCTGGAAAAGATACTTGCCAAGTAAGCAATATTCTTTGTCGAACAATATGCTTCTTCTGCGGCATACTGATTATCTACGGTCCGATCAGCAACAGGAAAACTCGATCGGAATCTCTGCTAGAGACTAACAATTAGAATTTCCTGGTTTCTGATCTGAGCTATTTTCATAAGAAGATCACTTCTTACGTATTCAGATGCTCGTCCGTTCAGAAATTAATATTCGTAACCCATCAAATAGCAAACAAATAATTTAATTATTTTAATAACCAGCGAGACTTCTCGAATGTCCGAGATTTTAACTGAACGTTTTGCTGCCCTTTTCTGTACAGGGCGACAGTGGTGGACCTCTGGTGATCCTGAACCCGGATTACAACTGCATGTACAGCATTCTCGGCGTAACAAGCTTCGGAGGACTTTGTGGTAGCGCCATTCCTGGTGTATACGCCCGGGTCTCCCACTATGTGCCCTGGATAGAGAAGACTATTTGGCCAGAGTCAGTGTGACGCGATAATTCAAAAGAGATTGGCGACGAAGTGTGATTTATAATACTTTGTTAAATATTCGTCGGTGGTTCACCGTTCTTCCGAACCACTCCTGCGTATTGACTAGTTACGAGCAGAATTGACACGACCATGCTATCGCACTATATAGCATCAGTACAATTTTATATGATTTTATATTTATATGATTTTTACCACGTCGACTTGTTATTTCAGAATCAAGTAAACTCCATAGTCTCCAAGGAAGTATGACTTGCATATTTACTTGCATATTTACAAGTAAACGAATCACGTAATTAATACGTTCAGTATTTGTGACTCATGTATGAACCTTGAAATTTTTCCTCTACAATTATAAACTAAGTTGTCTTCTGATATATCAACGCTTTATGTAGCACCATGTTAGTGGGGGGGGGGGGGTGACAATGTATGCCTGAACATGTCCGAATCTGTGATTTTCAGTAAAAATTAACAGAGGAGCATGTATAAAAATTCGAACGAAGTCCCCCGAAATCCCAAGCATCGATCCCTGGACGCGCAAGCGCCGGCCGGCGGATTTCACCTAGTTTTCGTGACACGGCTCGTGCGTTCGTACAGGAGCGAACTATCGCCGCTCTATTTTCGTTTTCGTCCAGTATTACGGCAGCGATTCTGGCTGGGGTAAGAATTTCCTGCCGAGAGTCCGCGGACAAACGTCATCCGCGCATTTCAGTTTCCCGAAAGAAGTAAACCCTAATATGCCAGGACACTCAAACACCCTACACAATTTGTAACATTATTAATCGCGACACTTACAGCGAATTGTGGAAAGTAACAAAAGATTATTTACAATTATATTTATTTCCACAGGCCCATGGAAACACTAGACACAGAAAAATATTGTTTATTTACGTAGCAATGACTGATAACTGATCCTTTATATAGAGTGTCTTGATATACAAGAACAAGCTCGATAGTCAAATTTTTGGAAGATTTGTCTGTGATTTTCTCTGTACACGCAGTACGATAGTTCAATGTCCGTCCTCCTCGATGCATGTGGCAATGACACTGGCTCGATATCGAAGGCTGAGGATAACTTGTCGAACAGCGATGGACCTCTGATCAAGGGCTACATCCAGCAGAACAATTGCAATAGTGTCAGAGCAAGGTGAGAGTCACGTCTGACGAAAAATTCCAAGAGTTCTATAGATTAAATTAATTATATATATTATTCTATAGATTAAATTAATTATATATATTATTCTATAGATTAAATTAATTATATATTATAGATTAATAATTATAATTCGCAGTTAAGGATCTCTTAACGAACTGCGCACGGGCTATTTTTGGCAATGATCGTGAATACTCTGTGATTTCAGTTCTGAGAACGTGAACCGGACGATGACTGGTTCTTCCCTCGTGATGTCGACTTCCAACGAGAAGCCAACGAAGCGACGTTACTGCCTGTGGACGTTGACACTGGTCCTGGCGATAATTGGCCTCTGCAATCTCTTCCTCAACATCACCGTGATAGCCGTTCTGCGAATTAGTCAGGGAATGGAGGCAATGGAAGTAATACCTGACGAGAATCTCGTGAAATTTTATGGGAAAACTGACTTGGACAGTGTCAGTTGGCGTTAACTAAAGAAAGCTATACATTGACCTGTTGACTGATGATAATTATGTTAGTAAAATGGTTGCAGTTTCCTCTGCGTCCTTGTTCGTTGATTTCTCGTTGCTAACTTGTTTCTGTGTTGCCTTCGCTGCACTGCAAGATCGTAGGAATGGGAACATGACGTTACGAAGAAAAACTGAAAATGCAATTACAGATGTCAGATAGAATACAATTCAATGGAGAAAAATAAAGTAGATCAGTCAGAAAAGAACATAAAAAATTATCACCAGATCAACAGGTCAGATCAAGCAATAAACTGTAGAGAAATATGGTAACTCTGTGCCGATTTACAGGTGTGCCTACAGTCGGAGGTTTGTCAAGGCTATGGGGACGAGCCAATGGAGGTTTCCGGAGATGAGGGCGGTGTCCAAATTAAAGTGCACGACCGTAGAGTCCACGACGAACCCAGTACAAAAGTAACAATCCTACCAAATGGTACCGCCTGGTCTCAGGTCGAGTCCTTTGAGATCAAGGACCCTAGAACCGGAGCTATCTACTTCACCACCGACTTCCCCAACTTCAGTTTGCCGGCGGGCGTCAAGAAAATTGATGTGAAGATCGCAGAGACATACAGAATCACGTCGCCGGTTAACGAGAGCCTGACGGTGAGCTCCGACGATCAGATTTCCATGCATGGCGCTGAAGGCGCTACGATGGAAAGCAAGGACATCGTTTGGAGCGCTGATACAGACATTTTGTTGAAGAGCGTCAACGGTAGCATCATTCTAGACGCTGCTGACGGTATTTCCATTGATGTGGACAATATTCCAGTCGCGCCATTGTTTTTACAGAATCCTAGCCACGAATATAAAGTTTGCGTGTGCATGCCTCAAGGGAAACTGTTCAAGGTGCCGGTTCGATCCGGCAACGGCAGCACATTTGTTAACTGCGCTCGCGTCAGTAGAACCCCGGAGAACGATCCTTGCTCACGATAGGATCAAGAAAAGGCTGTTATGATTTAAAATTTTGATTATTCGTCGTGTCCAGCACTGTCGACAAGCAGGTACACGCTGCTTGATACAACTTTGTTACTCTCAGACAACGATGAGATATTAACAAAAATTACAAGAAAGTTACTCAATTATATTGTACATGGATGGATTCGAGGCGTCGGAAATACTCGTAGTGTATACTCTGTAAGAATTCTATATAGACATAATTTGAGTTTTATTCCAGGCATAAAGTTGGTTAAGACTGTCACACAGGCCTCTAATCGTTACGTACAATACCACACAAAATTACACGGAGTCAACGCATCTGCACTAATTAGATTACTGTTCATAGAAAGTTCGTGAATTAGTAAATTCGTATGCAATACTGAATACATTATCTTTTGTATCAGATAAGAAGATTATGAATAAACCATCATTGTAGAAAATAGTGCTGCATTCCTGTCTGTATCATAACAAGACTTCTCGAGGGATAATTACGGCTATGTTAAATTAGAGATTAAGCACTCTCTGTTATCATTTCCTCGTTGCTTTCATCCATGTCTTCTTGCTGTTCTTGCTCCGTTGGAGGTTCGTATGCCTTTTCCAAGGGACTAGCAACCACACCGCCTGCCCATACACTCATTTCCGCGGCGAGTATATTGGCACCTTCTAGAAGAGGTCTGCAACCACCATGAGCCAACACACGCAATAGTGTTTGAGCCGTGAGACACACCTGATCTTGTTGCTCTAAGGTCATGGCCGTGTGTACTCGTATATTACCGCCCTCGCATGGATCAGAAATACCTAAATAAGATTGAATCAGTATTCATAAAATATAATATAATGATTATGATAATTAAACAACAAGAGATCTCACCAGCAGAACCTGGAAGGAAAAGTCCAGAGGCAAGCAATTGAAGTACCCTCTTGTACGCCTGATTTATTGGCAATGCTTGTCGACTAGGATTATTCATAATCGCATTGTGTGCCAGTAAAACCAACATCCAAGGGGACAATGGCTCTAGACCCTCGAATCTACTTCTCAAATCTCTGAGTAGTCTAATTAGAAGTTTGATACTGGAATGGTGAGCATTTTCTTCAAACCAACGGGAATGTCTAATTGCTGCTAGGTGACCCTGGCATATTTTAACATCTAGATGCTGATCAGACTCCAATTTGCGAAGATTCTGATGCAACGTGGTGATCAATACACGCACGGATGCTTCGTTATTAGCGATATCAAAACCGCGCTCTGTTTGAGTCAGTCTGAACACTTCCTTTGGATGTGCTGCCTTCAGGTCATTATTGACTTTGGTACCAAGCTTTTCTACTGCTGTTTTGGTGGGCAGTGTCTTCAAAATCACTACAATATCAGCAACGTTGTGACCCTTGATCATTGTTCCTTTCTTGAAGCTTCCTACTTGTCTTACTTCCTCCAGTTGCTGTAAACACAAATAAGTAAAATAAGCAAATAAGTAAACACTCTCTTATTCAGAATGAATATTATAATGATAAGACACATACACAAGCTTCGAAGCTGCCTGGAGCAACGATTAAATTATCAAGTACACTTTGTAGCTTAGTCACAAGATTTAGAATGGATGTCTGCTCCTTTGCTGTAGGAAACATGTCTCCACTTTTCTTCAGAAAGATCATTAGAACATCATTTTCATCCGGCGCAGGTTTAACTCTTGGGAAAGCAGCTTCACATAGGGTATAGTCGAATGGAAGACGAGGAAGAAATTGTTTCCTGGGAAATCCCATTCCGCGTCCTATTCCTCCTCGTCCTCCTCTTATCATACCACCTCGGCCACCACGCACCATATCTACCTGTAAAAACAAAACAGTTAATTAATTTTTGACAAGAACTCAACGAGCCAATGTAAAATAATTTTTTACCTATATCAGGTTATTTTTTACTTTTACCTATATTGTCTATACATATGAAATTTATTCTTTTAACCTAAACCAGTATCTAATGATGCTTATAGCAAGAAAGGTAATAATGATGCGTATAGTAAAGAAAGAAAGAAGGCAAACGTAAACGAAATGCGTACGATTACACGAGCGTCTGTCTTATAATCCGAACATGGATCACCGGTGACCCGAAATCGATCGAGTGAGGGTTAAGAAATATAAATATATCGAAGCATATTGGAAATTATTGAGCTACTGATGTAGTAGTTTATTTTTTATGTCATCACATAAATTGTTCAAAAGCTGGTAAAATATATACTTCTAGATTAGTGTTGTAAAACTGATGCTACGACAGGAAATAATGGAGGCCTTGTGGACATTAATCACAATACCGTTCCGATGGCATCATTCGGCGTTCGTGTACAATTCCCATTTAAAGTAAAACTTATATAATTAAAACTTACCAAGTTTAGTGAGAATCACGAAAATGACTTTTCAATTGTGTTATACTACAGTAATTTGCTTCGAATCTGTGTTTTTTGCTCAAAACAGTCGCACAGCACGACACTTTAAACAGCGGCAAACAAGCAACATTTGAAAGGCAAAGACTAGAGACTAGAGAGTAGAGACTCTTCATAAAGTTAGCACGAGAAGATATGCCAATGACTCAGAATTGAGACGTTCATTCAGCGCCACCAATTTGGAACAACATAACAAAATGTCGGTAAAATTATCTACCAGTTTCAGCGTTCTGCCACTACGTCGTGTGGCGTTGTTTTCAGATTTTAAAAGTAGATGTTGGCGGATGTGAAGTCACTCAATTTTATTCTTCCGTAATTTACAAATTTTTGAATTCTCCGTATCTTTCCTTTACATACCTGTTTGATCATCGATTAAAATGAATCGAGTTTATTTAAAATCTTAGGCCACACGAAGCCTATACAAGTATAAGAATGACATTAGTACTAATATTTGATGAATGCACCATTGCATGCATCTTGGTCTTATGAGATATAAATACCATAAGATTTTTATTTAAAGCTACATAACACATATCAACTATCTCATTAATATTTTTAATTCATTTCTACGTTCTACACTGTCCAAGTAATTCGTGAAAAATCACTTGCAAAATGACATTTGGTCATTTGCGAAATGACCAGAGTTTGAAGCTATTCAATAATATAAATAAAATAAATTTTTCAATAATATAAATAATAAATATAATAAATATATTAATAATATATAATTAATAATAAATATATTCAATAATATAAATAAAAATTATTTAATAATAATTTTTTCCTAAGAAAATAGATCGATCGAGAATATGCGGAAGCCCAAGTTCTGTTAAGATACACTATAAAGAGAAATCATTCTGAGCCCCAAAGCGAGCTTCAGACTTATTGTTTGTATTTTTTCATTGATTAAATAATAACGTTAAAATTCTTAACGAATTAGTCGTAAAATTAAAACTAAATTCGCAAACGATAAAATGTTAATTAGAAACTATGGAATTAGAAATGATAAGATTCGAATAAAATAAAATTAAAATAGATTAAGAACAAGATTACGATAGAACAATACATTAACACAGCTTTAACGTCCCATTTCACATTTTACCTCCCCTGTTATCGAATAAGAGCAACAGTTATCGGATATTGTTATTAAATAAAATTAAAATAGATTAAGAAGAAGATTACAATAGAACAATACATTAACACAGCTTTAACGTCCCATTTCACATTTTACCACCCCTGTTATCGAATAAGAGCAACGGTTATCGGATATTGTTATTAAATAAAATTAAAATAGATTAAAGAACAAGATTACGATAGAACAATACATTAACACAGCTTTAACGTCCCGTTTTACATTTTACCTCCCCTGTTATCGAATAAGAGCAACAGTTATCGGACATTGTTATAAATAAAGAACGAATTACTATTACCATCGCCTCGTTGCAAGCATTTCGACATTATTCGATGTAACTTTAGCCCGACGTTGCTGCTTATTATCGAAAGATCAAAGAGGACTGAATAAGGAAAACACGCGTTGAATGCTAATAAGCTCCTTACAGCACGAAACCATATTAAAGTTTAAACCCGAATAGAACTTACGGAGACGCCGAAATCTCGAGCGTATCTTCGTTTACGTATTAACATCTTTAAGGTTTTATACACAGAAAGCAGAGGAAAGATCAAATCGGATACGCGATTGTGTTTCACGGAATAAGTTCGAACGAGCGAACGCGCGAAGACAAAGACTGTCACAAACGATAGATCGGTGAAGTGACGCCTGTACAAATGTAACAGAATCAAAGGATGGGGGGTGATCTTGGACGTGTTCGATTCCTATTTTAGCCTTCTAAGGTTTCTGTGTGCGGGACTGAGGATACGCCAAGGTATTCTTAAATCCTCGTTAACTTAATAAAGATCGTCTTAAGACTGTTTGCCGACTTAGATCGCGGCAACATATAGGAAACGAGACACAAGGGTACATATGACAGGGTCGGGCCATCCCGCCAGTTCGTATTTAAACGGCAGTCGAACGACGCTGACACGAGCCTCATCCGACAGTGGACCCAACAATATATATCCTTCTGTTCTCCACGATCGTGTAGTCCGGTCAATATCAACCCCAAACGTGCTCTTGGATTAGTTCGTTTCAGCACGTTTTTATCCAAGTAGCGATAAGGTGAGCCGTCGCAACTACAACGGTCCGTTTCCGGTTTCTCCCCGATCTTCTCGGACGGCGCGACAAGAACCATAATCTAAAAGAGTGCGATTCCATGGTATCTCTGCTTGCAAAATTCGCTGGGATTCCGCTCGGTCTTGGTTTTCGCGTGTAATAGATCGAAACGAGGCGAGGGTAGTGGATCGGTGGACGATAAGAGCGACCCAACGGTAGAAGTGATAGAACAGGGTAACGGAGATTTGTTGATTTCAGATTTTAAAATGACTATTTCGGGACCCAGCTTCGATGGCTACTCATGGGGAGCCCAGGCCTCCAGTGGCTCCAGGTTCGGCAACATGACGGTGGTGGACAAGGTGCCGCCGGAAATGCTGCACATGGTCGACCCCCACTGGTATCAATTCCCGCCGTTGAACCCGATGTGGCACGGGCTTCTCGGCTTCGTAATCGGGGTGCTTGGTTTCATCTCCCTAACTGGGAATGGTATGGTTATCTACATCTTCCTCACGACGAAGAGCCTTCGTACACCGAGCAACCTGTTTGTCATCAACTTGGCCATCAGCGACTTCTGCATGATGGTGGTCATGTCGCCGCCCATGGTAAATGAGTGGACGAATAACGTCCAGATATGGGAACACAGTAACAGGCGAAACTATGGTACCGTGGTACCATACTTATGGTACCATACTTATGTATAAGTACCACTAAGTAGTACCATAGGTACCACTACATAGTAAGTATAAGTACCACTAATGAGTAACGGAATTTCTTCATTTCTGTGCCGACAGGTAGTCAATTGCTACTACGAGACATGGGTACTCGGACCTCTATTTTGCGAAATTTACGCGATGGCGGGGTCCTTTTTCGGATTTTGCTCCATTTGGACTATGACCATGATCGCATTTGACAGATACAACGTGATCGTAAAGGGTTTAGCTGGTAAACCACTGTCCATCAACGGAGCACTTGCCCGTATAATGGCTATATGGACGTTCGCACTGCTTTGGACCCTCGCGCCCATGTTCGGCTGGAACCGGTAATACCTCAACGCATCTCCTAAAATCGAACTCGCCCTTTAAACACGCTTTCTTCCCTCAGATACGTTCCCGAGGGTAACATGACCGCTTGCGGCACCGATTACTTGAACAGAGACATATCGTCCTCCTCCTATCTCATGGTATACGGTATCTGGGTATACTTCTGCCCGCTCGGACTCATCTGCTACAGCTACTGGTTTATCATCCAAGCAGTCTGCGCCCACGAGAAAAACATGCGCGAACAAGCGAAGAAGATGAACGTCGCCTCTCTGCGATCATCGGAGAACCAGAACACCAGTGCCGAATGTAAATTAGCGAAGGTACGGATACTCGTTTATGGGATAAGCTATCGCATACGGAGACACACGATTGCTTTCAGGTCGCTCTGATGACGATTTCCTTGTGGTTCATGGCCTGGACACCGTACCTAGTGATCAACGCCGGTGGTATCTTCAACCTGATCAACATTAGTCCGTTGTTCAGCATCTGGGGCGCTGTGTTCGCCAAGGCCAACGCTGTCTATAATCCGATCGTCTACGGAATCAGGTACATCTACATTTCTCGAGTGCAATACGTTTTTGAACTTGGTCCCTGACTTTTCGATGTTTCTCCTATTCCAGTCATCCGAAATACCGAGCTGCGCTCTTCGAGAGGTTCCCATCATTGGCATGCGCGAACGAACCATTACCAGTGGACGCGACCTCCACCGTTTCCGGTACCACCACCGTTACTGAAAACGAAAAGGCGAACGCGTAAAACCATCATGCCACTGCGCAAAACATCTCGTGAGATCCCACGTGTTTTAATTCGAACTCGTGCCGTACCAATCAAAGCTCACGATCGATCGGTCCATGATTAACGAACCGCTAGGAAATTGAAGACGACGCTAATGTTATCATTACAGACACGAAATTGTAAATACTAGCATCGGTTGTCGCGTTGAGAAATATTTTTGTACAAATTACGAGGGGGACGCGCTTCGAACACAGGGAACGCGAGAAGGAGGAAGAGGGACACACCTAACATCATCGGGACAACCATATACATTCTTGCGACGCGAGTACTCAGTACACGGAATTGTTCCAAAATGCGGCAATAAATCGAGCAAACTTCGAATCCTCTCATGATCGATGGAAGCAATCAACGATTCCCATTTGCACCACAATGCGAATCGCGCAGCGTTGAATCATGGGTTGCGATTTTAATTTTGTAAAATTTATTCCGCAGCAATATACATGGTCACTTTGGTATAACTGGCGCCAGCTCTATGTTTACTAGTTTAGTAAGCACGTATCACACTAACGTGAGATACAATGAGAGCGTCGTATCTGTACCTTAATTTTATAAATATAAATGCGAATAAATTATGCAAGCAACGGACAATGTATTCTTCTTTTCTTGCAATCGTAGCGATTACGTTTAGTTTAGAAGTGCGGATATCTGTACACGAGAATACAGTCCCCGACTGTTTTAAGTTTTTGAAACCTCCGACTTACTGTCGGCTCCAGCAGGAGGATTGAGTTCTTCGGTTTTTCCACATACAAAGAATGGTAACTTCTCTTTCAACGCCGCTCTGTACTTTGGATGGCTGCAGAGTAAATTTTCTAGTCAGTACTCGAATTTTTTTATATGAACGTTAGGAATGGGTGCACAGCGACAGACTATGAATGACTCTAACTTGTTCCCAAAGGTGGAGTACATCAAAACACGTACCTGATTCCATAAACGATTGGGTTGTATATCGCATTTGCTTTCGCAAACAGAGATCCCCATATAGTAAACAGTGGTGAGATCAAGTTGCGATTGAATATTCCAATATAGTTGATAACGAGATAGGGTGTCCATGCCATAAACCATAACGAAATTGTTATCAACGCTACCTACAAGAAATTTCACAACAAACATTTGCGGTAAGATTTTTTAATTGCATTAGTGAAACGTGCAGAGAAGTTACAGCACCTTTGCCAATTTTGCTTCAGCACTGGGACCCGATTGGTCTCCGGATCTTAGAGATGCAACGTTCATCTTCTTTGCTTGCTCTCTCATTCCTTTCTCGTGTGCCGCTACAGCCTGTTTGAGTAAACGCAATATATGTATAATTAAAAGACACCATAGAAAATGTTTGGCAATGTGATTCCGAAGTATTTACCGCTACGATAAAGTAGTAGCTGTATATAATAGTGAACAACGGTGTATAGTAGACAAACATCGAGTAAACTAATATGTACGACTTCGAGGACCATTCTAACGTGAGGTAGTCTGTTCCGCAGGCAGTCAAATTACCCTCTGGGACATACCTAATTAACAGATATTTTGTGTTAAGCGTACGCGAAGATATTACAATTTTCTAGTTTATGTGTTACCTATTCCACCCCACCATAGGTAAAATCGCCCATAGTAGACCAAATGTCCATATAAAAAATATCTGGAGTACCGCTTTTTTTATAGTAAGAGGGGTTCCAGACATACCCTAAAAATATTTAATTTTGTTAGAACTTATCTTTACTTATAACTAACAGTATCTATGTATACCTATACTTTGTTTTTATACCTTCACTATAACGTTATATCTGTCTAGAGCAATAGCTGTCATTGTCCAAATAGATGCACATCCGCATAATGAACCAACCATTGCATAAATGTCGCACATTAAGTTTCCTGATTAAAGAAATAATACTTTAATATCAACAACTGTTTGTATGGAATTCTTTTGCACCGTTTATTCTCACCGAGAATCCATGTTTCATAGAAACAACAGATCACCATAGGAGGGCACATAAAACCCATCATAATGAAATCGGAAAAAGCCAAATTTACTACAAGTATATTGCTAGGTGTTCTTAAGGACGGCGTCAATAGAAATATATAAACAACTACAGCATTACCACTCCACCCTATAATCCCCAATAAGATCATAACTAGGCCTAAAATTTTATGCCATATTGGATTTAATGGCGGAAATTGGTACCTGTATTAAAAATAAAGTAAGATGAAAATGAAATACTCCAATATATCAAATGAAATTCTAATGATTACCAATATGCGTCGATTAAGTGAATCATTTCGTCAGGTATTTTACTAACGACTGTTTGATTACTGAACCGCATTATCTGTCTTGCAAACTGTGGTCCGAGAGTGGTTGTTAGGGTAAAATTTGGTGAAGGTAAAACTCCCATCGATAAAGGGGTAGTTCCATTGTAAATATCCGTTAATGCAGTTAGCTCCATATCTTAAAAATATGCATACGTAACTTTAAATGCGTATATACGAAAAATGCAACTAGTTAGTAATATTCACACTAGAGTTCATACTTGTAAGCAAATAATGTAATAAGATTGTATGAGAAAAAATCACAATGAGTAATACTTAAATTTACACATTAACAATTTTGTAAACTTTATTCCTTATTCACAATTGAACTGATCGCACACAACTGCAGCTATGCAAGTCTCGTGCTTCTCTTATACCTGTTCTGAAACATCAGATCCAATAAAGTCATCCAATAAAATATTCAAATGAAATCATGTACACGTCTATTAAAAGCATTTATATCACTTGTAGAAGTAGTAGTACGGACCAATACGTAAAAAGTACTGTCAGCTAGAATTTAGAATAATCTGATCAGCAGGAATTATTACGTATGCCTATAAATGTATATAATTAACTTAAATGAGAAATGCACACACAATGCATTAATGTGATGTAGAATTTAAAATGGATTAAAATTCCTTGATAGCATTTTGTATAATTTATTTTGTAAAACATAATTACACGATCAACATCATTTGATCACTCTTGAAAGTCTTCGAATATGTTGACTACGTCCTTCTCGAAGAGCCTCTTCTAACTCTTGCGTAATATGTAACAAATTATTGGGATCTGTTTGAAGCAACACATGCTCGATACTCTCATCTTTGTCTGAATTCTTAATGGATAAATCCACTGTTATTAGAGGTGCTACTTGCTTTAATAATGATCTTGATGCGAGCTGTAAAAAAGTATGTATATCAGGTTTAATTAAATATTAATAGTTGCTTTAACAACAATTCTAGGAAATATATTAATAACCAACCTGAACTTCAAATCTCCATTCCATATCATGATACTCAGGCAATTTAAATCCAATATTTGTGAGTATACCTGATATTTCATCTCTTTTAACATTGTATAGTTTGCTTAAAATTGTTTCTTGATCCTCTGAAAATCCCAAAGCAATTACAGAATCTCTGAAGTCCTCAGGGCTTAACTGCGAAGCAATATGATAAAGATTATTATTTTGAAAGAATGCAATATATACAACCATATTGAATATAGTATTACTTTATATCTACAACTTTCTAATAATAAATTAACAAGTCCTTCCACTGAATTTTTAATTACATTCACTTCAACTTCCAATTTCTCTGAAACAGTAATACATGTCAAACTCAAAGAAATTTCCTTGGAAAGATCAAGACAATCTATTTTTCATTTTACGAACGGGCAGCTGCATTATATAATTTAATATTTGGTCCCTTTTGTAGATAATCCAAGGCCAATTTACAAAAATCCTGTAGAACTGTAAAAACAAATTAATTCGAGTTGTTTGAACGCAAATAAAATCAGCGATAAACATCAGTAATTACACATACCTTGAGGTGCATGATCTGTAAGAAGCAAAACATGTTTTTTATGATCTGGTTTTAATGTCAACAACATTGTCGCTATCTTGATTAAAAATTACAAACAAATAACTTTATTAGAGTGAATTGTATTGTATTTCTAGATTCAAAATACAATCACGATCTTCGACTCTAGGCGTAGCTTTGAGATGACAAATGTGCCGCCATATTTAATATAACCAATAAAATGACATGTTTTCTTAACACACAATGCAACAAATGTTACAATATTTTTGTTTCACTATATTATGTTTACATAATTTGGTAATTAGATTTAGTATTTGTATAGTCAAATATTCTTTACATATGCATACATGTAATCATATAGGTTATGTGATTATTATAAGTCATCTACGATTTGATCTACAGCACTTATAATTATACATGTGTCACGTTAAATAAAAAGTATCTTATTTTAATGTTTAATAAAGAAAACCCGTTTCAATGTTATAACTATTAATTTATTTCTTATATTTTAAATGCGAAAGACATACAAATACATAAATAAAATGTATGAAATTGTAATTTTTTAGGAATAATTCATCTTGTAATCAAGCAGTTTGTCTTGATTTTTTATCCGATTCAGAAATAAAGATGGTGCTATTTTGTAATTACATGTCTTTTCTCATTACATAATATTGACATAACAAGAGATAACACTGTAATTTTTTAACAGCTTATGCAGAATGTTATGCCTTTGGTTGACTGAATGCTGCTTTCACATGAGCTTGGAACATTTGATCATATTTCTCTAAGGCTTCCCGGTGAGTATCTTGCTTTTTATCTAAAGTTACAATTAATTCTTCCACTCGTTTCCTAAATTTTAATTAAAAGAATGTTTAGTATATTTCTGGATCTCTTATTCGTATGACTTTCTTATATAAGTCTGCTTACAGTTCGGAAGAAATATATTCCATACGCTTGGAAACATTTTGTTTAGCTTCTTCCAAATCCTGTTTTATTAGAACTGGTCCTATCAGCTTGAAAACATCGTTCTCTGTTTTTAAAAGATCTAACTCTTTCTTAACTGCGATATTTTCATTTAACTGGCCATCCAACTGCTGCCTTTGACTCAATGCTTTGTGGTAATCTGATAAAAACAGAATCTATATGTAACAGGCACTTCATTAATTATTATTTTAGAGTTCATGACATACAATATATCAATGTAAAATGTTAATATATCAATTATATATAAAAAGAGAATAAACTACCTTTTTGAACTTGTTTATATTTGTCTACCTCACTTTTGAAAAGCATTTGTATTTCTTCCATAATATTCGTCTAGAAGAGGGAAAGAATTTTAAATCGAATCAAATTCAAATAAAGGTTATTTGATCACTTTGACGTTATCGTACCATGTTAACGAACGTTTCGTAATAAAGTTCCTCGGAAACTGTAAACGAATATATTTATTCAACTACGTAGAATGGAAAAGAATGGACACAAGTATTCTTCCTACTTCGATTCAATTTTTTCTTTTAAAGAACTATCAAACTTTTTCCTGGCTTTAGACGGTCCCGGAAGAAATGTAAATTTAAATATACATGTTCATGCACGAGGCATAGAGATGAACAAATTAGGTATGAATGGAACCTATGTGAAGCCGACTTACCATATTAACCAATATTAATAAAATATAGCTCAAAACATTGCTCCTTAATTATCCATTGTTGATCTGTAATTGCTTTTAATTGCTCCTTCGTAGTTTTTCAGAAATTTCCAAAAAACTTTTCGAGACGCCTAGTGATTTTCATGAGAGGCTAGGAACTTTTAAAAATACGAAAAATCTGAAATAATGCATAAAACATGCTGAATGACCTACCAAAGAATTGTTCTTTTCATCTAATCAATAGCTCACCCTTCCGCGGGCGACAATTCTATCAATAAATAATTAATTTTCAATAAATAAACATATAAGGAACTAGGAGCACGTGTCGTTCATGGCTGCCAGAAATCAATTGGCATAAATACTCCAAAAATTGCACTAACTCAATGTGCGATGACTTGAACAATTGCTCTTTAATTGCCCATTGTTGATCAGTAATTGTTTTTAAATGCATCTTCGTAACTCTTCAAAAATTTCCAAAATAATTCTTCGGGGCGACTAGGGACTTTTACGAAAGACTGGAGAATTTTAATAAGCAATTTCTGAAATAATGCATAAAACGTGCTACAGGACCTACCAAAGAATTGTTCTTTTTATCTAACCAATTGTTCACCATTCCACGGGCGACAATCTTATCAATAAACAATGAATTTTCAGTAAACATCGATACCTCGAGGCCTACGTTTCTTGATTCCCGTTGCAGCGTTCGCTGCACCCATCATTGCTTTATGTTCGCAATGACGAAGCGACCATCTCGTGAACAAATGTAGAAGAAGAATAAGGAACAAAAATAAATTCCTATAAATTATCAAGGTACGTAGCACAATAACATCATTCATGCTTAGAAAATATCGATATCAAAAAGAATTTAAAACTTGCAGCTATTAGCTCGGTATCATCCTCGATCAGAAATTTATTGCAATTCGCAAGACTTTCTGAACCGAGGATGATACCGATTGCCCGAGTCTCACCGCGAGGAGGTTGCTGCTTTAGAGACCCGAAAGGGAGTCAGAACGAAGACGGAATTCGCTATGGCTAGAGAAATTTAGACGAAGTTGAAAGAAAGTAATAATACTTAACATAAATCTTTATTAAAAGTTAGACTCAATAAAGTACGGCAAGAGGTTAAAGATCCTAAACTAAGACGCACGTACTTATTAACTAAAACGCATCCTACGGTGGATGATAATCCATCGGCAGATGATAATCCCTCGGCGGATGATAATCCCTTGGCGGATGAAAGTCTCTGTAATGTACCTGAAATGATTGAGAATAGTTTTAGATTGAATGTAAAAAGGGTGTCAGGATAAAATAGAAAACCTAAGACCAGCACAGGAGTGCCAAGCTAACCCGCACACGAGTGCAATTTTTGCGATAATGGAGAAAACAAAATTCCGCAAACTTAAATTAAGAACCCTAAATTAAGGGCACCTCCTGCAAGCGAGTCCGTGAGGGACTAAGACGCATCTCTCGGCGGATGATAATGTCTGTAATGAACCTGAAACCATTGAATTAAAGTTAGTCTGAATTCAAGTCGAAATAGGAAACCTAAGACCAGCACACGAGTGCCACACTGACCAGCACACGAGTGCCACACTAACCAGCACACGAGTGCCAAGCTAACCAGAACACGAGTGCCAAGCTAACCAGCACACGAGTGCCACACTAACCAGCACACGAGTGCCAAACTAACCCGCACACGAGTGCAAATTTTGTGAATATGGAGAAAACGAAATTCAGCAAACATAAATTAAGAAACTTAGCAACCCACAAGCGCCTCGGGTACCTCGGGGACGCTACCCCCCGTACTCGCCCACGGGCCCCTCCCGCAAGCGAGCCCCTGAGGGACCACCGATCGGAGGAATTACAATTTCAACACTTTTCGAACGAAACATTCTTCAGTGCTCTGACTTATAATATAAACTCATACACTTTTACAATACAAACTTCGTTACAATACAAAGTTTGCAGCTATTTGCTCGGTATCATCCTCGATCCAGAAATTCATTGCAATTCTCAATATTTCCTGAACCGAGGATAATACCGATTGCCCGGGTCTCACCGCGAGGAGGTTGCTGCTTTAGAGACCCGAAAGGGAGTCAGAACGAAGCCGGAATTCGCTATGACTTCCTTTCTTACAACGACGACTTATAAACTAATACACTCGCTCGCTAGCTAGCTATCACATACTCCCACACACGCACTCATCCGCATATGCCAAGTACTATTGCGGACCAAAGTGGATCAAAGAAAAAGTCTCTGATCCACGGGGACCGAAATGAATCAGAGCAGAAGGTTCTGATTCTTCGAAACTAAGAAACAAAGGCGTGTCAGTACAGAAGGCACTGACTCGAGGGTGACGCGACGCGTACAATGCTCGCACAAATCAGGAGCCTCGCAGATCTCGATGCTCGCCGTTTTCACATGAGGAATAATGATCCAAAGTTGGATCATCCTACAATGAGTCGGATCGCCCTGCGCCCCGCCCCCAAAAGAGAGCTAAGGACGTCTTACATTGCGAATACGCGAAGCGAGAGCCTCCCCAGCAGGAGGGTCCGCGTTCGAATCACCATGCCGCATGGTCACTCGTCGAACAACGAGACGTGTCCGGACTTACCCAAGAGTTTGTGCAAGCAAGGCCACCACAGCTTTCTGCTGTGGCGGAGTCAAAAACGAGACGCGAAAAAGTAATGCTAAGGCAATACTACTCGACATATGCGAAATTAGCGAATCGGGTACCTCGGGGACGCTACCCCCCGTGCCCCCCACGGGCGCTCCCGTGGGTCGGGGGCCCCTGAGGGAACTTAACCCCTTGCCGCACCATTTTCTTTAAATTTATAATGACTAGAAATATACCGATTATAATTATTTCTCAGAAGGAGAAGAAAATGTCTAATTACTGTGAGACTACATTTCATTGAACAAGTAAATATTGTAGTGAAAAGAAGAGAAGTTTAGACGAAATTGGAAGAATAAAATAATGTTCATTCTTAAGAAAAATCTTTAGTAAAAGCTAGACCCGTTAAAGTACGGCAAGAGGTTAAGAATATTAAACTAAGCCACACACACACACACATATCAACTAACTCGCACGCACTTAATAACTAAGACGAATCCCACGGCGGATGAAAATCCCACGGCGGATGATAATATCTGTAATGAATCTGAAAAGATTGAATTCTAGTTAGTACGAATACAAAATAGGTGACAAGTCAAATTAGGAAACCTAAGACCAGCACACGAGTGCCAAACTAACCAGCACACGTGTGCCACACTAACCAGCACACGAGTGCCAAACTAACCCGCACACGAGTGCCACACTAACCAGCACACGAGTGCCAAACTAACCCGCACACGAGTGCAATTTTTGAGAGAATGGATGAAACAAAGTTTAACAAACTTAAATTAAGAACCCTAACAACCTACAAGCGCCTCGGGTACCTCGGGGACGCTACACCCCGTACTCACTTGCGGGCCCCACCCGCAAGCGAGCCCCTGAGGGACCTCCAATCGGAGGAATACCAATTTCAACAATTTTCGAACGAAACATTATTCAGAGCCCCGACTTATAGTATAAATTCACACACTTTTACAATACATACTTGTTACAATACAAAGTTTGCAGCTATTTGCTCGGTATCATCCTCGATCTAGAAATTCATTGTAATTCTCAATATTTCCTAAACCGAGGATGATACCGATTGCCCGGGTCTCACCGCGAGGAGGTTGCTGCTTTAGAGACCCGAAAGGAAGTCAGAACGAAGCTGGAATTCGCTATGGCTCCCTTTCTTACAACGACGACTTATAAACTAACACACACGCTCGCCAGCTAGCTAGCACACACCTACACACTCACTCGTTCGCATATGTTAAGTACTATTGCGGACCAAGTGGATCAAAGAAGAAGTCTCTGATCCACGGGGACCGAAATGAATCAGAGCAGAAGGTTCTGATTCTTCGAAACTAAGAAACAAAGGCGTGTCAGTACAGAAGGCACTGACTCGAGGGTGACGCGACGCGTACAATGCTCGCACAAATCAGGAGCCTCGCAGATCTCGATGCTCGCCGTTTTCACATGAGGAATAATGATCCAAAGTTGGATCATCCTACAATGAGTCGGATCGCCCTGCGCCCCGCCCCCAAAAGAGAGCTAAGGACGTCTTACATTGCGAATACGCGAAGCGAGAGCCTCCCCAGCAGGAGGGTCCGCGTTCGAATCACCATGCCGCATGGTCACTCGTCGGACATCGAGATGTGTCCGGACTTACCCAAGAGTTTGTGCAAGCAAGGCCACCACAGCTTTCTGCTGTGGCGGAGTCAAAAACGAGACGCGAAAAAGTAATGCTAAGGCAATACTACTGGACATATGCGAAATTAGCGACTCGGGTACCTCGGGGACGCTACCCCCCGTGCCCCCCACGGGCGCTCCCGTGGGTCGGGGGCCTCTGAGGGAACTTAACCCCTTGCCATACCATTCTCTTTAAATTTATGATGACTAGAAATTTCTCGATTGTAATTATTTCTCAGAAGGAGAAAAAAATTTGAGTTTACTGTGAGACTACACTTCTTGAGCAATTAAATATTGTGGTGAAAAGAAGAGAAATTTAGATAAAGTTGTAAGAGCAAAATAATATTCATTCTAAAGAGAAATCTTTATTAAAAGCTGGACCCGTTACAGTACGGCAAGAGGTTAAGAATCTTAAACTAACTCACATACACTTATTAACTAACTCGCACGCACTTAATAACTAAGTCGTACGCACTTATTAGTTAAGACGTATCCCACGACAAACAGCTAAATCCGAGAAAACAGCTAAATCCGAGGAATCAGCTAAATCCAAGAAAACAGCTAAATCCGAGAAATCAGCTAAATCCAAGGAAACAGCTAAATCCGAGAAATCAGCTAAATCCGAGAAAACAGCTAAATCCAAGAAATCAGCTAAATCCAAGAAATCAGCTAAATCCGAGAAATCAGCTAAATCCGAGAAAACAGCTAAATCCAAGAAAACAGCTAAATCCGAGAAAACTGCTAAATCCGAGAAAACAGCTAAATCCAAGAAAACAGCTAAATCCAAGAAAACAGCTAAATCCGAGAAAACAGCTAAATCCAAGAAAACAGCTAAATCCGAGAAAACAGCTAAACCCGAGAAAACAGCTAAATCCGAGAAAACAGCTAAATCTGAAAAATCAGCTAAATCCAAGAAAACAGCTAAATCCGAGAAATCAGCTAAATCCAAGAAAACAGCTAAATCCGAGGAATCAGCTAAATCCAAGAAAACAGCTAAATCCGAGAAAACAGCTAAATCCAAGAAAACAGCTAAATCTGAAAAATCAGCTAAATCCAAGAAAACAGCTAAATCCAAGAAAACAGCTTAATCCGAGAAAACAGCTAAACCCGAGAAAACAGCTAAATCTGAAAAATCAGCAAAATCTGAAAAATCAGCTAAATCTGAAAAATCAGCTAAATCCAAGAAAACAGCTAAATCCGAGAAAACAGCTAAATCCGAGAAAACAGCTAAATCCAAGAAAACAGCTAAATCCAAGAAAACAGCTAAATCCGAGAAAACAGCTAAATCCGAGAAAACAGCTAAATCCAAGAAAACAGCTAAATCCAAGAAAACAGCTAAATCCGAGAAATCAGCTAAATCCGAGAAAACAGCTAAATCCAAGAAATCAGCTAAATCCAAGAAATCAGCTAAATCCGAGAAATCAGCTAAATCCGAGAAAACAGCTAAATCCAAGAAAACAGCTAAATCCGAGAAATCAGCTAAATCCGAGAAAACAGCTAAATCCAAGAAAACAGCTAAATCCGAGAAAACTGCTAAATCCGAGAAAACAGCTAAATCCAAGAAAACAGCTAAATCCGAGAAAACAGCTAAATCCAAGAAAACAGCTAAATCCAAGAAATCAGCTAAATCCAAGAAAACAGCTAAATCCAAGAAAACAGCTAAATCCGAGAAAACAGCTAAATCCGAGAAAACAGCTAAATCCAAGAAAACAGCTAAATCCAAGAAAACAGCTAAATCCGAGAAAACAGCTAAATCCGAGAAAACAGCTAAATCCAAGAAAACAGCTAAATCCAAGAAAACAGCTAAATCCGAGAAATCAGCTAAATCCGAGAAAACAGCTAAATCCAAGAAATCAGCTAAATCCAAGAAATCAGCTAAATCCGAGAAATCAGCTAAATCCGAGAAAACAGCTAAATCCAAGAAAACAGCTAAATCCGAGAAAACTGCTAAATCCGAGAAAACAGCTAAATCCAAGAAAACAGCTAAATCCGAGAAAACAGCTAAATCCAAGAAAACAGCTAAATCCAAGAAATCAGCTAAATCCAAGAAAACAGCTAAATCCAAGAAAACAGCTAAATTGCCAGCAGATTTTTTTGATTTGCAGCTATTTGCTCGGTATCATCCTCGATCCAGAAATTCATTGTAATTCTCAATATTTCCTGAACCGAGGATGATACCGATTGCCCGGGTCTCACCGCGAGGAGGTTGCTGCTTTAGAGACCCGAAAGGGAGTCAGAACGAAGCCGGAATTCGCTATGACTTCCTTTCTTACAACGACGACTTATAAACTAATACACTCGCTCGCTAGCTAGCTATCACACACTCCCACACACGCACTCATCCGCATATGTCAAGTACTATTGCGGACCAAAGTGGATCAAAGAAAAAGTCTCTGATCCACGGGGACCGAAAGCAGAAGGCTCTGATTCTTCGAAACTAAGAAACAAAGGCGTGTCAGTCCAGAAGGCACTGACTCGAGGGTGACGCGACGCGTACAATGCTCGCACAAATCAGGAACCTCGCAGATCTCGATGCTCGCCGTTTTCACATGAGGAATAATGATCCAAAGTTGGATCATCCTACAATGAGTCGGATCGCCCTGCGCCCCGCCCCCAAAAGAGAGCTAAGGACGTCTTACATTGCGAATACGCGAAGCGAGAGCCTCCCCAGCAGGAGGGTCCGCGTTCGAATCACCATGCCGCATGGTCACTCGTCGAACAACGAGACGTGTCCGGACTTACCCAAGAGTTTGCGCAAGCAAGGCCACCACAGCTTTCTACTGTGGCGGAGTCAAAAACGAGACGCGAAAAAGTAATGCTAAGGCAATACTACTGGACATATGCGAAATTAGCGGCTCGGGTATCTCAGGGACGCTACCCCCCGTGCCCCCCACGGGCGCTCCCGTGGGTCGGGGGCCCCTGAGGGAACTTAACCCCTTACCATACTATTCTCTTTAAATTTATGATGACTAGAAATTTCTCGATTGTAATTATTTCTCAAAAGGAGAAAAAAATTTGAGTTTACTGTGAGACTATACTTCTTGAGGAATTAAATATTGTGGTGAAAAGAAGATAAATTTAGATAAAGTTGTAAGAGCAAAATAATATTCATTCTAAAGGGAAATCTTTATTAAAAGCTGGACCCGTTACAGTACGGCAAGAGGTTAAGAATCTTAAACTAACTCACATACACTTATTAACTAACTCGCACGCACTTAATAACTAAGTCGTACGCACTTATTAGTTAAGACGTATCCCACGACAAACAGCTAAATCCGAGAAAACAGCTAAATCCGAGAAAACAGCTAAATCCGAGAAAACAGCTAAATCCGAGAAATCAGCTAAATCCAAGAAAACAGCTAAATCCAAGAAAACAGCTAAATCCGTGAAAACAGCTAAATCCAAGAAATCAGCTAAATCCAAGAAAACAGCTAAATCCGAGAAATCAGCTAAATCCAAGAAAACAGCTAAATCCAAGAAAACAGCTAAATCCGAGAAAACTGCTAAATCCGAGAAATCAGCTAAATCCAAGAAAACAGCTAAATCCAAGAAATCAGCTAAATCCAAGAAAACAGCTAAATCCGAGAAAACAGCTAAATCCGTGAAAACAGCTAAATCCGAGAAATCAGCTAAATCCAAGAAAACAGCTAAATCCAAGAAAACAGCTAAATCCGAGAAAACTGCTAAATCCGAGAAAACTGCTAAATCCGAGAAATCAGCTAAATCCAAGAAAACAGCTAAATCCAAGAAATCAGCTAAATCCAAGAAAACAGCTAAATCCGAGAAAACAGCTAAATCCGTGAAAACAGCTAAATCCGAGAAATCAGCTAAATCCAAGAAAACAGCTAAATCCAAGAAAACAGCTAAATCCGAGAAAACTGCTAAATCCAAGAAAACAGCTAAATCCAAGAAAACAGCTAAATCCTAGAAATCAGCTAAATCTGAAAAATCAGCTAAATCCAAGAAAACAGCTAAATCCAAGAAATCGGCTAAATCTGAAAAATCAGCTAAATCCAAGAAAACAGCTAAATCCAAGAAAACAGCTAAATCCGAGGTTCGTGCAGATTCGTGCAGATTCGGGCAGGTTGGGCAGGTTCGGGCTGATTCGGGTAGATTCGGGCAGATTCGGGCAGATTCGGGCAGATTCGGGCAGGTCGGGCAGGTCGGGCAGGTCGGGCAGATTCGGGCAGATTCGGGCAGATTCGGGCAGGTCGGGCAGATATGGGCAGATAGGGGCAGATTCGGGCAGATTCGGGCAGGTAGGGCAAAACAGCTAAATCCAAGAAATCAGCTAAATCCAAGAAAACAGCTAAATCTGAAAAATCAGCTAAATCCAAGAAAACAGCTAAATTCAAGAAAACAGCTAAATGCAAGAAAACAGCTAAATCCAAGAAAACAGCTAAATCCAAGAAAACAGCTAAATCCAAGAAAACAGCTAAATCCAAGAAAACAGCTAAATCCAAGAAAACAGCTAAATCCGAGAAAACTGCTAAATCCGAGAAATCAGCAAAATCCAAGAAAACGGCTAAATCCAAGAAATCGGCTAAATCCGAGAAAACAGCAAAATCCAAGAAAACGGCTAAATCCAAGAAATCGGCTAAATCTGAAAAATCAGCTAAATCCAAGAAAACAGCTAAATTCAAGAAAACAGCTAAATGCAAGAAAACAGCTAAATCCAAGAAAACAGCTAAATCCAAGAAAACAGCTAAATCCAAGAAAACGGCTAAATTCAAGAAATCGGCTAAATCTGAAAAATCAGCTAAATCCAAGAAAACAGCTAAATCCGAGAAAACAGCTAAATCCGAGAAAACAGCTAAATCCAAGAAAACAGCTAAATCTGAAAAATCAGCTAAATCCAAGAAAACAGCTAAATCTGAAAAATCAGCTAAATCCAAGAAAACAGCTAAATCCGAGAAAACAGCTAAATCTGAAAAATCAGCTAAATCCAAGAAAACAGCTAAATCCAAGAAAACAGTTAAATCCAAGAAAACAGCTAAATCCGAGGAATCAGCTAAATCCAAGAAAACAGCTAAATCCAAGAAAACAGCTAAATCCGAGAAAACAGCTAAATCCGAGGAATCAGCTAAATCCAAGAAAACAGCTAAATCTGAAAAATCAGCTAAATCCAAGAAATCAGCTAAATCCAAGAAATCAGCTAAATCCAAGAAATCAGCTAAATCCAAGAAATCAGCTAAATCCAAGAAAACAGCTAAATCCGAGAAATCAGCTAAATCCAAGAAAACAGCTAAATCCAAGAAATCAGCTAAATCCAAGAAATCAGCTAAATCCAAGAAAACAGCTAAATTGCCAGCAGATTTTTTTGATTTGCAGCTATTTGCTCGGTATCATCCTCGATCCAGAAATTCATTGTAATTCTCAATATTTCCTGAACCGAGGATGATACCGATTGCCCGGGTCTCACCGCGAGGAGGTTGCTGCTTTAGAGACCCGAAAGGGAGTCAGAACGAAGCCGGAATTCGCTATGACTTCCTTTCTTACAACGACGACTTATAAACTAATACACTCGCTCGCTAGCTAGCTATCACACACTCCCACACACGCACTCGTCCGCATATGTCAAGTACTATTGCGGACCAAAGTGGATCAAAGAAAAAGTCTCTGATCCACGGGGACCGAAAGCAGAAGGCTCTGATTCTTCGAAACTAAGAAACAAAGGCGTGTCAGTCCAGAAGGCACTGACTCGAGGGTGACGCGACGCGTACAATGCTCGCACAAATCAGGAGCCTCGCAGATCTCGATGCTCGCCGTTTTCACATGTGGAATAATGATACAAAGTTGGATCATCCTACAATGAGTCGGATCGCCCTGCGCCCCGCCCCCAAAAGAGAGCTAAGGACGTCTTACATTGCGAATACGCGAAGCGAGAGCCTCCCCAGCAGGAGGGTCCGCGTTCGAATCACCATGCCGCATGGTCACTCGTCGAACAACGAGACGTGTCCGGACTTACCCAAGAGTTTGCGCAAGCAAGGCCACCACAGCTTTCTACTGTGGCGGAGTCAAAAACGAGACGCGAAAAAGTAATGCTAAGGCAATACTACTGGACATATGCGAAATTAGCGGCTCGGGTATCTCAGGGACGCTACCCCCCGTGCCCCCCACGGGCGCTCCCGTGGGTCGGGGGCCCCTGAGGGAACTTAACCCCTTACCATACTATTCTCTTTAAATTTATGATGACTAGAAATTTCTCGATTGTAATTATTTCTCAAAAGGAGAAAAAAATTTGAGTTTACTGTGAGACTATACTTCTTGAGGAATTAAATATTGTGGTGAAAAGAAGATAAATTTAGATAAAGTTGTAAGAGCAAAATAATATTCATTCTAAAGAGAAATCTTTATTAAAAGCTGGACCCGTTACAGTACGGCAAGAGGTTAAGAATCTTAAACTAACTCACATACACTTATTAACTAACTCGCACGCACTTAATAACTAAGTCGTACGCACTTATTAGTTAAGACGTATCCCACGACAAACAGCTAAATCCGAGAAAACAGCTAAATCCGAGAAAACAGCTAAATCCGTGAAAACAGCTAAATCCAAGAAATCAGCTAAATCCAAGAAAACAGCTAAATCCGAGAAATCAGCTAAATCCAAGAAAACAGCTAAATCCAAGAAAACAGCTAAATCCGAGAAAACTGCTAAATCCGAGAAATCAGCTAAATCCAAGAAAACAGCTAAATCCAAGAAATCAGCTAAATCCAAGAAAACAGCTAAATCCGAGAAAACAGCTAAATCCGTGAAAACAGCTAAATCCGAGAAATCAGCTAAATCCAAGAAAACAGCTAAATCCAAGAAAACAGCTAAATCCGAGAAAACTGCTAAATCCGAGAAAACAGCTAAATCCAAGAAAACAGCTAAATCTGAAAAATCAGCTAAATCCAATAAAACAGCTAAATCCAAGAAAACAGCTAAATCCAAGAAAACAGCTAAATCCAAGAAAACAGCTAAATCCTAGAAATCAGCTAAATCTGAAAAATCAGCTAAATCCAAGAAAACAGCTAAATCCAAGAAATCGGCTAAATCTGAAAAATCAGCTAAATCCAAGAAAACAGCTAAATCCAAGAAAACAGCTAAATCCGAGGTTCGTGCAGATTCGTGCAGATTCGGGCAGGTTGGGCAGGTTCGGGCTGATTCGGGTAGATTCGGGCAGATTCGGGCAGATTCGGGCAGATTCGGGCAGGTCGGGCAGGTCGGGCAGGTCGGGCAGATTCGGGCAGATTCGGGCAGATTCGGGCAGGTCGGGCAGATATGGGCAGATAGGGGCAGATTCGGGCAGATTCGGGCAGGTAGGGCAAAACAGCTAAATCCAAGAAATCAGCTAAATCCAAGAAAACAGCTAAATCCGAGAAATCGGCTAAATCTGAATATCAGCTAAATCCAAGAAAACAGCTAAATTCAAGAAAACAGCTAAATGCAAGAAAACAGCTAAATCCAAGAAAACAGCTAAATCCAAGAAAACAGCTAAATCCAAGAAAACAGCTAAATCCAAGAAAACAGCAAAATCCAAGAAAACGGCTAAATCCAAGAAATCGGCTAAATCCGAGAAAACAGCTAAATCCGAGAAAACAGCTAAATCCAAGAAAACAGCTAAATCCAAGAAAACAGCTAAATCCAAGAAAACAGCAAAATCCAAGAAAACGGCTAAATCCAAGAAATCGGCTAAATCCGAGAAAACAGCTAAATCCGAGAAAACAGCTAAATCCGAGAAAACAGCTAAATCCAAGAAAACAGCTAAATCCGAGAAAACTGCTAAATCCGAGAAAACAGCTAAATCCGAGAAATCAGCTAAATCCAAGAAAACAGCTAAATCCAAGAAAACAGCTAAATCCGAGAAAACTGCTAAATCCGAGAAATCAGCAAAATCCAAGAAAACGGCTAAATCCAAGAAATCGGCTAAATCCGAGAAATCAGCAAAATCCAAGAAAACGGCTAAATCCAAGAAATCGGCTAAATCTGAAAAATCAGCTAAATCCAAGAAAACAGCTAAATTCAAGAAAACAGCTAAATGCAAGAAAACAGCTAAATCCAAGAAAACAGCAAAATCCAAGAAAACGGCTAAATCCAAGAAATCGGCTAAACCCGAGAAAACAGCTAAATCCGAGAAAACAGCTAAATCCGAGAAAACAGCTAAATCCGAGAAAACAGCTAAATCCGAGAAAACAGCTAAATCCAAGAAAACAGCTAAATCTGAAAAATCAGCTAAATCCAAGAAAACAGCTAAATCTGAAAAATCAGCTAAATCCAAGAAAACAGCTAAATCCGAGAAAACAGCTAAATCTGAAAAATCAGCTAAATCCAAGAAAACAGCTAAATCCAAGAAAACAGTTAAATCCAAGAAAACAGCTAAATCCGAGGAATCAGCTAAATCCAAGAAAACAGCTAAATCCAAGAAAACAGCTAAATCCGAGAAAACAGCTAAATCCGAGGAATCAGCTAAATCCGAGAAAACAGCTAAACCCGAGAAAACAGCTAAATCCGAGAAAACAGCTAAATCCAAGAAAACAGCTAAATTGCCAGCAGATTTTTTTGATTTGCAGCTATTTGCTCGGTATCATCCTCGATCCAGAAATTCATTGTAATTCTCAATATTTCCTGAACCGAGGATGATACCGATTGCCCGGGTCTCACCGCGAGGAGGTTGCTGCTTTAGAGACCCGAAAGGGAGTCAGAACGAAGCCGGAATTCGCTATGACTTCCTTTCTTACAACGACGACTTATAAACTAATACACTCGCTCGCTAGCTAGCTATCACACACTCCCACACACGCACTCG
Organism: Megalopta genalis; assembly: GCF_051020955.1. Classification (NCBI taxonomy): domain Eukaryota; kingdom Metazoa; phylum Arthropoda; class Insecta; order Hymenoptera; family Halictidae; genus Megalopta; species Megalopta genalis. Next base: position 3,852,745 of record NC_135027.1, read on the forward strand.
TCCGCATATGTCAAGTACTATTGCGGACCAAAGTGGATCAAAGAAAAAGTCTCTGATCCACGGGGACCGAAAGCAGAAGGCTCTGATTCTTCGAAACTAAGAAACAAAGGCGTGTCAGTCCAGAAGGCACTGACTCGAGGGTGACGCGACGCGTACAATGCTCGCACAAATCAGGAGCCTCGCAGATCTCGATGCTCGCCGTTTTCACATGAGGAATAATGATCCAAAGTTGGATCATCCTACAATGAGTCGGATCGCCCTGCGCCCCGCCCCCAAAAGAGAGCTAAGGACGTCTTACATTGCGAATACGCGAAGCGAGAGCCTCCCCAGCAGGAGGGTCCGCGTTCGAATCACCATGCCGCATGGTCACTCGTCGAACAACGAGACGTGTCCGGACTTACCCAAGAGTTTGCGCAAGCAAGGCCACCACAGCTTTCTACTGTGGCGGAGTCAAAAACGAGACGCGAAAAAGTAATGCTAAGGCAATACTACTGGACATATGCGAAATTAGCGGCTCGGGTATCTCAGGGACGCTACCCCCCGTGCCCCCCACGGGCGCTCCCGTGGGTCGGGGGCCCCTGAGGGAACTTAACCCCTTACCATACTATTCTCTTTAAATTTATGATGACTAGAAATTTCTCGATTGTAATTATTTCTCAAAAGGAGAAAAAAATTTGAGTTTACTGTGAGACTATACTTCTTGAGGAATTAAATATTGTGGTGAAAAGAAGATAAATTTAGATAAAGTTGTAAGAGCAAAATAATATTCATTCTAAAGAGAAATCTTTATTAAAAGCTGGACCCGTTACAGTACGGCAAGAGGTTAAGAATCTTAAACTAACTCACATACACTTATTAACTAACTCGCACGCACTTAATAACTAAGTCGTACGCACTTATTAGTTAAGACGTATCCCACGACAAACAGCTAAATCCGAGAAAACAGCTAAATCCGAGAAAACAGCTAAATCCGTGAAAACAGCTAAATCCAAGAAATCAGCTAAATCCAAGAAAACAGCTAAATCCGAGAAATCAGCTAAATCTGAAAAATCAGCTAAATCCGAGAAATCAGCTAAATCCAAGAAAACAGCTAAATCCAAGAAAACAGCTAAATCCGAGAAAACTGCTAAATCCGAGAAAACAGCTAAATCCAAGAAATCGGCTAAATCTGAAAAATCAGCTAAATCCAAGAAAACAGCTAAATCCAAGAAAACAGCTAAATCCATGAAAACAGCTAAATCCAATAAAACAGCTAAATCCGAGAAAACAGCTAAATCCAAGAAAACAGCTAAATCCGAGAAAACTGCTAAATCCGAGAAAACAGCTAAACCCGAGAAAACAGCTAAATCTGAAAAATCAGCTAAATCTGAAAAATCAGCTAAATCCAAGAAAACAGCTAAATCCGAGAAAACAGCCAAATCCGAGAAAACAGCTAAACCCGAGAAAACAGCTAAATCTGAAAAATCAGCTAAATCTGAAAAATCAGCTAAATCCAAGAAAACAGCTAAATCCGAGAAAACAGCCAAATCCGAGAAAACAGCTAAATCCAAGAAAACAGCTAAATCCAAGAAAACAGCTAAATCCAAGAAATCAGCTAAATCCAAGAAATCAGCTAAATCCAAGAAATCAGCTAAATCCAAGAAAACAGCTAAATCCGTGAAAACAGCTAAATCCGAGAAAACTGCTAAATCCGAGAAAACTGCTAAATCCGAGGAATCAGCTAAATCCAAGAAAACAGCTAAATCCGAGAAAACAGCTAAATTGCCAGCAGATTTTTTTGATTTGCAGCTATTTGCTCGGTATCATCCTCGATCCAGAAATTCATTGTAATTCTCAATATTTCCTGAACCGAGGATGATACCGATTGCCCGGGTCTCACCGCGAGGAGGTTGCTGCTTTAGAGACCCGAAAGGGAGTCAGAACGAAGCCGGAATTCGCTATGACTTCCTTTCTTACAACGACGACTTATAAACTAATACACTCGCTCGCTAGCTAGCTATCACACACTCCCACACACGCACTCATCCGCATATGTCAAGTACTATTGCGGACCAAAGTGGATCAAAGAAAAAGTCTCTGATCCACGGGGACCGAAAGCAGAAGGCTCTGATTCTTCGAAACTAAGAAACAAAGGCGTGTCAGTCCAGAAGGCACTGACTCGAGGGTGACGCGACGCGTACAATGCTCGCACAAATCAGGAGCCTCGCAGATCTCGATGCTCGCCGTTTTCACATGAGGAATAATGATCCAAAGTTGGATCATCCTACAATGAGTCGGATCGCCCTGCGCCCCGCCCCCAAAAGAGAGCTAAGGACGTCTTACATTGCGAATACGCGAAGCGAGAGCCTCCCCAGCAGGAGGGTCCGCGTTCGAATCACCATGCCGCATGGTCACTCGTCGAACAACGAGACGTGTCCGGACTTACCCAAGAGTTTGCGCAAGCAAGGCCACCACAGCTTTTTTTTTCTTTTATCTCAGGGACGCTACCCCCCGTGCCCCCCACGGGCGCTCCCGTGGGTCGGGGGCCCCTGAGGGAACTTAACCCCTTACCATACTATTCTCTTTAAATTTATGATGACTAGAAATTTCTCGATTGTAATTATTTCTCAAAAGGAGAAAAAAATTTGAGTTTACTGTGAGACTATACTTCTTGAGGAATTAAATATTGTGGTGAAAAGAAGATAAATTTAGATAAAGTTGTAAGAGCAAAATAATATTCATTCTAAAGAGAAATCTTTATTAAAAGCTGGACCCGTTACAGTACGGCAAGAGGTTAAGAATCTTAAACTAACTCACATACACTTATTAACTAACTCGCACGCACTTAATAACTAAGTCGTACGCACTTATTAGTTAAGACGTATCCCACGACAAACAGCTAAATCCGAGAAAACAGCTAAATCCGAGAAAACAGCTAAATCCGTGAAAACAGCTAAATCCAAGAAATCAGCTAAATCCAAGAAAACAGCTAAATCCGAGAAATCAGCTAAATCTGAAAAATCAGCTAAATCCGAGAAATCAGCTAAATCCAAGAAAACAGCTAAATCCAAGAAAACAGCTAAATCCGAGAAAACTGCTAAATCCGAGAAAACAGCTAAATCCAAGAAATCGGCTAAATCTGAAAAATCAGCTAAATCCAAGAAAACAGCTAAATCCAAGAAAACAGCTAAATCCATGAAAACAGCTAAATCCAATAAAACAGCTAAATCCGAGAAAACAGCTAAATCCAAGAAAACAGCTAAATCCAAGAAAACGGCTAAATCCGAGAAAACTGCTAAATCCGAGAAAACAGCTAAATCCGAGAAAACAGTTAAATCCAAGAAAACAGCTAAATCCGAGGAATCAGCTAAATCCAAGAAAACAGCTAAATCCGAGAAATCAGCTAAATCCAAGAAAACAGCTAAATCCAAGAAAACAGCTAAATCCTAGAAATCAGCTAAATCTGAAAAATCAGCTAAATCCAAGAAATCAGCTAAATCCAAGAAAACAGCTAAATCCGAGAAATCGGCTAAATCAAAGAAATCGGCTAAATCTGAATATCAGCTAAATCCAAGAAAACAGCTAAATCCAAGAAAACAGCTAAATCCAAGAAATCGGCTAAATCTGAAAAATCAGCTAAATCCAAGAAATCGGCTAAATCTGAAAAATCAGCTAAATCCGAGAAAACAGCTAAATCCGAGAAAACAGCTAAATCCAAGAAAACAGCTAAATCCAAGAAAACAGCTAAATCCAAGAAATCGGCTAAATCTGAAAAATCAGCTAAATCCAAGAAATCGGCTAAATCTGAAAAATCAGCTAAATCCGAGAAAACAGCTAAATCCGAGAAAACAGCTAAATCCAAGAAAACAGCTAAATCCAAGAAAACAGCTAAATCCGAGAAAACAGCTAAATCCGAGAAAACAGCTAAATCCAAGAAAACAGCTAAATCCAAGAAAACAGCTAAATCCGAGAAATCAGCTAAATCCGAGAAAACAGCTAAATCCAAGAAATCAGCTAAATCCGAGAAAACAGCTAAATCCAAGAAAACAGCTAAATCCGAGAAAACTGCTAAATCCGAGAAAACAGCTAAATCCAAAAAAACAGCTAAATCCGAGAAAACAGCTAAACCCGAGAAAACAGCTAAATCCGAGAAAACAGCTAAATCTGAAAAATCAGCTAAATCCAAGAAAACAGCTAAATCCGAGAAATCAGCTAAATCCAAGAAAACAGCAAAATCCGAGGAATCAGCTAAATCCGAGAAATCAGCTAAATCCGAGAAAACAGCTAAATCCGAGAAATCAGCTAAATCCAAGAAAACAGCTAAATCCAAGAAAACAGCTAAATCCGAGAAAACTGCTAAATCCAAGAAAACAGCTAAATTGCCAGCAGATTTATTTGATTTGCAGCTATTTGCTCGGTATCATCCTCGATCCAGAAATTCATTGTAATTCTCAATATTTCCTGAACCGAGGATGATACCGATTGCCCGGGTCTCACCGCGAGGAGGTTGCTGCTTTAGAGACCCGAAAGGGAGTCAGAACGAAGCCGGAATTCGCTATGACTTCCTTTCTTACAACGACGACTTATAAACTAATACACTCGCTGGCTAGCTAGCTATCACACACTCCCACACACGCACTCATCCGCATATGTCAAGTACTATTGCGGACCAAAGTGGATCAAAGAAAAAGTCTCTGATCCACGGGGACCGAAAGCAGAAGGCTCTGATTCTTCGAAACTAAGAAACAAAGGCGTGTCAGTCCAGAAGGCACTGACTCGAGGGTGACGCGACGCGTACAATGCTCGCACAAATCAGGAGCCTCGCAGATCTCGATGCTCGCCGTTTTCACATGAGGAATAATGATACAAAGTTGGATCATCCTACAATGAGTCGGATCGCCCTGCGCCCCGCCCCCAAAAGAGAGCTAAGGACGTCTTACATTGCGAATACGCGAAGCGAGAGCCTCCCCAGCAGGAGGGTCCGCGTTCGAATCACCATGCCGCATGGTCACTCGTCGAACAACGAGACGTGTCCGGACTTACCCAAGAGTTTGCGCAAGCAAGGCCACCACAGCTTTCTACTGTGGCGGAGTCAAAAACGAGACGCGAAAAAGTAATGCTAAGGCAATACTACTGGACATATGCGAAATTAGCGGCTCGGGTATCTCAGGGACGCTACCCCCCGTGCCCCCCACGGGCGCTCCCGTGGGTCGGGGGCCCCTGAGGGAACTTAACCCCTTACCATACTATTCTCTTTAAATTTATGATGACTAGAAATTTCTCGATTGTAATTATTTCTCAAAAGGAGAAAAAAATTTGAGTTTACTGTGAGACTATACTTCTTGAGGAATTAAATATTGTGGTGAAAAGAAGATAAATTTAGATAAAGTTGTAAGAGCAAAATAATATTCATTCTAAAGAGAAATCTTTATTAAAAGCTGGACCCGTTACAGTACGGCAAGAGGTTAAGAATCTTAAACTAACTCACATACACTTATTAACTAACTCGCACGCACTTAATAACTAAGTCGTACGCACTTATTAGTTAAGACGTATCCCACGACAAACAGCTAAATCCGAGAAAACAGCTAAATCCGAGAAAACAGCTAAATCCGTGAAAACAGCTAAATCCAAGAAATCAGCTAAATCCAAGAAAACAGCTAAATCCGAGAAATCAGCTAAATCCAAGAAAACAGCTAAATCCAAGAAAACAGCTAAATCCGAGAAAACTGCTAAATCCGAGAAATCAGCAAAATCCAAGAAAACGGCTAAATCCAAGAAATCGGCTAAATCCGAGAAAACAGCAAAATCCAAGAAAACGGCTAAATCCAAGAAATCGGCTAAATCTGAAAAATCAGCTAAATCCAAGAAAACAGCTAAATTCAAGAAAACAGCTAAATGCAAGAAAACAGCTAAATCCAAGAAATCAGCTAAATCCAAGAAAACAGCTAAATCCGAGAAAACAGCTAAATCCGAGAAAACAGCTAAATCCAAGAAATCAGCTAAATCCAAGAAAACAGCTAAATCCGAGAAATCAGCTAAATCCAAGAAAACAGCTAAATCCGAGGAATCAGCTAAATCCAAGAAAACAGCTAAATCCGAGAAAACAGCTAAATCCAAGAAAACAGCTAAATCCGAGAAATCAGCTAAATCCGAGAAATCAGCTAAATCCGAGGAATCAGCTAAATCCAAGAAAACAGCTAAATCCGAGAAAACAGCTAAATCCAAGAAAACAGCTAAATCTGAAAAATCAGCTAAATCCAAGAAAACAGCTAAATCCGAGAAAACAGCTAAACCCGAGAAAACAGCTAAATCCGAGAAAACAGCTAAATCTGAAAAATCAGCTAAATCTGAAAAATCAGCTAAATCCAAGAAAACAGCTAAATCCGAGAAAACAGCTAAATCCGAGAAAACAGCTAAATCCAAGAAAACAGCTAAATCCAAGAAAACAGCTAAATCTGAAAAATCAGCTAAATCCAAGAAAACAGCTAAATCTGAAAAATCAGCTAAATCCAAGAAAACAGCTAAATCCGAGAAAACAGCTAAATCCGAGAAAACAGCTAAATCTGAAAAATCAGCTAAATCCAAGAAAACAGCTAAATCTGAAAAATCAGCTAAATCCAAGAAAACAGCTAAATCCGAGAAAACAGCTAAATCCGAGAAAACAGCTAAATCCGAGAAATCAGCTAAATCCGAGAAATCAGCTAAATCTGAAAAATCAGCTAAATCTGAAAAATCAGCTAAATCCAAGAAAACAGCTAAATCCAAGAAAACAGCTAAATCCAAGAAAACAGTTAAATCCAAGAAAACAGCTAAATCCGAGGAATCAGCTAAATCCAAGAAATCAGCTAAATCCAAGAAATCAGCTAAATCCAAGAAATCAGCTAAATCCAAGAAAACAGCTAAATCCGAGAAATCAGCTAAATCCAAGAAAACAGCTAAATCCAAGAAATCAGCTAAATCCAAGAAATCAGCTAAATCCAAGAAAACAGCTAAATTGCCAGCAGATTTTTTTGATTTGCAGCTATTTGCTCGGTATCATCCTCGATCCAGAAATTCATTGTAATTCTCAATATTTCCTGAACCGAGGATGATACCGATTGCCCGGGTCTCACCGCGTGGAGGTTGCTGCTTTAGAGACCCGAAAGGGAGTCAGAACGAAGCCGGAATTCGCTATGACTTCCTTTCTTACAACGACGACTTATAAACTAATACACTCGCTCGCTAGCTAGCTATCACACACTCCCACACACGCACTCATCCGCATATGTCAAGTACTATTGCGGACCAAAGTGGATCAAAGAAAAAGTCTCTGATCCACGGGGACCGAAATGAATCAGAGCAGAAGGCTCTGATTCTTCGAAACTAAGAAACAAAGGCGTGTCAGTCCAGAAGGCACTGACTCGAGGGTGACGCGACGCGTACAATGCTCGCACAAATCAGGAGCCTCGCAGATCTCGATGCTCGCCGTTTTCACATGAGGAATAATGATACAAAGTTGGATCATCCTACAATGAGTCGGATCGCCCTGCGCCCCGCCCCCAAAAGAGAGCTAAGGACGTCTTACATTGCGAATACGCGAAGCGAGAGCCTCCCCAGCAGGAGGGTCCGCGTTCGAATCACCATGCCGCATGGTCACTCGTCGAACAACGAGACGTGTCCGGACTTACCCAAGAGTTTGCGCAAGCAAGGCCACCACAGCTTTCTACTGTGGCGGAGTCAAAAACGAGACGCGAAAAAGTAATGCTAAGGCAATACTACTGGACATATGCGAAATTAGCGGCTCGGGTATCTCAGGGACGCTACCCCCCGTGCCCCCCACGGGCGCTCCCGTGGGTCGGGGGCCCCTGAGGGAACTTAACCCCTTACCATACTATTCTCTTTAAATTTATGATGACTAGAAATTTCTCGATTGTAATTATTTCTCAAAAGGAGAAAAAAATTTGAGTTTACTGTGAGACTATACTTCTTGAGGAATTAAATATTGTGGTGAAAAGAAGATAAATTTAGATAAAGTTGTAAGAGCAAAATAATATTCATTCTAAAGAGAAATCTTTATTAAAAGCTGGACCCGTTACAGTACGGCAAGAGGTTAAGAATCTTAAACTAACTCACATACACTTATTAACTAACTCGCACGCACTTAATAACTAAGTCGTACGCACTTATTAGTTAAGACGTATCCCACGACGGATGATAATCCCACGGCGGATGATAATTCCACGGCGGATGATAATATCTGTAATAAACCTGAAAAGATTGAATTAAAGGTAGTCTGAATTCAAGTCAAAATAGAAAACCTAAGACCAGCACAGGGGTGCCAAGCTAACCCGCACACGAGTGCAATTTTTGCGAAAATTATGGAAACTAAGATGCATCCCACGGCGAATGATAATATCTGTAATGAACCTGAAATAAATGAATTCTAGTTAGTGTGAATACAAAATAGGTGACAAGTTGAATTAGGAAACCTAAGACCAGCACACGAGTGCCACGCTAACCAGCACACGAGTGCCACGCTAACCAGCACACGAGTGCCAAGCTAACCAGCACGCGAGTGCCAAACTAACCAGCACACGAGTGCTACACTGACCAGCACACGAGTGCCACACTAACCAGCACACGAGTGCCAAACTAACCCGCACACGAGTGCAATTTTTGAGAGAATGGACGCAACGAAATCTAAGAAACTCAAATTAAGAACCCTAACAACCTACAAGCGCCTCGGGTACCTCGGGGACGCTACGCCCCGTACTCACTTGCGGGCCCCACCCGCAAGCGAACCCCTGAGGGACCTCCAATCGGAGGAATACCAATTTCAACAATTTTCGAACGAAACATTATTTCGAGCACTGATTGGAACTATAAATCCACACTCTTTTACAATACACACTATTTTACAATATAAAGTTTGCAGCTATTTGCTCGATATCATCCTCGACCCAGAAATTCATTGCAATTCGCAAGACTTTCTGAACCGAGGATGATACCGATTGCCCGGGTCTCACCGCGAGGAGGTTGCTGCTTTAGAGACCCGAAAGGGAGTCAGAACGAAGCCGGAATTCGCTATGACTTCCTTTCTTACAACGACGACTTATAAACTAATACACTCGCTCGCTAGCTAGCTATCACACACTCCCACACACGCACTCATCCGCATATGTCAAGTACTATTGCGGACCAAAGTGGATCAAAGAAAAAGTCTCTGATCCACGGGGACCGAAATGAATCAGAGCAGAAGGCTCTGATTCTTCGAAACTAAGAAACAAAGGCGTGTCAGTCCAGAAGGCACTGACTCGAGGGTGACGCGACGCGTACAATGCTCGCACAAATCAGGAGCCTCGCAGATCTCGATGCTCGCCGTTTTCACATGAGGAATAATGATACAAAGTTGGATCATCCTACAATGAGTCGGATCGCCCTGCGCCCCGCCCCCAAAAGAGAGCTAAGGACGTCTTACATTGCGAATACGCGAAGCGAGAGCCTCCCCAGCAGGAGGGTCCGCGTTCGAATCACCATGCCGCATGGTCACTCGTCGAACAACGAGACGTGTCCGGACTTACCCAAGAGTTTGCGCAAGCAAGGCCACCACAGCTTTCTACTGTGGCGGAGTCAAAAACGAGACGCGAAAAAGTAATGCTAAGGCAATACTACTGGACATATGCGAAATTAGCGGCTCGGGTATCTCAGGGACGCTACCCCCCGTGCCCCCCACGGGCGCTCCCGTGGGTCGGGGGCCCCTGAGGGAACTTAACCCCTTACCATACTATTCTCTTTAAATTTATGATGACTAGAAATTTCTCGATTGTAATTATTTCTCAAAAGGAGAAAAAAATTTGAGTTTACTGTGAGACTATACTTCTTGAGGAATTAAATATTGTGGTGAAAAGAAGATAAATTTAGATAAAGTTGTAAGAGCAAAATAATATTCATTCTAAAGAGAAATCTTTATTAAAAGCTGGACCCGTTACAGTACGGCAAGAGGTTAAGAATCTTAAACTAACTCACATACACTTATTAACTAACTCGCACGCACTTAATAACTAAGTCGTACGCACTTATTAGTTAAGACGTATCCCACGACGGATGATAATCCCACAGCGGATGATAATTCCACGGCGGATGATAATATCTGTAATAAACCTGAAAAGATTGAATTAAAGGTAGTCTGAATTCAAGTCAAAATAGAAAACCTAAGACCAGCACAGGGGTGCCAAGCTAACCCGCACACGAGTGCAATTTTTGCGAAAATTATGGAAACTAAGATGCATCCCACGGCGAATGATAATATCTGTAATGAACCTGAAATAAATGAATTCTAGTTAGTGTGAATACAAAATAGGTGACAAGTTGAATTAGGAAACCTAAGACCAGCACACGAGTGCCACGCTAACCAGCACACGAGTGCCACGCTAACCAGCACACGAGTGCCAAGCTAACCAGCACGCGAGTGCCAAACTAACCAGCACACGAGTGCTACACTGACCAGCACACGAGTGCCACGCTAACCAGCACACGAGTGCCACGCTAACCAGCACACGAGTGCCAAGCTAACCAGCACGCGAGTGCCAAACTAACCAGCACACGAGTGCTACACTGACCAGCACACGAGTGCCACACTAACCAGCACACGAGTGCCAAACTAACCCGCACACGAGTGCAATTTTTGAGAGAATGGACGCAACGAAATCTAAGAAACTCAAATTAAGAACCCTAACAACCTACAAGCGCCTCGGGTACCTCGGGGACGCTACGCCCCGTACTCACTTGCGGGCCCCACCCGCAAGCGAACCCCTGAGGGACCTCCAATCGGAGGAATACCAATTTCAACAATTTTCGAACGAAACATTATTTCGAGCACTGATTGGAACTATAAATCCACACTCTTTTACAATACACACTATTTTACAATATAAAGTTTGCAGCTATTTGCTCGATATCATCCTCGACCCAGAAATTCATTGCAATTCGCAAGACTTTCTGAACCGAGGATGATACCGATTGCCCGGGTCTCACCGCGAGGAGGTTGCTGCTTTAGAGACCCGAAAGGGAGTCAGAACGAAGCCGGAATTCGCTATGACTTCCTTTCTTACAACGACGACTTATAAACTAATACACTCGCTCGCTAGCTAGCTATCACACACTCCCACACACGCACTCATCCGCATATGTCAAGTACTATTGCGGACCAAAGTGGATCAAAGAAAAAGTCTCTGATCCACGGGGACCGAAATGAATCAGAGCAGAAGGCTCTGATTCTTCGAAACTAAGAAACAAGGGCGAGTCAGTGCAGAAGGCACTGACTCGAGGGTGACGCGACGCGTACAATGCTCGCACAAATCAGGAGCCTCGCAGATCTCGATGCTCGCCGTTTTCACATGAGGAATAATGATCCAAAGTTGGATCATCGTACAATGAGTCGGATCGCCCTGCGCCCCGCCCCCAAAAGAGAGCTAAGGACGTCTTACATTGCGAATACGCGATGCGAGAGCCTCCCCAGCAGGAGGGTCCGCGTTCGAATCACCATGCCGCATGGTCACTCGTCGAACAACGAGACGTGTCCGGACTTACCCAAGAGTTTGCGCAAGCAAGGCCACCACAGCTTTCTGCTGTGTCAAAAACGAGACGCGAAAAAGTAATGCTAAGGCAATACTACTGGACATATGCGAAATTAGCGACTCGGGTACCTCGGGGACGCTACCCCCCGTGCCCCCCACGGGCGCTCCCTGTGGGTCGGGGGCCCCTGGGGGAACTTAACCCCTTACCATACTGTTCTCTTTAAATTTATGATGACTAGAAATTTCTCGATTGTAATTATTTCTCAGAAGGAGAAAAAAATTTGAGTTTACTGTGAGACTATACTTCTTGAGGAATTAAATATTGTGGTGAAAAGAAGATAAATTTAGATAAAGTTGTAAGAGCAAAATAATATTCATTCTAAAGAGAAATCTTTATTAAAAGCTGGACCCGTTAAAGTACGGCAAGAGGTTAAGAATCTTAAACTAACTCACATACACTTATTAACTAACTCGCACGCACTTATTAACTAAGACGCATCCCTCGGCGGATGATAATCCCACGGCGGATGAAAATCCCACGGCGGATGTTAATCCCACGGCGGATGATAATATCTGTAATGAACCTGAAAAGATTGAATTCTAGTTAGTATGAATACAAAATAGGTGACAAGTCAAATTGGGAAACCTAAGACCAGCACACGAGTGCCAAGCTAACCCGCACACGAGTGCAATTTTTGGGAAAATGATGGAAACTAAGACGCATCCCACGGCGGATGATAATATCTGTAATGAACCTGAAATGATTGAATTCAAATTAGTCTGAATACAAGGCGAAATACGAAACCTAAGACCAGCACACGAGTGCCACACTGACCAGCACACGAGTGCCACACTAACCAGCACACGAGTGCCACACTAACCAGCACACGAGTGCCAAACTAACCCGCACACGGGTGCAATTTTTGAGAGAATGGAGGAAACAAAATTTAACAAACTTAAATTAAGAACCCTAACAACCTACAAGCGCCTCGGGTACCTCGGGGACGCTACCCCCCGTACTCACTTGCGGGCCCCACCCGCAAGCGAGCCCCTGAGGAACCTCCTATCGGAGGAATAACACTAAATTAAAACGCATCCCACGACGGATGATAATCCCACGGCGGATGATAATCTCTATAATGTACCTAAAATGATTGAAAATGGTTAGTCTGAATACAAAAAGGGTGACAGGATAAAATAGAAAACCTAAAACCAGCACAGGAGTGCCAAGTTAACCCACAGACGAATGCAATTTGTGTGAAAATAATTGGAAACGAAATCTAACAAACTTACATTAAGAACACTGCTTGACTAAGACGCAGGCAATTATGAACTAAGATGCGCGCAATTATTAATTAAGACTCATCTTTCGGCCGATGTTTCTCCCTCGCGGATGATAAACCCTCGGCGGATGATAATCTCGACAGAAGGAGCTCGAAGACTTGGACATAAGTAACGTGCGTCGCGATTTTGCGCCAACTGCTACGACTTGTAAATTCTCGGATCGCAAAAATGAATTCCTACTGCCCGCAGTGGTTTTTCGGGCATTTGCACCACGTGCTCGGACCTGGCCTAAAAAGTCCGAAGGTAGGAATAAAATATTCTCGCTCCCTATGGTGACGATCTTCCACTGCTTTGCAAAGATATTATCTGCGAATATAAGAATTACGATTTGATTTTGGATGCCAGAGAGGAAATCAAAATGAAAGTGGCAAAGAAACGCGGACTCCTTTCTCGCGACGCTAATCCACGAGAATTAGAAGCGGATATTAATTCGTGCTAATTCGTCTAAATATTAAATCCGATGTTAATTCGTCAGATCCGGAAGCGAAAACACCCGCGAGCTTTGTTTGTTTTCACGCAACTCTAAAGGGAATCGTCGACGATTGCGAGACAATGCTGCGATCCTTGGAACGGCAACTCGCAGTGCGGCATTTATTTCGCGACTCTAACACAACGCGTTGGCAGTTTTCGCAATTCTGATACAACGCATTGGCAATTTTTCGCGACGCTAATATAACGCGTTGTTAATTTCGTCTCGCGACTCTAAGGAAAATCGCGAATGCCTGCACTGCGGAGCGTTGCAACTGCGGCATGGGCTCTGAAAGACGAACGAAGCTACTGCAACGCGATTATTCTCGCAACGCTAACTTCGAAACTAATTCGAAGACAAAACGCGATAATTCATTTCGCAACGCTACGATGAAAAAATCGCGATGTGCCCAACCCAGCTGATCGTTGGGACCTCGGTCCATTGTTGCAACTGCGGAATGGGCGCCTGGAAAGACGAACGAAGCTACTGGCAACGCGATTATTTCGACGCTACGCTAATGCATCGAACAGAAATCCGAAAGATTTAACTTTACTTTCTGGAAAGAACGAGTCTGTAGACTTCGAGAAATCTGATAGAATTGCAAAGTTGAAACGCGATTAGTTCGCAACGCTATATTCAAAGCTATTGTGCTTGATTATACAAAGAAAAGTCGCGTCTATTTTATTCGCAACGCTATGATTTCTGTTCGAAATTAATTATAACAACGCGTGAATCATTCGCAACGCTATGGCAAGTCGCGGATGTGCCCATCCGAGCTGTTGTTGGGGCGGCGTGGCCCTTCGTTGCAGCTGCAGCATGGGCGCCTGAAAAGTCGGAAGGTAAACTATTGCAACGCGATTATGTCGTCGCGACGCTAATTCAATGATCAGAGATGCAAAAGCGAATGGACTTTAATAATCTTTGAAATTTTCTAACTATTTATCGCAATACAATCTTTGGAGCTATCTTGCATGTCGAACGAAATGAAATCGCGATTATTTCACTCGCTACGCTATACTTTGAACAATTAATGTCAATGCTAATAATCGCGATAGTTATATTCGCGACGCTAATTTTGGATCTCTGTTGAAAATAAAGTGAAACAACGCGAGATTCTTTCGCAACGCTATTGCAAGTCGCGGATGTGCCCATCTGTGCTGATCGTTGGGGCGGCAAAAAAAAAGCCTGCCCAAATACTACTACTGCTACAGGAACTACTATTACAATTACAACGAGTACAGTGACCAATTAACAATACATATACATAATAATATACATGATAATATACACCATAAGTTTTGTCTTACGATAGTATTAACCTGAAAATAAAGAATCTGAAAATAAAGAACCTGAAAATCCTAGCTAAAATGGGGTTATTAGTTTCGAATTATTCTTCAAAATTAATCTGTTTCGATGACTACGCGTGAATTTAATTGCTCGAGAAGTAACGGCAATAGCAATGGCAAAAAAGTAATGGAAGTAACGATGATAGAGGTATTGGCGAGGGTAACGGCAATAGTAATGTCAAAAATTTAATGGAAGTAACAATGACAGAAGTATTGGCAAGGGTAACGGCAATTGAATTCGAACGGAAAACGCAAGTCATTGAAAAGAATACATCCTAACTAAATATACAATAGAATTCGCAACAAGTATGTGGTCACTGTACTCGAAAAAATTGAGAGAACTACTGGTCAAATAAGATCGACTTACATTTCGATGCGATGTTGGTCCTGGAATTTGTAGTAGGAAGAAGTAGAAGAGAGTAGCAGCGTAGAGAGAGTAGCAGCGTAGAGAGAGTAGCAGCGTAGAGAGAGTAGCATCATCAAGAAGTGTCCAAGTTTCCATAGCACACGCATTTAAGATTTTAATCGAAAATATTAATTTCCATTCGCGGAAAATATTTAGAAATTATCGGAAACCATTTGAAAATTCGCGTTGAAATTAGAGATACGATTTTGACAAATAACTATTAATAATTTTACCGACTGTTAAGTAAATTTAGATTCGAATTAGATAGAAAATTAATTAACATTGATTTTAGAAGGAAGCAGAACGAATTTCGATCAACAATAAACTTTCCGAAAAAAAAAATTTATTGTGCACTGTCTGACACGTGTGAAAATATCCAATTTACTTCGATTCTGTACACTTTCTGTTATATTCTGTTATAGTAGTTGTTCCAACAATTAATTAAGTAATTTAACGCAATAACGTTCCTTGAAAATTATATTATATCTTTATTCTTAACAATTTAATTTATAATAATATCACTTTTGCAAGAGCTTTCCTCAAATGTAACTGATTCTTCCACTAAACGAGTAACGACTAATCGAGCAATGACATTGAGCCGAGCGAGCACGAAGGGTACACCCCCCCCCCCCCCCCAATGACTTTGACGATCGACATTATTGGAAGAGCTGTCTTGAAACACGTCTGATTCCACCATTAGTCAAGTCCCGACTAATTGAGCTTTGACATTGAGCCGAGCGAGCACGAAGGGTACACCCCCCCCCACCCCCCCCCCAATGACTTTGACGATCGACATTATTGGAAGAGCTGTCTTGAAACACGTCTGATTCCACCATTAGTCAAGTCCCGACTAATTGAGCTTTGACTTTGAGCCGAGCGAGCACGAAGGGTATACCCCCCCCCCCCCCCAATGACATTGACGATCGACGATCGCGCGATCGACGGCGGTCGATAATATCGATAATTTCGATTATTTCCAATGATTTAATATTTGCGGTAATTTATTTTGCAATAATGCTATCCGGTGCCCGAAAAATTATTTCATCACTTAAATTGTTCGTGAAAAGTATCAACGAGGTTTAATTAACAAGAGAACAACGGTTGCACAAATCGGTCGATGAGTTATTAAAGTTTCATTTTCCTTTAAAATTATATTATATCTTAATTCTTAACAATTTAATTTATTATAATTACACGCACTAATTTTCCTTTAAAATTATATTATATCTTAATTCTTAACAATTTAATTTATTTTAATTACACTTGTGGAAGAGCTTACTTGAAACCCGACTGATTCCCACATTAGACAAGTTCCGACTGATTGATCAACGACTTTGAGCCGAGCGGGCACGAAGGGCACACCCCCCCGCCACCCCTCTGACTTTGACGATCGACGATCGCGCGATCGACGGCGATCGATAATATTGATAATTTCGATTATTTCCAATGATTTAATATTTGCGGTAATTTATTTTGCAATAGTATTATCCGGTGCCCGAGAGATTATTTCATCACTTAAATTGTTCGTGAAAAGTATCAACGAGGTTTAATTAACAAGAGAACAACGGTTGCACAAATCGGTCGATGAGTTATTAAAGTTTCATTTTCCTTTAAAATTATATTACATCTTAATTCTTAATAATTTAATTTATTATAATTACACGCACTAATTTTCCTTTAAAATTATATTATATCTTAATTCTTAACAATTTAATTTATTTTAATTACACTTGTGGAAGAGCTTACTTGAAACCCGACTGATTCCCACATTAGACAAGTTCCGACTGATTGATCAACGACTTTGAGCCGAGCGGGCACGAAGGGCACACCCCCCCACCCCCCCTCCACTGACTTTGACGATCGACGATCGCGCGATCGACGGCTATCGATAATATCGATAATTTCGATTATTTCCAATGATTTAATATTTGCGGTAATTTATTTTGCAATAGTACTATCCGGTGCCCGAGAGATTATTTCATCACTTAAATTGTTCGTGAAAAGTATCAACGAGGTTTAATTAACAAGAGAACAACGGTTGCACAAATCGGTCGATGAGTTATTAAAGTTTCATTTTCCTTTAAAATTATATTATATCTTAATTCTTAACAATTTAATTTATTTTAATTACACTTTTGGAAGAGCTTTCTTGAAACCCGACTGATTCCCACATTAGCCAAGTTCCGACTAATTGAGCAGCGAATTCGCGCCGAGCGAGCACAAAGGATACCCCCACCACTGACTTTGACGATCGACGGCGATCGATCATTTCGACAATTTTGATTATTTCCATTTATTTAATATTCGCGATAATTTATTTTGCAATAATGCTATCCGGTGCCCGAGAAATTATTTCATCGCTTAATTTGTTCGTGAAAATTAATTCTTGCATAAATCGATCGAATTGTTTAAGTTATTATATCGAATTGCTTTTGTTAATTAATTTATTATTTCTCGCTTCCTAATATTTGCAACAATTCTGTTTGATAGAAGCATGGTTAAGCACGTCACTGGCTATTTAGCCATTTAATTTGTTGGTGAAATTAATTGATAGAGTCAGACATGTGGAATAATGTTTTGTGCACGAATGTTTCGAGAAATTGTTGCAGTTGACGAGTTTCGTTAATAAATTGATTTTGCTCTTTTCGAAGTTTAATATTAATGAGAATTCTTATTGAAAATGATATTATTAAATAATCGCGTGGCTATTCTGGGAGCACGAATTTATCGAAGAATCGTTTTGTCAAAGATATTGTATCCATACACTTATTATTTCAAGCTGTTTGTTAATAATTATAAGAAATTCTTTTGCTAAAGACCAGCTTCTAATGCTCTCCTCTCTGTTTCATCGTCCAATGTTTAAACAGATATAGCTAAGAGTACTCGAGGTTTAATATTCACGAAAATTCGTTTCGCCAATGATATTATTAAATATAGAGTGATTTTTGACGCACGAATTTATACATTTATTATTTCTAGCTGTTTAATAATAATTGTAATAATTTCCTTCGTTGATAAATCGATTGCTTTTCGCTGTATAATATTAACGAGAATTCTTCTTGCCAATGATATTATTAAATACTCCCGTGGCTAATTTCGTCGTATCATTTATCAACAAAAGTAATTAATAACGTCAAACATACAAAGTGATTTTTAAAGCACGAATTTATCGAAGAATCGTTACATCGAAAGTATTCTATTGATAAATTTATTGTTTTTGGATGTTTAATGATTGTAAGATTTTCTATCTAATGTTTAAACAAAATTAATTAACACAACTCGAGATAATGAAAAACTTTCAAAGCATAAATACAATCCGCTTTCACGTGGATGTTAGTCATATACCAAATGGGCGCGAAAATCATGTTTTTCCATACTTTAATACAATTTTGATAATTAAATCAAAAACTGTCTTCGAGATTTATTTTCTATATTTATCGTTAAACCAATTCAATGCATTGAATTCTGTCTTAGAGCATTGAATCGTTAGTCAATTAGAGCAAAGCAATTTCTACTCCCACTTTCGCTAACGGTGCGCACTGCGGCCTAGTCTTACAGAATTTTATTGTATCACTGTATATTCTTCAATTTTCCGTTAGGTGGAGGTATCCATGGATAGAGGTATGAAATCTATAAATGATTATTATCTGTGGTTGAGTAAATCATAACCTCTATACAAATGTAAACTGAAAAGCTTGGTAACACATAGTAACACAGTTGGTGTTTTCATACAAACTTTAAATATGGAAACGATATTAGAGCAACAACGACGCTATCACGAGGAAAGGGAGAGATTAATGGATGCGATGGTAAAAGAAATGCTTTATAAAAAGGCAGGACACAGGGAGAGCATAAATTCGGAGCATCGATTAAAGATGTTGCTTGATCAATACATGGACAGTACCTTGCATTTGCAAGACTTGTACGAAGATAAAGATGGGCAAAGAAAAGAGGAGGTATATAATTTATCGTCCTAATTTTCATTATTATATTGTTGTTCGATATAACTCATTTCTTTCAGGTTCAAGCACTTTCGGGTCCAAACGAATTTTCGGAGTTTTATTCCCGTTTGAAATCGATAAAAGAGTTTTACCGAAGACATCCTAACGAAATAAGTATTCCAATGTCCGTTGAATTCGAAGAGCTGGCCAAAATGAGAGAAAACCCAACAGAAGAGCTTTCAAATCTTGTTGAGTTTACTGATGAGGAAGGTTATGGAAAGTACCTTGATCTTCACGAATGTTATGAGAAGTACATTAATCTCAAAGGAATAGAGAAAGTAGACTATATTACATATTTATCAACTTTTGATCATTTGTTTGATATACCAAGAGAAAGGAAAAATGCTGAGTATCAAAGATACGTAGAATCTTTGTTAGAATATACAACAGATTACTTAAGTAGAGTCAGACCCTTGCTTGACTTAAACGGAGAGGTTCAAGAGGCAAACAAGGAATTCGAAACGCAATGGGAAAACAGTACATTCCCAGGATGGCCAAAAGAAACTGGCAGTGCTCTTACTCATGTCGGAGCTCATTTGGAACTGTCTGCTTTCTCATCATGGGAGGAGCTCGCGTCTCTTGGTTTGGATAGATTAAAATCGGCTTTGATGGCTTTAGGTTTAAAATGTGGTGGTACTCTCGAGGAGAGAGCCCAGAGACTTTTCAGTACGAAAGGGGAGGCTTCTTTAGATCCAAATTTACTAGCCAAGAACAATAGAAATAGGAAATCTGGAAAGGGAAGAAATTCTGAAAAGCAAAAGGAGATAGCCTGTTTGGAAGCACAAGTATACAGGCTCGCGGAATTGGTGTCCACTCAGCGAGTGGCCACAAAAGAAAATGTACAAAGGAAACAAGCTAGAACAGAAGGTGAGAGAGGAGATTCCGATGCTGAAGCTAGCGCTAGCGAATCCGAGGAAGAAGATGACAACGAAGTTCCTTACAATCCTAAAAATCTTCCTCTCGGGTGGGATGGTAAACCTATACCGTATTGGTTGTACAAATTGCATGGATTAAATATCAGCTACAATTGCGAAATATGCGGAAACTTCACATACAAGGGACCAAAAGCTTTCCAAAGACATTTTGCCGAATGGAGACACGCACATGGAATGCGCTGCCTCGGAATTCCAAATACCGCTCATTTCGCTAACGTAACGCAAATCGAAGACGCTCTGGCTCTGTGGGAAAAGCTTAAAGCTCAGAAACAAGCCGAACGCTGGCAGCCAGAGCAGGAAGAAGAGTTCGAAGATTCTCTTGGGAACGTAGTTAATCGTAAAACGTACGAAGACTTGAAACGACAAGGTCTTTTGTAATATATTCATCAGATACTCTAAGTATCTTTTATTAGTTACAATGTAATACTTGTAAGATGTATGTTTTAAAAGTGAATGTAACACGAATAAACAAATTTTTGTAATTACACATCTGTATACTTGTACGTACATTTTGAAAATAAAAATCAGTTACATATATCTGGATATTATTTCTAGTAAATTACTAGACGAAGTCACCAACAGTGCAGAAATTTCGAAGGAATATTGAAAGAAGTAACATACGCGGTTTGATTAATTAAAAATCTATGATCACTATAAACAATAGCACTTACTTGCGAATTTATTTTAAAAAATAACACAAATGCTGAAATTAATTAAAACCATATCGAAGAAGTAGGGATTTCAAAGTTCTTAAAAAGTTCGTGATCGACCAATAAGAGTGTAACAATTTTCTACCTAGAGTTTTAGGAGAGTGCGCGCAGTTCGCCGTGTATCTACATACATACATATATGTAGAGTTGTGTATAGTCACTCGACTCTTGTATCATCTCATACTTTCTCTCCTAACAGTTATGTTACGTCTGTTAAGAAACGAATATTTTAATCTTTCACTATTTTACTCGCGAATACGTTATTAAGCAGAATAATACAAACGAAGTTGTTAACAAAATTTGAATTAAGAACGAAATTGAAAGTATTTCATTTCGTCAGAAGAAGCACGATGGTTTATCGTAGCTATTAAAACCACGTGCTCCGGAAGGTCGATCGTTATTATGAAAAAAAGATTTAACGTAAGCATCTTATGAAAATTAAATTGTTGTTAATGGTACTACCTATTTTCTGTGTTTTATTTTGTTTTTTTATCTTTCTGCTCACAGTTGAACTTGCCGTTTTAAATAACCGGCAGTCGAGGGAGCATTGATTAGGGAACAAAGATTCTTGCCACCATCGTGGAAAGGTATGCTGATACAGGATGACGGAATTTGTGGAAGGCTGGATATTTGGACACACTTTAGGGGAAGGTGCTTATGGCGAGTACGTTTGCAGAACTTTTCCACTTTAAATTGTTTTAAAACAATCAATTTTTACTCTATTTTCGTTAGAATAAATTATTTACACTTTTAGAGTTTATTGAATACGAATTTATTAATTTAAATATTTTACATTCATTTTGTTACCATACTCAAAATACTTTTATATTTCGAACATTTATACAAGGTATCTTAGTTCTTAATAGTGACTTTATCAGCAGATAAACTATATATTCAATAAATATTTTTTTATTTAAAACATTCAATTCAATCCTTTCAGGGTAAAGTTACTTTTAAATAAAACTACCGGAGAGGCAGTTGCCATGAAAATGATAGATTTAGGCAAGCACTCGGATGCTAGACAGACAGTCCGCAAAGAAAGTGCTATTCACCGTTCATTATCTAACCCCAACATTATACAATATTTTGGAAAGCGTAGCGAACCAAATATGGAATATATATTTTTAGAATATGCTTCTGGTGGAGAACTTTTTGATAGAATTGGTAAGAGAGTTGCTTCTTCAATTTAATTTTAAAAAGATAGTTTTAAAACTATAAATACTTTTCTCAATGAAACAGATCCTGATATTGGTATGCCAGCGTGGGAAGCACAGAAGTATTTTAGACAATTAATTTCTGCAGTTGAATATTTGCATAGTAAAGGAATTGCACACAGAGATTTGAAGCCAGAAAATTTGCTATTGGATGAAAATGATAATTTAAAAGTCTCTGATTTTGGCATGGCAACAATATATAAATATCAAGGCAAAGAGCGGTGTCTGGAAAAAAGATGTGGAACATTGCCGTATCTTGCTCCAGAAATATTTGTACCACGCTATTATGCAGAACCTGCAGATATATGGTCATGTGGTATAATTCTTGTCACTTTGTTAACTGGAGGTAATCTATATTAAGACATATGTGTCTATACAAACAGCTTACTAATAATTTATATTAATATTTTATTCATAATTTCCCCTGGTTTCAATGTAGAGTTTGAGTAAATTAGTAAATTGAAATACAGTAGAAAAAAAAATTAACAACAGGTTCATATGCAAACTGCAGATCATTGTCATTTTTAGTCTGATGGTTTAGGTCGCTAATGAGTAACTTACATTTCTTAGTTTTTAACTGGTCCATATCTGAACTGTAGAACTGCCTTGGGCTCAGTCCTCGGCAGATTGTCAAGAATATATGGCATGGAAAGAAGGAAAATATATGTCTCTCACACCATGGAGAAAGTTAGATACTTCTTCGTTGTCTCTGATTAGAAATGTTCTTATGCATCTGCCATCATCCAGATATACCATCAGAGATATTAAGCAACACAGATGGTTCGTCAAAATTATACAAGAAGGTATGTGTTCGTTCTAGATAATACTACATTATTTTTCTTCCGTATATTTAACAGTTTGTATGATGCATCCGTGAGTATGATGAAATAAGTATTTACTTGGTCAGGTACTAAGTATCTCTGAGTGTGTATTCGATTACTCAAAGCAGCTTGGTACCTAACCCAGTGGATACTAAAAACACTCAGTTTTTGACGCACTTGCAAGTATTTGGTATATTAATTTTCAATTTATATCATTAAACATACAAATTAAGAGTGAAACTTACACTTTTCAAGATTATCAAAGCTTTTGCCTTTACTTTGGTAATACAGCTCTATGATTTCAATTAAGGATCATAAAGCTAGATTACCAAAGCAAAGAGCATTGGCATGAGCATCCAGTATAAATATCAGAAATTTACATTTTAACCTCTACCATATTACATTCTTAAAAATTTAATCGAATGGACAATATTTTTCCTGTCTGTCTTACACTTTAATTGGTATTATAGAGGGATATATTCGCCCTGACGAAACGGACTCAACACAAATGTTAAAAGATGAGAACTTGAGATTCTGTTTGTCCCAGCCTGAATTACCTAGGGTACAAAATAATGTTGTAGAAATCAATTTAGAAGAACAACCAGGATTTTCATTCTCGCAACCTGCTCATATAGAAGACTTATTAGTATGCACTCAAGTACAAAATAAGCAACTTACACAAGCAAGCCAGGTTGTACAATTTCTTTGAAGATTTTTACATAAAAGGGTCGATATATTTAACAATGATTATAATTTATTTATGCGTTTCCAGCAAAATACTTATCAACGCCTGGTGCGAAGAATGACCAGATTTTTCGTTACAACGCCGTTAGAAACAACCGTAAACAGATTAATGAATTGCTTGAACAATGAAAGTTATACCTGTCGTATCAACGATTGTCGCACAGTAAGTTCCACAATAAATATTTCAACTAACTGTTGTAGTATTATTGTGCACTATTATAAATTGTTAATTTAATAATTCTTTTCAGATTACCATATCAAGTAAAGATAGAAGAACAATGCCTCTTGTTTTCAAAGCTAATATTGTTGAAATGGATGGAAAGATACTAGTTGATTTCAGATTATCTAAAGGTTGTGGTTTGGAGTTTAAACGAAAATTTATGAAAATTAAGGCTCTATTGGACGATATAATATTGAAAGGTCCTGTGACGTGGCCGATTGCTGTTGCAACCGAATCTATACCTTAATTTTAAGACTATTGGATGATATAGTATTGAAAGGTCCTGTGACGTGGCTGATTGCTGTTGCAACCGAATCTATACCTTAATTACAAGACTCTATTGGATGATATAGTATTGAAAGGTCCTGTGATGTGACCGATTGTTGCAACCGAATGTATACCTTGATTACAAGATTCTATTTGACGATATAGTATTGAAAGGTCCTGTGACGTGGCCGATTACTGTTGCAACTGAATGTATACCTTGATTACAATGTACAAAATCCAATTTAAATAAATCATTTTATATTCTTTTATAAGAACACTTTTATTTCTTATGCGCATATGTTAACGTCGTTATTGTTCTGCAATTCATGACTGAGCAGTAAAGTTGAAATCGTTTTCGTACCAGCTTTTAGAACCATATAGGATTTCATGATAAGAAATTCGTACCATAACCTCAATTATTAGTATGATTTTAAAATGCTCGCATTGCAGCACTTTATTATATTTGCAGTAACTAGTACTGTAGCTATTATATTTTCTAATTATCTTCGGTTTACATACTTTCTCGATATTTTTTCATATAAATTTTTTAATGGTATCAATGATTTACAGGTGTACGATTACATCATCGGTAAGTTACGTATTGTTATCAATTTTATCCATATATTTTATATAGAAATGTAGATCTGCGGAAGCTAATAAATTATTTGAAAAATTTAAATTATATTTTTCTAGTTGGAGCTGGTACTGCAGGAGCAACTATATCTGCAAGATTAGCAGAATATGGGTACACGGTTTTACTCCTTGAAGCCGGTGGAGTTCCACCACCCTTTCTTGATATTCCACTTTTAGCTCCTTTGATTCAAAATAGTCCATATGACTGGCAATACACTACTGTACCTCAACAAAATGCTTGCAAGGGTTTAGTTAACAATGTATTGCATTTAATGAATATATCTGTAGCATATAATAATTATCTCTGTATGTAATTATGAATTTATTTTTCAGCAAAGCAGATGGCCAATGGGTAAACTTCTTGGCGGAACTAGTCGATTAAATTACATGCTTTATGTACGTGGACATCCCCTTGACTATAGTGATTGGCTTCCAGATTTCATTGGTTGTTATAAAAAGCATGAAAATCTAGTATTAATCATTAATTTTTATTATTATTTAAATAGATAAATATTCGTAGAACCTACTAAACAGAATGGTGGTCCAATGAATATAAATGCCCTGAAATGGAATACTAATCTCTCTGATATAATCTTGAAAGGATTGGAAGAGTTACATCAATCCATTGGTAACATCAATGAGGAGTTAAAAATTGGTAATTTTTCTATTATCAAAAGGTTGCTCTATCAATGAATATTAGTGTTTGATAATGTTATTGATGCAGGTTTTATGAAACCACAGTTGTCTATGGAAAATGGTAAACGGTGGAGTACTGACAAATTATTGCACACAAATGTTCAAAACAGAGTGAATGTTATTACTCATGCTCATGTTGAAAAAGTATGTTAAAAGTAATATTGATATTTTAGTTAATAAATTGTGACAATGCAACTAGTATTTAATTATAGGTATTGATAGAGTCAAAGAAAGCAGTGGGAGTGCAATTTATGTCCCTAAATAAAGTATTTAAAGCTATTGCAAAACGAGGTGTTATTCTCAGTGCTGGAGCTATTGGTAGTCCTAAAATATTAATGTTATCTGGAATTGGTCCAAAAAAACATTTAGAAGACTTAAAGGTAATCTCTGAATAAATACATATGTTACTATATTTTTATACTATACTAATTTGTTAAATTTTGTAGATAAATGTTGTCAAAGATTTACCAGTGGGTCAGCATTTAGTAGACCATATACTCACAGGGACTGATTTAGTTATTCTTAATGAAACCATAGGTTTTAATATGGCAGATACCTTAAGTCTTAGATCAGCAATAAACTACTTTCTTTTTGAAGAAGGTATATTTTAATCTGTAAAATTAATTACTATTATACAATTGTTATTATATGTTTACTAAGACATTTTTTTTTTATATTTAGGTCCTTGGACATCTGCAGGAGTTGAAGTTTTAGGAACATTTTATAGTTCTTTAAAAAAAAATGTATCAAGTGCACCAGATTTACAGATAATGATGATGCCACTTGGATTATCAAAGGATAATGGAATTGTTTTAAGAAGAGCTTTAGGAATTTCAGATGAGGTTGGTTTTAAGGAAGATATTTTATAAAGTATTTATTGATATTAGCTTAATATTAATTTCTTACACGATTTATACAGATTTACAACGATTACTTTGCTCCTCTTGCCTATAAGAATACTGTAACAATTGCCCCAGTTCTACTACATCCGAAAAGTACAGGAGAAGTTAAATTAAATAGTACCAATCCTTTCGACCCGCCGTTAATTAATCCAAAGTACTTAACAAATAAGGACGACATTGCACTTCTTATTGATGGTACTACGATTGATTAAATTTTAGTAGAATATGTAAAATGTGTAAGACATAATTGCAACATATGATACTCGATTTCACAGGATTACAATTTGTGAAAAAACTCGTTCAAACGAGTGTTATGAAATCCATTGGTGCATCTATTTATGAAAAACATTTTCCTGGTTGTGAAAATGAAAACTTTGATAGTAAAAAGTATTGGGAATGTTACATACAACATTTAACTTTAACTTCTTATCATCCTGCTGGGACATGCCGTATGGGTAATGTTGTTGACCAGAAGTTTAGGTAATTCCCATTACCTTACCTTTTCTTAATTAATATTATTTATGGTATAGATTTCACAAACTTTGTCCTTTGTAGAGTTTACGGTGTAACAAATCTGTATGTGATCGACGCATCTGTACTACCGACGTTGCCGAGTGGTAATATTAATGCTGCAGTTTTAATGCTAACCGAGAAAGCTGCGCGTACATTTAAACAAAATGTAGAGCATAACACAAATTATAAAAAATGTTATAAACCACACAATTATTATCATAAATACAGCGAGTACTTCAATAGATGAAAATAATTAT
Source organism: Megalopta genalis (assembly GCF_051020955.1). NCBI lineage: Eukaryota > Metazoa > Arthropoda > Insecta > Hymenoptera > Halictidae > Megalopta > Megalopta genalis. The sequence goes on from NC_135027.1 coordinate 3,879,760, forward strand.
TTTTTTATCAAATGTTTACTTAGATTTAAATAATTCTGATTTTATAAAATATATGTTGTAATAAAAAATAGATGTGGTATTATTACTCTAAATAACTACAAAGGGAAATAATGTAGAATTAACAATCATTGAATGCTTTGAATGTGAGCTTTCAAATTACTTGAAATTGTTTATAATGATAGAAAATAATATATACTCCACTGGTTTTATATATTTCAAGACATTAACGATAATTGCGTCTACTACTACTACTATAATCTCTTCTAGTATAATCATTTGATCTGTGATTGTTATGAGTATTTCTAGATCTATGATCCTTGCGTTGATTACTTTTACTTTGCTCTCTTCGATAAGGATGTACTTTCGAGGGTCTTCTATTGTCATGATAAGCATGAGTATCTATTTGCTTAGAATGAGGACCAGAATTTGGCAACATATTTGTTCCAAACATTTCAAGTTGTATACGAGGAAAACCGTTTCTTAGCAACATTTGTTGGCCTGACTGAAGTAAATGATTGCAATTAAGATATTGATCCTGTGTGTTTGCTTTTTGTGGTGAGTCTACGTTATTCCTTGGGCTCATGCAAATAGCACGATTGAACAGTTTCGTGCCATCAAAAAGGTTCAAAGCGTATGTTACAGAATTAATATGTTTATAAGTTATAAATCCAAACGTTCTCTGCTTTCCATCGCGATCTTTAGGAATGAAAACTCTTTGCACCGGACCACCCTATAACATTGCAGAAAATATAAAACGATATTGTTAACAAAATACTCATAATTCGACGTCACGTTAAAAATTGAATGCATATAAATATTTTCGAAAATATATAAGGTCCAAAAAATAATTTTTGTCTATTATCAAACATTTCTCGAAGTTTTTGTTACAAATTTGTTCGAATGCACAAACCTGCAAGAATAATTCATACAAAATTTCCTCTGTTACTTTCTCGCTCAAATTCCCACACCATAGAGTACGCACGCCTTCGTCCATGACACTAGAGAAGGTAATAAGAAATGAATATAAATTTGTATTTATATTTAGAAGATAATTAAACAATGCGCAATGAAGAGTTCACGAGTAAATCCCAGTTATTATGTTCAGAAGAAATATGCAATGAGGAATTCACGAGTAAATCCCAGTTATTATGTTCAGAAGAAATATGCATCATCACAACACATACGCTTTGTTCTTTATGCATGTATTAACATGGTACGAAGAATGAGGAAACTAATACATTTCACAAAGGCAAAATTGATTTTGAGTGTATCTAAATTTTAAATTAATAGGGTGTATCAATAACTGCCAATCTTAGCTTTTTATAAATGTACAGAGGAGATGTGAATGTATACCTTTATTAATGTTTCACTCACAGAAATTATAAACACCCTCAGCTTGAAATAGCTTTCGCATTGAAACACGAATGATTGCTCCATCTAACTGGCGAGGCCTGATACTAATGGGAAAGTAGTTTAAAAAATTTACCATAGATGACGGTGTAAGCCCCTTGAAGCACTGTAACACAAATTGTACTACATCTACAATAGAAGTGTAGTTGATAATAATGAAAAATATGGTTCTGTTGACTTTGTGCTACGTGGGAAGAACCGGGCTCTGAAAACACAAAAACAAGCTTGTTACAAAAATGACGACCACGAATTATTTGGATTTGGACATCAACAAATTATTCGAGGACTTCACGATCAAGGAAATTGAAGGAATCCAAAAGAAAATTCAAAACGAAAGTGACAGAAAGAAAATTGAGCTACGAACTCTTGTTGGGTAACGTTTGTTCCAATAATTTGCTGTCGTTTACTATATCTACTTTTTCTTTCTCCGGTTATCATATTGCCAACGTGTTACACAAATTAATCGTGTCTAAAGGATTCGTTCTATTATAAAGTTATTTTTATGCTACTGAATTAATCTGTGACTAATCGAAAATTGGATGTTTTTAGGGAAAGGTACCGTGATTTAATATTGGCAGCTGATACAATTGGGAAAATGAAGATAACTTCTGAACGTGTCATTTCAAGAATTGTTAGTATTGAAGATAAATTCAGAGAACTGCAGAAGAAGTATCTAATTGGTTTTAAAATTGATCCGACTAAGAATCAGAATGATAGGTATATCTATTACCTTCTCTTTTTAATGTATCAAATTCTTAAGGTTTTTATTTAAATAATTTCTTTTTAGATCTATAGAAGGAATTCAGAGTTCAATTGTTATTCAAATAAAAATATTAATGGACATTCCTCAGCATATTTGGTCCAATATTGAAAACAAGAATTTATTTTTTGCTACACAGCTGTATTTAGTAGCCCAACATATAAATTATAGTTTATTGTTTGAAGTAGGAGGTGCTGACTTGTCAAACAAGTATCCAATTGTTTCCAAACAATGGGATGTTATTAGTCAGTTTAAAAATATTATAACTACCGAATGCAATCATATATTGCAGTCATTGGAAGTGCAACCAGAGGTCAGCATTCATTCAAATATATAATGTGGATTACATCATTGAAGACATTATCTTTTTTAGAGTACAGCAAATTGTTTAGCTGCACTTGTGCTAATAAATGGAACTTCATTCTCAGACTTATTAGGCATGTTGATATCCATGCGAAGTCATGCTATTAAATCCATTATCACAGATGAAAATGACAGCAGTGTTAAGAATAAAATCAAATTATGCATTAAAATATTAATTCAAACAGTTAACCTGATGTATTCATGTTTCATAAGTAAGTAATTATATATATGTTTAGTTTATTATGTCTATAAAGTATACTTTATTAAGCGAGTTGTTTATTCTAGACACAGAGAACAAGTCTGGTGGTCTTGTTCTGCAGTACATAGCAAAGATTCAGGATCAGGAAGCATATTCTTTGCTTTCTCAGTTGGATGTGAATGAAGAATTGCTGAAAGAATTTCTACCGTCTGTAACAAAACAGCATAAACCATTCCTCCAGGACAATGCCGGCAACTTTGTTATACCTAACTTGCAAAAGAGTGTTAAGTCCTGGTTAGAATGGGTTGCTGATTTTTGTAATCGAGAGGTCACAAAGTTATTGGACTTAATAGTATCCATAAAAGGTTTATATTACGTTCGTGAAGAAGCAGTTTGCATTAATCTTCCCGATAATTGGAATTCTATTTGGGAAGAATTGTCTTTGCCTAGGATCACGTTTTGGGTGGAATTCTTTCAACCTATCATATCTCGAAGAGCAAAAAGTATGTGTAACATAGAATTATCATTTTATTTTTTAATATAAAATTATGATTACTTTCTTAGATATTATAAATGACAAGTGGATGGAAACGATAACTAAATTGAAAGCCGACGTGGTGGAGTTACTCAATAAAGCAATGAACGATAAATTTGAATATCCGGAACATGATTTGCGATGGTTCGTTTGGAAGGATTCTCCCAATGATATTCCTCAAAAGCTTAACAAAAATGGTGGACTCGATGGCAGGAGGTCCTTATTAATGAAAACCAAGGGATATTCGCCCAATGTTCTCAAATTATGCGACAACTTTGATGCAGGCTTGCAAGCTCTGCTTCATGATCTCGAACAATATCTATACGAGACCGAACGCGTAATGTCTATCAAAGACAATCTATTGTCTACGAATATATCCTTAATTTCCGACACATTCTCCGATCGCTCAGAAATCCAGGAACATCTGCAAATGATCAGTTCCACTATGATAGAAGACTTCATCAATTTTGTGAAAACCGCATGCGTTAATGATAAGCCCGAACATGGCCAGCGCGATATAAACGCTGTTGTAATGGCCAGATTACTTTCGGCATTGACAACCCTCAGCTCGAACTTAAACAAATGTTTTACGCTTTCGAAAGTGTCTGGACTGACTATCACGAATGCGAAATGGCAGTCGATTTGCGACAAACTGAAAGAAGACAGTACATCTGTGTGGTCATTTTGGGCCAGCGCGTATAAAGCTAAAATAATTGAGCATAGAGAAAGACACATATCCAAAGAACCACTGGATGGTTATCGAATACACGTGGTGATTTCAGAATGGCAGAAAGTAACCATTGAAGAAGATTCTGGAGAGGGTAAAAGGATAAAGTCGGAGATTCTAGTCCCATATCAGCCATCTATACAGCTACAAAAGTTCTTAACTGCAGTTAGCAAAGATTTGAATAAAATAATACCGCATACTGTTCCAAAGTAAGTACAACTACTCACTCTTTCATAAACGGAATCTCTTTCACTCGTGTTTTAATTGTAGGAAGATACTACACGATATTATAGAAGATATTACTATGGAGTTGTTAAACTACTATATTGCTGCGTGTGAGAGTGCAAATCTTTCGCAAAAACAAGCGCTCCAAGTGCTGTTTGATATTAAATATTGTACCCTGCTAATGGTGCCACGAGAAAATAAAGCTTTCTCTGATTTATCTACGAAAGCCTGCGACAATGTACTGTCGAAAATAGACCCATTCGATTACGATGTCTTTAATCCGTTTATTCATACTAACGTGAAGAGAAGCGTTCAAAGATCTCTGGTGAGAACTCGTAAAAAAGTTTTCGACTACTTCAATGTATATTAAAGCTTTAATTTATTTATCATTGTTTAGATAATACTTGGAAATCTAGTGCCCCATTTAGAACAGCTTCATTCGATTTTGGGTGCACGAAACGAATACAGTAATACCGAGGGTGTGAAATCAGATTTGCCTACGGTGTTAGCACTATGCAACGGTGCACCCTGGTTTCCATCTTTGACAGTGACTGCACCAGCAAGGAGTTTGCCTTTGGTGCCTGTAACGATACCAGAAAAATTACAGGTACATACAGAGTAACAAAAGATTTCAAGCTTCTGTTATGCATTTTGTAAGCATCATGAGATCATTACGTTCCCTAGTTATTTCACTGTGATTTTCTATAAATTATTTTTCATGTATGTACTCTTAGATTTCCAGTGCATACTGATAAGATATATCGTGTATTGAGTTGCGGTAAGAGAAGTATATTGCATGGCAGTTTTCATTTGACTAATTTTTAACAGGAGAATTTCTTGTGTTTTTTCTGAGTTACCTACATAACATTCTCGATTGATCTAACACCCGTCTGTGTTCACAGTTGTGGCCGAAGGAAAGGAAATACGAACGCATTGTTAAACAACTTTTTGTTTCGTTTTAGCGAAAGAAGGTTACTGGTAAGGAAAACATAAAAAATGATTCCACGGGAGCTACAATAAAGTCTGGTGCGGCAGCGTTTTTCGGAGCAATGGGCAGCGACTGGTTCAGCAGTAGTTAATTTATTTTGTTAATTCGACCAATTTGTCGAACGTTGTACATATTGTTAATTGTATATATACGTTAGTTATATATTATGTAAATATCAAGTCGTGAAATATTGCCTTTTTCATTACTCTCAGTATTGAATAAAACGATTTTATACAATCTTTACACGTATCGCGTTCTACTAATTCGTAAACATTACAATCATCACATAATTCCGTCGAATCTATCTTTCTAATACTTTTCGAAATGAAATTCGAGTCCAAAAAATTCAAATGTTTAGTCGCGATTAAACCACCCTGTAGAGTAGCGCCAGCAGCGGCAAGCGATCGTACTAACTTTCGAAGCATTCAAACTTTCACCAGAGAATAACAAAGCAGTTCTTATGCAAATACGTGTTCGAAAAATCGCCTCGCTGTCACTGATTACAAGAAAAAACTATAAACAGTGAACAGGGAATTGAAAGTGACCGGTGTACGCGCGAACGACGTCGAGTCGACCGAAGATTTGCACTTGCTCCGATTACCTTTGCGACTCTAGGTCGGATAGCAGCACCACGTTAGCACGCAGTATTGTATTGTTTGTAAACCGCGCGATGTTTTTGAAAATTATTCGAACGTTCGTAGCGCCGCCGGCGATGCACTTTGGTGACTGTGTCAGAAAGAAATGGAGCGTAGCAGCGTGCAGTCGTCCCGACGAGGACAGAAACACAGAAAGTGTCTCAGCCGGTTACGCAATTACCGTGAGAGTACCGAGGGTAGGAGGGAGAAAGAGACAGGGGCGAGCGGCAAAATACGCCAGCGCAGTATAGTACACGTTTTGATATACGGCAAGATGGCCGGATGGGCCCAGCTGTGGCAATATCGGTCGTGAGACACTCGCGTCATCGTTTGGGTAAAAAACAACGTTACGAGTCCTTGCAGCTTCAGGAATATCGCTGGGACAAGCAGAATCCTTATCTGAATCAAATGGTGAGTGAGAATCATCTTTATTTCTGCGTTTCGGCCGGTGAAGCGCACGCGGACCGGTGCGTGCGACGTTTCGCGCGCCGATTTTCAAACTCCGCCAGTTCCGCGGTGTTCGCGGTTCCACACTTATGGTGGTTTCGCGGTCATCGTAGTCGAACGTCGCGGAGCATTTTACGGCACGTAAGATAATGTTTCGGGGCATTAAAATTTTCCCTCTTACGTCGCAAACCTGTCTATTCTAAATGGGAAAGCTCGGTATAATTGTTCGAACGCGTATGCACTCCAATTTACCGTAGAAAATCGGTGTTATGGGAACGCCATAACCCTCGAACGTCAATGGCGGGCACACAATTTGAACGTCCCGGTGGCGTTTGATTTTCGATGATGCACGTGCAATTCGGGAAATCATCGACACGTAAGTTCGCATATCTTGTCGAATAGTGTCGCTCGTGCAATTTGAGATTACGAGCCGCGTGCATTCGTCCACGTCAATTCTAATGAGATCGAAAATTTCTCGACGGATCACGACCCTCGTATATCTATAATTCATTCTAGCATTTAATCTGCAACTTATTCTAGCCACTATGTGGCACGCGGTGGGGAAACATTGACACAAAATCCGTTTGCATGTATTACTGCCGGGAATATTATTGCTTCGAACTCGCATTTTCGAGTGCACGAGAAATTCGAATGTCTGAATTTCCGCGCGCATACACGGCAAACCGATGCCGCGCATTTTACGTTTTATTCTTCATCTTCAATAGAATTTGTGTAGGTATGTTTTTCTTTTTTTTGTCTTCGCGCCCGAAGACAAAGTAACGCTTAATCGGGAAGCTCTTGGCGGCGATTAATCGCGAGAGGTCAATATACAGACAAGAAACGGTCGAGGTGACGGTGACGAACGATGTTTTTTGTGGCTTTGCTACGAAATCGTTGCCATACTTGGGTTAGAACGGATGACCGTCGGTTGGACGGAGGCCAAGTTTAACCGATCCACCGAAAATCCTCTCGCACTTCCGGTATTGAAAAAGAGGCGATACGGCAACGGTCCACCCTTTGCCTACCTGCAATGTTTCTTTTTTTTTCAAGGCCGTGACCATAAATAAGTGGGAATTAAAAATTTCAAAGAATCTGTAACGCTATTCGGTGCATTAAAATTATAATTTAATACTATTTTTACCGAAGACAGTGAAAAGACCTTTAAAAATTGTAACGTAAAGTTACCTCCTAAGTTCGATCAGTAGTCTTCCCCGATTGACTTTTCAACGTTCAATTAACGATTTAACTTAACGATCACAAATTTAATTTGATAACGGTAAATCGTATACGCACAAAATATCGGCGAAAACAGTGTTAAGCTCGTTTCATTATTCGCGAAGTCTAAAGCATTATATTTCATTTAGCCAATCGCTGTTTAATCGTAGACAGATTTGCCTTTGTTCCTCTACTTCCAATTAACGAAACCGAAATTATCTCGGGGAACGTTTTTCCTCCTTCGGCCGTTTCTTCGCGGACTTGGCAGCGCAACCGCGTCAACACGCGCCAGATTAATTGTAAAAAAAAGTTCCTACCATTTCGTGCATGCGTCTTGCAAACCGCGGTTTATCGTTGCGACTATTGATTAGTAGAAATTAACCGTTCGATTAGCGACGGGGCCTCTGCGACAGCCACGATAAGGAATAGGTTGTTGGCATGTTGGCGCGAAAACAATATTAACCGTCGAAAACAAAGACGGCCGGCGTTTGCGTGCGCCGGGGAATCCACTCTCACACTCTATAGTGTCCGATAATTAAATAAAAGCGAGCGATGATTCGGCTGGATTGTTCGTTGGGGATAGAGAACCGGTCGAGAAAAAGTTAACGAGTTTTCGTCTCGTTAGTATTCACGCTGCAGCGGGAGACAATGGCCCGCCGTAGCTTCGAGTGAGTCTCATAATGACTAGATGCATGCATATTCTCATTGATTATCATTTTGCCCCCTAATTTTCCATCGTTAATACCGTTGGTTGAACGTCGTTCGTTGAACGAGATCTCGTTGGTATCGATGCGTAACGAGCAGTGGGAGCCTCGGTGTCAGGGACCAGAGGAAACGGATGGGAAATTCGTGGGTGGCTTTCACTGAAAGTTCATCGCGGCTCGTGATCCTCGCAGCGATCGTTTGGATCGTTTTATCTAATCGGCCGCGTTAAGTTCGACTGGAACTGGGCGAGACGTAACAGGATCGATGGAAAAGTCTTGAAATTCGTTCGAACGTTCCGCGAAGCAGCTCGATAAAGGCTCCCGGTTATCAATGACTAATCCCTATCGTATTTTATCACATCGCCGCGATCGGCCGCGAATCGTTGATTTTCTCAGTTCGGGAACGATAACAATGAATACACGATTCCCCGGGTTCACCTGGCGAGTGTTTACATTCGTTACTCTTTACGCGATCGGAAAGATTCTTCGCCTGTAAATTAAGAGGCTCGGACGATTCTGTTGGATGCAACAAGATCGCTCGATTCAGGAGATCGTTCAACTTTGCTGGTTCCGAGAAGATCGCTCGACTTCATTAATTATGAGAAGATCGCTCGATTTTATTAATTGCGAGATGACCGCTAGATTTTGTTAGTTGCTCGAAGATCGTTCGATTTTGTTGGTCTGTTAGAAGATCGTTCCACTTTGTTGGTCTGTCAGAAGATCGTTCGGTTTTGTTGGTCCGTTAGAAGATCGTTCTACTTTGTTGGTCTGTCAGAAGATCGTTCGGTTTTGTTGGTCTGTCAGAAGATCGTTCGACTTTGTTGGTCTGCCAGAAGATCGTTCGAGACAGTTCGGTGCGGGCTGCGGTACAGATCGGTATTTTTCCCGTTTTGCTCGGTCCAGTTCCACGGATTAAACGCGGGTTCGCGTATCTAGCCGTGTCGGCGATCGTGTTTCGTTCTTCGACGTGACCCAGATCGGATCCGATCGGATCGAATTTGTGGTTATCCTGATACGGAGAAGCGTTCCCTCGATCCCCAAAAAATCCGCGGGAACGCATTCGTTTCGAATCAGCGGGCAGCGAATTGTCGCCGTCGTTTCCTCTGATGTAATCGTATCCAACCCTACCCACGTAGTGAGTATTCAATTTACACGCGTGCCTTTTTCTCCGACTTCTCTTTGCTTCGGAGCTCCCTGGTCACTTCGATATTGCTTATCGTTCGTGTGTACTCTATCGTCATGCGAGGCGCACCCACTATCCGGGAGATCTCGAACGGTGGACGATATTCGATAAAACGCGAGTACGTCATTGCAAGCCGTGAAACGATTACAATCATCGCCTGGAACTCGAGTAAATCGATCTCTGTGACTCGCTATGTAGAATTTTCGGACGTGAGAATTCTCAAAGGTCGAAGGGTCTCTCCCCTCTCCCTCTCTTCTTCTCCCTCAAAATTGCGAGCGATATTAGTACAGGCTGTCCTCCCGAAATACACACATCGAGATATTAGTCCCGCAGGTGCAAGGGTATAAAATCGGCGGTGTATAAATAACCGAGACGTCGATATGACGCCGGGCTCGCTCGAAACGGGTAGAATCGCATACTTCTTCAAGTCGAATGCATTCACGAAGGAGTTGTAACGCCGACCTACATCCACCGGTCCTGGAATAATCGATGACGGGGCTGGTCGAATCGAGAATTTTTAACCTTTCGCCCTATCACTTATTTCGCGTTGATGTTCGGTGGAATTTGTCCGTTGTCAATTATCTCCGAAATAACCGAGAATATTAATTTCTCCGTATACCTACGTTGACTTCGATGGCCAGGTGTCGTTAACGAAACGATGGAATTTTATTTTGATTTCCATCTAACGAATGGAATCTGTACATGCGCGATGTTTCCAAATGGAATTAAGTTTAATGAAGTCGCTGGTTGCCTTTACGTACACTTTAATAATATTACAGCTATGGTCTTAGCGATGCGTTATCTGCGTTCTTAGAGTTCTACGAGTTCTGACCGTTCTAACAGTTCTGGGTGGTTCTAACAATTCTGTCTAACGTTCTAGGTGCCTTTTCGCTTGTCGCCTCGGTTTTTTGTTGATTGGTGTATGGTGGGTTTTGGTGGAGGAAATGAAGCGTTTTTGATTGGAGATGGGTGTGTCGGAAGGAACTTGAGGAGTGGGAAACTGTTCGAAAGTTCGGGTTGTAAATTTTCCGTTTTGGGAAATATGGAATTTATGAGTCGTATTGTCCGTTCGTCGGGTCGAAGGGTATTTTCGTTTGGGTGCATTTTTTAGTGTTGCAGGTATATCGCTTAATTGCTCAAGGGATGGCCAGGGACGTTTGACCTTCGGTGTTGCCGTCGCAACAGAATCCATATTTAGCGAAATTCTCGTCGCGAGTCTGACAAGCGATTGAGGAAACGCGAGGCGCGACCATTTTTCGAGAGATTTTCTCGAGGCCCATGCTTCGCGAGATTTCGAAGATGCATTGAACTCCGCGACAGGATTATTGTTATCGATGATATCATGATTGACGTCAATCGAAGCTTCAGATTCGGTATCTTCGGAAGATCCGTATCGGTGCGTGTTCTTAAACACTCGACCTCTCGAATTACGCGAGCCTACTGACGTACAACGAACGGTATCGTCGCCAACGATCGTGTTATTGTTGGCCTGAACAAAAGAATTCTCTGCTCTCTCTCTCTCTCTCTCTCTCTCTCTCTCTCTCTCTCGCTCGCTCGATCCTTTGGCTCGGCTGCTACTCGCGCGTGTCTCGAGAAGCACCCAGAGGGTGAGGAACCGAAGCAGATTTCGATGGTGGTGCCTCTCCGATAACACCCTTTTCTTATCACCGATCAACGATCTGTGTCTGGATCCCTGAAAGACCCATTTTTACAACGACAAAAACAAAAGCATAACTTACGATGAACGGCGGAGTATCAGTGAATCAAATGAACAGTTTATAAAGCCTTGTAATAAATCTAGTAACACAGGATGCAAAAATGTGGTGTGCTCATCTTATCACTATTATTATTTACGTATGCCCTATAAAAGGGTCAGTCGAATTAGATCTCGATGAGCACTGTGAGGTTCTAAAGAACGATGCTTATTATTATTATTATGGAGCATTAAAATTTACAAGCGGCGCAGCGTTGTTGTCAGTCGCATCGTGCACAACTTGCATCGCTTTTATGCAATTTGGAATGGAAAGGATAGTCCTGTCGCTCGAGACCGCCGTCGGGACGGAAAAACACGCGCGCGATGGATGAAGAGAGACAAAGGACTCCGTGAAAAAAGGAAAACAATGGGACGACGATCGAAATCGTCGGAGAAACGTGAATCATGAGCATCTCGCGGCCGATAGCGGGGATCGCACGGTAGCGAGCTTGTACGAACGATAACGATAAGCCAGATCGGTCGAGAAGATGTTTGCCAACGCTTTTACTATCCGAATGTCTCCGTGAATCATTTTTCTTCTACCTTCGATCGACGAAGCACACTACCGGGAGCGGTGGACGCATTTTGGCCGAACAGTCGCCAAAAGACGCTTCCTGTTCGAGCATCGAAATCTCCGCGAAGATCAACCCGAGAATCGTCCCGAAGAAGCTCCAACGCTTCGTGCCGGAATGAACCGTGCATGCGCTCGCGCGTTCCGAGCGTTCTCTGTTCTATTGTGAACGAATCGAGCTTTAATAGAACGTAGAATAGCGCGGGAGAGTTGCACGAGTTCTAATTAAAGTTACCGCCTCGCTATTCATAGTGCGTAAACTCGAGCCGAGTGTTTCGTTCCGACGCTTCTGGCCTTCTGTCCACGCGTGAAGTAATTAATGAGCGCAGAACACGCGTCTTGCGGACGATAATAACACACTTATTGTAATACCATAATCCCGACCGATAAGTGCGTTCAACGGGCCGTGCAACTGTTGGCACATCCCGTTCGTAAATCGCGATTAATTGGACCGAGCCTGTTTCCACGCCATTACCGGGGGTAATACCTACGCCGCGTGCTGCTGCGCTCAAGGCAAACGTTTGCCCCGAAGCTTTCGGGGGCAATTAACGACCACGTTTCGTAGTAGAGTAATAACTCGATGCATCGGAAACAAGACGCCCGATTTCGGTGGAAACCGAAGTGAATAATCGTTCGTCCTTTCCCCCCGTCCCCGGGAATATCTTACTCGTTATCGCCCGGCATCGAGCTTGACCCCGACCAAAGCCGCAATTTCGGATCTTATTCACGGTTATCGGAAAAACACCATTCGACTCTGCCGATAGTCGATAGGGGTAAACATCGATGATCTTCAACTCGTGGATAGCCGAGAAAGCGCCGCGAAGATCGAGCGGAAAGATCTCGTTGCAAAGGAAGTGAATCGATTAGCGAATTTGTTCGCACGTTCTCCGTGATTTCCGCGATTGTAATAGAAAATTTCGTTGATGGAAATTATTATTATATATATTGTTTTTATATATATTATTAGCCGAGAAAGCGCCGCGAAGATCGAGCGGAAAGATCTCGTTGCAAAGGAAGTGTATCCATTCGCGAATTTATTCGCACGTTCTCCATGATTTCCGCGATTCTAATAGAAAATTTCGTTGATGGAAATTATTATTATATATATTGTTTTTATATATATTATTAGATATTATTTATATTTTATTATATTTTACTATACTTTTAGTATAGACCTATGCTTATCTTAATCACCAATTATGCTCTATTTCCTCTATTTTATAACAACGACGAGATTGGATTTATTTAAATTTCCTACGATTTCTGACAAAAACATTATTATAGTATCAGAAATTGTAAGAGAAAAAGAAATGAGAAGCCGATCATTTCGATTCCGGTATCGTAGCTCTAGCGTTAAATTAATAACCTAATTATCTGCCTTGACTTTGGCTTCGTATCTTCAGCTCGTTGCACTCTTCTTTGGTGGAAGTGCATCGGAGCAACCTGGACGCAGTAATGGCAGCTTTTCCCGCAATGCGACGCGCTCGAACTTTCCTGCTAGAAATCGTTCCGGCGTACCTCCGTTTTCTAGACAGCGACCGGTAATGTTGGATATTCGCGGGCTAATAAACACTGCGATTACAGGATCGCCGCGCGATTTATATGATGTAATGTCGATGCCCGTTATTTGCTGCTGAATCGAAGGAGAAGACGGCAATTACAGCTTTCGGAGGCCGCGTTTCCGACTCCGTCTTTCTCTTTCTCTCGCCACCCCCGCCTCCCCCACCCAGCTCTCTTTGTTCTCTCTTTCTGTTTATTTTCGACGACCGATACGGCGATCCGGTGTTTCCTCGTGTTTTTCGGACGAAACCGGCTCTCTTTATCGAGCAATTAGCCCGTCAACATTATCGGGTGCACGGACTCGGAAGGTCGCCGCGCAAACGATCCGATCGGCACCCAGTGTTCTCCCGGCAAACTCTCGTTTTATCGATCGTTTTTTCATTTGTAAATAGCGTAAACACGCGCGTAGAACGCAGAGACAGAGGCGGCGACGATGACAGCCGTCTCGTTGAACTGTCGCGTGTCGATAGTGCTTTGCGTCAGTCTCCGATATTTTCGGACGGCTCCGGCACCGGAACGTCTCGTTGATAATATCGCACGATTAAAAGCGGCGCCGTCAACGTATCTTGAACTTCGTCAACAATTCGGTCGACTGGTCATTACTGGTATCGATGGCTCATGCCGTCAATCTCGTTACATGTTGCTCCCGTTTTCCTTCGGCGAGCCTTTCGTTATTTCGTTGTTGTTTCTCGTTAGATTTATCGGCTCTTGTGGGAAGAATGAAACTATTTCAATTTATAACATTTTAGTGTTTGTACTTCATTACCGGGGAAGAGCATTTCAACGGTTTCTCTTTACGAGATTCCCAAGCCAACTGCATCGACGCCCGAAAATAAAAAAAAACGCAACGCTGGGGAGACCCGGCGATCGATTCTCACTCGGTCCTAGAACCCACGGTTATACGATTTAAAAGAGAAAGTATACTTTACAGAGTGCAAAAAACAATGGGCTGACTGATCTTTCCATTCGGTCCACGTCTTAAGTAATTCAACATTTCCAGCTTTATAGATCACTTTCGGGGATCTACGCGATTAGAAGTCTATTTGTTGATTTATTTATTTATTTACTTGCTTGTAAACGGGTTAAAGCCTTTGGTATAACGAATACCGATAACAGAGGAATTCGATATTGTCTCGATTTAGCGGCGTTATGAATGACATTCGTATTTAGTAGATTATGAATGAGATATTCGTCGCGAATCAAATCGGTTGTTTTAGAGCAAGAGATTGACATTATCCGTCCGGCTTTGTCTAAAAATAATCGGCAATGTTCCGGATGAATTCGCGGTCTTGTTTGTATACGAATCAAACGCTCATTATAAAATATCTGTCTAGACAATGAGCTCGATATTGTAACGGAGACATTTTTTTGTTTACGCGCTGTGCCCGCGTGTAATCGGCGAAAATACGGTATCCGGTGTGTCGCGTCGTCACGAAAGTTTCGCTATCATCGCGAAGGCCATCGAATTCGGCGGATTCACGGCGTCACATCGTGGCCGACTGTTGCATCATTGACTTACAATGTATATTTGCTTACAACAAACATTTCGTCACCTTCGGTTTGTCGGTGTGTGCCGTCGGATCCAGCAGTTAAGATTAAGCCGATGTCAGCGCGGTCAGCTAGACGGCGATTCGAATTCTCAATAGGTCGATAAAAATTTTGCCAAATAATTAGCGGCTAATTTCGTTTCGCGGATTCTCGCGCGCTGCCGGGATCGTTGAACTCTTTCTCTCTCTCTGTCTATTTCTGTCTCTCTTTCTCTCTCTTTCGTTCTTTCTCTCTTCCTCTCGCTCTTTCACGCTCTCTCTCTTTCTCCTTCCCTCTTTCTCTCTCTGTCCCTCTCTCTGCCACGATCGCCAGAAACTATTGAGATCGGTTATTTCTAGACTCGGTATCGTCGAGAAACGATACGAGGGGAGAAGAGAAGCAGATTATCGGTGACAAACAGAAAATATCAATCTTTTCGTTGTACGGTGCACGCGTTCTGTGTCGAATCCTCTGAGAAATTATCGAAGGTCTCGTCGGGTTAGAGAGAGCCGCGGCAACGATCCAATCGCGACGTCGGAGGAACGATCGGGCACCATCGGTTTATCGGTGGTGTTTAGGAGATTAGCCGGAGGTTTGGCCGTCCGACGATACCATGAACGGCGCCGTTTATCTCGTGACGATTAGTAAATCCGAGTAAAGGCGGGTTTTTGTTTTACGCGTCCGACGTATGCGGCCGTCGTGTGCGTCAGACGGATTTTATGTATACCGTCTCGTCGGTGTCTCCGTTCCGCTCAACGTTTTCCAATCCAGCCGTTCAGAAATTTCCCTCGGAACAGCAAGTTCGCGCAAAGAGACGCGGGTAACATACCTAAAACACTGTTCAGAGAAGCGTTTCATAGTTCTGCGACTTTAAAAAGCCTTCTCCGGCGACCAGGGATCTTTCTACGCTGTTCCAGAGCGTAGAAATGATTTATACAAAACCGGCTGGTTATGAGAAACGGTGCCAGTCGGAGTCTACCATGTCCGTTCATTGCAACCCCTATCGATTTCCGCGGAAATGCACCTTAAGAACCGGAAGCCGTACATGTTCCCGTGTTACTTATGTATTCCATGGAGCGACAATTATCTGGAAACTGTTCGCAATACGCCACGAACGTGTCGTCATTGTTCTCGAACAATCTTTCCGTAAGGTCCGACACGGTTGCTGGAATTTCGACTGGCGGGCCTGGTGTTTATTTAGGATGTCCAAAGGCTGTTGGCCCGTAGATTTCTCGCGGCTCGTTTCGTGGCATCGTAGTGTATAGCATCGTTTCACCGAAAAATTTTCAAAAGTACCGGACGCGGCTGAAAGCTAGAATGTTCGAGAAGTCGCAACTCGGCGCAACGTTGAAGATAAAGGGAAAAGGGGCCACGCGCCCATGTCACGATCTCTCGGCCGTCTCTCCTCGCGCGCATCGTGGATCCGATCTCTCGATCTCTGGTGGCTGCACGACATGGCGCGGCGCCGGCAGCATATTTCTTCGAATGCGCGCGATAAGGAGGCTGGTCGCGCGCACGATAACGCTTTCCTGGCTCCTCTAACCCGGGCCAATAAATGCCGGGACTTTGCGCCCGGCGCTCGCACATTCTACGCATCCGTTTCCACGAAATTCCCACGCCAGTACGCACTATGAATTGGAATCTGAACATCGTCGAGCGTTGCAACATGCCGCGGCTCCATTGAGTCTACCCCGGGCGTTCAGTGATCAGTGATCGGTGTCGAACATGGGACGCTAGCTTTTCGAAGAGGCCAGCTTCGAGCACGCTCGGAAGACGAAAAGAGGACACTTTGGGGAACACTGTTAGCGAGGAATCTGTGGTCGATCGGTTCGGAGGATCGGTGAAGATCCAGCCGGTTCTGAAGGGGATCCGACGCCACGTTCTCGAAGAGAATCTTCGTAAAGCAACGATCAACTTCGAAGTCGCTGGCATTCGCCGAAGAAAGGCGCGGTGATCGAGCTCGAATCTCGATACACCGAAGGCTGACACGTTCGATAGACAAAGTATTAAGTGTATAGTATTATTGCAATACCGCGAGATCGCGAGGATGTTGGATCGCAACGTGGTGCTGGTCCTGCGTACCAGGCAGGACCGAACCGAGAGGCGGCTTCGGCACAAAAAAGAGGCGAACCCGCCGCCGATGGAGCCACCCCCGCAGCTCTTGAACAACAACTACCTCTACATAGACATGAACATGAACTTCAGCGAGAACAGCAAGCAGCAGACCTGCCGGACGAGGAAGGTGGGTGTCGTTTCTCTATTTCGTCTTCGTCCGAATCGCGTCCGGGCTTCCTTCGACCAAGCGAACCATGTTTTTTCGTTACGTCGATCTCGCGTTATTCCGCGCGAGTGTTCTGACGTAATGCTACGTCAGATACGCGAGCTGACGTCGCCAATTCCCGGGCTCGCGACGTTGTTTGTTCGTTGCGATAGGTGGTTCGTTAGGTCGTTGCAAATGAGACGACGGTTTCTCAGTTTTCAAGTTAAACCTTTATGGGAAATAAACAAATGGGAAAATCGGCGGGGCAGGGGGGTAATAAATTCATTAGATGCAGGTGTTACATCAACTTCTTCTCGAAAGAAGAACCGCCATTACGTGTGCACAACTTAACTCTTATCGCTTCAACCGACAATAATGCTGTCAAGCTTAAGCCAGCGATTTGTTCCAGAAAATTTTTAGAGCGACGATTCATGTCTGATGTTTTTGTTTGTCGACTGATTTCCCAAAAGGCTGGAATCATGGTGCAAATACTTTCGGTAGGATTTTGCGACGGCAGAAGATGCCACGGATTCTTTCTCAATCGAACGATCGTAATTTTATCCGCGTTTTTTGTCTGTCTCCTGCACTATCAGTCAAGTTATTTAGCTCCGTCTGACGGCTTCTATCGGTTTATCAGATGTTCCGAGTATCATAATCGCCTAGTAGGTGGTTAAATCGGTGGTCAAGATCTGCATAAGCGCCGGCAGTCCATCAGCGATCGACCTAAACGACGCTGTCCCTGCTTTATGTTATCGATTTCCTGGCAGAATCGTGGTTTTTTTCAGAAGTATGCCTGATTTTACACGGCTGTCGGGATCGATTAACGCGCGATCGGAGATTAATGATCGGGAGCCTGTCCTGTCTCTGTTGCGTTCGCGTGCGCGCACCTTCGCCCGTTTACCGTTTACGTAAGCGAGGCGATCGGTTCATTTATGTAATAACTAAGTGCAGCGCGGTCCATTTTACTTTCGACTCGCCTGTCTAGATCCCTGGTTGCTAGATCGACGCTGTCCTGGCAGGTCCATTTTTCCTGCATTGAACTCAGAGTGGTTCTTCGCCGATTTACTTCGATCTCGAAGCTCGCGTTGCTACGATTTCGTTATGAACAGCCTCGATGGCTACAATATTTGATTCTTTCAATTTTTCTACATTAAACAGTAGTGGTTAACTTGAATGCCTCTGGACGTACTATACGTTCACCTCCACTGTTCACTGTACCACCACCAGAATCTGTATTTATGCCAATACAATCACCGATAAAATCAATTTTTTTTCAGTGGCAATACAGTGATGTCTCTAATTGACGCTCAGATTGTCCATAAAAATGGACAATTTGGAAAGAGGAGATACGATTATTCGAGTCTTGCGGTTCGTTTCTATAGTTAGGAATTGTCAACAACTATAAGAACGAGTTGCAGGGCTCAAATAATCGTATCTCCTCTTCCCAAATTGTCCATTTTTCTGCACAACCTGAGCGTCAGTTAGGAAGACATTACATCTCCAATTGTAAAACGACTTGTAATTACTCCGTTAAATTTCATCGTTGTCTCTGCATGTTACATTGAGCTTAGACGCGTTATTTCAATAAATAAATAAATAAATCTCTACGAAGTGTCGAAGGGTCTCGGTTGACGTGATTGAACGTCAACGGGCGACGGTCGACAGAAACGAAAAATGTCGAGCTGTCGATACATATTTTGAGCGGGATTCTACAGAGTTCGACGGTTCGATCCGATCGCTGGAAACGGCTCGATTTCTCGCAAGAAGGAAAGCAGTGCTGTCGGAGGGCCAGGTTAGCGCACTTTCTCCGGCCGACTGCTGCTAGGTATCGCTGTGGGAGAATCTGCTGCGTTGACGGAACCGAGCGGAATAATTAGATTTAGAGACACCGGGACACGGAGACCGGAACAGTTTCGTAACAGCTACGCGTTCTTCGCGGAGAGTACTTTCGCCTCCACGATCAACAATTCTTTCACGACGTGTTCCCGATCGACGCAGCATCCGATTTGCGGGATAGAGTCGTCATGTTGTCGCTTCGTCCCGCGATGCGCCTGGCTTTACTAGTAATCGCGATCTTTTAAGAATGTTTCAACTACGAGATACCTGTACATTTCTCTTCGGCATATTTTATTTTATTACTTTATTCGAATTCGTCAAATTTTATTCGTAAAATTTATTCGACATTTTATTCGAAACGAGATTCGGATACGATTTTATTCGACACGCGATTCGGATGAAATCTTATTCGATACGTTATTCGGATAAAATTTCATTTGAACAATTTATTCGAAACATCTATTTGAAAACAGTTGGATTTTTGTTCCGTCCCGGCGTGTTTTGAGCGTCGGGTGAATCGTCTTCTTGACTCCTACGATTCATCCGTGATCTTTTTATATATTTTCCAAAGAGATTCTTATTCTCCTCTCCGTAAGTAAATAATAATAAATAAATAAATAATTCGTGTGATTACGATGATGTGAGAACGTTTAGACCGATCATTAGAATGTCATTGACCAAATAGAATACGTCGACTTCGATCAGACCAATCGATTTTACGGTTATCATCGGCGACGCTAATTGGAAGGAGGATGCTATATCGAATGAGGAAAATGATCGTCTATACTACTTGAACTATTAGGTGAATCATTTGATTCGATGCGACAACAATTTCTATCGGCGCCGTGATCAGAAGCTATCTCCAATAAATCACTGATAAAGCAAATCTTGAACTTCGTTATCGAAGGAGGATACAGAAGCCGATGTCTGACCAAGACTATGGTATTCCACTTCGTCTTCCTGAAGTACACTTATTATTATTATTATTATTAACATTATCATTATTACTATTATTATCATCATTACTATTGTCATTATTATTATTTCTTATTAGGCACAATAAGATAAACGTTGATCTTAAAAAAGCAGGGTGGAGGATATGCAATGTGTAGAAACAATGTGTAATAATTCGATGGATCCGCCCATCAAGTTGCCAAAAGTATCTGCCATGCGATACTTAAAAATCTTTCTTCTCTGCTTGCCAATTTTTTTCTAACTCGTCCATCGTTCTCTTCTTGTACTCCAGTGACCTATCAACTCTTCCTTTCTCTCTTGCCGTTCACTTGGATAAGCACTCCCGTTCCATCGCGCAATTTCATTGAAATTCAGTGTGTTTGTCGTTGCATAACAGTCGCGATCGTTCATCAAGGGAGAAAGGAAAACCGTTTTTCCTCGGGGAGGACAGGTCGGAAAAGCTACAATTACAGGAACGTCTAATTAGCGTCGTCAGGGTCGGCCATGCCGACGATCGCCGCGATCCATCGATCGTCCCGTAGGATTTCTGCTCGATGACCATTCGCGGGACAGGATCGTTCTTCCGTGGTGATTCTTCGGTTAATGTCACGCGTCGTGAGCATCGAATGGATGATCGTACTACTGGAATCAGGGGTTGAAAACGGTTTAGGTTCTGGTGATTGGTCTCGGTTCTGTGTGATAGATAAAAACGCCCGGTGTCCACAGTCGTAGCTTGCCACTAGTACAAATTATTACAAAGATTTATTTATTTATTCATTCATTTATTTATTACTTATTTATTCATTTATTCATTTGTTTACGAAAAGACCCTACAAAGAGATGGCAAGGGAAAACAAAATGAAAATTATGCAAATGATAATATTACCTTTTATGAAGGTTAGTGAAAATAATTACTGTACAAAGTTTGGCCGTAGAGATTGAATATTATTAATAATTTGATACAGATTGAATAACTCTTGATAAAGACTGAAATTGCGAATAATCGTCGTCTCTTCGGCATGCGTGCTGCAAGTTACGCGAGCCCGCGTATTGCACATTGCAGTCGATTTACTGATTTAGCATTCGATTAATCAACTTGTCCGCGACGTTGAAAAACGCCGACGTGTTTTGTACATGTAACTAATGTCCCCCATTTTTCCGCGTGTTTACGATGCCGGTTGAAGGAAAGCATTATGTAATTAATAAATTGCAGCGTAATTTCCACTGTCCTGATAAACCGCGACTTTATGACAGCCGCCACGATTTATGCCGGCGCTTCACAATTATTTAACGAAAATTATTTAACGTTCTATCTGAATTTTAAGTTAATTTTAAGTTTCTAGTTCAAGCCGCTAGCTATGGCTATAATATTCAAACCCATAAGACGAATAAACCTTTATTGACGTACGCTGCATCCATTTTTATAAAAATCTTATAGATGTATTTGAAATATTATGAAAATAACATATTATTATTATTATTTATTATTACGTTATATATAATTACATTATATTATTATATATATAATAATTATTATTAGCCAATATAATAATCCTTTATATATAATAATAATTATTATTATATTATATATTATTATATATTATATTATATTATTATATTATATATTATTATATATATTATATATGTATATTATATATTATATATTATATATTAATTATTATTATATATAAAGGATTATTATATTGACTGATTGTCATTCGCCGCGCAGTTGCTCAGATGATTTGCACAGAGATTTGCAAACAAGGAGTCGCGATTCCTCTGGTCAAGGTGCACGGTCGCCTTTATCGATTTTGGATCGCTCCACGCGGAATCCTACCAATTAAATTCTCGGCTCTCGACCTTCGCGATCTTCCACGATCGTGCGTGGGATCGTGTAGGGTGGTTTATGTAAGACACTGGTTTGCACGGCGTACCTCCGCGGTCCCGGCAAATTCGCGCGACCTCTTTTGCCGGTTCGATCGTTATTTTGCCCGGAGCAACGCAATTTAGTTCCTCTGGCTATTTTTTTCATGCCACTTTAAATCGTCAGATAATTACTTCCAATTAATGTTTCAACTTAATGACGATACAACTCGATTAATTTTTAAAACGGCTGGACAAACAAGACGTTATCCTGCTCGAAGATCTCTGATTGGTGCAACGCGCGCGTTTTACCACCATTCTGTCTTTTCATTTTCTGGATTGGTTAATTATTGGGTAAATCGATAATTGAATCGTCGGGAAGGCTGTCTTGTCACGTGGAAAGGTTAGACGCAACACGAATTCCACGACCTAATTGCATGTCCGTTTTTCAGTTTTTCTCGCATCGGCCAGGATTCGGGCAGATATAACGAGGAGAACAATTGAAGTTGCAAACTTCAAACGGGTTAATTTTTAAGACTAAAAGAGTTATTCAGATAACTATATTCTGCCGACTCAGATTTATCCAATAGAATTTAAAAGAACGCGAAAATTTCATCCCCTAAATGTGTACGTAGAAAATAATGTTCGGAGAGAAAATCGAGAGAGAGAGAGAGAGAGAGAGAGAGAGAGAGAGAGACAAAATTGATAATGGAATAAAGAAGATAGGCGGAAAGGATTGACTTTCTTGAAATATCGGTTGCTAAACTTGTGGTGGTTACGAACAAATGGCTTCAATTGTTTAACAAAATAGTTTGCCACATAGACCGAAGCATGTTTAGTGTTTTCTCACCGAGATACAAGCATTCATTATGTATTCCATGCAGCACTGTTAAAAAATAGTCTGACAACTACTAATAAGACTTTTAAGTCGTCGTTGGTTGTTAAGCTAATGAATCAAGTTAGTTAAATTAATTTTCATAAGATCGTCATATGACGCTATGTTAATATTATCAATCATCCAATCGGATAGTCCGTTATACCGAAAAAATGAATTTAAATTATACTAAAATGAAATTAAAATACATTTCTGTTTAGTAATTAAAATAATATCAATAAAATAGAAATGTTCACAGCGTTCTTCGAGCGAATTGTTCCGATACAAAGCCGAATGTTTATGTTGTTCGTTCGTTGATCTCGTTTCGGAACGACGCTCTCATTCGGGAGGCGTCTTCCGCGACATGTCGCAGTCGCGTTTCACGCGCTAATTACGCGTCGCTGGTCGGTACTTTGCGTCACCGTCGCCGGTTGCGTGCCGCCGCATCGTAGTTCACTTAATTAATTAGCATCGAACGGGGTTGACACTCTGATAAAGTCCAAAGTTGAGCCGGAGATTAGCGCAGGCTTTTTTCGTCCGCAATCTCGGTCGGTCTACTGCTCGTAGATTTCGCTGTTTAATGCCCTCGCTATTCTTGACGATTTGCTTAATACTAATAATAACAGTAATAATATTATTAATAATAGTAGTACTAATAATAAAAATTATATATAAAATCTAGGTCTTTGATAAACAATCCAGGTTTTCGAGGAAAACACATCTAGTATTATCGAAGATCCTTTTACGCATAAACGGGTGAGCAAACTTTTGGCGAATCTTGGCAAATCATCTCAGAAATAAATGTTTACGTAGTTCCTGCATCTTGCAATTAATGAAGACAATTTTTATTTTACATAAATATCAATATTTACTATTATAATATAATATATATTATATTATAGAATATTTTTTATATTAATTATTATTATTAGAATATTATATTATATTATTATACCAATAGTTACTATTGGTTACTATTAGTTAATATTAGTTATTATTAGGTAATATTAGTTAATATTAATTTATATCAGTTAATATTTGTTAATATTAGTTACTATTAGTAACTATTAGTCAGTGCGTGACGGCATCGCGTTCGAAGACCATGGCGGCCAGCAAAGGACCAAGAAGCGCGGAAAGCTCGGCTTCGTGGAGGGGCACCGTGACACGCTCCTCCCCCTCGTGTCTTGTCGCCCCGATTCACCGATTTTTACCTGTGCATTTAGTGCGACTCGACACACCGTTCGACCTGGTGCCAGTGCTTCCAGTCTCTCTCGTGTCTCGTTGTTTCCTCGCGAAGTCGCGTCTCCCTTTTTTCCCCTTTCTCGTCCCGCATCTTTCTCGTATTTTTCCCGTTTAGGGAACTTCGATTGCTCCCCGTCGATCGAGACGCTGATCGAAGACAGTGCTGCTGACCCAGATCGATCCCAGCGTTCGAATTCTCGCGAGATTCCCGCGGTATCGATCGCGATCCGATCCGAGTGTTCCCCGGAAGTCGAATTCACTGTGACTCGGTCCGACGATTCGTCGATTATCTGTATTCACTGTTATCAGAAGCGTTGGAACGGTATTTAAACAAGTAATAACTGGTTTTCAATCACTTCGAAGTATACAGGTGACGTTGCGATTACCTAATATTGTGTAAATCTTTTTATTTTTTTAATCGACCTGACAACGTTTTGGTCTCGCTA
This sequence comes from Megalopta genalis, assembly GCF_051020955.1. Lineage (NCBI taxonomy): Eukaryota > Metazoa > Arthropoda > Insecta > Hymenoptera > Halictidae > Megalopta > Megalopta genalis. Next base: position 3,904,037 of record NC_135027.1, read on the forward strand.
CGTTTGACATAATTTTCACCTGTTCCACGTATCACCTTGGTAAAGATGTCCATGTCGTTTTCACATCTCGGCTCAGTTATTTTAATATACACTTACCGACAAAAGTCAAGCAACTTTCCGTATCGTTAACATCTGAGTAAAATTAGATACTTTAACTAATATACGTTTTATTAAATTAAAACTACATATCACAGGTAAGCATACAACACGTTTTTTATATTGTTACGTATGTTGTTTTATTTAGCGCATACGGCAAATAAAAAAATAACGACAGCTTTGAAAAGTAGAAAGAAAATTGTTTGATATGAAAAATAAAAGAAAAGTATAATGAATTAAGAAATTATAGAAAAGTAAAATATGTCTGCCACAATATAAATCTTTACCCCGTGTTAAAAAGATTTACTATACCCAAGAATGTGCATCCGTGTAACACGTTTCGTAACTTTTGTCCTCAAGTTTATGCACAATCTTTCCGCGAAGCATCATCTTCGCGATAGTCCATACATTTTCGATTGGATTCTCATCTGACGATTGTGAAGATCACACTTGCAGCAGACTTTTATATTGTACACCCCGTTGAATTCAGAGTAACGCTCTTCTTGAACAATCTGTGTATCGCAAGGGGTGACAGAAAACCTAATCACGAAGCTAATCGCCAAGCTAATCGCGAAACCGGTCGATCAAATCGGCTCGATCTCCGAATCTTGAGTCTGTAGCCCGGCGAACCTCCGAACACCCAAGAAACGGGCGCGGGAGGGTGAAAGGCGGATTCGGTTCCATTCTCGCGTATTCTCGGTCGAAGGGTCGCGTCCATCCGAAAGCAGTTTATCGATCGGATCGTGAAATTATCATGGCATGACCCAGATGGGGTGGGGAACGGCGAACGAGTTTAGCATCGTTTCGGTTCGATCGGCGCGCAACCAACCCGAAAGTCGTGGGGTGTCTGCGGTGGTTGTCGATCCGAGGTCGTCCTCCTCCCGGGTTGTCACATGAACGACAGTGTATCCTGCGTGACGGGTGTCCCCAGAGTCTCCCAGGCGTCTCCATTTCAAAAAGGCATCGTCCGCTGGCCGTGGCAGCGCGGCGGAGCGTCTCGCGAAACCGCGACGACGGCGTGAGGACGGGCGCGCGAGCTCGATCGTAGGAAAGGGATCGACAGCTGGAAATACATGGTCGACGTAGGAAACGGAGGGGGAAACGTGTCGGATTATCCGTCGGTGGCCGATCGGACCTAGAAAGCGAGTTCTTCTAAGGTTTCCGCTGGCGCTGGAAGAAGCCACGCCGTGGACTGCGGACCCGCCGGCTCTCTGCGGCCAGAGAGAGAGACGCAAAACGCTTTGTACGTGTCCCGTGCGCTTGCTTCTCGGCCCCGGCGGACAAAACGGGCAATAGGAGAGCGAGAGGGCGCAGGAAGAAGGGGAAAGAAGAGAAGAAGAGAGAAGAACAGAAGAAAGAATCGAAGTGTGTGTCCTCTCCTTTCAACCCCCCGGGGGCTGGCCTAGGTGGTGGTGTCGTCGCGCGAGGCCTCGCGAGGATGGATCGGAAGGAGAACGCAAACGAGGGTGGCAGCTCGCCGGACACGGTGATCGGCCGGTCCTCGTCCGAGGAGGAGCGGAACAAGCACGGAGGCACCACTTCCGGCGAGTACGTGACCGTCGGCGACAGCAGCTCCAGCCTGGACACTGTGACCAGCGGCACAGCGAACCCGCCCGAGGACAAGAAGAGGAGCAGATTCGGCGCCCTGACGAGCAGCTTCCGCAAGGAGGGCGGCCTGTTCAAGATCAAGAAGAAGAGCAGGTCCGGCGAGGACGCCGCCACACCGACGGACCCGGATGCTGAAGAGAAAGGTTCATAGCTCGCGATCGTCCAGTGACTAATCTCATTCGCGCGATCGTTCTCACATTTCGCTCGGCAAATTTCTTCTCTGTCGTGTCCGTCGGAATTAAGGTAGTGGAGCCGGTTACTGTGGGCATAATCAACTTTACATTTATCAAATAAGACGTATTACATTTTTCTGTTCGTAAATAAACGAGATAAGAGAATAGAAAAATTTAATATATCCTATTCGATAAATATAATTATATATAGTTATATTATACACAATTATATATATTATAATTATATATAATTATAGAAAACAGACGGAACGTACAGAAATTGGTCACACTTGAAATAATTTCGAAAGAACACGATTCAGTCCCGAACAATTAAAATTAACCTTGACATAACCTCGACGGTCAGACCGTGAAAGCCTCAGATTTGTGATTTTTGTGATCCACCGGTTCATTTGAAGCTCTTCGCGACGGCAACCAGTGTCCAAGCTACTTCCGACGCACCGGTGCGTCGTCCACCACGAATGTGTTCAGAGGGGCCTTCGGTGTTTCGCCGTCCGAATCCGGATTTCATTGTTCCGTTGTTTTGAATGCCGCGACACTTGACCCGTGACCGATCGATCCCTCGCGACCCAGAATCCGTCAAGAGATTCTTCGAGACTCGAGGTCGTCTTAATAGGTCCCGGCTATCTCGACGGTTGCGGGTGCTCGTTAATTGCGATTCGATTCGCGACAGTCGATTGTTCTCCACCTAGCCAATTAAATCGAGCCTCGGTCTTCTTCAAAGTCCCTCGACAGGGTCCAGATCCTCTGAAACTCCACGCGATCCACCCACGAACCCTCCCTTAAGCTGCGGACACTCTAGCAAGCAACTTGCGACATTTTTCCCCGAGGGTAGGCCGTTGCGAGCGAGTTCGAGTCGCTGGCCGCTGTCTCAGAGGCGTTTCAACGCGGAGCTGAGCAAAAAGTAATCCGATTAATGATCAACGATTAGAACTCGTTAGTTATTATAACTTTTTTTTTGTAATAATTGGGCAAAGAGTAACCTCATTAATAATTAACGATTAGTTAACTCGATAGTTATTATAAATTGTTATAAATTAGCTTTAATAACTAACAAATTGTAATCGTGTTAATCATGCATTTCTTGCACGATAGCTTCTTTTCGTCTTTAATTTCTCGATTCTTTCCTACTTATGCTCTTTCCATTTACACTAATCTTATTTGTCTTTGTTTTAACAATCGTACACTGTATTATTCTCTATTATTGTATCCATTTTTCACTTTATCTAATCATCTCGATCGCTCGATTTATCTTCTATTGTTCCTTTTTATCACTTCTCCCTATTCTTTTTTTCTTTTTAACATACTACTTGTGCTACATATTGTCATATTGTTGCCGCATAAGGACTCTCGTCGATCAAATAAACATTATTATCATCATCGATCAGATTACTTTCTGCCATGTTCCGACGTTCGCTTGCTAGCGTATTCGGAGCTCCGGCTCCTGAAACCACGACAGACCCCCCTCCGAGTACCCTAAGCTACCTAAACCCCGTCCGAGAATTCTTGGCCGTCTGACGGGAGATCGTCTGCCGACACAGAGACGGGTCGCAAGAGGAGTCCGGATGCGGAGGAGGACGATCAGAAGGATGTCGGCTCGGCCTCGACCTTGAAGAAGAAGAAGAAGAAGTCGCACTCGCTGGTGCGCAAGCTGAGCCTGAACAAGTTCCGTCTGTCGGCCGCGGAGCAGGAACCGCGGCACACGCCCGAGGGTGGTGACAGCAGCCGATCCCAGAGCCAATCGTCGCAGGAATCGCCTAGCCTCTCGGACAGCCCGTCGAGGATCGGAGCACGGAAGGGGCACGGGATCGAGAGGCTTGGTCACCAGCGCGACAACAACGAGTCAGCGGGGCCACGTGACGACGTCGCCGTCGCCGTCGCCGTCGCAGCCAACGTCACCGTGGAGAAGGGGGACGCCAGGAAACCGGAGAAGCTCGCGGAGAAACCGGTGACCACCGTCACCGTAGTGCAACGCAAGTCGCCGTCGCTGACCATCAGGAGCTTCTCGAAGACTGCGCAGCACGGTGAGCCATCCAGGAGGCGGCCGGTCTCAGCCTCCAGCTTCTTCTTCGAACCTCTCTTCTTCGCTCTCTAATTCATGATCGAGAGACCATTCGGCCTCTTTTAGTCCCTCACCACGTTCCCTCGATCATCCGCTTCTGGCTCGAGTTGACGGTAGCTAGGCCTCTTCGTACTCCCCTCGTTTCCCTCGTTTAGCCTTTCGGTCGCATTTCTTTCTTTGTTTTCGGTAATTATTTATTGTACTTTAGCGGCTTTTCTGACTTCTGACGATTCCATTTTAAAACGCGATTACTTTCTTAAAACTGGACTAAACGGTTTGAACCTTGTGGAGGTTTTACGGGGACTAGTTCGTCGTACAATGGCTAAAATACTTTTTTTCAAATTTTGTATTGAATAAATAATAGTCTCGTTGCTTATTTCTCCTATCCTTTTCGAACTTTCTAATTATCAGACCTTACAGAATTGTTATAATTACCTTCCGGAACTTTAGCAAACTACGTCAAACTGGTTAGGTACACAGTAAATTCTCCCTAATTGACGCTTAGCCTGTACACAAAAACGAACAATTTGTGAAGGGGCGATGTGATTATTCGAACGTTGCGCCTTCTTTTTACAATTATTGACAATCGGTAACTATAAAGACGAGCCGCAAGACTCGAACAATCGTATCTCCTCTTCCCAAATTGTCCATTTTTGTGCACAATCCGAGCGTCAATTAGAGAGACATTATTGTATTTCGCTCAGGTACACGGAGCTCTTTTGGTCGGTGCTAAGAAAATTATCGAAAATTCGAGCCATTTAATGGAGTTTCGAAGAAGTTATTGCATTTTAAAAGGTGTTAATACAGGGACAGTACTTTCCCGACCTCCCTGGATTTAAAGACGCCGACGCAAGCATCGCCCATCCTCTCCCATTAGAGAACCTCTGAAAATTCTACTCGCAGTAGCTTTGCGATGTACAGAAACTTTCGAGAAAAGTTCGTTAGGATGCTTTTAGGATTCGTTAGGTCGTTTGCCTAATCCCTTTTCGTATTTACCGCTGCAACATACGATTCCTGCGGCGACAGAATCGCTTTCCGGTTCCTCGCGTAATCGACCGTTTCGGTTGCCACCAGATCGCTCCACTTCGTTTTAACCATTCTAATCTGTTGGTACCGGCTAGACTAACCATCTTGCACGCTACCGCCGATTCCCGATGAACCCGGCCGTGTTTCGCTTAGATACTCCGGACCGCGAGAAGTCCGACAAGGAGTCCGGACACTGCAGCTCGACGCTGCCCTACGCGATCTCGAAATGGCCGGAGCAGAAGCCCGGTAAATCGGGGGAGAGGAAGTCATTGTTGAGCTCGAAATCGGAATCGGACTCCGGGATCCACACGAAGTCGCCGCCGCACGAGGTCCGCCGCAAGCTCTCGTTGCTCGAGGAGAAACGCGCTATTTTCCAGCGACGGCTGTTCGAGTCCACCCGCGACTCCGAATCTGGTGAAACGGTGATCGCCGTCGACCTGAACGACGAGGAGAAACGGAAGCAGAGCTCGCGCCGCGAGGACACCACGAAGAAAAAGGCCAGACACATCAGCGTGAACAAGTTCGACACGTTCTCGACGTTCGAGGGCACGTTCGACGACGAGACCGGGGTCGGTTACCTGGCCGGCATCGAGGAGGGCTACACCGAGAGCTACAATCGTCAGAACGACCTGTACCCGGTGCATCCGGTGCATCAGATGCATCCGGCAGCCATGGGGCCCATGGCCGACAGCGCGGAGACGAGCAAAGGGATCATCCAGGACAGCACGGTGAGCACCGTCTCGATGACTCGCCTTAGTGCTTTCTGTTCCCACTTCTTTGTAGTTCTTTTAGCGATTTATTCGAATCCCGTCGCGCTGAACCTTCTGCTCGTTTCTCGAGTGTTATGGTTTCCAGTAACTGGGCCGAGTCCGAGCTCCGTTACAGGTGAATTTAGAAAATAAGAATTGTACAGAATAATTTTTCACTATTTAACAAGCTCTGTTATCTTATAGTGTAATCTTTTTCACAGATTGTACACTGTTTTCTTTTTTTAAATAGAACCGCATATATTTTTGCAGGTACAGTAATGTCTCCCTAACTGACGCACAGATTGTGCACAAAAATGGACAATTTGGGAGAAGGAGATACGATTATTCGAGCCTCGTTGCTCGTTTTTTATAGTCGTTGACAATTCGTAACTATAAAAACGATCCGTAAGGCTCGAATAATCGTATCCCCTCTTCCCATATTCCATAGTCCATTTTTGTGCACAATCTGAGCGTCAGTTAGGGAGACATTACTGCAAGTCGAGAACGTTGTCGGTGAAACAGAATTAGGGGGTACAATGCAAAAGAAATCAACGTCTCCCGAGATATTTCAAATTTCATATAATTTTCTACGTCGAACCTTCGCGATTAATTCCTTTGGTACTTTTTTATCAAGAATGTTCCAGAGAATCGATCTACCTGCAAAAAGATATGCAGCTCTATATAAATAAACAAGTTGCGAAAAAAATCGTACCATGGGACAGTACAGTTTGTTAAACTGCGCGAATTCTTTCTGCATAAATTTCGTCTAAATTCGACTGGAACAGACAGCTACAGCTCGGCCCAACAACTAGAATCACCCTATGTTACATTTCCTTTTCATTTTCTCGAGGGTGAAGGTGTTTCTGCAGCGACCGCATCATTTCCAGGATCGCTGTTCTATTCCCGCTTTTATAATTGATTTCAGCGATCCGTTCGCGTAGCGTTTCGCTAGTTTCTTCGATTCCCGTTTGACACGCCGATCGGCCTGGGACTTGGGCGCAGTCGGAGTCCCAGGGTGGCTTCGGAATCTCATTAAAGCAACGACCTAGATAAAACACACACATTTTCCGTTAGATCTGTTATGCGTAGCCCCCGTCCCGCAGATCTGTTTCCACCTGGTCACGAGACTCCAGCCAAGTTCACGGCGGAGCTTATCGCGGCCTGCTTGAGTAATGCGTGCATGAAAATTCACTTGAAAAGCGTCATTTCGAGGAGCGGTTTGCGTAACGCGCCTCGCTAATGCATCGTTTACCTCGACAATGGGCGGAGATAAAGATCGAACCTCGACGAGGCTTTAAAAAGACTGCCGACGAGGCTTTGCTATCGAAGCGTGAACGATCAGATCGATCGAAACGTGTGTCGCCATTTCGTTCGATCGCGGAATCGATCGCCACGCAGCACGGGGAGAACTCGACACCCGGCCGCCGATTTTTCTCCGTATCCACTTGCTACTCGATCGGCAGTCTCGTTGCGCAACCGGCAAACCGGCGCGACACGGCAGTTTTGCCAGTCGTTCGCGGGCTGAATTTCAAAACCGTCGCGGGACGGTTGTAATTCCATGACGCAGAATCGATGGACGCGTCTCTGCGGTCCCGGTTTGTGGTCCTACGACACGCTTCCTTCTCTCTCTTTCTCTCTCGCCCTCTCTTTCTCTCTCTCTCTCTCTCTCTCTCTCTCTTTTTCTTCCTCCCGCTCTTTCGCTCTGTCCCTCGCGCCTCGAACTTTTTCGCGACGGTCCGGCGACGAGTTTCGTGTTACTGTTTTGCACTACACGCGTGCTCTATCTTCTCCCCTGTCCGCGGAGAAGCTTAATTGGCCGACGTCTCGAGAGGAAAACGCGGCGCGAGCAACGCTCCCCCGGGCTCGAGACATTTATTGTTAGGGGACCCAAGAAGCGAGCTAAGTGCAACGAGCTCGGGTCGTTACAGAACCTGGGAGACGGCGGATCTTCGCCGAGGGTAAACGGCTCGGTAAAACAATAGAACACCCCCCTTTGTCGCGCGAACCAACATTTTAGAGACACGGGTCCGAGAAGACGGGGGGTTATTCTGCACTGCAGTTCGACCATTCATTGTCGCCAGATTCGATCGTTTCGCGGTGTTCGAAATTCTGCTGCGATTGTTTCTCAACGAATGCGGCACGAAAATCGTCGTTGCGTATCACACACATACATATATTATATTACTTCCTTGTTCTGCTGTTTTTATTATTTATTTATTTACTCGTTCTTTATATCTCTTTTAATATATGATTTTTTACTGCACACTATGTATCATCCATTCTTTCACGTTCACGATAATAAACTATTGTTGTTATTATTATTATTATTATAAAAACTGTTGTCCAAACAGTTTGCTTCGTTATCGACCGGCACGCGCAATGCGGAAAACTGTTTCCAACAAAATAGCAGAGTATTTTGTAAATTATGACTGCAATTTGCAATGTGGGACAAGCTAATATTTCAGTCGCGACTGAGAATGGCAAAGTACACGCGAATCGAGCGAATTTATATCGTTTCGAAATGCTCGATCACGGCGGATTGAAGATCAATCGATATCGGAGACTTTTATTTATTCGTTTATGTATTTATTTATACATATATGTACGGTTTATAGATCGCTTAGTGTACCAAAACTATTAAAAATTACACAACAATTATGCAAAAATTGTACATTGTACAAAAGGCATAAATTTTACAAATAATATACATTATACAAAAAATGATACATTACGCAAAAATTATACAGAGCTTCTACAGAACCATCATAGGATCATAATAGTTGTACATTAAATTTCTTCAAGTGTACAAACCAAAAACTCACCGATCCACGCTTATGCACTGTAACGAAAATTCTATTCAAACAATTGAATCGGCCATAGTTCGTTCTACGAAGCTCTCGTCTTCACGAAGAATATTGTCTTAGGGCAGCTCAGGAAGTATTCAAGCTGAAATGGGGTAAGTTGCCTGGACTATACAAACAATCATTTAACGCCATAAACGCAAACAATAATTAATTAAAATACGTAGATTTACGATGCACAATTTACCATTGCTACTTATGATAGAAACAAAACGCTTCGAATCGCGCGTCAGTTTCTCCATTTGTGGCGCGTCACTCGGGCCGATTGTCGCGATTCGTCGGACACAAATCATGCGTACGGTGCCCCAAAGCCGACGATCTCGAGTTGTTTGCTCGTGATTCTGGGTCGGTCCCTCGGACTGAGTCATTTCTGTGGTGCGCGTTATCCGGTTCGGATCCAACGGGCAAGATCGCGCGCCGATCCTCGCACACCGTCCTGAACCATGGAGACCGAGGGAAACTTCTGGAAAAACTTCGAGCTGAACTTCGACAAGCTGATGGTTTACCCGAAAAAGTGGACGCGGTGCAGGGTTCGTTCGCCAGTCATTTTTCTCCCGGAACTTTCACCGGAGGTTCTTCGCTGCTTTCGCCGCGCGCGGGCTATTGTTTTCGATACACGAAGTGCGCGGCTGCATCGAATATCGAAGTCGAGACGGATCCGACGAACTTGCGACGAACTGTCGTCGATAAACTTTCCGACGGAAGCGAACGCCGCCGAGGTCGCGGGAACGCGTGTGATCTATAAATCTCCATTTCGGGATTGAATGGATTCGATTGTTCCTCACGGAAATGATGGGTGTCGCGGTGAAACTGCGATTCGAGCAGTGGAAAAATTGCGATTGCATCACCGATAGCGCGAGGGTTCATAATTTTCCGTGATCGATCGGTTTCCCGACGCGACTTTTGTCAACGGTAATAATCGTTATTGTTCTTGTCCGGGGCGCGATAAGATAACGAGCAATTGCCCCGTAGGAGAACGACGAAACGCGGAATCGCCGGCCGATAATTACCGTACACATTTAGAAACCTAGAGCGCATTAATTAGATAAACCGTACGGTAAATACATTTACGGAGACGTTGCACTTTCGATCGTTTATTCCGTGCGAATAGACGATAACGCGAGCCAGGAATAAACGGGGGGAATAGTCAACCGGCGATATCGAGGACTGTTCATGCTATTTCGGGGAAAATTTCATCGAGTCGTTGCAGGCGATTCGTCGTAGTGCTCGATGGATGCTGTTGCCAGAGAAGTAGCGGGCGACTAACGATGTCCTTTTCTCTTGCAGTCGTCGCAGAACAATGCGCCGAATGCCGGAATAGGCGAGAAACGCGAGCACCTGTACAAGATCCTGGTGATCGGCGAGCTCGGCGCCGGGAAGACGTCCATCATCAAGAGATACGTCCACCAGTTCTTCTCGCAGCATTATCGCGCGACGATCGGCGTCGACTTCGCGCTGAAAGTCTTGAACTGGGACCCCCACACGATTATCAGGCTGCAGCTATGGGACATCGCAGGTCAGTCAATGATCCAAGACCCGTGCGAAAACAAGCGCACGCGCGCGCGCGCCCTCGCGATCCCATAAATTCACGCGAGGACGCGTTTCGTTACGTTACGACCGCGGCTCATTCGGCAGAGAGTTTTCTGAAGCTGTGTTTTTCGGTTTTTCAGGTCAAGAGAGGTTCGGCAACATGACCAGAGTGTACTACAAGGAGGCGGTGGGTGCGTTCATAGTGTTCGACGTGACGCGGAGCGCGACCCTCGACGCGGTCGTGAAATGGAAACAGGATCTGGACTCGAAGGTGCAGCTGCCCGATGGTTCCGCGATTCCCTGCGTCCTCCTGGCGAACAAGTGCGACCAGCAAAGGGAGGGTCTGGTCAACTCGCCCCAAAAGATGGAGGAGTACTGCAAGGAGAAGAACTTCGCCGGTTGGTTCGAGACGTCCGCTAAGGAGAACATCAACATCGAGGAAGCGGCGAGATTCCTCGTCAGTAAAGTGAGTAGACCTTTTTAACGTTAAAGTTAGAAACGCGGAGTCGGGCATATTTTATTCGAATAACGAACACTATTTTATCCGTGGAATTTGTTCGATATATTGTTATAATCTTATTCGTAGAATTTATTCGATATATTTTATTCGAATACAACTTTGTTCATAAAATTTATTCGATATATTATCCGAATAAAATTTTATTAGATTATAATTATATTATATTTAATTATAATTACTGAGAATTTATTCGATATAATGCCCAACTCAAAAGAGATTTTCGTCGCTATCTCGTGCAGCTATTTGCATCCTGATCGCGATTAACTGTCCGTCACGTCCCCGGGATTTGTCTGTGACGTTGTTTGCGGCGATCGTCTTAACGACGGAGGTTTCAGTTCGCGGGAGATAATTCCTGACTGTCTCTCCGTGCTGTCGTCACGCAGGTGGCAGAGTCGATTGCCTATTCTTTCGATATCCCTTGTACAGATGAATGATACTACTTTCTTTCTCCGAGCATGTTTATTACGTTACCAGTGTGCCGCTTCTCGCGCTGCCGGATTAATTTACAGGTTAGCCAACCAGGGGCTTCGCGTGCCGGTATGATTTCGATACCCGGTATTATTCGAGCAAAACTATACCGTAACCGATATATAACATCGAAATATCAATACCTATTCTATCGAGATTTAATTTAAATATTAGCAATCGATAGCTCTTAAACACCGGCCGATCCTCGTGGAAGAATTTCGCCGAACGCTATACGGCCGATTTAACTCTTTGAATCGTGTCTTTGTCGATGTTAATAATTACAAAGAATTGATCGAGTTCTCTTTTTCGCTTGATTAATTATTTTGTATCATTGCGAGTCATCTCATATTTTAGGATTATGATTACCATAGCAGCAAGAGCTCGCACTCGCGTAAAATTAAGTCAAATTAAATTAAATTAACTCAACTTAAGTTAAATTAAATTAAATTAAATTAAGTTAGATTAAATTAGATTAAATTCCATCGCGGTGTCTCGAACGAGAATCGAATCGAATCGAACGTTTCGTTTCAGATACTGCAGAACGACCAGCTGATGAAGGGGAACGGATCGCAGTTCCAGACCGACGGCGAGCGGTTCGCGTTAAACCAGTCGCCGACGAGTACGAAGAAGTCCTGTTCCTGCTGACGAATCGGCAAGCCACCGATAGCAGCAGGATCCGCACGGTCCGTTATCGTCGTCCCTTCGTCGTCGTATTGCCGTCGGTGCAACGACACACGAGCTCCGTTCCGTTTGGTCCTCGCCTCGGCAACCGGATCCCGCATCGATCCTCGACTCATTTCTCACGCTCGTCTTCCCTTCGAGAACGTTTCTGTTAGCCCTTTGTACATACCCGCTGCACGAAACTCTTGGACGCTGATCCGGACAGCAGAAAGTTAGGTGTACAGATCCGATGTGGCTCTACCGAGCGGGATCGAAGACGAACAGGGGCCAGAGCGACCCTGTCTAGCACTTCGCCGATGGTCCACGGCCAAGATCAGCATGTTTTTACGCCGTAGCTCCTCCCGCGAAGCTGAAACTCGCTCGGTAAGCCTATAGGATCCACGGGGAGGAGCAAATTAGCAAGCTCCGACGCGGCCAGCACCGACGAAAGCCTGGAAGGACGAGAAGATTAGCGATTTTTTCAAGTTTAGAATCATCGAGATTAACGCGCGGCTCTGACAACTTCGATCCTCGATTCCCCTCTGCTCCTTGACACCAGTGTTTCCAGGAAATTGATGGCGCGCGGGGCTCCCTGAACGTTGCAACCCCCGCAATCGTCCATAAGCTCCCTTTTTCCCCGCCGTCCTCCACCCGGAGAGTCTCGGATAGCAGGACACCGAAGTGGCGAGGATGCGTCGTGGCCAGAAAGCTGACCTACGCAACGTCACGTGACGATCCAGTGCTGCTACGTATCCCCTCCATCACTCCAACTTCAGTTTGTCGACGATTACGGGGCACGGGCTAAGTGGAGGGCAAAGAGATTCCCCTCGCGCCATCAATTCTCTGGCAACGCTGCTCGACGCCTTCTCCGACACTTTCGCCGGAAACCATGAGCGGTCCGCTTCGAACATCGGAGCATGGACGCGTTAGGTTCGAGTTCCGGTGTCGGGGTAAACCGACACATTGCCCGCAACATTCCTAGAGCAAAGAAAGACTCTTTTGTACTTCGAGTCCCGACCTGCTGCCATCGCAATTCCATTTCCACGTCGGCTTGGATACTCCAAGCGAGATCGACACCGCGCGGACGATTCCGTGTACAATCCCGGAAGATTTCGACCTTTTTTCTATTGTTCACGCGAGGAAAGTAAACATAGAGATAAGACGGAACGACGAAACGGTAGTTAACAGGTTGTCGACTATCGATCGCGTACGTTACTAATAAATCTAGGTTACGCAACTAAGCTCGAACGAACGGGGAATCCGTCCGTGACGACGGTGTGCAAACCGCGACTCGTCGGCGGCTGTGACGACTCAACGACAGAACCCTTTTGTACTCGACAATCCGGCCAGCCGATCGCCGACGAAACCGCGCATTCCGCTCCTCGGGTGTTAGCAATCGTTTACGTTTATTAAGCTCGCGTATGTTCGCGAACGCTTACAGTTCGCGCTGCCACGTATTCCGTGTCTTCGAAATTGTCTATAGGTATTATACATATACATATATATATATAATGTAATTATACATAAGAGACATATTATATATATATACATATAATTTATAGTAAATTACTTGAAAGTCAATATATTATTAAATTGCAAAGCTGCGGACGTTCCTTGCCTCGCGGCGATCCCGTCGGTGTCCTGAATTTTTACTGGTTACTTCGAGAGAGAAGATATCCTCGGGGAAAATATCCTTGCGGTCTAACAGCAGCGATGGGTGCGAAAGGGCCTGTTTACAAAACTTTTTAATCGCGCGTCCTCCAGTGAATAATCTCTCACGAAATAATGCTTGATTAACCGCGACGTTAGCGTAACATGTCGCATAGTATTCGAAGCATCGAATGGCGAAGTCTCGAAGAGAAGTTGGCGGAACAATGGGCGGAGCTTCGCTGCACGTTCCACGCCTACGCGTGGTATTTTTTAATCGCGCACCCTTCGGGCGATAATTTCGCACGAATAATTCCTTGATGCGCCAAGACGCCTGGCATATAACAGGTCGCGTAGCAGTAGTGGTGTAGGAATATAGCGGAACTTGGTTTTTTTATTATCATAGTTTATTTAAATATCAAGATGACAGACAAGTGTTGCGTAAATTTGATAATGTCGGTGTAGCGTCAGTAAACAGCTTCCTTGCGGCTTCTGTGCCGAATGATTAGGAAACCGGCGAAATGACTGACGGCGAATATCACCAGCAGGCCGACCAGATCCGTCACGTAGTGGTTCGGTAGGTAACCATACTTCTCGAGGACTTCGAGACCGCTCGATATGCAGGGCTCTTCCGGGTCTGCGGAGCAATCTTCGAGAACACAGAGTCGGCATGAGAAGCAGACTTTTCGGAATTCTTTCCTGTATTCTCGGCGAAAAGAAGCATACCTATATGATGGATCAGCAACCACTGCGTCAAGGAAACCGCTTCCAGACCGTAGTAGAACTGGGACAGGTACTTTAACCACGCGGTTCCTGGCGCCAGGTGTCTGTCGAACAATCGTTGATAGCGATTCGAAATTTAGATGCAATTTAACCAGTCAGCTGCCTTTGACGAGTCATCAAGAAACGACAATATTTTCTGTTATGACTAGGGGTTTTTGAACAATTAGAAAGTACCGTTGCATTAGTTTCACAAGCCACTAATATTATTAAGAAAATAAATAAATGTGCACGCAGCTATTGTGTTGTACAATTAATGTAGACAATTTTTATTTATGCTGTTCGAATTGCAAATACATTCGTAAATTTTCGGACGTGAATATTTGGAGGCCGAGACGAAATAAAACGGACAAATAGAAAAATATAAATAATTATCATGAAGAAACTGTACGTATAGTATATCAGGGATAGCGTACTCGCGATCTGTTACATTTTGCGACACATTTTATGTACACGCTTTTCGAAGATGTCGCAACAGCTAACTGGTTAAGACAGTTTCTACTTACCCGAGATCCAGATAGATCCCGCAGAACATTAGGCCAAGGAAGTCGATCGGCACGGAGAACAAAGAGGCCGTGTCCACCGATTTGAATGACGCCGATATAAGCAGACCTGTTTCATTATGGATCACGTTAGATCACCGGTGAATAGAGATAAGAATGTTTTTATGCGATAGATCGCGAAATGGTTACAGAGCAAACGGAGTTGTATGAAGGTTGAACATGGAATCGAAAGCGTGCGGGCCTCGCAAGGCGGTGGCTGGGACAACGCTGACCCAAAGTATTCAAATTTATTCACTTAATTATCGAATTTTCGGCAATTAAAGGAAACACAAATTGCTGTCGCGTTAGGAACGACACAAGAAGGGCTATAACAAGTCTACGAGAAATATCTTCGAATGCATGTTTGAAAAAATTGCTGAATGAAGCACAGAATTGTTCTACACATCGTCAACAATACAGAGTTTAACCGAGGAAGCGTTATAGTAGTTTGCGAGTCCTCACCGAGAGCGGACGCGGAAATGGCGCAGAATACTACTGGCAGTGTGAAGTAGATGAATCCTAAGAATCCACCGTTCAATCCAGTGATATTGTATATCAGAACCGAGTAGAGCAGCGGCTGAAATATCGCTCCGGGCATCTAGAAACGTTAGTGCAAACTGTGTAGCTAAAAAGCTTTCTATTCGAATGCGCTAAAATACTTCGATCTGAACTGGTAGAATTTCGATCGATACGGTTGATGGAATAGCGTTTGGAATCGACTGAGTACAATCGGAACGAGGTTTATGAAATGAGGCGTCGGTAGACTCGGCTTAGCTCATCAATTGGTCGTCTCTCTCTTTCTCTCTCTCTCTTGCTCTCTCTCTCTCTCTTACCAGAACCACCACTTTGCTGATGTAATACGGCGCTGGCCCGTAAAGTCCGCCGGCGATGTCGCGCAGCAGCAGCGGCAACTCTTGCGGGAACGTGTAGAAGACGGCGTAATTAAAGGTGAACACGGTCTCGACGACCACCAGGTACAACAGACCCTGCATGTTCTGTATCCCGCCCTGGTTCATCCGTTTCGCCGTGATGCCAACGTACGGCGACGCGATCACCAGGCCTATCAGCTTCAACCCACACGTTTGTCGGGTTTTCGAAAATTCGTCTTCGAGGTGCAGTAATGTCTCTCTAATCGACGCTCGGATTGTCCAGAAAAATGGACAATTTGGGAAGAGGAGATGCGATTATTCGAGCCTTGCGGTTCGTTTTCATAGTTACGAATTGTCAAGAAATATAAAAACGAGCTGCGAGGCTCGAATAATCGTATCTTCTCTTCCCAAATTATTCATTTTAGTGGATAATCTGAGCGTCAGTAAGGGAGACATTACTGTACAACAATGTCTCTCTAATTAACGCTCAGATTGTCCATAAAAATGGACATTTTGGGAAGAGGAGATGCGATTATTCGAGCCTTGCGGTTCGTTTTCATAGTTACGAATTGTCAAGAAATATAAAAACGAGCTGCGAGGCTCGAATAATCGTATCTCCTCTTCCCAAATTATTCATTTTAGTGGATAATCTGAGCGTCAGTAAGGGAGACATTACTGTACAACAATGTCTCTCTAATTAACGCTCAGATTGTCCATAAAAATGGACATTTTTGGAAGAGGAGATGCGATTATTCGAGCCTTGCGGTTCGTTTTCATAGTTACGAATTGTCAAGAAATATAAAAACGAGCTGCGAGGCTCGAATAATCGTATCTCCTCTTCCCAAATTGTCCATTTTTGTGCGCAAACTGAGCGTCGATTAAGGAGACATTACTGTACAGTGAAAGCGAGGAGGTCGAAAGGGGATGATCTAAATGGTATCGAGTGTGCTTTTCTTTAATTTTGGCGACAAAGATCTGCTCAAAGTCACCAATGTGGACTAATCAGAAGCCAATCGGTGCAAGCGTATCAATCTTAAAATTCTGATAAATAAGGATTTTGCAAATTGTAAAAAAATGACAATGCCACTGATAATAGAAACCACAATTTTTATTATAATTAAATGAGAAGAAATTGAATTAATTCTTAAATCGATTCTTTCATTTTTATTCTTTTCGTATAATCTTTTTAAATTTTGTTTCGTCATTCCGCGCTCGATATAAATGCTGCTATCTATTGTTTATTTACGAAGAAGTCGATTATATTGATTTATCGACCGAAAGATCATCTGTCAAAGATGTGTTTACATCGCGTGACTCATTTTCAAAGAAACGTGATCTTACACCGATTAGCTTCTGAAACTCTCTGGTATCTCGGAAACAATGAGTCATAAAGAAATAGAATTCTACTAATTCGTCCCTTAAAATGCGAAAAAAGTTTCCTCCAGTGTTTGAGTTGTTCTATAGGTAACAATTTGTACACTGCCTCGCTTTCCTGTATACTTTCTGTATCGGATATCTGTGGAGCCTCACCAGGTAGGTGACGAATCGCAGCAGAAGCGTGGTGCTGCTTCTTTTGTAGTCGACGTAGGTCCTCCAGGTGAGCCACTCGATCTGCGTGAGAGGCAGAGCCTTTTTGAAAGCGATGGGAGCCGGCGGGACGTCGGAAAATATTAATGGCAGTGGGTTGGCGTCCGGCGTGCCGTTGCACGAATACTCGATCAGCTTCGACACGTTTTCACCGTACTTCGACTTCTCGTACTGGTCGCAGATCCAGTTCACCTGGGGAGGAGCGTACGTACCCTCAGCTCCTTGCATATATACCTCGCTGTTATTTATTATTTACCTTCTGATAGCTCTCGGTCTCTTTTCCCCGGACGATCGACAACTGAGAGACGTAGAACTCTGCGCGGTTGAAGGTCGGCGGACATCTCAGATCCAGGCTGGAAAACGAACACCGTGGTTCTCGGCGATTTCGCCAAATTTAACCCTTTCGAGGCTATCGGGACTTCAGAAATGATTTAAGATGCATCATTTGCTTTGTAATCGGACTCGATCCAGTTTTTATTATATCTTTTTATTGTATATTATAATGTAATATTTTATTATATCTGAATATTTTTTAAAACAGTGTAACTACTTTAAAATCGGATCGAACGAGTTGAATCTCTTTTTGAGGTACTAGAACGACCGGATTATTAGACAATTTGATGATTTCACGAATTGTCTAGCGAACCAGCTGTTCTATCGTCTCGATAAAATTCAAATCGTTTAGTAAAATTTTAGAAAAGTTATTTGTCCACGTATCGTATCATCATATGTATCTTTTATTTGTACGTAACAAAGGGTCTTTTACCCGTACACACGAATAAAAGCTATTATTATTGAAACCCCACTGTAAAGAGAGAATATACTGTACATAATTGAATATAATATAATATAATATGAATTAATACGTTATTGCCGAGAAAATGCATCTCGAGAGGGTTAAAGGGCGCAACGCGCGATTTCGAGATACGTGAATGGCAGCGTCGAACCTGTCGAAGAATTCAGTGGCGTCGACGGACGACCCCTGAAACGCGACCCTTCCGCCGGAAAGCAGAAGCACCTCGTGGAAAATGTCGAGCAGACCTGATGCCGGCTGATGGACCGAGCACATGACGATTTTTCCTCTGGCTGCGACCTCTCTGAGGGTTCTGACGACCGACAGAGCGCCGTAACTGTCCAGTCCTGTGGTGGGCTCGTCGCAGAACAGGATGCTGGGCTCGGTCAGCAGCTAGAAAACATTCGCTACCCTATGTCTACTTCATATTAACGCGATTAGGCAGATTCGACTCTCGAGCTTTCGGCGAAACCGTGTTCTCTACTATTCGACGGTTGCTCACTTGAACGGCCAGGGTGACTCTTCTTCTTTCTCCGCCGGACAAAGCAGACAGCCTGCTGCCCGTGCACTTTTCTAGATTCAGCTCTGCCAATACGCCGGCGATCTGCTGCTTTCGGATGTTCGAGCGAACCCTTCTGTCCATTTTCATGCAGGCCTTTCGATAACAGAGAATTTTCATAAAACTAGGGTGCTATCGATCGACTGTATTAACCTTTATGCTAGCAAGCACGTACTAAGCTGCCCGTTTACTGTGATTCCTTCAAACGATTCTTCGTGTTCTTATAAATAGACTGCGGATTTTATGCATTTTTATTTATAATTTATCGCATATTTAAATGCAAGTATATATTTAATATACAGGGTTCCCCGGAAAGAATCATCCGATTTCAAAAATTTATATTTTAAAAAATTACGCACAGAAAATTATAATTCAAACACGAATATAACGGGAAAATGTGTGAGTTTTTGTTTACAAGTGTTCAATATGACTTCCTTTCGTTACACGTATGATATCATTGCGATATGGAAGTTCTTGCCAAACACGGTGTAATGTATCTCTGGTAATTGTTTGTACAGCATCACAAATGCGTTTTTTCAGTTCATTTACACTTGTAGGTAAAGGTGGTGCAAAGACAAGATCGTTCACAAATCCCCAAAGGAAGAAGTCGCATGGGGTCAGGTCGGGTGATCTCGGAGGCCAACTGTGTAGAACCATATTATCGGATGAACTGCGACCAATCTAACGGTTTGGTAGTTCCGTGTTAAGAAAATTCCGAACCTCCAAGTGCCAATGGGGTAAAAAGTAAAACTCGCACATTTTCCCGTTATATTCGTGTTTGAATTATAATTTTCTGTGTGTAATTTTTTAAAATATAAATTTTTGAAATCGGATGATTCTTTCCGGGGAACCCTGTATATTTAAAAATTTGCATTTAAATGCATATTTATTTATAAATCATCAGATTAGATAGGAAAACATTTGAAGACTTTCACACACTATATTATTTTCAATATACTAAATTCATTAAGATATTTATATTTAACTCCCGTTTGCTGTTATTACCGATAATTTTTATCCATCATAAAAATCCGCCGTCTATTTATAATCACGGAACAATTCTGAGTGTCCATTGTTTGGACGATATTACGTTATCTTGTCGCTTCAAGATAAAGATTCGTACATGTAATCTACAATGATTTACGTATTCGATTTGCTAACGCGAGGGTTAATCGAGGGAACCAACCATGAACTCCATGTGCTCTTGAACAGTCAGCGACTCGACCGCCAGGTCCATTTGCGGAACGAATCCCGATATCCTTATCATCTGCTCCGTGTCTATCGGCTTTCCGTTCAGCAGTACCTCGCCCGTCGCACTGCCTGTCAACGAGAAATTTCGATTTTCCGTGATCGGCATTTTCCGCGGGAAGGACTTGTCATTTGTCAGCGTTAGAAGTCGGTTTAATGTGTCCCGGAATGGATGAACGTTTTAGTCGGAGAGCTCAAATAGTGTCGAAGAGCGTGAAGATTTGAAAGAGTGTATTTGATTTGGTGGGGGTATAAAGATATGGAGAGAGCGTGTTGATTCAAACGAGTATACAAATTTGAAAGAGTGTAGACAGTTTAAACAGCGTAGGCTCTTGAAAGAACATGTAGAGATTTAAAGGAACGACTGAAAGAATGCAAAAAGGATTGGAAAGAGCGTAAATATTTAAAAATGTGTTGTACATTTGAAAGAGGTATAAAGATTTTAAAGAGTGTTGAGATTCGAAAAAGAGTAGAGTATTTGACAGAATGTGAAGAGTTTAAAAAATACAGAGATTCGAAAGGGTATAAAGATTTAGATAGAGCGTACACAGAGACGAGAAAGTGTAGAGACTTGAAAGAGCGACTGAGAAAAGAAGTTTGTTTAAGTTCGGAGGGCGAGAGAGACATTTCAGCCAATTCTGTGGAAACATGTTAGAGGATGTTCGTGTGACAATGTTCGATATCGTGGTGTCTAAACGACGTATGAACCTTTGACTCGCCGGCTGATCGTCGCGAGCAACGTAGTTTTCCCAGCGCCGCTGCAAACCGAGAAGTTCGTTCAGTCGAGGAAACATTCCGTCCTGCTGGAAACAATTAACAACCCTGTGGCATACTAAGCGCCCGCAATATTTTCCGAGTCCTCGATATAATCTCTGCCTTGACAGACCTTCGACACGAAAAAGCGGCGGAACTGAAAGAGCAGAGCCGATTGGCCGCGACAATAGAAAACTTGCGAACCGGTTCGGTCCATTTGGCTCCACACGTTGGAATTACTCGAAAAATCGTTTCCCGAGAGAACGCCTTTCCCGATCGAGGTCGAAGGCGTTTCGGAAAGCCCCGGTGGAAATTACCTTGGTCCCATGATGGCCATCAGCATCCCCGAATTAACTACGCCGCTGACTGAAACGCGAAACACGGGTGATCAAGGGGATCTCTCTCGGGCTCGATCGCTGGGATCGGATCGATTCTCTAGTACCTTCTTCCAAGAGTGTGACGTATTCGGTGCGCTGCAGGCCGAACATCGCCCTTAGATCGCCGTTGCACTTTTTCTGGGTCGTGTACGAGATGTTCTTCCAAGTCAGGCACAGCTCGTTCGGCAATGTTCGCGGCAACGGGATGTACTCCACCCTCGGGTTCATCTGGAACAACGCGCACAGCTAATTCGCGCCGGGAAGAAGATTCGCGGTTATTCTTGTTTTACACCGTCGCCCGGTTCGCTGTAAGAAATTCGCGAGGACGGAACGGTTCGCGAGAAAGTTGCGACCACCTCGACGACGCGCGAACGATTGCGGAAAATTGTTTATCGCGGCGTTAATCGAACGGTTTCTGGCGATCATGGTGTTGCACTGGGCATGAATCACCCCCGTTTCGCCGACCGGATCGCGACGACGAATCTAGCCGGGAAAAGTGGGAAAAGCGCGAACGAAAGACGCGTTTGTCTGACGTCTGTCGCGCAAGCAGCCTGGTAATTACAGAGGAATTCTAGCCGGCCGTGATCATTGGAGCCCTTCCACCGCGTTGTCGCGACTGTAGGTCAGCCATGGTTGCATAAAGTGCAGATTCAACTCGCTGGCCGCCATGTTGGTCCGGCTAGCGCAATGGTTGTTTTGTTGTTTATGTAATACGACCGATCGATCGATCGGTGTCTGCCACGATTTTTCTCCGTCCTTGAGGCTCGTTTTTCGATACAAATCGGTCGATTCTCCGTTTCACGCCGGGGCTCGTGTCGACGGATCCGACGAAAAATCGGAACGGGTCACGCAAAGTTCTGTCACCTCAAACCGCAACCTTGCGCCAGGCAAAGCGCCGCGATCGATGACTGCACACGCTATTACGTTTCAAATGAAATGTACGATTCGCCATCCATCACTTACGCTAACGGTGTGGAAAAGGACCATCCCGAGGATGAGATTCGAGAACCAAGCCGACCGGCACCCGAGCATCCGAGGATCCACGAAAACAGCCGATCCTCAAACGGTTCTAATCACCTGGATCATGCCACGCGCGATCGGCGCCGAACAAACGAATCCAACCGTTTCCCGTTTGATTGCACTGCTTCCCGACGAATCTTGACGAGACCCGCCATCGATTTCTGCTCGTGGCTTTCGTTCTGCAGGCACACGCGTTACGCAACCTGCCGCGAAAAAGAACCTGCTCGGTGGTAACCGGCCACGTTTAGGCGAAACGGCCGCGAACCAGCGATTTCCCGAGGGAAACCCGGCGAGATTTGATCGGTCCGCGGAAGATCGCGTTGTTTGGGCTCGCGTCCTGGTTGTGGGACAGTGACTGGTAACCGGAGGCGAATGTTACTCACGACAATACGACACCATCGCGAGCGGTTTTGCGAGGGAAGATACGACCGTGTGTGCCTTGTACATGGAACGACGGCTACTCGTTACACAACGAAACCGTGGCGCGACGAAGAAGCTCGCAACTGGAAGGATTACGCCGCTCTGCTTCACTCGGCTCGGCTCCGCTCCGCTCCGATCCGATCCGCATCGAGTCAACGCTTTTACGCATACCGGCGCGGTTTTTACACTCTTGCCGGGCAACAGAAAGACTCTGCGATCGTTTCGCCATTGTTTTTTTAAATTTTCCTAGGGCCGGATCGTTGGCAGATGCGCGACATGCTCCTGTTATTGTTATTTTAACCCTTTGCACTCGAGTGGTAACACGGAGTCGCCCCGTTAAAAATTGTTATATCAAAATCATTTTTATATTATCAAATTTATTTATATTTTATTATACTATATTTATTATATTCTATATGAGTCACGAGACTCAATTACATATGTACAAAATGCGATAAATCGTGTAAAATGGAAATACCGTAGGTCAGAGACTCTAGTTTGGATTTCAAGTTGGAATGGCTCTTCGAGTGCAAATCATTTTCTTCACAGTTACTATGATCAGAACTTCTTCGATTATAATAATTTTCTTAAAAGAAAAAAAAAATATATATATTTTTTCTTTTAAAAAAATTATTACAATCGAAGAAGTTCTGATATATATATTTTGTTGTTGTTGTTTATTATATATTACATATTATTATATATTATTGTATATTATATAATAATATTATTATATTATTATATATTATATATATATATATATATATATATATATATATATATATATATATATATATATATATAAATAATTTAACCGTCTTTTGATTTCTTAGTTCAAGCGTACATTATAGTAAAACTAGCGAAAGATCTAAGCTAATTTAGTCTTCCTTATAGAGCTACACGCGTTAGCCGCTTTTAGTGATCGATAGGGTCAGCGTTAAACAAATTGGAATTAAATGACTTAACAGTCGGAACCTTATCGAGTCGATGCGCCGAACAGATTGCCGGATGAAAACAAACGCGTTACGATTTGGCTCGCCGGCAGACAATATTGATAAAACCGAAATGCATATTGTAAAAAACAGCACGGATACGCGGTTTCGCGGTTAACGAAAACAGCCTGGGCATGTTTCATTTATGTATGCACGCGGCCGCGGCTTCGTTGCAGTTTATTTATTCAGGGAGGGAGTCCAGGGGAGAATTATTTGATACGCGCATATCTAACAAAATGCACCCGTCGGCGAATTGTTTAACTGAAATTTGCCGTGTGTGTATATCGTTTTTGCACGTCGCGCGAGCTTTTCGCTTAGGTAAAAACGTTTTCATTATCCGCGAACGCTTGAGCAACGGTCGAAGAACAGAGACGCAAATTTCGCCATATAAGCCAGTAGAGTTTTATTCTAAACATTACGATACGTATATGCGACGTGTTTTTTCTTTCTCAAATATACTCTCGCGACACGAGTCAATATATTAGGTAAGTCATTAAGTATAAAATGCATAGATTTTATAGCAAGATTATAGAGTAAAGTGTGCATTTCCATGATCTAATAGATATCGGCTTCCCGGGCTTCTGCAGTAAAAATTAACACGTTGACTGGCGAATCACAATCCATCAAAAATCCGAAACTTCAAAATACATAGTTGAGTTAGGGAAACTAAAACTGAAAATTCGAAATCGATCAAATTAATTGCTTCTTCGATTCTATTGCACTAACACTAACAAAATGTAGCGTGTATTCTTTTATTTCGTTTATATTTTAATAGAAAAATTTAATATATGATTTATTACACCAACTACTCTATCTGCTTCCTAACAAGTATCTGTCGCTGATAAGAAAAAAAGAATTCGGTACAATTTACAAGCAGAACATTATAATTTTCTATCTCGAGCTCCAAAAGAAGCACTCCGGTATCGTGGTTGAATTTTTTCGGGGAACGAAGCAGAAATAGAGAGCATCGGAAGATTAAGATCAATGATCGGGCAATCCAGAAACGTCGACGAGTACAATGGATGAGAATCGAAGACAGAAGAGGGTGGGGGCTGATCAGGGGCAATAAAACGATGGAAATATTGGAATCTGCGCAATATGATTCCACGCGGTATCGCGAAATGAAACGAAACAATGTTTGCGTTGCGCGAACGCCGGTTCCCTTTCTCTCTCTCTCTCTCTCCGTCTCTCACTCTCTCTCTCTCTCTCTCTCTCTCTCTCTCTCTCTATCTCTCTATCTCTCTTCTTCCACATGCGCGTTTCTCTCTCGCTCTCTCTCCCTCTTTCTCTCTTTCTCTCTCGCTCTCTCTCCCTCTTTCTCTCTTTCTCTCTCGCTCTCTCTCCCTCTTTCTCTCTCTCTCTCTCTATCTCTCTTCTTCCACATGCGCGTTTCTCTCTCGCTCTCTCTCCCTCTTTCTCTCTCTCTCTCTCTCGCTCTCTCTCCCTCTTTCTCTCTTTCTCTCTCTCTCTCTCTCTCTCTCTCTCTCACTTACACACTTCCTCCACGTGTGTCTTTCTCTCTCTCTCTTTCTCTCGTTCCTATGTCCTCCCTCTCTGGTTCTCACGCCCTTTCTCCACCCCTCCAGGGTTTCGCCTCCGTCACTCTCTGTCCCACCAGCGAAGCGTCGCTCCCTCTCGGCTGGGAATCGAGGATTTGTTAATATCGAGCGCCTAGCTAGTACCGTGCCAAAATGGCCGACGTTTAGTCGTTCTTTAGTTCAGGTTTAGCCGAGCTTCGCGGAGTATCGCGCCTCGCCGTAGTCCACGACTTCCGGTTTTCCTCGGGTCGAATCGTTCGCCCACGCACCTCGCGGTCGTTCAAAAAATGCACGCGAAGCTACCCCGCGAAAGCTCTTAATCCAGTACTGGCCTCTTTTTCCTTACCGTTATAGCTCTTCTCTTTCACCCCGGTTCACCCCCTGTTTCGCCCGTTTTGCCCGTTTAGTTCGCTGCCCCAACCGCAATCGATTCGCAGAGCGATCCGAAAGTTCGAGCCATTAACCGTGCACAATCCACGGAACTGTTGTACCGCGGTCATTATTATTTGTCTGCACGCAGGTCTCCCGTGTTTCTTTTTCCTTAATCAACCCCTCTCGCAACCTCCCTCGAGAACTTCTCGAACGGGAGCGAAACACAGATTCACTTCTCGAGAGAGGAAGTTCGCCGAGCATCGGAAGTTGAAAGTGTTGTTCCTCCGGCGAAAGTTCACGAGCGCGATTCAATTTTTATTCGATCAATCGAGTCGGCCGCAGCCCTGCATCGCAGTGCAAATGGAATAGCGCGCGTGAAACGTCGGTAACGATTGTTCCGAATGAACGACGATGTTAGGAAACGGAGGAAATCGTCCGAGAGTGATCGAACCTCGGCGGCCATGGATCCAAACCCCTGATAGGGGGGGGATCAGATTTGTTCTCTCCTAGATCGTTCGATCATCCCCGCCGTGAACACTGTGTCTGTACATGAAACGTGTCGGCGTCGGTAAAACAGTTTTTAATCCCCTTGCGCTGTAATATCGCGTCCGACTTGTTACGAATACCTCGAACGGATTGCGCTAAGTATGAAAGCTAGTCGTCCGTTTTGAATCGAAATAACATTCGATTTCTCTGCTATCGATATTTGGCTATTACAATTGATCTGGACGTAAGACTAATGTCAATTTCCATCCTCCCTCTCTCCCTATGAATTAATGAAATTTATAAAAGGAATCGTAGTGCACGCGGTTAATCATCGATCAACCGTTGGCTGTTGGATTAACATAGACGGAAAGTCTGTCGGATCTTTCTCGATTAGGTAAAGGAGAGACATCGCACTGTTTCGGTCGCGCTTTAAACACTCTCGAACCGCATTGTACACTCCTCGCTAAAACCAGGCCGGATGATTATCGTTTAATTCGTTTATTCGCGGGTAAAATCCTTTGGTATCAAAGAAAGGTAGCACGTAGAGAAAAACAAAAGAAAATATTATCGCTTGTAGAGGTTAGTAAAACGATTATTGTACGATACGCTGCAACGATAGTTTTAGACTTCCTAGAAATTGTTCAACTATATCTGTTTTCTCGTGTGTACACAGTTAGCATGATTAATCGTTCTATTTATACAATTTCGAGATCCGTACGCTGCGAGATGGCGTACAAAACGTATAATAATCTGCGATTTCTTAGATGTCTGGTGTTCGAAGATTTGTATTTTTAAGCGAGTTTTTATAGGATCGAAATTCACGGTCAAGTCTTATTTACGCGATTAGCGTTTCAAGAAAAATCTCGAGAACCAACTACGAACCTAGGTGGCGCTTTAAGATCATGCTTAAGACGGTCTTATAAATTAGACTCGACTACAAATATGGCCGATGGTCACGTGAGTTAAATACGATCCTCGGAAAGAACCGCGCAGGACACATTATGATACGAGATCTGTCCCAAAAGTATCCGACCTCTTCTTGTATTTTAACACATATCTATTCCGGGGTAATTTTCACTGCGTCACCTTCGAAATAGTTTCCTTCCGACGCTATAATACTCTTCCAGCAGTCGATCCACTTCTGGAAGAAGTGGTCCTGGAAGTTCTTTTTTTTATGGTTAGCAGCCGTTGCGTCGCGTTTCGTTTCATCGTTTTGTCGTCGTCGAATCGTCGGCCTTTCAACGGTTTTTTTTCAGTTTTAGAAGTAACCAAAAATCACGCGGTGCTAGATCGCGGACCGTACGAAAGTTACCGAAGCCGATGAATGCCATATTTTCTCCCCGAACAGGTGCGACCAAGTTTTTGGCAGAATTCGATACAAATTCGACGACTCGCCATCGTGTAATGCGACGTTCATGTTCGAATTGAATGTTCGAGGAATGAATGACTGCGTGTTGCAGTCGCCTGGACAGTGATCCCGTTGATCGGTAAGGGTACTCATATAGTGCCCCGTACCTGCTTCTTACAATTGAATATTCAAGGACAGAATTATGTACATGCACAGGTCGGATACTTGTGGAACCTCGTAGACTGAGCAGTTTGTCTACAGAATTCGAAGGGGTAAGATCAAACGCAGTTCGGAGAAGTTATCGGGATCCATCGATCGCGCCGAAGCAGAAGAGTGGAAGAAGAGTTGTATTAATTAATGCAGCATTAAGAGTTGGTATCGGTGCAATAGTGGAAAATGTCGTCGTCCTATGAAACATTTGCGAAAAGGCGGGAGCGGACCCAAAATTGGCTCCCGAAAGAGAAACAGGCGCTCTTCTTCTTGATCAAGCAACATGCCCCCGCGATCCTCAACAAGAGGATCGACGCGGCCGCCACGGCCATAAAGAATCAAGCTTGGTGTATAATCTACAACGATTTCCTGGGAAAGTTTCCCACGGAACGGGACATACCCAGGATCAAGCAGCAGTGGAGAAGGATGAAAGCTCAAGCTAGGCAGGAAGTGCGCATTCATAACGACGCGGTAAGTCATTGAATCGGGCAGTTTCGATCGTGGATCCTATAAATCGTGGAGATTCTGTTTCTGCGAATTTTTGCGAAGTTGGATCGGTTGCAGTGGAACCTCGATTATCCGGGCGAGCGACACCGGTGTTCGGTTATTAGAACGGCTAATTGGTTGCAATGCGAGACTTCAATCCTCAGTAATTTATAAATCGCACGGATTGTCTTAGATCGAGCCGATTATACTTTATTTAACGCTAAACCAACCGAGCTTATCAAACTGGCTGGTATCGTACTCTTCGTTTTAAAGTTGCTGAAATCGAAAAAACTTCTTCATAGAAAATGATTGAATAGATTTCTTAATCCAAGTACATATTATAATAGAAATAAATTCACATAAGTTAGTATATATTCAAATAATATATATATTATTATATTATTTATTTTTATTATATTATTATATTATTTGAATATATACTAACTTATGTGAATTTATTATTATTATTATTATTATATATATATATTCAAATAATATAATATAAATAAATTCACATAAGTTACTTTTAGCGACCGGTAGATTTAGTGTTAAAAGAGATCACTGATCTCTTTTTGTCAGCGATTCCGTTGCGTCCCCAGGTGAAGAAATTGGGGGTCGCGCGCGCGGAGAAGTATCTGCCATCGAATCTGTCGTCAGAGGTTTGGAAATTAATGGGCAAGAGCCGCAAACGTAACTGCTACTCGTACGAGCACAATCTGCACACCGCGGACTCGTCGACGAACTTGCCGACGAATTCGGTGAACTCGACGTCGTTGCCGGTGAACTCGACGTCGTTCTCGATGAACGAATCGGCCCTGGAGAATCTGGCGACGTCCACGCCGAAAACGCCAGCGGACACGATCAAAATCGAAATAAACAGCGACGAGTGCAACTCCGTCGACGAGAACCAGGCCGGCTTCTCCCAGAGGAATCTGGACGATCCGGACGTCGAGGACATCGTGGTTTCCAAATTAGGTGAATTTCGGATAATTAATGGTAGTAATCGGAACTGGTTTTAATCGAATTCTCGTCTGCTAGAACCCTCCGAGGTGCAAAGTTCGAAGGACAGGATCGATCAGGCTGAGGACAATGTCGATCCATTTGTAAACATGATCGATGAACCTGAGGTCAGTGTCGATCAACCGGAGGGCAATGTTCATCAACCGGCGAACAATGTCGATCAATCCGAGGATAAGATCGATCAACTGGATCGTCAACGACGCACGCTGAAGATCCATGTGTTAAACGCCGAACTGGACCTTGTCGAGCTACGGAAGCAAGTAGCGATGAACGAGCTGAAGACCTCGGAAATCAAGAGACAGCTGGCCGAGAGACAGGCGGCGGACTACAATAATAGGTAGCATTTTTATTTCTCATGTAATTTTGTCTCGTTAGTGTCGCGCCTCGAGAAAATGAGACGTGAGATAACTAACGAGGATAATTATAAATCGTACAGATTGAACGAAATGATTAAGTAATTTCGTTCACCCTGTATAGAGCGCTGTACCTGTAACTTCGTTTAAATTTTGAGTTATCGATCGTTGATTTATCCGATGCAACAGTGCTGTAGTTTTTGTTATTACTTGTACGGATTTATTTGTCGCTTGTGCACGAGAAAGTGTTGTATTTTTGTATATCGTGTTGAGAAATGCAGCGGGAAATGGGATCGAACGGTTCCGCGGAAGAATTTGAATTAATATTGCCGCCATTGCGAGCGCCACCATGCTGGTATGCGAAACTACTGCTGGAGAGGGCGACACGAAGACCTCTTGCGCTTACTGTACCCCCTCCGGAACAAAATATAGCCGCAGTCTACATTCTATCTTATACATCGGTACAACGACTTCGATTCCTCATTTCTATTTTAACCCGCAGCACTTGTTTCTAATATTTTCTATCGGGAACAATGCAACGCGCTGTTGTTGTGAAATTCTCACGGAACATGGCTTCATTAAGGTATAAAAGAACACGTTTCGCGATATTTGTATATAATTAAATAAATAAATTACGCGTATTCATTGTTCTTTCACTGCACCGCGCCGCTCGATTCGAGCCCGGCTTTTATCGCGTTCTTTTGTAAAATTGTTCGATCGCACGGTCTGCACGTTCAATTTTGACATTCCTCGACTGTTTTTCCGTAACAGTGTGTACAAATAATCGGTATACGAGTTGTTGAGATTTCACTGGAAACTTTTTTTTTTGCGGCATGCGATACTTGTCGGAATTTGTCTATATATGTACATGAAAATTATGTAATACCTGCACAATATTGTGACAGAATTTTAATCAATTGCGTACTGCAACTAAATGCGTTGAAGATATAAGCGCACACTAGGTATTTTTAACTTTGTCAGTGCCATCTTGGAGTATCTGTTGGCAGTACAAATTAGAAGGCACTAATTAAGCTGTTTTGTCGGGTGTTATAGCCATGCAAGAATGAGTGGAGAACGTGGATCTGGAGCTGGCAAAGGCGGTGGTGGTGGTGGTACTATCCGTGAAGCAGGTGGATCCTTTGGTAAGATGGAAGCGGCCCACGAAGATCAGTATTTCTATAATCTGGTTAGTTGCTATAATGCAGCAGTGGCATATTAAAGTATCTTTTTATAGTCTCTGTTAGGTTGCAAATACCTACATGTAATATCCTTTTGTTTTAGCAAAAGGAACAATTCAAAAAACTAAAAGAGGACCTCCACGATGAGATCTCGTTCCATGAGGAACAGATCAAGCGTCATCAAGAAGCCATAAACCGCCACAAACAGAGAATCACAGATATGAACCACAATTGAGTTGCATAAGGTGCACCGTTCCAAAAATCCTGCAAAATGTCCTTCATAACAATATAGATGTTAAGCTTTGAAGATAGTAGCAGCGGTAGATATAATCATGACTGTACTTGTTTTTCTTTTTGATTACAATGTTAAGTGATATAATAAACTATCATTGATTTTATTACTTATTAAATAAAAAAAAGACAGCCGTTTATTTTAGTGTATTTGATATACCAAAGTATACTAAGCTAGTTTATTATATTGCGCATGAAATCGGCCAATAAACATCGATTATTTTTCCGCTGGCATTCGTATTCAACTGTTTTGCTGTTCCCGACAGAAACCGACAAAATTTCTGTCATATATTAACTGTTCAAACTACTATTTCTACGTGAAAATTAATGTTTTCTCTTTTCACCGCACAAAATGTTGCGACACACTTTCCGGACATTAACGTCTCAAGTCATTAGGTACGATATGCCTCTTAAATCGGTATTGACTGCGAATATTAACATTTATGGTTAAGTCTGCTTATCGAATGTAATCGCTAAAGGAATTTCGTTTTCTAAATTAGTTCTAGATTCTTATCGAGTAAGTACAGCGATTCCAATAATAACAAAACACCAAGTGACAATATTGCATTCGAAGTCGACTATTATTACAAACAGGTAGTGTCTTTGAAAAGTAACAGCCCACTAAAAGAAAGATTTTAATTAATCACATTTCTCAGGATAAAGAATTACTAGAGATATTAAAACAGAAATTGCAAGAGGAGGTGAAATGCATGCAGGATGAACTTAAAACAATGCGAAATAAGGTGGACGAATATAATCGCAACATCAACGAAAATCTTCGATTTTTGAAAGGTCTCGAAAAAGATTTATCGGCTAGCGATAAAAAATAAAGTCCTGTTTATTTATCTGATGATTAATCTTCGACTATCATAGTCACTGTACCAGTCTACCAAATGCATTTTATATTACATTATTCCGTTTACCAAATGGCCATGACAAAATTTGTTTTCCTAATAAGAAATGTATTTGTAATGTGCATACAGTTGAATCGATGTACAGAAAGATTACTAAAATACGTGTAACCTTTCCTTATGTATTTCATCTAATTGTAGTTCATTTTAATATGCTCATTTTAATATACATGAACTTTTCAAGAGAAAAGAGCGACGTTATTATAACTCTTCGTACAAGTTTATAGATTCAATATAAAGGAGAACCATTCTTATGTCGCTGGCTTCGTTTGAATCCGCCTTCAGGTAACTCTTCATAGAGAAAATTCAAGTTCGAACGGGCGTTTTAACGTTTCTGTTTTATTTTACAGAACAGAGGGTGTTGTAGTAGGAACGCTTTGAATTTCGCGCGGCATCGCTGACGAATAATTTCAACGTTCACCGTTGCGCGGCGCGCGCATTCGTTGCAAAATGGCGGCGACAGCGAGCGACGAAAGCGGCCGATCGACGCGCCCTCAGTGTCTCGCGGTTCATCGATCAGTGTGGTGTGTGTCGCGTTGTTGCTCCGGTGGATTTTTTTGGTGGTTTGTTCCTGCCTTGGACGTACGGCGTACCTTTTTCGTTTGGGTTTTCGGGAGCGGTGAGCGCGGTGTCGATCGAGGCAGGGGGCTCGTGAACGGGCCCACAGAGCGGCAACCAGAGAGGACAAAATGCAACCGAGGATATACTGGATTCTGATCAGCACGGCCGTCATTCTCGCGGGATGCAACGCCGCTACCGAGGTGAGTGCTGTTCCTTTCATCTTTCTCGATTCCTGTTACGATCTCTCCGACACCGTTTTCATCTCCTCCTATCCGAACCGTGATATCCCATGGAACGGGATCTCGGTCGCGATGCCATCGAACGCGCGCGTTCGATAAATATTTCGTGCGCTCGATCGTCCGTTCCCGATGCGCTTCTCTACGAGATCCCATGGCAAACGCATGATACACATAGACAAAAAAAAATCTTCGCGTATCCCACGCCTTCCAGTATCCCCACGTAGTAGTACACAATTTTTCGTACCATAAATTTCCATTAGCGCGTTCACGGAACGCCGTGCACCAGTGAAATGTTTTCGAATAATTTGTAGCTTGACGTAGTATCAAAACGATTGTTGACAGCTGACAACGAATGTCGTGTCGGTGTAGGAATATTTATCCTGTACACTCGTAGTCGGGTTTGTTAGCAGCGTGCGATGCTGTATGTACCATTTCTTTCGGCGTTTTCCCGTTTCCGCATACCAACTGCCGTAGCTTCCTCCCGTTGTTTACACCTCGCTGCGAATTGCGCGGAATTTGTTTACTCAACGGACAGCGGCGTATGGGTAGTTAGGGCGACGCTTGGTCGGCTGGCTAATGCGGTTTCCCGTTAATTATCGGGTTCTCAGAAGGTCCGATACCTTTCCAGGACTATTCTTACCTACCCATTATTGCGCGACGCTTTTAATCGCAGCGAATCGTGCACGCCTTTTAACGGACATAGACACACGCTGTTTCGCGAAAATCTGTCTCCAAAATAAACAACTTTAGTGTGCGCCGCAGCATTGTTCATCGGAAACTGGGGAATGTCAATCGACAGTTCTTTATGTCGGACTTTCTTCCGCAAATGTAAGAGCTTCAGAAATTGATAGATCGGATGTGTAATAAATCTGTAAAATGACACGGTTCTGGAGTTGGAATAGATTCGAGTTTATGAACGCTTTAAACTCGAATCTATTCCAGGTTCAAATTAAAGCGTTAATAATTTGGAATAGATTAATATTTTTTAATAATAATTAATAGATTAATATTATAGTAGATTAATAGATTAATATTATAATAGATTAATATTTTGGAATAGATTCGAGTTTAAAGCGTTAATAAACTCGAATCTATTCCAAAATATTAATCTATTAATTATTATATAATATATAATAATATTATATATATTAATAGATTAATATTTTGGAATAGATTCAAGTTTAAAGCGTTAATAAACTCGAATCTATTCCAAAATATTAATCTATTAATTATTATATAATATATAATAATATTATATATATTAATAGATTAATATTTTGGAATAGATTCGTTAATAGTTGAAATAGATTCAAGTTTGAAGCGTTAATAAACTCGAATCTATTCCAAAATATTAATCTATCCCAAATTATTAACGCTTTAATTTGAAGCCGATTATAGTAGAGTAATACAATACTTTGGCCGTAACGATGCAGCGTGTGCATCGATGCAACGTTGCATCGTGGAGGGGGTGAATCTATAATATTATATTTCGCATAAATAACTCCGGATGGTATTTTACAATGGAATGCAAGCATTGTTTGGGTATCGATCGAGGCGGAGTTGCGAGACGGCGTTGTTTTTTCCGAGAGAATTTTTCTCGTCCCGTCTCGCGACCATAAGTTCGGGATTAGTGACTCATGCCCGAGGATTTGTTTGCATTCATCGACCCTCGGTTTTTGAGGGCAGCTCCATTCGAAGCACGCTCCTGAATCTCTCTCTCTCTCCCCCCCCCCCCCCCCGCCCAGACCTCGCCAACTCGTAAATAACAAGGTCAGAATTCTTGACGAGAATGCACTTTACGTACACACTCCCCGGGACGCAGTTGAATTTATTTTCACCCTTCTCTTCTTTTTTCTCTTCTCTGCGCCTTCAACCGGTTCCACAACCCCCTGTCCGGTTTCTTTAATATACCCCCTTCCGTTCGCGCGCGTGGCGTTCACGTTTTATTCAAGACGCAAAATGGCCGCACTTAGGGCACATTAAGAAATAATGAAACGGTGCTTATAGGTCGAATCGAACCTCGCAAGGAGAACTTGGTCCCCGTGATTAGTATAATCGAAGCCCCGGCGAACGGCTTCTGTGTTTCGCTGCCAGTCCAGCGAACAGGGTGGCCTGCATATAAAAATATCAGAAACATCAAAATTTCATTCACGCAGTTGTTATCCCTTTATTTTATCGCCGGCTAGACCGCGGACTTCAGGTATTCGCAACAAAAAGGATTAGACGAAATACGGCATAGTATTTTTATATTTTTCAATGGAGTATAAAATAAATAACGTTCTATTAATGAAGCAACAAAACATTAAAACCGTTCTCGACCGAATAATAACATATTTTCCTAGCTGAACGTTAATTTTTTGTTGTTTCATCAATCGCAAGTTATTTATTCCATACTTGATTATATTAAAATATGAGGTCTGTATAAAAAAATGTGTTAAAAAATCATCGGATCATTTTTTGTGAACGCTTAACTTTTAATCTATTGTATCCAAAAAGGATTAGACGAAATACGGCACAGTATTTTTATATTTTTCAATGGAATATAAAATAAATAACGTCCTATTAATGAAGCAACAAAACATTAAAACCGTTCCCTACTGAATAATAACGTATTTTCCTAGCTAAACGTTAATTTTTTGTTGTTTCATCAATCGCAAGTTATTTATTCCATACTTGATTATATTAAAATATGAGATCTGTATAAAAAAATGTGTTCAAAAATCATCGGATCTTTTTCTGTGAACGGTTAACTTTTAATCTATCGTTCCTTCGAGGCTTTTTAT
Source organism: Megalopta genalis (assembly GCF_051020955.1). Taxonomy (NCBI): domain Eukaryota; kingdom Metazoa; phylum Arthropoda; class Insecta; order Hymenoptera; family Halictidae; genus Megalopta; species Megalopta genalis. The sequence goes on from NC_135027.1 coordinate 3,939,171, forward strand.
TCTCGCGACGGACAGAATACAATACAATGCAGCCACAAGAAGATTCTCGATATGAATATTACGGGAATTTTTTTTAAATAAATCTCCGCCGATACAAAGCTGTAGAATATTGCAGTCGTATAATTAACGTAATTTTCTAATGTAATTTTGCATATAATTTCCTCGTGCACCCTGTACAGCAAATCGTTTCGAATATCGGTCGCCTTCGACACGGTTGATCGCACGTGAAAAGCATTTGACGACAACCGATGATTCTGACATCGAAGTATGCGAATAATCGAGGTCCTGCTGCATCTAGAATTTAGCGTAGGTCGCAGATTCGTTCTCGCGGAAGACAAATCGCGGAATATAAAGCGACGCCGCCCGATCGGTCCACTAGTGCGTTGTCCGGCCGGAAACGCGGAGCGTTCGATTTTATTAGATTCGCGAGTGCGGTTGCGGTTTCGGGGTTGTTAGATTAGCGGAATTTTGTTGGATTAGCGAACGCGATTGCGGTCGGTGTTTCGAATGTTGTCGGATCAGCGAGGGCGGTTGCGGTCCCAGTTTTGTTTCATTCCCGCGCGCGGTTGCGGCTTCGGGATTGTTCTATTAGCAGAAGTGCAGTTGCCGGTTTCGATTTTGTTGCACGCTATCGCGCCGTTTCCGGCCAGTACGGTTGCGGCGTTCCGTCGAATCCGCGGTCGCGGATGCGGCTTCGAGTTTCGTGAATAATATCCGAGGGTGGAACGCACCCCGATGCGAGAGAGGGAAGCGCGGTGGCGCACACGTTTCGTCGAAAGAGCACGGGATCTCGGGCGCCAAACACGGGAACAGAGGTGGGAAATGAAAAGGTGCTCGGTAAAAATCCTGTCGATCAATTTGGCCGGTGTCGGTGGCCGCAAAGAATACCGTGGCAAGGAAAACAAGAGGGCCGCTCCTCGACGACGAGGTATTTATCGGTGCTCGGGGGAAAAAAAAAACCGCCGAAAACGGGACAAGCACCGCGCGATAGGAAGTTGTTCCAGTTTCACGGCGGCTGTTGTTCTTCAAACGAAATTTATCGATCGCCGGGACAGGCGGAAGGCTCCGCCGTTTTTGCTCCTTTTTCCTCCCCGGTTCTATCTTTTTCCGACGACGTCCGCGGGGTGGAAAAAAGAAAGGACGGAAAAATCGTTGCCGTTGCCGCGTCGATTCACCGGACGGGGAACGCCGCCCGCGCGCCGCGGAAATTAATTGAATTGATTTCAGTTAATTATTGCGCTCGAACAATGAACGACTGGCCATCGGGGTTTCCCCGCTCCGCGGAGCCCCTCGCCGCTCGTCTCGTTTTCCCTTATCGTCGATTCGACGGGCGCGATTCGCTGGAATTAATAATGATTTCTATTTATGTAAACTTGAGCGTATCGGTATCCGGGAACGCATTAACAATCTGCAAACGAATAATACCCGGCCGCGATTTGTTGATTTTTCCGCGATCCGATGGTTTTTCCCTCGACTGAACTTTGCAACGGGGGTCTTCCGCGCTTGTTATACGCCGCCCGACTCTGCTCGTTCGCCCGTTAACAGCCGCACAAGCCGCGTTTACTCTTCATTTGTACCGCATTATGCCGGCTTAAATCAGCATTATATTAGTAATTTATACGGGAAAGATAAAGCCCGACGGTGCTCCGCCCCATATATGGGTCAGAATGATTTCAATTGAAGTGCCGGTAAGCCACCGATCCGGGCGGCGGGGTTGCGAATATTGCCGGCACGAGATTCACCCGGGCCGCCGTTTCGAATCTAGCCCGTATAAATCTCTTTTCCATTATTTAGATACTTCGCGTCCCAGTCGAAACGCGTCAGAAACTTTTTCACCGGTTTCGAATCGCTCCCCACGGAAGCCGTTTATTAGACAGCTTGTTAAACTATTCAGACCGAATCGTGGATCGTCCGTGGGCGGAACGGTTCTTTGTTAATCCATTTTTACACAACATGTCTTTACATAAATGTTCGTTATTGTTAGACTGCGGATTTTACGCATTTATGAATATTATTGGATCGAACGCAAAACGGTGAAAACATTTAAGGAATTTAAGAATACTATCGCGCTATTTTCATCTCGATAAAATAATTGCAGAAAGAAAGAAATGACTATATTTAACTTCTGTATCTTGAAACTAATTTTTAGACAATTTTTATTTTGCTTCACAAATCCGTAGTTTATTATTTCTTTTTCTTCGAATGCTGCAGTAAATATTATCTCATTTTTCTGTACGATGCATTTATGTGAAATTATTTGATAAACGAAGGAATAATGAAAGAATATAAAAAATACATCAGGAATGTGCATGTATAGCAGAGACATGCACGTATCACAGTACAGATATAAATTGTTTTTCTCTTCGAAAAAATGGTTGCGATCGAATGGAGCGTTCTAGACGTTGCAACCGCAAACAAAATTGTACGTCAACAGGGTTAATATGCTTTCAGTGTCGCGGAAAGATCGGATTCCGTCGAATTTTTTGAGACAGTGATTCTATCCAGTCTGTCCACAACGATACGAGTCGGTGAACGTAAACAGAACCGCAGCATAATATTCGCGTAATCGGTGTTGACGTTTGCAGTTATCGGCTATTGAATATCGAGCACAGGGTCGGTTACACGTTGTAATCTCTTGATTGGGATTTTACGTGCTGGTAACAAAAATCATTCTGTAAAATACGAAACAGCGGACGAGAATTTCCGATATCCGTGTTACCGTTATTCCCATCTTATCCAATTCATTGCGCGAAGAAACACAGTTTTATCGAATCTCTTGTTGTTTCAATCGATGCAGACGATGTTTGCCTATTTCTCCTCCCATAATCTACTTTCGCAAAGATCTGATTCGTTTCGTTGGACAGGCGATCATGTAAATGTCCCAGTGATTCGACGATTAGGGAAAGGATATCCGCTACAAGTTTCTTATTAGAGATGCAGAATATTATTAAGAATTAATGAACACGAATAGAATTAAGAATTTCGATGCAAGAATTACCAAAGATATACATTCACGACTTTTGGACTAGCCTGTATTATCATATTTTCTTTCTGTACGATATACGTTCAAAAACACCGTTTGTTTTCCTCGAAGAAAAGAAAGAAATTTTTTGGAAAATATTATTCGGTTTATATTTTATTATTTTATTATTATTATATTATATATTATTTTATTTTATTATTATTTATTATTTTATTTTATTATTATTTATTATTAAATATATAATATTATTTATTATTATATTATTATATTATTTTATTTTGTTATTATTTATTAGCGGTCCAATGTCGCAATATGCGCGACATGGTACTTTCAATTATTAGCTCGAATTCCGCAATAGGCATTCCATTATTTTTGTCATCGTATATTATTTATCTATCGAATAAACATCCTTCTTCTTCTATACTTGACATAAAAATGTCTAGTACATAAATTTCTCTTTGCGTGAGAAACACGAAATGCTTTCGGACCGTTCAGGGTTAACACAAAGCTCGATATTAGTGAAAACGTGTATCGATGCCTAATGACTTGTCGTGTCGGATCATTAGGACATTTACCCTACTGCCAAATATCGATTAGAAAGCCGAGATATTGGAAAGGGTGGATGAAACGCTGGTTACTGGCAAATAGAGGAGCCGCGGAAGAAGCGAGTGACGAGCGAAGTTGATCGATGGTCGCCCGTAATTAGAGTATTGTGGGATTCCGTGGAGGCGAGCATGACGGCAAGAAGCCCTAAAAGCCCTTGTTTCCTCGGGGCCATTGTCCTGAGCCCGTATTGTCCTGTCGCGTCGGTATTCCGCGGAGGTACACGCAGAAATCGGTCGTGCCAAAAGAGGGTGGTTCGGTCGGGGGGATTTTGGTAGTCGGCAGAGCGGCGAGAGCGAGGCTTGCAGTCAGGTTTGCTGGCAGCATGAACGGGAGGAGCACGTTGTCCCTAAGAATTTGCCGAAAGCCGGGGGACACAATGACCCCATTCCTTTCCAGCGACCACGATCTGCGCAAATTCGCCGCGTGACTCGCGTTTCGACGGTGAAAAACGGTCGCTCTGCGGGTCGGGCCGGCTCGGAACGACCCGGTGGACGCAACCGTGCCTCGTTAAACCCTCTGAAAGCCGCACGGCAACGTTTGTGCGACCGTCCTCGGTTAGGAATCATCCCCCGATTCCGAAAAGCACCCCCCCCCCCACCCGTCGTCGTCGACGAATACGTGGATCCGCAGTCCCGTCGATTCGGTAACTCGTTCGATTATCCGATCACGCGTGCACGCGTCTCTCTATAAATGCAACGGGTGCGTCGCAGCTGAAAGCGTTTGTAAAATTTTATGCGAAATTCCTTACCGGAACAATGGAAACGCCGCCGCGGATCGGAACGGGTCGCATTCGGGTCAATTTGACTCGTAAAAGGGTATTTAAGCTCACGGTCGTTCCCGGCACTGTACTGCTTTCCGACCGAGTTTTACGGGAGTCTCGTTTCAGCAACTGATTTCGATGTTTCCTATCGAACTCGTCGGACTCCGTCTCGATTTCTAGTCGTATCCGCGCTGAGAACACCGTAGAATTTTTCGGTTTTTGGGAAAACTAGAACAATTTATCGGTAGAACGTAGAGTTTTATGCAAGACAAAAATTGTCCGGTCTTCGTTATAACGAACAGAAGCTAGACAAAGCTCGATCTGCTGTACAATCGACTAATTTTTTTTTTGTTATTGTTATTACAAAGTATGCTTCGATTGAGAAATTCGTTTCATCATTTCCTGCAATATAATTTCAGAATGAAAAATATTTCTATGCTTACTGTGGTGTTTTTACTAGAGATGAGATTTTCGAAACCTGGATAAATAATAATTTGTATAAACAACTTATATGGCGACGATATGAATTTATTTTGATTTGATTAATAATAATTCAATCGAGTTTCTGTTTAAACTTTAAACACGTTTTAGTTGGCACGATTTCAGCGATTCGTTACAATTGTTTGTATCGACGAAAAAATTCAATTACAACATTTAATTTTCATCTAATTGTATTCAATAAATACAGTAATGTCTCCCTAACTGACGCTCAGATTGTGGAGGAAAATGGACAATTTGGGAAGAGGAGATACGATTAATTCGAGTCTTGCGCCTTGTTTTTATAATTACCGATTCTCAACAACTATAAAAACGAGGCGCATGACTCGATTAATCGTATCTCTTCTTCCCAAATTGTCCATTTTTCTGCACGATCTGAGCGTCAGTTAGGGAGACATTACTGTAATTCGATATTCTGAAAAGAATTTGCCAAGATTTCAGTTTTTCATAAAATAACTACTCCTTGCATAAAAAAAAGAGAATAAGAGAAGAGAAAGAAGAGAGAAGAGAAGAGAGAAAATAAGAGAAGAATAAACATATTCTGGTTTCGAGAGACTCACCCCTAGTTTCGACTATTTCAACTGACCATTTTTATCATAAACGCACAAGATCTGCGGTCTACTTATCAGGCTTCGGTCTCTTCGCGCGTACTTACCGCACCGATTCGCTAAATGAAATCGTTCGAACGAGGTCGATCCGTAGCCGGTCCCGAAAACACGACGAAATTAACAACCCCAGCAAATTACACTTGAATCGTAATCGGGGATTATCGCTGGGCCGTTCAAGATCACCGGGAAAATCGGAGGAACCCCGGAATCGAGAGGAACGAGGCTTCCTCCCTCCCTCGGGAGGTCGTAAATCGTTTAAGGCGCGTTTACATCGAGTCGCATTTTCCAATCACGCGGCCTTTAATCCGGCCGGAACAACGAAACCGGGGGGTGGGAAGTTTTAAGCCGCGATTCCAGCGGACGATGAAATATCTGCGGTCTAATAATCGCGCCGTGACCGCGCGGGAAACGCATTCCGGCGGGACCGATGCAGCTGTCGACTATAGGAAGCCCCTCTTGCGGAGATAAAAGACTTTAACACTACTCCGTAAGAGTGCCTGGATTGGGTTGGACTCGAGGTGGCAGTGGGAGTAGCACGCTGTCTTCCCCTGATACGATAGTGAACGAGGGTAGAGCCCGAACATCAGGCATAAGTCGCAAGAGCGGCCGGTATGGTCCACCAAGGACTTAGGTACGGCCCGTCTCTCAGAGACCACAGTTTAGACGACAACACTAACTGTCGACTATAGGCGTTTTATACGTAGACTATCGACTATAGGCGTTCACCTCAATCGGAGAAGGGACAGCTTATAAATATGCGTATCGTACCGTATCGCCGCGGATTCCTTACGTAACCGGCAATAAAGAAATCGCAGCCTCGTCGTTTGCGCAACCGTTCCGAGCGTCCTGCGTGCCGCCATTTTGTTTGCTAATCGGCCGGTCGGCGTCGGCTTCTTGGGGTTTCGTTTAACGAGACCGAACGTGTCGAATTTAAATGAGTCAATTTAGATCATTAATAAATATTAACGCTTACACGAGCAAAAATTTGAAAAATTTCATAAAATTCAAGTATTTTATTCAATCAAATTAAAAAATTGCAAAGCGCAAACTTACGCGACGTCGATTGCTTCTTCGGCGCTCGCATCTCTTGTAAATCTTCATAAAATTAAACAATTCTGTCGCCCACGTAAGGCTGGCGCGGCAGTCAAAGTGTTGACAGAGTTCAATTAAAGCTGTGTGTGTTTTTTTAATGAAAAAAAAACACGCGTTGCTGAGGTAAAAGTGGACGATTTCCCTATTCGGTCATCGAGCGACTTCATTTAAAACGGGGAGATCTCTCCATTCGGTTGGCTAACTGTTGATTCAGTCAATTTACCTTGTTGATAAATATTGATGTAATCAATTTAAATTGTTACTAAATACTTATTCGATCGATTTAACTTATTAATAGATATTAATGTAATCAATTTAAACTATTAATAAATATTAATTCAGCCAGTTTAAACTATTAATAAATATTAATTTATTTAAACAGTTCAGTTCAAATAATTAAATTTTTAGCATAGGTTTCAAACTGCTTCTCGCTGGTTACAGAAAGTACGTAGCCGATGCAAAGTTCCATCGATACGCATAGAGTTTCACGATTATTTACTGGGTAATATAATTAGTGCGTGGCTCGTTACAGCTGCAAGATACTGGAATCTAATCGAATCGTTTACCAGATCTATTCAAATTCTTTCGCGCCAATTTTTCCACATATTTTGCAACCAGTTAGCTGTCGCAATCTCTTCGAAAAATGTATAATGCGGAAATTATGCAAACAATTTCATAGAAAAGGATTGAATAAATTTCACAATCCGAGCATTAGGTCAAATAAAAATAGTGAAAGGTTTAAATGAACACAGTCTTTGCATCGTAATGAACTGTAAACCGTTGGATTTTTGTTCTATGCCAGCGTGTTTTGTGCGTTCGGTGCATCGTCTTCTTGATTCCTATTGTTGATTCGTAATCTTTTTGTGTGTTTTCTAAAGAGATTCTTGTTCCCTAAAATAATATATATAATAATATATATTATTATATTATATTAATTATTTTATTATTATTATATATTATTTAATTATATATATTATTATAATTAATATATTAATATATATTATATATTATATTGTTGTTATATATGTAATATATTATATTAATATATTATTATAATAATAATATATATATTATATTATATTATTATATATATAATAAATATATTGTATTAAACATAAATATATTATAAATTCAACTTTAAAAAATATATATATATAAATATTATTAAATTGAATTTGTGAATTGAAATAATTGGTCGAACGTAAAAACAGCAACGCAGCAGATGTTTTCCTTGGCGATATCGTGGAGGTGGCTCGTCCTTCCTTCGAACAGATTATTGCTGCCGTGGCTGGAAGCTAATCAAGCCCGGAGATCATTTCGGATTAATGGGTTCTAGGGCGAATAATAACCGACTTCTAACGTTAAATAGCCCCGGCCGTTTCGTTAATTATTTGCGCTTCCGTAATTAATTCCAGCCAGGCCAGTCTTAATTCTTGCACTTTTCCGGGCTTTCGAGCGCGGTCGCCGCCGCCGCCGCCGCTGCTAAACTGCGCCAATTATTCCGTAATAATTTCGTTTCCCGATCCGACCGACCTTCGTTTATCGTTTCGGTCGCCTCGAGTTCGCGTTCGTATTCGTTACCGCTTCGTCGACGCATGAAACAAGAACGACAAGAAAGGAGGAAAAAAAAATGAAAAAAAGAAACAAATTACGTCGACGAAGCACGCATTCAGGTTGTTTCAAATAATTGTACCGAACGTTCGAACAATGAATTATCGAAGCAATAATTACATAGCTCCGCGGGCGCGTCCTATCGAAACATTTCATCCCGAAAGAGTAATTCGCGCTGAAAACCATTCGAACATTTTTACCTAGCGCGCCCGAACAAATAGCGAGATTAATTGTTGGGCGCAGCGGTTCTCATCGCGGGTTTCGCTCGTGGATGCTCGGGCACCGACGGCCACGCGGGCGCGTCTTTCATCCCGAAGACGGGTTGAGCATCGCTGCCTGGAGAATTTTCACGGATTTATAACCGACGGGAGATAAATAATCGAACCGGCTGCGAAATCCGTAGAACATTATGAATATCTATTGTGGACACGCGTTTATGGCACCGATAATTCGTCGCCGCGCGGAGCAACGTACGTCGAAATGATCGCGTCGCGGTAATATATTAACGTGGGAACCGTGAATCTTCGCAACACGAGCCAATAAATAATTCCGTGGAATTCCTACGTCGTGTTCGCGCCAAAATAAACGGCCGACAGAATGTCGGGATTGGTTCGCCGGAGCCGTTTTCCGACCCTCTTCCGACAAACGGGAAAGAAGGCGTCGCTAGATCGCGGTGTTCGATGCGTAAACGTGTAATTAATATGCTCGCGTCTCCTTAATCAGTATGCACGAGTATCGAGGTACACAGATTTGTATGCGAAATAAAAATCGTCTGACAAAGTAAGTTATAAGAAACACAAGTCTGGTAAAAAGAAGCGTCTCTTCTCTCGTAGTCATTTTAATATGTTATAATAATAATAATAATAATAATTTAAAATTATCTCCTTTGTCTCCGACGCGTTCACAGTTTTGTATTTCACCCAGCAATTCTCGACAAAATTCCACGAAAGCCGCAGTTTAATTGTAACAGCAAAGAGGAACCGGCTTTTGTCGGAAATTATAAATGCGTCAGTATTTTTCCGCCAAAACAATGTTACCTCTCTACGATTACCATGGCTGTTTCAACCGTCCTACTAGTCGATGCAAATCGCTATGGATTATACTCTTTTCATTGTGTTTTTGTAACCGCAAGTTAAACTGATTAAGCCGTATTCACCCTTTCCGCTGTAACAATGAGGTCAGACCCGTGCTGAACGTTGCATACCTGGTCTACTAAATATGAAAGTTACCCATTAACCCTGATCGTTGCGCAAAATAAAAATGTTCCACACCCATCGCAAGCAGGAGAAGCCCAATAGAAAGTTACTCCTCTCTTCGATCGTTTTAATCGGCCGAAAATACTATCTTGGCATTTTTAATGTCACTTGATCTCCTTGCCATTTTAATTTGCACAATTTAATTGCTCTGTCGTAAAAGCAAAAATTCCGCGGTTCATTAATTACACGCGAAACGCGTATCCCTTCAGTCGCCGCCGGAAACTATCTACAGCAGGGGTGTCGAACTCGTGGCCCGAGATGAACATTTTTGCGGCCCAGTCAATATATCCGACGCAAAGTAAAAATAAAATAGAAATGTGAATTAGAAATTTTGAAAGTAGTCTCGGCCAATCAAATTTCTCCCGAAATAGGAAAGATAGTATCAGAGAAGAGATGTCAAGTATCAGGACGTAACCAATAATTTAACTTTGTATACGTTTATTACAATGTACTAGTCAAAATAAAAATATTTGTTTCTATGAACATTGATATTTTTTTTCGCGGCCCACCTAAAGTTAAGCATTGTTTATTTAGCCCAAGTTAGCTTTTGAGTTTGACACCCCTGATCTACAGTAACGTCTCTCTAATTGACGCTCGGATTGTCCACGCGAAATGGACAATTTGGGGAGAGGAGATACGATTATCCGAGCACCGCGGTTTGTTTTTATAGTTACGAATTGTCGACGACTATAAAAAAAACGAGCTGCAAGGCTCGAATAATCGTATCTCCTCTTTCCAAATTGTCCATTTTTCTGCACAATTTGAGCGTCAATTAGGGAGACATTATTGTACTGCCTGCGAGACCAAACTCGCATCGCCGAAGCTCCTTTTTTGTCGAATATTCCCAGCGTTCGATGAACAGAGCGAAAGGATGACAGACTCGATTTCGTTTTATTTGTTACGACGTTCGAAAGAAAAATACGCTTCGCCGGGCGTAAAATTCCGGGCACGGAAAGAGAGGGCGGGAGAGAGAAAGAGAGACAGAGTGAGAGAGGGAGGGGGGTGGGGCGGAACGTCGAAACAAAACACGGCGAGACAAAATGGTCGAATCATCGGGAAGAATGGAACGGAATGTTTTTTCGAGCAACATTTTCGGGGCCAATCGAGTTTGGTTTTCGCCGGGCGAGCGAAGCGCGGCGGGAGATTCAAAAGCGACGAAGACTCGGCGGGTGGCGCCCCGCGTTTTCGATTCTTGCCCGGGATCGCGTGAAGTCGCGATGCTTCCGTTTCGTTGGTCCGCCGCGGACGCGTTCGAGGGGGTGAGCGCGTTCGATTGGCTTTCGATCGAGTGATTCGGTCCCGGCGAGGATCCTCTAATTATTTTCGGATCCCGCGAAACAATCGCGCGGGCTCGCCCATGGGAAAAAGTGGCTTACGACGGTTCTCCCGCGCCGGATATGTATATCGCAAAAATGTTCATTTCGCGGCCGAATGTATTTGGCGCCGGTTAATTAAAATCTGGGCGCGGGCCGACCCCTACCGCGTCTTTGTGTATATCAATTTTCCGCCGGCGGACGATTGGACGCGCGCTCGCCGCGTATTTGCTCGTTTATTAATAATTAATTTGTGAACGGTGTACAAGCCGAATCGGGGGCTCTTTGTTTGGAAATTAGAATGCAAATCGGCGTCGAGCGAGAGACCGGAGAGAGCTGTGGCTCGAGGACGTCGCTGTATAATCGATCTCCGTCTCTCTCTCTCTCTCGCTCTCTCTCGCTTTTGGCCTCTCTTGCCTCGTCTCTCTGCGTAAACACGGGACGACGACGACTGTTCGGAATTTTGAATGACATTACGCGTCAATGGGGGGTTACTACGTGCCGCCGGTTAATGTATTCCATTCTAAATTCCGAGCGGGAGATCCCGACGACGCCGCCCGGCTGCGATTCCTACACCGAAATAAACCTCTCGAAGCATTGACCGAGAGGAGACTGTAAACAAACGATTCGCCCGGGCACCGATCGCTCTATCGCCGACAATTGGGCAACTCCGACGGGGTCCAACTACGGTGCGCCAAAAGACCGAGGGAACCCGTTTAATTTCCAAAGAGAAGCTGCACGGTCGGCTCCGGTAATTATTTATTAACCCTGAGCTCGTTGAAATCACGCGGCGTTCGAGTCAAAATCTTGCTACACTTAGTAGGTTTCAAATCTCAGTTTTATACCTTACCGTTACCGTCAGATAAAAATCTATAGAAATTTATCAGATTCAGATGTGATAGTAATTATTTCTTCTTTTTTCTTTCTAACTTTACGCATTGTTTCTCTGTTTTCTTTGTCTGTTGCAACGAGTTCCATTTGTTAACCCGTTGCAGTCGGTCTGGTGACTCGGAGGCACTGCTAAAATTTGTTACATCACGTTTTAAGATAATTTTTATATTAACGAAGTTTAGATTGAAAAAATTGTTAAGAGTGTAACTGTTGCGTGAGTCCCAAGAGAGTCAATTTTATATGCATCAAATGGATTTTATCATATTGAATAAAAATACTATAAGTTAGAAAAATGTTATCGAAATCTTTTGATAACATTAATAAACTGTGAAAGTAATGCTACAGTATTACTGTATTATTTATATTACTATAAACTATACTCGTAATCTTCACTGCTCTGTGTTTTTCGTTTATCCATTTTTGTTATCGCTTTCTATTTTCAGTTTTGTAACACGAAGGATTCGTTCCGTGAAAGTATCGAAATAAATAAATAAATAATTAACGTGGTATGTATAAAATGAGCATATCGTACGGGTAAGTAAAGAAAAGGTGAACAAATTGTGTGACAAATGAAACTCGGTGCAGTAGAGAAAAAAAGTCTGTGTTCGTGTGAAAGTTCATATTAATGTGCAAGAGTTCGTGTAACACTTATGTTTTGTGTTCGTGTACGAAAGAAGTATAATCTGCTTCGAAATCTGTCTTCGAACGTCGAGTTCAGGAAGCAGCCCGAGAGCGGGTTCGAAAATTGTGGAAATGGGCGGGAACGACGTTGTAATTAGAATGCAACGCGGCCACCGAATCGATTGTTGCCCGGTATTTATCTGATTTCATTGTCGATTTAAATCAGTACACCATCGGGAAGTGAAACAATCGTGGGCATTATTCGGCTACAAATAATCCCCGTGGCGCCGCCACCGCCGCCGCTCCGTGGAGGAAAAAACCGGCCGGATGCAACAAGCGCGCCGCAGATGCATTCGATGCATATTTATGCGACTTGGATCACGACTCTCGATCTCTGTCGCTTCCGAAGAAGGGATCCTCGACTAAGGTCCCGGGGAAATTTACATTTGAAATTGATCCGATTGGAAGCCACAGCTTTGCACCGAATCGATGCATCGAGCCGACCGTTAATTTCGACTTATAATAATAATGATAATAATAATAGTTGGTTTATTTGATCAGCGGGAGTCAAGTCCCAATTTTGCATTGACACGTGTGACAAGAAGCGATCTAATAAGAAAGGAATAAGATCGAAGTATTAACGGAAATATTAACAGTTTGCACGCGGAGAATTTGTTGAAGTAAATAATGTTAGAATATAAATACTAATAATACATAAAATAAGTAATATTTGAAATAAAATATAAAATAATATAATAGTGTAAGCTGTTCTCTGCCATCCTTACGGATTACGAACAAAATACACCATGAAATACAATAATATAAAGTAAGATAAAATAAAATACAGTAAAGTGAAACTTCAATTAACTTATAAAATTATTAACTTATATATCGGATTAAAAAATTATTAAATCCGGATTTAAAGTATGTTAAACGAAGTTACGATAACGCGTTAAAAAACGCAGAACGTTACAACGATCAAATTTTTGCTTCAAGGTAAAGCAGGACGACTAAGAAAAAAAAAACAGTACGAAGTGGCAAGAGAGGATCTGAGAGAAGAATAATGATGGGTAAGGATGGCTTCGAGGAAAGATGTACGAACCACGGAAAAAGTTTATCGAGTGACAGCGCCGATTCGATATTGAATTCGGAAGATTCGGACAATTATGGTAACCGTAGGGTGAGCACGGAATAGAAACCAGGCATCAGGTTTTAGCGTAGAAGGAAATCGATCCCCGTGAAAATTCTGAAGAGGACGAAATATCGGCCGCCTTTGACCAGCGGAGGCCCGAGGAAAATGGCGGCGTTGGCGAGGGGTGGCGAGGGGGTGGAAACGACGACGAGAAAAGTTGTCGCCCGCGGGACGAACGGCGCAAGATGGATGAAACTTTTTTCGAGCCTCGGGGATTCGCCGCGAAAGCTGGGAAGTAACGAGCAGCCAATTTCCAGGGGACGTTTCCGCCTTTTCTCCGAAGACCGTTTCGAACAATTTCCGATCCTCGGACCCCCGACCGGATGCGCGGGATCGTAGGGCCCCGAACCATAATTGATTCCCTGAGAACTCCAGCCCCAGCGATTCGCGATCGAAACTCGAACCGCCGTATCGAATATAATTTTAATAGGATTTTCAATTTGGACTACGCTTGGACGATTTTAACAATTGGACGATTTTAATGAATTTAAAAATCACCTGTAAAATGTTATTAATAGAGAAGATATTTGCTTCGTTTTTGCTTTGTACATTGTTTTCATTCCTATTGTCGTCATATTATTATTCTTATATTATCGCTATTATTATTATATTGTCATTACCATTATTATTTTACTGGTACTATATTATTATATTATTATATTATTTATACTATACATAGTATGCCGAATTCAAGTAGAAAGATTAATAACATATCAGCTTATTAAAGTGCTACGATAGGTTTCGTTGCGTGACGGCGAGGCGCGCCGCGGGGAAGGGGGAGCCGCGAGCAGAACAAAGAGAGTCATATAGGTCGCTAATTAAGCGTGCATTAACGGGCAAATCTACTAGAGATGTAAACGGTGAACCGGAAGGGACGGAACACGCCTCGGAAACCGCGTATCCACGAGTCGGCGGAACGCGAAGATTTTTATCGGCGTTTTCCCCGAGGAAAGAAAAGTTCCGAGTAATTAAACGGTCTTGCAACATACGTTGGATCCGCGTTTTTTAATTAATTAGCGAACAGTCGAATTTCGGCGGACAGACGATGGATGGAAATGCAGAATCTCGCGGCTCTAATTGCGCGAGCGGACAGAGAATCGGCGAACCCACAAGGATCGAGAATAAATTAATTTGATTTAATTCGGAGAACTCAAAACAGTGTCAAGAAATTGCAAGTATTTTCAAAACGAGATCGAGACTCTTTGAAGCAGGAATATAGAAGCAGGCACGAAATAATATAGGTATTCGATATCTTGTAAGAATCTTGTTTTATTTAGAATTTTCAGTATGAATTTAAGTAATTTGAATTTTTTGAAAGATTATCATTTCTTCGAAAATACAATTTTATTTCATTAGAAACGAATCTCATAAAAGAATTAACGTTCCCCGAGAGATTTCGTACACGATTTTCTACGAATCGTATGCGATGCGATGCGACGATGCTGTTTTATTGATTAACATCGTGCTTACCATTAACAAAGTACAATATTTCATAAAATATTAATTTCTTTCTTGGCATTGTAATACTTATAATACCTAATACTAATAATAATAATGTTTTATCGATTAATAATCATTGATTAACATCGTGCTTACCATTAACAAAGTAAAATATTTCACAAAATATTAATTTCTTTCTTGGCATTGTAATACTTATAATACCTAATACTAATAATAATAATGTTTTATCGATTAATAATCATTGATTAACATCGTGCTTACCATTAACAAAGTAAAATATTTCACAAAATATTAATTTCTTTCTTGGCATTGTAATACTTATAATACCTATACTTCTTTTTTTACCGAGAATGTTCTAGAGAATCGATCTACCTGCAAAAGGTGTGCAAGTTCTATTTAAACGAAAAGTGCAGTTGCGCGTTGCAAGCGCATCGATGCATCTGCGAAGAAATCGTGGCGTAGTATAATAGAGCTTGTCAAATAATGTGAAATATTCGTGGAACAACTTTTTTTCCAAATTCATCTGGAACAAAGCTACAGCTCCGTTGAGTTATTATACTTACCCCTGTATTATCGACATTTTTTTTTCAAGAACAAGAGAATATTTCAGCAAATATCGTATTGTCTTGTATTGTGCAAGCCCTAGCGCTGGCAACGAGAAAATGTCTCGACCATCCCTGCCCTCGGTAATAATCACCCTCGGTGGAAACGCGAAAAAAGGGAAGGAACGAGAATACCCGTTCAAAATGGAGTATCGCGGCCGAACGTCGGGGGAGAGGGAGAGAGAGAGAGAGAGAGAGAGAGAGAGAGAGAGAGAGAGAGAGTGAGAAAGATAGATAGAGAGTGAGAAAGACAGAGAGAGAGTGAGGAAGATAGAGAGAGAGAGAGAGAGAAAGATAGAGAGAGAGTGAGAAAGATAGAGAGAGAGAGAGAAAGATAGAGAGAGATAGAGTGGGAAAGGGAGGGAGTGGAGAAAGAAACGGGAAAATTGACGGCTAACGAGAGAGAAAAAGAGAGAAAGAGCCATCGCGCGACGGCCGCTTATTAGGGCCGTTTCGCGAGCAACGATTTCCTCGAAATTTCAACGTTCCTGGAAAAGCTCCGGCTCGCGGGGGCGGGCCCGTTCGATGACGCATTGCTCCCGGAATACTTAAATTTCATGGGGAAAATTACACTCTGACCTCGATCCGGCAACCCGCCCGGTTCTTTCTCTATTTTCCTCGGTTCTGCGGGCCGATTGCGTGCTCCGCGATTAATCACGATACAAATCGACCCAGTTACGATCTCGAAACGCAACGCGGGAGACTTTAATGACCGGTCTGACCGACTCTATCCGCCGCGATCGCGATTTTTCTCGTGATTTTTTTTCTTTTTTTTCGGCGTGCCCGCCATTGTGGCGCAATTGGAGTCCCGCCGATGAATCTCGTGATTATTTTCTTCGTTCGCGAATTAATCAAACGATCCGAGGTCGTCGATCGAACGTTAATCAAAATCTGACGAGTCGATAGTGAATCCAAATGAATTCTTTCTTTCAATTCACTGGCGCGATGCATTCGATCGGACTAAACGTTCATTACTGTAAATGTTAACATGTATATGCGTATTCTTGGGTGTGGTAAACCTGTGTTAACGTAGGATAAAGGTCTGTATTTTGTCGACGAAAATATTAATTTTCTTTTCTTGTAATTGTTTTTCATTTTATTTCTGTATTTTTTTTTAAATTGAGAAATTCTTTTTTCATTTGTATTATTTTTATTATTTGTCGTGTGCACTGAATAAGACAATAACGTAATATAAATCGTGTGTTATATATTTCATCGTATACGTTCTTTCAATTTAACAAGATGTATATTTGTTAAAATATCAAATTTTACGATATGCAATGTTTGTTAACTTTTGTTCGCGAGCGTATATTTGGTAAAAATATTTTTGTTCGACGAGAAAATTGAGCATCGATTTTACGAAGGGGTTAATTATCTCCAAATTTTGTGCAAATCTTGTTTGCAATTTCTATTGTCAACGTCATTGCTTAAAGCATTACGAGTTGCACTAACACTGCCGTGTTATCTAATTTTTTAAAAATAACTTTCACACATTATAATTAGAAAAATGTTCAGGATCTCTTTATTAACATTTTTTGAAAACATCGTTAACTCTTCTATCATACGTTCTATAATTTCTATCGTTTTAAACAATCGCAAAATCTGCCGTGGTCAATATTAATAAAAAATGTCTCCATAGTCTTGTATTTCATCGATTCATTTTCGTCTAAAACGATCCTCATTGTAGTCGTCGATCTTCCGTTACTCTGTAACAAACTGCACAATTTAACCGTTCGTTTGCGTTGCTCCGATCTTGAACGGCGGCAATTCGGACGGATTATTTTCATTGGATAGGGGGGGGGGGGCGGGATTAGAGGCGACTGAAAGCATCTCGTGGCCTTTCGAAACGAATCGGAGATTTTCGTATCCGCTGTTTCCGAGGGAACGAGTTCTTCCTGCCGAGTGGGCGTCAAGAAAGCCTCGAGCCCTCTCTCTCTCTCTCTCTCTCTCTCTCTCTCTCTCTCTCTCGATTGCTCTCGTGACGGGGGTCGGCCGATTACTATGATAATCTATGCGAAGGGGGCAGAGAAGCGTGAGAAACGGAGGAGCAACCCCCTCGAGGATCGCGATTCAAAGAAGTCTGCATAAAACTGAAGATCGTGTCGAGGGTCTAGGGTTCTAGGGTTCTAGGGTTCTGGGGTTCTGGGGTCGCGGTCCCTCGAGACGTCCCGAGGAAGCTTCCGCAGGACGAAACGTGCTCGACGTCGCGGCGCGTCAGACGCCGTCGTCGTCGATCGACGGTGCCTAAAAATTCGAAGACGTTGCATTAGCCCACGGCAGACTCCGCGGAAAGTGGATAAAAAGGTTAGCCCCGCCCGAACACGCGGGCATTGATCAAAAGTGACCCAGAAAAGGCTCGTTCGTTAATCTCATTTAATTTTCATCGTCGCCGTTCGCTCAAAGTAACCCGAAAACCGTCCCCTCCTCCTCCTCCTCGACGACCCAGAAAACGCTTCCTTGACCCGGTTCCGGGCTTTTCGTTTCCCCTGGGCTTGCGGAACATCGATAGGGAAGTGACTAACGGGGACAGTCTTAAGAAATGGATGAATCGTTCGCTGAATGCCTAGCTATTCGAACCCCCTGAACGCTCTCTCCTCCATCGGCGAATATTAAATTCTATTCCGTGGAATCCGTCTTCGGGACGCCCTTTCACCCTCGGCCCTTTCTCCGACGGACGATTCTTCTATATCCCCGTGGATATTACAACGTCGGCTGATTTCATCAAACAACGCGATATTCATCTTTATACTCCCATTTTCACCGAAGGGTTTTTGCCTTCGATTTCTTCCATCATCAAGCGCTCGTCAAGCACTTCATTGTCAACGAATTTCTGCGAAAGCAGGGACATTCTTTCACACTATTCTCGGAATTTCCAATGGCTGCGGCTTTTATGCATTCATTGCTGCATTATGCTCTTTTACATAATTTACAGTAATTATTTTTATAACTAGGTTTTCTTTTATAACAGGGGTTTCTACCCTTCATTATTATTTGCTATTATTATTATTATTTATTATTATCATTATTATTTATGATTATCATTATTACTTAGGATTATCATCATTATTTAGGGTTATCATTATTATTTAATATTACCATTATTATTTATTACTACATTGTTCAGTAGTATTCTATAACCCGCCCAGTAAGCACTGAATAAATAAATAGAATTTATATTAAGCGTCTGCATGACTCGCAATGGAAAACTGTCGTCGATAGAAAATTCATTTTCATTAAAAAGAATAGTATTCGTATTCGATAGATCTTGTTCGAATAGTTGACACAACGGATCGGTCACGATATCACAGTGCAAAATGTCGAAGGAATCGAAACCGCAGGCTTTTTGAATCGGTTACGTTCTACATTAATTTTTAGCGAGCTGTTAAACGAACCAGTCTTGCATAACCGCGCGACGAAACGCGCGGAGTCAGCGGTCGTATCAATGATTTGCGTTTAGCTGCACGAGTTTTACGAACCTTTCACGGCATAATAGTTCGCTTCGTTAACAGGGTCGTAATTAGACTGCGGATCTTTTCGCGTCCGCGGCATTTGCATGTTTGCGAAATACTGCGAGAACGTTCCCGTTAACGAGCATCAACGACGCTCCCGTTTAAGTCTCTCAATCTTCTCCAAACGAATTTGCCCTTACTCTAGTTTCCATAAAATCCGCGCTCGCAACGTGAACCTCGTAGCCGCGATTTCTAAAAGTGCGCGTTTGTATATCCACGTTCTTCCATTATAAATATTTGTTATTATTATTATTACTTATTACTTAATTATTTATTCACCGGCTACTGGATCCTCTTGACTCGTGCAAATGAAGTACACATAATCCGGAACAAAATGAACGTTACAAATTACGAGATTTCATAGCAGACACGGTCGAATTAGTAAAATGACTCGGGTGTTTGCGAAGAAACGAAGTTGGTTGCTGAACTCGTTTGCTAAAATCGTTTGCCGCGTCCTAGTCGCTCTTGTGACGCAGCTTTGAGAATGAAGTTCTATCGCGCCCAACAGGAAAAAGTTTCGAGTTACGTAAGATGATAATTTCATCCAAGTATAACTTAGTTTCTTACGGAAATAACTTGGAACGTCCGGTTTTTATTTTCAACCCTTGTTCAAACCCTTCGACAAATCCGACAAAAATTGACAGCACTGCTTTCGGTAATATCGTTCGATAGAATCCGAATGTCGAGGTTTGCATCCAAAATTGTTCCCAACTTAATTTGAATCCAAATTGTATAATTATTAAATTAATTTGATCTCGAAAAATCTGCAACTTTCCGATCCTTCTTTCGGTTTTCTATTTTTTGAAACCACAGCTCGCAACCGAAAAATCTGCAAAAATTCTCCAACATCCGACTTGTAACCCGAAATAGGTCAAATATTTTTCAAAATTTTAAGAAGCCATCAAAGGGAGAAAATTGACAGAAATGCGCGCGATCTAATTTGCCCCGGAAAAGCTGCCGTGCTGAGATTTTGCGCACAGGGATTTTCCTCGATCGTCTATCGAACGGTGTAACATGCGCTGAAAAACCGTCAAGCTCGAATTTAACCATCTTACTCGGCGCCAAAAAATTCTGGACTCTCGAGTGGCCGTTTCGTCGACCCCCGCAACCGCGTCGAGCGATGTAAATTAATCCGACGAGGGGGAAAAAAAAGGATCATCCTTTGATCGTGTGCGCGGAGAACCGGCTGTGTTTCATCGTGTTTCCACGGCGGACGGGAGAAAATGGGGGAAAAAGGAGAAAGAAGGAAGATAGAAGGGTTTCGGAGGCACAACGTCGAACCGCAAAGGGCTGCGAAAGCAAGTTGGAAACGCTATCATCGGGAACGAGGGCCGTTTAGCGTTGCGCCGGCGAGCGATAGCAAATCGTTCCGCGCATACAAACTCCCGTATTAATCGTCGACGCTGTAGGTCGTTGTAGATCGCGCCGGGATACCGGCTGGTTTAATAACGGCGCTGGTTATCCGCGGATTCTCTCCTGCGCCCAGCCTTTTTACCATTTCAATTTTATTTCGATTTTCCTTCCCCTTTTCTTGCGCCTCGTTCCGCTCCCGATCCAGGCCTCTCATTATCTTCCGCAATTTCGGAATACGAACGTCGACGCTTAACGCGATCCCACTTCGTCGGTTTTATTTATACAATTTACGTAATTGTATATTTATTTATTATAATTATTTATTTAAATTCTAGTATGTTTATATTATCATTTAAATTCTAATATGTTTATATATATATTATCACTTAAATTCTAGTATATTTATATTATCATATAAATTCTAGTATATTTATATTAGCACTTAAATTCTAGTATATTTATATTATCATTTAAATTCTAGTATATTTATATTATCACTTAAATTCTAGTATATTTATATCATCATTTAAATTCTAGTATATTTATATTGGCACTTAAATTCAAGTATATTTATATTACCATTTCAATTCTAGTATATTTATATCATCACTTAAATTCTAGTATATTTATATTATCATTTAAATTCTAATATACTTATATATATTATCACTTAAATTCTAGTATATTTATATTACCATTTAAATTCCAGTAAATTTATATTATATTTAAATTCCAGTAAATTTATATTATATTTAAATTCCAGTATATTTATATTATCACTTAAATTCTAGTATATTTATATTATCACTTAAATTCAAGTATATTTATATTACCATTTAAATTCCAGTAAATTTTGTATTATATTTAAATTCCAGTATATTTATATTATCACTTAAATCCTAATATATTTATATCATTTAAATTCTCATATATTTATATCATCATTTAAATTCTACTGTATTTATATTATCACTTAAATTCTGAAAGATTACAAAGTAGAGTACGTACAAATAAATAAATATTTCGGTGCACTGCTAACCGACCAAAAAACGCTTGGACGTAGAATTGAAAAGCTCGTAGCCGACAAATTTCGACGAATTTGTTTCCAGTTTCCCAACCGAAACCGCTCGGGGAAGCTGATTACAGGGTTTCCGATTCGGCAGTGAACGCGTTAACGCTGATTAGCGTGATTGGCGATCGCAGAAACGAGGCTTCTCGGTCGCCTAACACGGTCAAAGCGGTCGCGAAGTTGCGCGACCGTCTTGTCCCACGCGCAATCTCCTCGTGATCGAACGATTCCTGTCTCGTGGAACGGGTTGCGTTATCGCATCCGCTCGCGCGACGTTAATCGCTGGGACATCGCCAGAATTAGAAGAAGAAGAAGAAGAAGATGTTGTCGTCGCGGCGTGAACGATCGACGACACGCTGGCCTATGTTGGAGAACGCGCGAATCTATCGGCGGCCCGATAAGCTTCCCGGAGCCCATTAACGCGCCGCAGCCGCGTGTCGAGACGGGTTCCGGAGCAGCCTCGAACCTTCGACCCCGAACACTTTTCGGGTTACACGCGACGCGAGACGAGACGAATCTGGAGCGACGTCTCTCCGGGGGACGAGCAACTTCCGGCAACTTTGTTCCACGGCTGAGATTTACGGACGGTTCTCCGTCGCCAACTTTCCGGCCCCGTTACAAGATTTTCCCCGGCGCCCCGGGGGTCGCGAGGGTGGCGAAACGGGCCGCAAGAAGGAAGCGGTACCTGCAGGGAATTCGACTACGCCATTCCTCGAAGTATCTCGCCTCGCAACCGTTCAATAGTTAAATCGTCCATGGTGCGGCGCGGCCCGGCCCGGCCCGGACGACTCGCGTCGAGGCAGCATCGGCTTCTAACGTTCGAATGCGGCCCGACGGGAGACGGAGTGTTTGATCGCCGCCTTCGAGTCACTTCGTAAGATTGCGCGCGAACTATTCGCGGCGAGGCGGAGAGAAAAGTTTCGTCGGGAACGCGTTTAAGGGGCGTCGTCTTAGAAATTCGTTTTCGCGAGTTACACGCCGCGAGAAAAGCCGACGTTCTCTCAACATGCTCGCGGACGCGAATGTTGTAGCACGTCGTTTTCATCGCGACGCGAAACGATTGTTGCGAATGCTGTGATAATCTTTATAAGCCGCGTTATCATGCGTTCGATTCTATGTGGCGTTCATTTTTTGACATTGCTGTGCAATGCGATCGGTATCAACGTGGATGCTGTAACATCCATTGTACGTATACAAGGTGTTCCGTATATTTCCGTGCATACGTTAGTGTGTTCTACAAGTGAAAATAGTACTAAGATGTTATACAATAGAAAGTCCACGAACGCTGAGAAATTATAACAAAAATAAGAAATGTAAAAAAATAGTAAAAAGATGCGAGAACGCTAACGTGCAAGAGACGAATTAATTACAAAAACGAACACCTTTGAAACGAAGATGCAGGTACAATTTAGAAGCGTTTAAATCGTATTTTGTACCTTTTCTCGCGAATTCGTAAGAAAGCGTTTACGGATCTTTTTCGTGTATAAATGAAATTGCTTCGATTTTATGGAGTTTTCGAGGTCGCTGTTTCGAGGACGACCAAAGCATCGATGAACGTAAAATACAATTTCTAGCGTTTCTCTTCGTGTAAAATTGACTTCGTATCTCGCGAGAGAAGGTCCGACCGGACGCAAAACGTTGGCGAGAACGGTTGTTTCAGATGTCCCAGACATTTTTCATACAGCGGATGTTTCAAGCTCGGAGCTTTCACAACATCTGAATTTGAAATATCTTGGCGTCGAAGAACTCCCGTGGCCCATTTCCGCATCTTCTTGTACGTGTAGTCGCTCGCGACGCGACGCGACGCGACGGAATCTAGTCCCTCGGCCTCTGAAAAATATTATACTTCCGCGCGACGGTACACAGAGTATGAAGTTTCTATTGTCGGCGGCCGTGTGCAACGTTATCTCGTTTTCCCGTTGGTCGGTTCTTGAAAAAACATCGGTGAAATTTCAGCGCTGCTCTCCGATTTCGAGGTACATACATACAGTCCTCTCTCTTTCTCGTCTCTTCTCTCCCTTTTTCTCTCTCTTTCTCTCTTTTTCTCTCTCTCTCTTTTTTTGCTTTCTTTCTCTTTCTCTTCTCTACCTTTCTCTCTCCCTTCTCTCTCACTTTCTTTCTCTCTTCTCTCACTTTCTTTCTCTCTCCCTTTTTCTCTTTCTCTTCTCCCCCTCTTTTTCTCTCTTCCTCCTCTCTCTTTTTCTCTTTCTCTTCTCTCCCTCTTTTTCTCTCTTCCTTCTCTCTCTTTTTCTCTTTCTCTTCTCTCACTTTCTTTCTCTCTCCCTTCTCTCTCTTTCCCTCTTTCTCTTCTTTCACTTTCTTTCTCTCTCCCTTTTTCTCTTTCTCTTCTCTCCCTCTTTTTCTCGCTCCCTTCTCTCACTTTCTTTCTCTCCTCTCTCTCCTCTCTCTCTCTCCCCCCTCTCTCCCTCGCCTTCTCTCTCTGTTTCTCTCGTGCTTTCGGCGACCGCGTTCCTTCCGAAAGCAAAACTGAAGCTGGCTAAAGTATATCGAACGCTGTACGGGGTCCAGAATAAATAATCTGAAAATTCCATTCGAAACTCGCCGGAAACTTTGAACGTAAGTTCTTTCTCGAAACCATTATTCCTAACAAATATTTATTTTGTGGAACGAACCTCTGTTTTCCGTATGCGGTCTCTCGGTTTCAAAGCGTTTGACGTTCGAGCCGAATCGAACGAAAATATCTGCGGTCCGTAAACGACACTGCCGCAGGATATTCGAGTTACTTGAATTTTTTAATCTTTGAAGATTCGATGGACTTTTACCATTGTTTGCTTAGAATACCTTTCCTCAATGTCCTGCTTAGTACCGAATCTAAATACTGATTTTAGTAGGAATGAAATAATATTAATATTGTATAGGAATTTTATTATTATTATTTTATTCATTTTATCATTATTTATTATTATCATTTTATTCATTTTATTATTATGTATTATTATCATTTTATTCATTTTATCATTATTTATTATTATCATTTTATTCATTTTATTATTATGTATTATTATCATTTTATTCATTTTATTATTATCATTTTATTCATTTTATCATTATTTATTATTATCATTTTATTCATTTTATTATTATGTATTATGCACATATAATGTATGCAATAGTACGTAATTTTGCAACGTTTATTCGACTTTACATTTTGAAACGATGCGTACTATCATACTTCATTTTTCACTATATTTTTGTTCTTCCGAGTTAATCGATTTTGCAAATGAGCGGCTCACGTGTCGGCCTTCAACGGTCGGAAAATTTAATGTTTTCCAACGGTACGCGCCGTGACCACCAGACTATGGATTTTTATGCAAAATAACAATTGTCCGCGTCGATGGCAAGAAATATAAACGAAACGACAAGTTCTTTCTCTCCGCAATAACTTCAATAGATTGTAAATACTGTGTAGCAACAATTCCGAATTCTTTGAATCTTTCTCCTATTTCAGACTGCGCCCATTCATCTTTACCCTAAATGCACAAAATCCGCAACCCTAGCGATCGCTGCACAATTTGTCCACGCTTGTAACACGGTCTCGTTGGACGAACTCTAGCAAATCGGACAAAGTAGAACCGGTATTTCCCGAAAGAATCGAACGTTCTGTCGGATCGAGGGATAAAAGAGCGACCGCGGTAAAAATCCGTGTGACCCGCGGCTCGTCGAAACGAAACGATTCATTAATTTTAATTGCACGAAACGTAATAACGAGACACGCGCCGCCGTTCCCCTGGATTTTTGATGCACTCTGGCCGAGCTCTCCCGGCCGCCCTCCGCCCTTCGCTGTCCGGTAATTGTCGTTTCTAAAGGCGGAACGATTTAATCATTTGAATCGCGTGCACGCGAGCGCGGAATTAACGGCCCCGGCGGCCGTTCTTCATCGTTTAATTCGGTGAATTGCGAGAGCCGGCTCGAAAATTTTATAAACGAAAACGTTGCTCGACGGGGTCGGCTCGTTGAATAAAATAAATTTCAATTTCAATGCCGCGCGCGCGCGCGCTCGAACATCTTCCACCCGCGCCGCGGCAAGTCGCGCGATTCTTTTCCTTTTTATTCGATCCGATCGGTGGAAACGTTAAATATTTATTTCGTTTAATCGATACAGTAATATTCTCTTGAACCAGCACGCGTTTCCCTCTATTTTTCCCGGTTCCACGGAAAGGTTATCGCCCTCTCTCTTTCGCTCTCTCTTTCGCGCTCGCACCCCCGCGCCTCTTCCGCTCTCGCTCTCGGCGCCGAACGAAATTAAATAAACCGAAAATGGAATTTATTCCATTCGACCGACGAGATTCCGGCCGCGGTCGGCGTTAAACGAACTTCCAATCGAGTGTTTGATCTCCGCTGTCTTCCTCACTCTTTCTCTCTCTCTCTCGCTCTCTTCCCTTGCTTCTACCTCTTGTTCCCCGGCCGGCGGGCGAAAAAAAATAGAAATTATTCGTCTGCGATGTACGAGAACGGAGCGAAAAATCCGGCGAACCGGCGCGGCTATTACAGCGCGGAAGAGGCACGATCCCGTTAAATCCGAAGCCGATTCCGGGCGCCCATAGATTAAATTGAACCGGGCGCGGCGAGGCGTTGCGGCGTCGATCGAATTTCCCGCTGCTCGGCGGCGCCCGTCTAATCTCGTCGAAACTTTAGGCGGGTCTCTCTCGCGAAAACGCCTCCTCCGCCACCGTCTCCGAAATATGTACACACGCGAGAAAAGTTTGACGAGGCGGGCCTCTCGCGGGTCGCTTTCCGCCCGTTCGCGAACTTTTTCCCCCATAATCAGCGACGTCGAACTTCGAAAGTGAAACACGCTCCCGGCATCGATCCGCGCGCCATGCACACGGCCGCTCAAAAATTCACGAGCTGTCGTCCCGAACTTCGCTACGAAAATCTTTCGAGCACGCGCCCTCTTCGCGAACATCGCCGGTTCTTCGCGATCTTTGTTCGACGAGCGTTACGTATTTGCTCGCATCGTTTCAAATCGTATTAGATACACAGACCACCGTGCGCAAGTATTTGGACACCGGGTAGAATTTGGACGCGATTGACACGTCGAACGTCGCGTCACCCATTGCTCTGGGTGACGGCTATGTTTGCGGAGTCTTCGTTCAATTAACACTTAGCCGACCGATCGGGTAGATCTACCATTTTGACCTGAGGAACGCTTCTTTCTCTGTAGAACTTCTTATTTCTATAGAGTACAACATAATTATAATAACATGCACTAATTTTTGAAGTCTTTTATTGCCCATTATTACGGTTCTTTATGTTCGGGATTTCCGAAGGTGCCTCTACCAGCCATAAAATTATTTTATTAGGACACTTAGCCGACCGATCGGGTAGATCTACCCATTTCCAAGCTAGTCGGTAGCCGACCGATCGGGTAGATCTACCATTTTGACCTGAGGAACGCTTCTTTCTCTGTAGAACTTCTTATTTCTATAGAGTACAACATAATTATAATAACATGCACTAATTTTTGAAGTCTTTTATTGCCCATTATTACGGTTCTTTATGTTCGGGATTTCCGAAGGTGCCTCTACCAGCCATAAAATTATTTTATTAGAACACTTAGCCGATCGATCGTGTAGATCTACCACTTTGACCTGAGGAACGCTTCTTTCTCTATAGAGCTTCTTATTTCTATAGGGTACAACATATAATAAAATGCACACCACCACCACACCGCACCATCGTTCCCATATATCAGACTAATCGACGAATCCTTTTGAGTGAAACGGAAGATGATTCCGCCGATGACTCGGAATCAAATGTTATTGTCAATGGCGTCGATGATTGGACAGAAGATGATATTAGAGTTGAATTGAAGCATATGGTCGAACTGCGTGCATCAACACAATGCCTGAACATCACGATATATTACTGCTATTTTGTTCCATATTTGAGTTACGTTATTTATCCGTCATCTTTACTGTCCTTAATTTTCTGACTCTATTAACTATACTTTTTGAATAACCATTAAAAAATAATTATTATAAACTTTTAAATTCGAATTTTGTATAAGCAATATGTGAAATCGTTGAACGAAATTGTTACCGTAAGATATAATTGATCACATAAATAATTTTCGGACGTTTTTGACTTCAAATAGCGTATTTCAGTCCGTGCTACCTCAGAAAAATGCGCGGTGGACAGCGCAATTTGGCTTTCCCGAGCGCGGTGGAAACTGTACAGGTCTCTGTAGCGCGTGCGGTCGGCTAAGTGTTAAAGCAGGATTTTGGAGGTAATTTATAGTAGTTTGTAACACGACTATGACGAGAGTATAGACAATACAGTAATGTCTCTCTAATTGACGCTCGGATTGTCCACGAGAAATGGACAATTTGGGGAGAGGAGATACGATTATCCGAGCACCGCGGTTTGTTTTTATAGTTACGAATTGTCAACAACTATAAAAACGAGCTACAGGGCTCGAATAATCGTATCTCCTCCTCCCAAATTGTCCATTTTCGTGCAGAGTCTGAGCGTCAGTTAGGGAGACATTACTGTATAGGGTCACAATAAAGTATAAAGTAAACAGAAACAGACATTAAAAATATACTTATACTAATAATAAAATAAAAAATAATAAAGTGTACAATATACTTATAATAACAAATTATGCTTATATTTAAATACGTTTTAAAAATATAACATTTTATTAGTTACGATGGAATTCGTTAAAACATTGTAAACATAATTAGAGTGACTCTAGACACTCAGGGCAATACGTTAGAATTGCAATGTTCACTCGATAGACGCGCCGTGCTGCTGTTACGGGACTTCCGCGCATACGTCACCTACTCCAATTCTTGCGTAACTTATTTTCCTGTGAACACTGATCGTAGAATGCCCCGCTGTATTCCGACTTCGCATTGTTTTCATTAGTGAAGAACGAAATACAGTAATTCTCCCGGAAACGTCAAATTTCGGGTTGCTGTGAATTTCCTTGTGCCAGTCCTACGCCTATGTAGGTGCTAGATACGTGACACGTGGCCTCCGAATTGGCCTTGAATCGTGGCATGTGGCCCCCGAATTGCCTTCGAATCGTGTCGTGTAGCCTCCGAACATTTCTGGGAGAAATTACTATAATTCGATTACTGTCCGGCGATAGAGCAACGCGCGGCCGTGTAGGTACACCGCGATTACTCGAACATGGACGCTAATCAAAACTAAAAGGTCATTGGCAGGACATTCGAGCGAAAGGCCGTAAGATAAATCTGCGGGACGAGCTAAAAGTCGGGTATTCTGCTCCTCTCTCTCCTCTGGTACACGTTCGTGGGCTTTCGCGGTAGATTGCTGCGGGGCACGGGGAGGGGTCTGAGGGGGCATTAATAAACTTCTCATTGGCCGCGTTCGCCACCTACTCCCCGTTCCTCGTTAACTTCTGACACGGCTCGTAAGGAGCCGGATAAATCGATACACGGGGCTCGTGCGCGACAGAACCCTCCGATGAGTTTCCACGTTGGCTTTCACCGTCCTACGATCTTCTTTTCGCGACCTTATGCACACCCCTGCGCCTCTCCTGGCCCTGGTATAGGCCCCTCTTCTCGACCCACAGCGATCTGGAAAACAATAATTTGCCGCCAAGATTCAACTTTTCAACTTTTATATTTGTATATAATTATATTAATTAATATAATAGTATATAGTAATATACAATAATATATATACAGTATATAATAATATAAAATATGTATAATAGTGTATATAATTATATAATAATATAAAACAAATATTTATTATGTATTATATATATTTATATATTTTATTTCTTTGGAACTTCGAAACATGAAATATTAACAACCTCGTATAAGGTGAAAGTACCTATTATGGAACGCTTTTTAACGCTTTTTTTTTGTCACGGTTACGTTAGGATTATGTTAGGGTTATATCACGGTTATGTCAGGGTCGTATGTTCAAAAATTATGAATATTTTACATTCACATTCATAAGCTCTATTTTTCTATATTATCTATATATATTTATCTATAATATATATAATATCTATAATATCTATCTATTTTTCATTGTATTATTTATGCTACCTTTTCAAGAAGAGGGTTTACAAATGACGGTTTTTTCATAAAAGGTACTTTTTACCTTAACTCTGTGATTAGATACAGCGTTATAAAGGCAAAAATGTGAAACTAAGTTAAAAATTAATTGTTTCATTTACTCCGTAGAAAATATCAAAGTGCATGTACATAATTGCTACAGTTTTACGCACGCGAGCACCTATATTTCGACTGATTGTGTGTGACAAAAGCATTTTTTAGCCCATGAACAGAGAACGTTTTGGTTTTTAACAATTCAAACTACATTTATATTTTAATTTCAACTTTATTTGAATTGTAATTTCAACTTGTCAAGCTTACAAATTGAATGTTTCAAAATGTTTGACGTAGGCCTTTCGTTTCATATGAAAGCACAGGTTGTCATTAATACTAGATTTTTACGGAGCACGAAAAATAGCTGTTTTATATTAGTTTATAAAAGTAGCAATAAGACATTTATCTTGATTTTTAGCAAGTGTTATTGTAACATTATATTGTTATTGTAACATTTATATTGTTATTATAACATATAGTTATTGTAACATTTGCCGTAAGTAACATATAAATAGAATAAATAACTCATAAATGTATCTTCACGATACGAATAATCGTCACTTAAAAAATGAGTGACCCGTCATTTTGACGGTTTCCGTAAATCTAGTATTAACACTTTATCGTCCGGTCGTGGTTGAGGCTGCCACTCAGTAAGGACTGGCTTAGTCGCGCGCGCATTTGCTCCCAGTACCGGCTAAATTTTCGCTATTCATTGTGTTGTGCTTATTCCTTTAAAAATAATAATAAATAATAATAATTATTATAATTATAATTCATAAGGATATGGGGAGGTCAGCATACAGGAGGTCAGCTACTAACAAAACAGCAAAGAAGCGAAAACCGTCGATAGCTGAAAGTCGATTAATAGGCTATCGGTCGATAAGCATTGGCAATCGAAAAGCCGATTAATAGGCTAGCGATCGATAAACATTGGCAATCGAAAAGCCGATAAATAGCCTAGCGGTCGATAAAGTGTTAAGAGGGTAAATTTTAAGTGCAGTTTCGTCCTGTCTTAAATTGCGCACAGATTTTTAAAGTAGTCGATGGACGTTGTTTCACGATTCGTCACGTTTCTGCATATTAAAATTGAAAAACTAGCAAAAAAAATTGTTTTATGAAAAGACCATTCGACTTTTTAAAATGTTAATACGTATCTTCGTCTTCGATGACATTTTATCCGTTGTGGCGACGAATGCAACGATCTACTGTAATTTAACCTTAATCCTTGAAGCAACGCTGAAATAATTGAAGCTGCAGGAAGCGAATTCCCGGACCGCCCCGCGCGCCCGTTTATTTCGTACACGTGCGCCGACCACGATTGCCGGCTCAGAAACGCCTCAAAAACACGCGGACCCGTGGAAACTATCGCGAGTCGAGAAATTGCTCGTTACGAGGCTGGTAGGCTCTCGCGATCGCTCTTCCTCGGCAAATCCTCTTTGCTTCCCGCTATCTCCCGAGCATGTTTTTCTACTTCGCCGTTCCTTGGGAAGGATCTCCGACTACGCTCCGGACGGGTTGGTCTAGGAACCCTCCACCCTCCCGACTCCGTTCCATCTAGAAACCTATACACAGTATACACTTATACACGGGGTGTCCAAAAAGTTACTCGAAATCGGGAGATTTCGTTTCCGAAGTCGCGGACTGCATTCGCGGTCAAGAAAAAGTTACTCCGGGAACTCCACGTTTCCCGATTTCGAGTAACTTTTGGGACACCCTGTAGCGTTGATCCATGCGACCGGAACGGTCGAACGATCGAAATGCCGATCGGTTGGCAACCGCTGTCGTAGCTCGAACAGGATTCGGTTGCTCGAAATTGTCGCAAGTAGGTTTTTGTCGAGAACTTTTCCTACAAAATAAGATAATTACTAAATTTAACACCAAAGATGATTTAAACATACAACGCATCCGATAAGCAATCTTGTAAAAGATTGCATCAATCACGACTGAACAGTAGGTTAAGCTTGTTAAGTTAAGCAGGGACTACCCAACAGAACATGTCTACCAAGTATTATTATAAGTCTAGTGATAAACTGTATTTGTAATAGTATATTTTTGTTAATCATATTAATAAATTTTATTCAAAAAGAAAAAGAAGGTTGCTCGGGGTACTCGGAGCGTTCCCGAGTCGAATATTCCTAATTTGATCATGGTTGTCGTGTTCCCGAGGTCGCGGCGCGCTTCTCGACGAAGCGGAACGATGAAAAGGATCATCCCACGCGTTTTCCAGGCAAATCCTATTCGGCCAGTTTCCGGGCCCCGGCGCTCGTGCCCGGTCCGGCCCGAAAACCGACGCCTCTTTTCTCGAGCTCGACTGGAACTTCGGATTACCGTTAGAGATATCCGGATGCTTTCTCGTCGAGACGATCGCGGACCGCTTGTTATCTTCTTCGAGGAGCAGGCTGCCTTAGACTTTAGGCCCTGGCCGCGTGCTTTACGTAACGCCGCGGATACTTTCGACGCGTGGGCGTGCTCGAGGCGCGGCACGGCGCACCGTTTCGACCAAACATGGTCGCCCGGATGGGCCGGCTTCGCTTTCGAATCGCGTGCTTGCTAGCTTGCTACAGGGCTACCGAACGCATTTCCATGAACAAAGAGCTCGTTCGACACCCTCGCCTGCTAAGTAGATCGGCGATGTTTATGCCTACTGTTGCACGTGTACACGGGGACACCGGCCGTTTCTAACCCTTCGGGCCCGTAGTTGTTGGAACACTGAACTTACCGTTGCGGTCAAAATGATAGGTGCTTTTTCTGGTGTTAATTGTGATATTTTTTTTTAATTTTTGAATCGGTGGAATTATAGATGCAGCGGAATTCTAGTTACGTTTGAGAGTCGTTCATTTTCTTAACACTATGCCGTCCGGTGACACCACTTTGGTACCATTTTAAAAAACTGAAATAACATTTAAACTATATTTCTTGGGTGTTAAAAAGCAGCAAACTAACTATAGCATTGTGTTTATTTAACTAAGAATTAAGTACGGAAATTCTTGGATGACATATCTTAATTTTAGGAATTTATATTACCGCCATCTTCGAAACTTCTTTTTAAAATCTAAAGTTTCCAAGCTATTATGTCGGCGCGCTCTTTTATGAATGTCGTATTTTTTTATTTGTTATTTACTTATTTAATTAGATTGACACTAGATTTACGGAGCACGAAAAACAGTTGTTTTATATTAGTTTATAAAAGGAACAATAAGACATTTATCTCGATTTTTAACAAGTGTTATTGTGACATTTACCGTAAGTAACATATGGATTGAATAAATAACTCGTAAATGTATCTTTACGATATGAATAATCGTAAATTAAAAAATTACTGACCCGTCATTTTGACGGATTTCGTAAATCTAGTGTTAATTATTAATAATATATATATATACGGGTAAAATAGCAGAACAAAAACTTGTCACATGAAATGTTTATTTTGAAAGTGTCCATTTAAATAAAAATGAGATATCATATAATTTGTGATTCATTTAGTGCGACCTTTTCATTTATAACTAAAGAAAATGAACTTGCATCATTTTCAAAATAAATCAGTGAATCAGCAAATTAGGCGAACAGTTTATGGTAGCTTGTTTCAAATTTTGTGACATCGACTACATACATGCCTGTTTTATCGCTGTTGTTGTTGACAAGTTAAAATATCCTCTAAAAATGTCCTATGCAACGTTTCTAACATTTTTCTCAAATCTTGCCAAACTTCATCAACTCGGCTCAGAATTCTTCGGTTCGGTACATATTCGCTAAAAGGGTCAAGGACTTGCATCGATTGGCTTGCGAGCCGTCCATATAGCAGTAAAAAAATAGCACTGCGTTCGAACAAATGCCATTCTGTCGTGGTAAGCATACAGTAACGTACACCGGTCGAGTTCCGACGTAAGAACGATACTACACGATTGATCATCATTTGCGAATAAAATAATTCTTTGCCCGAAAGGCATCGATTTGGTCGTCGAAGAAATTGACGAAAACCGGTGGAAATTGGTTCGAACAATCGTCCACGGCGCATCGCTTACATTCTCGCGAACAAAGAGCTAATTGGATCTTCATGCTGCCTGCTGCGCGTTATAAAATAGTTCGCCTGCCGAAAGAATCGACCGAAACGGTGGAACACAATGGGGGAATATCTCGAGAGAGAGAGAGAGAGAGAGAGAGAGAGAGAGAGAGAGAAAAATGCGTGAGTTGTATCGAGGGGGGTAGACTGGAGCGACAATGCAGCAGGAGGCTGTTTTGCATACGCATTGGCCTACGTTGGAGCCCGCAAAACCCGCAACCCACGCGACCCTCGCTTGCGTCCCGGATAGGTTTCCTCGAAGCGTTCGTTTAATACCCAATTACGCGGATTCCGTTCCGCGAATGGAGCCGCGGGTAATTGATCGGTGACGAAATCACGGTTTCCATCGAGAGCGAGGGACCGGTTCTCTCTGCGAAGGCAGAAGGAAAATCGCTCCTCGCTTCCACGCGTCTGCGACTCTGCGATTCTACGCTTCTGTGCTTGTCGATCGTCGTCGCCGCTAGCCAATTCGGAGCTGTGCGAGGCAGTTCGAGGCTGTTGGAAGCTGTTCGAGGCTGTTTAAGGTTGTTGGAAGCTGTTGGAATCTGTTGGAGGCTGTTCGAGGCAGTTGGAAGCATTTGGAGGCTATTGGAAGCTGTTGGAGGCTGTGCGAGGCTATTCGAGGCTGTTCGAAGCTGTTGGAGGCTATGCGAGGCTGTTCGAGGCTGTTCGAGGCTGTTGGCGGCTGTTGGAGGCTATGCGAGGCTGTTGGGAAGCTGTTCGAGGCTGTTGGAAGCTGTTCGAGGCTGTTGGAAGCTGTTCGAGGCTGTTGGAAGCTGTTGGAATCTGTTGGAGGCTGTTCGAAGCTGTTGGAGGCTGTTCGAAGCTGTTGGAAGCATTTGGAGACTGTTGGAAGCTGTTGGAGGCTGTGCGAGGCTATTCGAGGCTGTTGGAGGCTGTTGAAGGCTATGCGAGGCTGTTCGAGGCTGTTCGAAGCGAGCGAGGCGTCACGACGCAGAGACTTCCTCCGGAGCGACTCTAATCTCCCATTATGCAAATACTCGCGATACTCGGCCCTGGAAACCATCCTGGAAACCGTTCTGGAATTAATTCGTCCCCGCGAACGACTCCGACTTTATCTTCGACAGAAACCGCAATCGAGCTCGTTCTATTCTCATTCTCTCTCTCTCTCTCTCTATCTTTTTCTCTCTTTTTCTCCCTCGTCGTCTCTTCCTCTCCCGCGCGTAGCTCTCTTTCGGCTGCCTCACCGAATCAAGTAATAACTCCTCCGGCTGCTGGAACCGAGACCTGTTTGCAGTTTAATCTAAGCGCCGTTCCCCGAGTGTCTCCGGCCGATTTAATCCGGTCTGGAGACTGTTTCTTAAACGGTTCTAATAAGAGCAGAGAAGATCGTCAAATATTGACGGATCTCGTTCCGTACGGTTAATGACTCGATCTTTTTTAATAGCTCGCAGGGAATACCGCGTCGCTGTCCTTAATCATCGGGCACACGAGCGAGGATCCGTCTGTCTCTCTGCGCTCACCATTTTTCTCCATCAACGCGAGCTTTGATCCGATAATTAACACGTTACGCGACTCGCGACCTGTGTGCACGCGCCGATTTCATTTGACCCGGTTAGCGGCTTCTGTCTGGTTCTCAATCCTCGGAGCAGCCGGGCTATGGCCGGGGGCTTGAATTTAACTGTCGTTTAGTCGCAAATTTTTGTCAGTGCAAGTTGTTCGGTAAGCTTTTACGAATATACGTTGTTTGGCGAACTTTTATCGATGTTAGTTGTTTGGTGAACTTTTAGAAATGTAAGTTGTTTGGTAAAAACTTCGATAAATATCAGTTATTTAGTAAAATTTTATAAATATTAATTGTTTAGTAAATTTTGATAAATATCAGTTATTTAGTAAACTTTTATAAATATAAGTTATTTGGTAAACTTTTCTAAATATCTGTTATTTAGTAAACTTTTATAAATATAAGTTATTTGATAAACTTTTCTAAATATCTGTTATTTAGTAAACTTTTATAAATATAAGTTATTTAGCGGACTTTTTTAAATATAAGTTATTTAGTGAACTTTTATAAATATCAGTTATTCAGTGAGAACTTTCATAAATATCAGTTATTCAGTGAACTTTCATAAATATCAGTTATTCAGTGAACTTTCATAAATATCAGTTATTTAGTAAACTTTTATAAATATAAGTTATTTGGTAAACTTTTCTAAATATCTGTTATTTAGTAAGCTTTTATAAATATAAGTTATTTGGTAAACTTTTCTAAATATCTCTTATTTAATAAACTTTTATAAATATAAGTTATTTGGTAAACTTTTATAAATATCTGTTATTTAGTAAACTTTTATAAATATAAGTTATTTAGCAGACTTTTGTAAATATAAGTTATTTAGTGAACTTTTATAAATATCAGTTATTCAGTGAGAACTTTCATAAATATCAGTTATTCAGTGAACTTTCATAAATATCAGTTATTTAGTAAACTTTTATAAATATAAGTTATTTGGTAAGCTTTTATAAATATAAGTTATTTAGCGGGCTTTTATAAATATAAGTTATTCATTAAACTTTTATAAATATCAGTTATTCAGTGAACTTTCATAAATATCAGTTATTTAGTAAACTTTCATAAACACAAGTTATTTAGCGGACTTTTAACTTCTGGATTATTCATTTTTCTGTTCGAAGAAAATGTTTCTCGTCGAAACATTTCGTCTGAAATCGTTCATATTGCAGTTGTCGGCTGACCGGAAACTGGTCAACAGTTTTTAGTAACATTTACTCCCTGGGAACAGCCCGTATAACGAACGAATTAGATGAAAATCAACCGAATTAAACCGATTTTCATCGATCCCGAGGGCCAAAGCAGAACCAGGCCGTGGACGGAACAGATTCGCGATGATCTCGTTGAATGCCTCGAATTTCGCGTCTTCCAAATCCGATTCCCGTGGCAGTTTCCCCGAGTGTTTTTCGAGGTGTAACTCCGTTAAAGAGCGTCGCGGACGTTGCCAGCGGGCGGATCCTCGCGGGCTGTCCTAATCAGGCTGGCATTCACTCGCAAACGGTGATCCCGCGTTCGTCTTTGCGATCTTTAAAACGCTATGGGTGTTACACGTCTGGCCGGATTCGAGCGGAAAAGCGACTTTAATTGTCGGCAGTCGGGTAGAATCCGAGAAGATGGCATTAGGGCGGCCCGGTGTCGGCAGGCAGAGAGTCGGCCTTAACTCGTCTCGTCCCGTCTCGTCTCGGTTCCCTCGGTTCTCCCGACGAGACGGGAGAAACGGGACGAGCGTCTCTCCTTCTCCGTCAGCCAGGTTCTCCCTATAGTCTAATTCCCCGTTATGCAAATGTTGCGTCAGTGCCGGGCACTCGTCGCCGGCTGAAATTAAGGATTAAAGCCGGTAATCCTAGCGGCGCGCTGACCAACAACGTTTGCGGCGTCGCGTAATGCCGGGATCAGGGAGCGTCGGATTTAACCGGGCACGGAATCCGCCTGAGAACGTGTATGACAGTGGCCCGCTTATTTATTCGACTGTTTGCTGCCTGCTACCCGAACCCTACGTCCCGTCCGTCGCCGAGAGCGAGTCCCAAACCCCGCGATTTCTCCACCCTTTCGCCGTTCTTCTCCATCCTTTCGCCCTTCATCGTCCCTTCTTCCACCGATTCGTGCCTGTCTGTCGTTCGCTAGATTCTCTTCACAAATGAATTCTCTTGTGGGTTCAGTTTGATCGTTGCTTAATACGTTGTGCGCCGTGTTAGACGCCGCTGACGCCTATGCTCGTCGTTCGGATCGCGACTGACGATGTGTAAAATTTAAAAAATTATATTCTTCTGTGTGAATAAATTTGAAATGATTTGGCGATCATAGAAGAACGCATCTGAATATTACTTGCCAAAAATAGTTTCAGTGAGTATTATTAAAACACGGTAAATGAATATAAATATTTAATTATATTTTTTATTTTACTATATTTATTACATATAATATAATATAATATATTGTTATATAATGTAATATATTGTTATATAAAGAATATAATATGATACTATTATATTATACTATTATATACTATTATTATTATATATAATAATACTAATAATATATACTATTATATACAATTATTATTATATATATAATACTAATACAATTATTATTATATATATAATACTAATACTATTATTATTATATATATAATAATAATACTATTATTATTATATACTATTATGTTATATTCACTACATTTACTATTATTTTTTAAATATTATGTCTATTATATTCCTGATAGCATGAAGCAGAAATGAAATCGAAGTATATAGATTGTTTCTTCTGACAATTCTGCTAACTCGAAGATTATTTAACAAGATTAAATCCGGTTCGTCTTTACGTTCTGGCTGCGTTTTCGGGATTTGGGATCGCCTGCGACGCGCGTGCGGTGTCGTTGATCGGAGAACGTGGAGCTCAGCAAGCATCGCTACCAGCAAAGATAAAGCCAATTTGTGGAGGCTGGCTCGCTCGTATACCAGCGGCTATGCTCAACGTTCAGATTCGAGAGATTTTGGACACGCGTGGCTTTGAATACGAAAGGAATGAACCGGGGTGAACCAGAAGTCGGTTTAAGCTGCGGGAGGAGTGTTGCAGTCGTCGCTTTGAATCTCGGAGATCTCTCGATTCAGCTCTCTCGCGCCGTTGTAAAAATTCGCTTCCACGCTACGTTCATCGAGAACTGGTATCAAGTATAAACGACTACACGTGTGCGACGCGTGATCAACTCAGGGCTCTTTTACACGAGGAAATAGGATGTAATACTTTCTGAACAATAATTATTGTTAACACTAAAATTATCACGGCGGCCATTTTCTTAATCAATCACTTCTAGTGCTGGGTAGGTTCAGTGTTAATGCGATATTATAAACTAAATAATGTTATTAACACTCTAATGGTCGCTCAAACTTGATGATGATGCTTTAATGCTTGGCGATGCTTTAATAATTATGTAAGCGATTGCTTAAATAATTATCACACAAAGAACAAAATATTAAATTTGTTGTATTAAATGTGTTGTTATTCTTGTTATTGTTTATGTGTATGTTCGCACATGTTGAATTATTTCCCGAATTTATATAAATCTTGCCAGCCCCTGGCGACGTTTGACTGCCTAAACGTGCGGCCATTAAAATGCTAACTAAAGTACGTGACGAAGTAAATTAAAAACCAAAGTCAGTTACAGAAAAACGTTTTTCTTTGCATTTACTTTATTGACCCATTACGACCGTGTCGAGAAACAAGGGACCTCTAAACATTGTTGTCGTGTAACAGCCACTCAGCTGCAACCGCAGCACCGATCACGTGAACGTTCTGTTAACGTTTCGTGCCAGTTCTCGATGAACGATCTCGAAAAAAGGCTTGGCCTTAGCGAGAAACACTTGCCGTTTCCGTAGTTTCGAAGTTCCATCGAAGAATCTCCGGACGTGTACGTACCGGTCCTCGAAAACTCGAGGGGTTTTCGAGGTCGAAAAAATTCGTCAGCCTGAAACCCGGGAAATCCGGGGCTCGTGAACGAAACGCTCGACGCAATCCTCGGCACCCACAATTAAAAAAAGGGCGCCCATGCGTCTCCACCTCCGTAGACCGTCTGCCATCAGAGTTTTATCCCGGCAAAAGCCGAGCGTGCTGCGAGTCGCGGAATTCTCGTTCCTTTTTTTTTCCTTTTCACGGGACGAACAAAGAAGACGGGACCGCGAAGGATTTTAAACTGGCGCGATTTGTTTTGACGAGAGACTAACGAGACTGTCTCTCGCACGCTTCCGTTACGCCTTCGTCGCTGCCGCTGCCGTAGCGAGCACCGAAAACTCGGGGTTCGCGTCTCCGATTTTCCGTGTCGTTTCCCGCTCGCACAGCGCGGCAGTCGATGGACGAGACGAAAAATGTCACTGCTTCGTATCTAGTCAGAAGCATGCGTATTACCTTGACGTAACCCGAAGTGAAGTAATTAAGTCGATTTATTTGACCGCGCTCTAGATAAGGTTTCAAAAACATGGCTCAAAATGGGATTCTTGTTCGGACGTATTCGTCGGATAGTTCATTTTGATATTATAAAAACTCCTTTTGCGTGAAGTTGCGATCTTCGGAGCTATTGAACAAAATAGGGCGTTCCATAATTATGTTAACACCCTGAAAGGTGCGATTGTTGACGTCATTTGAAGTAACTTTTTCCTCAGCGAAAATGCAATCCGCGGCTTCGTTTACGAGTTATTGACAAAAAACAGTGACCAATGAGAGAAGAGACCGGCTGGCGCGAGGCGGCCGAGCCAATGAGGGGAACTGGGCCGGCCGCCACGCGCCAATCGAGCTCGCCTCTTATTGGTCAGTGTTTTCCTTTAATAACTCGTAAACGAAGCCGCGGATTGCATTTTCGCTAAGGAGAGAGAGAAAAAGTTACTTCAAATCACCTCAGGAATCATTCCCTTTAAGGTGTTAACATAATTATGGGATATCCTGTATAGCAATCGAACCTACGTACTCGAAACGATCTCAAGCATTAACGCAAAATTAATTAATCTTTTGGACAAAAGTTGCACAGTATTCGGCTAACAATAAATTGCGTGAATGAAAATCTGCATAAAAGTTTTTATTCGATAAAAAATCAAGATAACAAGAATGTATTGTATGAAATCATACAATCTTTTCATGCAAATCGATCTTCGTATTTTCTTTGACAAATTATTAAGACATTTCTGTCGAAAATTGATTGGCTTAGAAGTTACGATTTTTGCCGCGAACGCTCATATTATTATGGCCCCCCTCCCCCTCCTCCGCCCTCGAAAAGTTCATCCGTCCCGCGTTTCCCTTCTATTTTTATTTCTCCACGGTTCTCCTATCTTTACACCCGTTCGTCGCGCGGCTTTTGTTTTCCTTCAAATTTTCCCCCAGTTCCGCCGGCCGACCGGTTCGCGCTCGTTTTCCAGCCGCGAGCATTTTTGCGAAGCGGACGCGACGTCCGTTTCCCGGCGGCCGACGCGGATATTTTTCCGTTTTTTCACCGTATAACGTCCGCGTTCCACACGGCAACCATACTCTGCTCTTCCGCTTTGTTCAGTGTCCCTGCCTCCCGCGTACAATCCTTCCGTTACGAGGAAGAACGCGGCAAGTCGCTTGTTTCCACTTCCGAGATGTGTATTGTGGCCTAAAGTTTACTGATCGCTAATGCTTCGTATTAACAGCGTCTCAAATCGCATAACCTCTATCAGTGTATACATATAGGGCGACCCAATGAGAAATATCTTCGAAACCGTCGATGATACGGAAAAATGTTTCAAACGAAAGTTGAGTGGTTTCACGCGGCACGTAATCGGATATGAATAAGATCATTCTAGTTGCACGCGTAGAGGTTATATGAAGGTCACCTGTACTTTTTTAAACGTAATCATAAATCTTTTAACGGACTAATCGATTCAGCTCTTCATTCTCTTCGCAAAATTATTAATGCACTTATCGCGAGAAATCATTGGTTCACGAGATATTTTGAATCTAGTATTGAGAAATCGATAATACGTGTTGCAACAGTGTCGGTTTCGTCGATCAAGCTGTTTCAAGAATGAGGATAATTTTTTGGGGGATCGCGACGAGGTAGCGAACGCGTTAGAGGCAACCGAAAGGACGCGACACGCGGGGAAGCTCGTCCGTAATTGCGGAGCACCGAGTGGATCGCAGGGGCAGCACAGAGTTTGCCGCGCTCGGGAAGCTAAAAGGAACGTGCTCCGAGCCGGGAAAGCTTCCAGCCCAGTTGCCGCGAGTCCGCAAAAATGAAGGATCGAAAGAGGACAGACTCTGGAGAGACTCGGCCGCGTTGCAGGGACACGTTCCCGGGTTTATCGCGATTAACGGTAGCCGGGGCACACGCTACAGAGACGCGGGCTCGAGAGCCGGAGATATCGACGGATCGGACGGGCGACGGAGTTGGCCAAAATGTAATCGGAAAAATTACCAGCGATTGCGATTACGATCGCTTCTGTAATTATGATGATCGCAGGATATTCGTGGGAC
This sequence comes from Megalopta genalis, assembly GCF_051020955.1. Taxonomy (NCBI): domain Eukaryota; kingdom Metazoa; phylum Arthropoda; class Insecta; order Hymenoptera; family Halictidae; genus Megalopta; species Megalopta genalis. The sequence continues at coordinate 3,980,784 of NC_135027.1, forward strand.
ATGATTCTACAGGGTGTTTCGTAGTTCATGGTACAAATTGGGTCGGGCGGATTTTTTGGCTGGAAATAAGACGAAAATCAAGAATAACGAAATTACGTGGCAGAATAAATGCACATACGAGCCGCTTATTTTTAAAGTGGCATAAGTCACTTTACCGTAATGAAAAGTGGTGATTTTTTAATGTTTATACGAAATTATTTATACTGAGAAAGATATCAGTATCCCGAGATAACAAATACAAGTAAATCTTCTCGAAAGTTAGCATTCATATTTTTAAACGTGTTAAAAAGCAAACCATTAAATATATCGACTTAAAAACAAAGTGACTTATGCCACTTTCAAAATAAACGGCTCATAGAGTGGCCCACAAAAGTGTTCGTACATCCTTTAAAACGCAATACAGTAATACAGTAATGTCTCTCTAATTGACGCTCAGATTGTCCACAGAAATGGACAATTTGGGAAGAGGAGACACGATTATTCGAGCCTTGCAGCTCGTTTTCATAATCGTTGACAATTCGTGACTATAAAAACAAATCGCAAAGCTCGAATAATCGCAGCTGCTCTTCCCAAATTGTCCATTTTTCTGTGCAATCTCAGCGTCAATAAGGGAGACATTACTGTAATTATTTTAAAACTGAGCTGAACGAGTTGAATTTTGTTTAGATGATAGAGGGACTAGTCTACTGGACGATGACAGAAGTGCTTTTATTTTTAATTTTGCTATTACTTGGAATAACAAAATATGCAATATTAGCCTGTAACGAAAATTTGAAAAATGCCTTTCGCAGATCTCGGTAACTTATATGCATTTGGAAAATTTTATCGAGATCGGTTCACGTGTTACAAGTCACAATAAATTGAAGATCGCAAAAATCGTCACATAAACAAGTTAAAAATCAAAGGTTTTAAGATTTTTTCTTGTCATTCCAAGTAATAACAAAATTAAGAAAAAGCTTTTTAGGCATCGTTTAGTATACCAGTCCCTCTATCATCTAAAAAAAGAAACTCAAGTCATTCGGTTCAGTTTTGAAAAATTGGTCGCGTTCTAAAAGGTGTACGAACACTTTTGTGGGCAACTGTACTTGAATTTGAGAGCGAGAATTTGTTCTTTTTCTTTTTATCAGTCCAAGTTAATAGTAAAATGAAAAAGAAAAGCATTTTAGAAGTTCAAGTCGTTTAGTCTATTGGGTTGGCAACTAAGTAATTGCCGATTTCAGTTATAGATGTCTCCCACTCCCATTTTTATGATATCCGTAAATGTTATATTATAAAATTATTATTATGTTATTTTTTATTATCCGTGAATGTTAGCAACTGGACAAATTGAATGCAGCGATCAAGGAAAAGCGACCAGAATTGGTCAATCGTAAAGGTGTCATTTTCCACCAGGACAATGCTAGGCCGCACACGTCTTTGTCCACTCGGCAAAAATTGATGGATATTGCTTGGGAATTGATGTTACACCCACCACATAGCCCTGATCTCTCGCCATCGGATCACCACTTATTTCGATCCCTGGACAACTCCCTTCGTGGTAAAACTTTTAATGACAATGACGCTGTAAAATCTCACTTAACTCAGTTTTTGGCCGAGAAAGATCAGACTTTCTACGAGCGTGGAATTTTCAAGTTGTCAGAGAGATGGCAAAAGGTCATCGAACAAAATGGAAAATACATTACAGATTAAACTTCGTTCCAAGTAAAAAAAATTTTTTATTTCATTGAACAAATCGGCAATTACTTAGTTGCCAACCCAATAGTTTGGGGGAAAAGTTACCGCGTTTTAAGTGGTGTACGAACACACTTTTGCGGGCCACTGTGTCGGACAGCTGCCGAACGAAACCGGACGGGTCGGCAATAGAATCGGGAGACGAGACGAGACAGAAGCCGCAGAAAGAAACGGGAACAGGCGAAACCACCGGCCGACCGTAATAAACTGATCGCGGCGTTACGCGATCGTAGATAACGGGCTGCTCTCGAACGGCTTCCATTCACGACGCCTGAAAATGATTCATTCAGCTCCGGGAGACAGGCCCGGCCATTGTCTCGACGACCGCAGCCTTCGAAACCCAGAATAATTTCCACGACGTCCAGTTCTTCGGTCGATTAGGATCGCGCGCGGACATCATCGCTCGGTTTATCGACTAATAACTCTGCACCGTGTTCTGTTTCGATTTATGAAAATAAAGCGAAAATTGTTTGCGTCGAATACAGAGTCGCCGTACAAATGTCGGAGTCGAATAACAGTTTCGTTCTCTCTGTAATTAATTCGATCAGCTGGAACTGATGGATTGCTAGCCGGAAAATTCATTTAAACTGTCCGCTGCTTTAATTCAAATTATTTCTTCTTTTCCTCATAAAACTGGCCGGATTTTATGCATTCAATGTTATTAATAAACTTTTCGATGACCTAAGTGAAGCTCGATAGTTTTCTTTTAAATAATAATTCCGACAGAGCTTGTCACGTTATATCAATCGAATTAATTTGATGGATTATAGATGAGACTATTGTGGATTATTTGGAAGATTTTTTACAGGAATTTTTGACTCCAGATCTTTTTGAAAGAACTACCGGAAAGCATCAAAGCCGAGCACGTCGGTTTCGAATAATTGAAACGATTTTAGCTGCTTCGACTCGTCGTAATACAAAGTGTCGCCATTTCTTCGCGACGAGTATACTCGCCGAAAACAGCTGACTGGTTAAGCGGCGACATTCTTTGACATTCTTCATTAAATTACATACTTGGTAAAAGTGTTGCATTTAAACGAAACACGAGGAAAATCAAACGTATACAGTGTAAACACAGTATCTTAGCTTTTCGAAGTGTTTCAAAGAGATATCGCAGGCTGGTTAGCGGATGATGCGCTTTTTATTTCGTTCGCCGAGCTCAGCTCCAACTGGCAATTTCTACTGTCGATGGTATCGATGAGGGGGAGATTGATGAAACCGGTCGAAAGTTGAACGGCATTCTCGGCCGGCAATAAAAAGTTGAGCGAAACGGCGATCTAATACAGCGCCAGGCTTCCGCAAACAGGAAGCGAGGGGGCGAGTCCCACGTTCTCCGAGTTATAAAATTTCATCATCATAAAAAGCTGAAGCTCTCGCGTAGCCGCCGCGGCCTTCTCTTTCGCTAATTCAGCGGTGAACAATTTAATAATCCCGCCGGGCAGAGAAGAGCTCGCCGGGCACGATGGATCGATCGACAGCCGAACCGGAAGCCCGCGTCGTTTGAAAAAAAAGAAGAAGAACCAACCACCGTGTAGGAAAGGAAAACGCCTCAATTATGCATCGTTCTATCGTCGGGGGTACACAGTGGTCTCTCGGTGTACGTTCGATATAATTACGAAACGATGAACGAGACGAAATAGAAGGAAATGGGGTAAAAGATTAAAAAGAGGAGAGAATGTGTGTGTGAGAGAGAGAATGAGAGGGAGGGAGAGAGAAAGAGGAGGGAGAAGGAGAGCAGACAGGAGAACGGTTCGCATGCAAGGCAATGGCGTGGTGGCGCGTAACGGCGGCGTCGGCGTCGAGGAGATATTGATAGAGCCGGCACAGTTATTGGGAAAACGTGCCTCTCAATATTGCAGTCTATAATTGAACGCCATTGCCACGTCAACGGGAACAGAATAGAAATTGCTATGGAAATGGCCGCGAGAAACGAACGCTACCGAAACTTTCGTTTTCGCCTCCTCCCGCAAAATTTATCCCATTTCCACCGAAACCTCTTTCGACGTTCTCAAACTGCACCTTTCTTCCTGTCGGATAATAAATTTCATCCGAATCGCGCGAAAATTGCAGCGGTTCCCTTTTTATTCTACAACGGGACGCGCGTACTTAATTCTAGACCGAAAGGCATGTTTGCATTTGTTACCGATATCTGATCGGATATCATGTTTTATATCACTATTTCTTATTGCTTCTAAATTACTTTAGATTACTTTAGATATTTGATTACTTATATTGCTTTCTAATATATAAAAATATTTCGTATATTTTCACTTTCTGTTATTCCTAAAAATGTTTTGCATGTTCATAGAAACAATATAATATAGAAATATATGCAAATATGATGTTTTTGTTATTTATCTTTTAGGGTATGCGAGAAATTTCTATATTAAAAATAATAGAGTATAAAATAGATAAGAATATATTGAAATAGAATAGAATATAAAATATTTCTAGAATACACAAAATATTTAAAATATTTAAATATAATATATAATATAATATCTAAATATTATATTTAAATATAATATTTAGGATACACAAAATATTTCTATATATATATTAGAAATGATAGAAAATAGAAATATACAAATATGATAGTTTTGTTATTTATATAATATTTGTATAATATTATATATGTTATTTGTATAATATTATCTATATCCTATATTAGAAATAATAGAAAATACAAATATACAAATACAATATTCTGTCAGGTTTCTTTGTAAATATATAGGGTGTCCTAGCCAGAGGGTGCCACTTACAGTGCTGTGAATAATTATAAACTCAAAGCAACGTTTACACAGTTACCGATATTGATACAAAGACCGTAAAAACCATATTTCCATATTTCTCAATTATTTCTCTAATAATTTCGTCAAGCAATTATTTTTCGTTAAGTTTTCGTTGAAAGATCGCTAAAAATGTAAAAGCCGCTCTCGGACGGCAAAATTGTCAGCTTGAAATCGGAACGATCGAAGGGGGGCAATATGGCGAGAAAGGGGCGAAAAGGAGCGAAAGAGTAATATTTATCGGTGTAAATAAGTGCGCAAAGGGGTGGTTTCGATGCGCCGTCGCGATAAGCCAGGCTTGCCGTGGAGGAGCATCGGCTCGAGGATCCACGAAATTCGCAACGGAGGCCTCGATCGGCTGCGAAATCCCAGGACGCTGCAAGTTTCGTCATTAAGATCGCGTCGATAGGGAGTTTAGGCGGAGCGAATGGAAGCGGGGGAGGTGCGAGGGAGGACGATGATGATCAGAGATTAAGCGGCGCGGCGCGGAGAATTCGCTGTTGGTGGCCGAGGGAAATTAAATTGGCGGCTCGGATCCGCGCAACAATGGCCGCGTGCGCGCGCGCTTCCATTATTATGTCGGAGGAAAAAAGGGGCTCGAGGCAGAAAATGAAGTACACTCGACGATCAGCCGGAGCTCTGGCACGTTTCCCTTAACCATCTCGGACGGCGACAGCCATCGTCCGCCGATCCGTGCCCTAATCGTTAATGCCCCTAACACCGATTTCATCCGGTAAACATACCATGCTGAAACACAATGGAACGAATGGCCATTCTAGATGAAAGTAAAAGCATAATTGAACCATCATTTTACGCTGCGAATTCGTGATCCTCGCGAAGATTAAAGTCGTCTAATAAAATTGATGTAAACGTGACCATTCATATATACTACCACTATGTAAAGTAGATAAATATGCATACATATATATGCAAGTATGTTATCCGTAAAATTATATATAAATGTAAATAACGATTGCAAAATAAAGTTGCAGTCAGCCAATAAAACTCGACGATTTTACTATGTTACTTCAACTTATAGTATATTGGATCGTTCGGTAAGTTGTTTTCTTCTTCAAAAAGCATTACGTTTCGTAAGGGTGTTAAAGAAGCGATCGATTCGGTATTTGTTCCATTATTATTATTTGTTATCATTTTCAGTATTCTATTTTGTCGGACCTTCCCAGACAACGTGATACCTGAATTTAGAGGACAATATTACAAGCTTTATCGAATTTATAGCCAGCAGGAGGACTGCACCAACGACCATAAATTTTCCACTAACCACCCAGTGTAACAGGAACGTTCGTGTAGAATCGTAGTACATTGGTCTTTATCGTTCGAAGCAACGTAGAAACTAAAAAAGAAGAGGAAAAAAAAAGAAATCGGACCGATCGTAAAAACTCTTTTCGCATTCAAGAGAAGAGGACGTCTTCTCGGACGCGGTGCTCGTAACGCGTCCATTAAAAGATATCGGGGATTTTCGCAGATAACGGGACGAGGTGCGCCTCAATTTTTGCGGTTTAATTGGTCGGAACGACGGTAATCCGGCGACATAGACATAGATTTATTGTGCTGAACGGAGCGCGAGCCAGATGGAGAAAGTGTAGAGAACCGTGTAGAAGAGATAGACCGTGATAAAAAAAAGTTACTGCTAAATAGGATTGGCAGTATCGTTAAAGGAACGGATCCGTGAAGAACCGATGTTCGTTCTCGCTTTTTTTCCTTTTTCGTTCGCGTGTTTACAACCGGAAGCTGTGTCTGGGAGGGAGGAGCGCCGGCAAGAATAAGACCGGCGACATCATAGGTCCCGCGGATCGGCTGAGAAACACTGCCGTTTTACGACTCGCCTCTTGATTCCCACTGCATTCCCTGCCCACGCTCGTTCCAGGAACGTTTCATGGAATTAACTCGCCTTGGGCCACGGTTACATTTCATCCGTTTATACCTACCGATCCGGCGTTCTCGCGAGGAACGTATTTGCCCGGTCCGGCCGCGATCGGGAGTGGTTCAAAGGTTCAAGGATTCCGCGACCTCTCTTCCAACGATCCTCCAACGATTCTGAAACGATCGACCGGTCGTTCCGAATCGATTTGGTAGCCGAGAGATCGCCGCGTGGCTATGAAACACCCGCGACGGAACCCTGCTGACTGACACATGCCGATTTTAACTCTTTGCACTGTGGTTTCTTTCATAGCTACCGCGATTAGGACTACTTTGTCGGTAAGAGATTCCTGGACGAGCAAGAAAATTGATATCGATTGCGTGCCAATCTTCGCGTCGGTGTTTACTTAATTAATTTATTTTATTTTATTTTATTTTATTTTATTTTATTTTATTTTATTTTATTTTATTTTATTTTATTTTATTTTATTTTATTTTATTTTATTTTATTTTATTTTATTTTATTTTATTTTATTTTATTTTATTTTATTTTATTTTATTTTATTTTATTTTATTTATCATTTAATTTATAATTCAAGGGTATAGATTTGATTTAACCCTTTGCACTCGAGTGGTGACTCTGTGGCACCACTAAAATTGTTATAGTATATTCCAATATAATTTTTATATTAACAAAGTTAATATAAAATATATTAACAAAGTTAATATAAAAATTTAAGAAATTGTTAAAAGTGTAACTGTTGTACGAGTCACCACAAGACTCAATTTCGTATGCATAAAATGCACTTCGTCGTATAAAATGGAAATACTACACTCAGAAAAATTATTTTAGGTTTACGGCTAAAATAGCTTCGAGTGCAAAGGGTTAAGCTTAATCGAGACGCATCTCCGTCTCGCCGCTCAAAACTATTATACAACGTTCCGAAATAATTTTGACATTATCGAATTTGTTCATTACTTAAAGACTGTTAAAAGTGCAATTGTCGCACGAGTGGCAAAATTGAGAATTTCATATAATACAAAATGCGCTTGAGTCGTACAAAATGGAAATACCGTACGTCAGAAAAATCACATTCGAATCCGGACTTAAAATGATTTCAAGCGTGCAAAGGGTTAAATCAACCCCTCCATCCGACTCGCTTCTTCCACGTAACGTCTAAATCGGAAACGGCAAAAATTACCCAAAAAATAGTTCAAATCAAAGCGACGTCGCGTTCTTTGGGCTACAAACCTGTGCGAAATCAATTTTCTCAAAAAAAATGATTTCCAAGGAACTTTCAAAACGAGTGAAAAACACGGCCAAGTAATTCTTGGCAAGGTGTAACGAACACTTGTACAGGGCTCCAGGAAAGTCTGGGTGACCGGTCGGCGGGGTTCCCCTGTCAGTTCGACGGTAATCTCCGAAGAATTCGAGTGAACGCAGTCTCCGGAGGCTGTGACCGGCCGAAACGAGAGCGTCGAACACGTGGGGCAGGCACACCTGGCGACGCAGCCGGTAGCCCTGGAGAGAGAGAGAGAGAGAGAGAGAGAGAGAGAGAGAGAAAGAGGGAGGGAGAGCGAGAGGGAAAGAGAGAAAGAGGGAGAGAGAGCGAGAGAGAAACGCGCATGTGGAAGAAGAGAGAGAGAGAGAGAGAGAGACGGAGAGAGAGAGAGAGAGAGAAGGTGAGGAAGAGAGAGAGAGAGTGTGTGAGGGAGAAAGAGAGAGGGAGAGAGAGAGAGAGAGGGTGAGGGAGAAAGAGAAGGAGAGAGAGAGATAAGGAGAGAGAGAGAGAGAGAGAGAGAGAGAGGCCGTCCTCGAGCGTTTCCCCTTTCCTTATCCATTTTACTGTTGCTCCGGCCCCGTGATTCCTTCGCTCGTAAAATCGGTGCGCCGGAGTGGTCCGCGTCAGTTTACCGGCCGGATCGTAAACGTTTTCCTCCGGCCGAGGGTTTTCTATGGCGTCGGGGGCGAGAGGAGAAGGAGCGCGACCGGAAGTGGATGCCGGTGTTGCAACGTCGCGCTCGATACCTCGCGACGTGGAACCGTCGTGGAACCGTGGAATGCCCGATTACCGTTTCTCTCGCTCGAACGGACGCCGACGGAGTTTCGCCTTCGTTTCGCTTATCCGGGGCACCGGAAACGCCGGCAAACAGGGCAGCAGTTGGTCCTCCGGGTCTCCGCGCGATTTCTATCGGTGGCTCTTCCGGAACAACGGGTCGCCGAGCCTTCTTCTTCCTTTTACGGAATCCTTCGCTCGATTTGCACGCCGATCCGACCCGTCGATTTCCAGGGGCATGCTATTTTATTCGCGCGCAATTAGATCACCGCATCTTCTACAGCTTCCTTCGGGCCGGGCTCTCGATAGCCGGCTGCTTTTACACGGTTAATCGTTTCCACGGAGTTTCACGCTGAACTTACCGCGACGGTCAAACTGTTCCTCCGTTGTTTATTTCGAGATCCCTCGAGCCGGGAAAAGTCTTTCGTGGGAAACGGTTGAACGAGTTTTTTTTTAATTCGAGCACCTGTTTTGTAATAGAAACGGTGAGATGTCTAAATAAATTCTGTTCCGTGCAAGCAACGCGGGCCAAACATCTTTAATTAATTATTTTATTCTTTAGTTAATTATTGTTGTTATTATTTATTAATTGTTGGGCGCGAGCACTTGGTACGAGAAGAATTTGGAAGACTAAATGTGAGGGAGGTCTTTATACAATGACACAAAATGTATAATAATGGTTGATAATTATGTTTAAAGCTTGCAAATGGAATAGAAAAATTGAGCGGGTCTTTAACCACTTGCGCTGGCAAAAAATTCACCGACGCGTGTACCAGAACGGTCCAGTGTAACTTGCTGGGAGGCGTCACAGAAATCGGAAAAATATTTATATTTTCTAAACTAATTTATTTTCCATTTTAGAATATGGGTTAAATATTGACAATTGTGCGCTATGCTGTGCAATGATAATTTGTGCTCTGGCAAACAATCCCACCCGTCGTGCCATGTACGTCGTTTGTTTCTGTGACAATCGCATGACGACGTACATACCACGTTGTTGGCGATTCTGTGACAAAAGCATTACGACGTGCGTGGCACGTCTTTTCAGCGCAAGTGGTTAATATCGTTAACATTGACGAGGATACTATTTAAAGAGTTCAATCGAACTGAAGTGTTCCTCGAAATTCTTCGAAGAAGATTGAATAGTAGAAGAGTTTGGGAATATTTTAATATTATGTAAAACTTAGTAACATCATTATTGATAAAAGATAAACATTTTATCTGAAGATTTTTACTTAACTTAGAAATCTTAATTACGTTCGACGCTCATGCGATTTCCTCCTTGAGAATCGACATGAAGGATCTCTTCTCCTTTTCCTTGCCTTCGAATCGTGTCATGTGGCCTCTAAATTGCCTTCGAATCGTGTCGTGTGGCCTCTAAATTGCCTTCGAATCGTGTCGTGTGGCCTTTAAATTGCCTTCGAATCGTGTCGTGTGGCCTCTAAATTGCCTCCGAATCGTGTCACGTGGCCTTTAAATTGCCTCCGAATCGTGTCGTGTGGCCTCTAAATTGCCTTCGAATCGCATTACGTGGCTTCCGAATTTCCTTCGAATCGCGTCACGTAGCCTCCGAATTTCCTTCGAATCGCGTCACGTAGCCTCCGAATTGCCTTCGAATAGTGTCAGATGGCCTCTAAATTGCCTTCGAATCGTGTCATGTAGCCTCCGAATTGCCTTCGAATCTTGGCAAAAGATTAAAAATAAAAGATATAAATCATCGTTTTTATTCTAGCATATTTTATTTATACTTAGCATTCTCAGATCCCCCGGTTTTAATTCCGAGCTCCGAACATTTCTCGAAGAAATCACTGTAATTGCAGTAAATAATTCGCCAGGTGCTTGGGCACCGTTCTCTTCGTACCGGAGGAATTGCGCGATTGCAATTGTCGATAGATCGAATCGATCGGATCCGCTTTCTCACGCGACACAGAATTTACTCGCGGCTGATGGCAGCTTTAACGAGACTCGGTATTTTATCGCAACCGCGCGACGGTGCTCCGGGAAAGCAGGATGATCGATTCGAGTCGATCCCCGCGGCTCGTGGAACGTCTCGAAACTGGTCCGTAACGTTTAGCGATCCCGGTTTAATATGTGCTCATCAGGCAGGATCGATTCAGCGGTTATAAATCGAGTAACACTCCTCTACACGAGTGGCCCCCAGAACCATTCGAGTGGCTCGCGGGTTCGAGCATCTGAATCGAAAATAATTTCATTTCGAAATCCGTCGGGGAAGCTCCCGCGCTGCTCGCATCTTGTGTGTTGGAGATTGTAGACAGGGTTGGGCGAATTTTATTTCAGATAATAAATAACAAATTACGAGTTAAATTAATATTTCATTTGCAAACGATAATTATTTCCTTTTATTTAATTAAAATGTCGCTCGAACAGTTCCACAAATAATTTATTCGTTATCTCTTATTTAATAAGAGATTTAATTATATTTAATAATTTTATTTAATAATAAAATGTTATTTTCCACGAGAATTTTAAGGAAAGATGAATAATAAATCGTTTCTGCTTCTCTTTCGTCTCTTGTAGGTTATAACAGAAGATGTCTTAAAAATAAAATGTTATTTTTTATTCGAATTTGGGTGAAAAGCAAATATCAAGTAATTTTTGTTCTTTTTTTCTCGTTTAACGGGTAATAAATATTAATTTCCATTCGTTATTATCGCCATTTATATTTTTTCCATTTATAGCTATTGTTATATCGCTTGGAGCGATTGAAGATAATTATGTTCTGACTGTGACGTGTGCTCGACGCGTTGCGCCGAATAAATAATAAATAACGAACAATTGAATGATAACTAGTAAGTAACAATTGAGATTTTATTTATAAATACGAAGTAAATTTTGATATTTTAAACAATTCAGTTGGACTATTAAGTTATATTTAGTTATGGAAATAACTTTAATACTTTTAGCTATTTGAACTTTCAATTAGAACTTTTATTTAATTAAAGAAGGTATAAAATATGTTCTATCTTTATGAGACGTCTCCGTTAACTGACACGATTCAACTCGGTGAAAACAAAAACGATTAGAAAAATTCGCTTAAATCAGTATCAGCTGGTAAATAATAAACTATTTGCCAAATTTGCTAAATTCGTTGAAATGCAACGACAGATCTACGTAAATAATAAGTACACATTATTTTCGTCCTCCATTAAAAATTCCAAATAGCAAATAATCTTTCCATTCGAATAATCATTTCATACGAACATTTACTTACAAATAATGCCCCGTTTTAGATAATCGATCGAACCTGTAATCCAATGGGCGCTACCTATTTTCGAGCGCGTGCACGCTTTCGCTGTCATTATTCCTGCGTCGATGAAGGCGATAAGAATGATAATGTCGCGGTTCAAACGGCGAATAAAACGAAATTGCTCCAGAATGAAATCCATTGGTTGATCCGTTTCGCCGAACCGGCGAAACGTTCGATTAATTCCATGAAATATGGTGTTGTTTCGGCCGTCTGCCCTCTCGCCCTCTTTCTCTCTCTCTCTCTCTCTCTCTCTCTCTCTCTCTCTCTCTCTCTCTTTCTCCCTGTCTCCCATTCTCGCCCGTTTGATAGTAACGAGCGAGGTGAGAGGCGAGAGAGACCCGGTTATGAATCGGCGATTACTTCTCATTCACGAAAGAGGCCCGGCGTGCAGCGTAGCGCCAGCGCCAGCTACGCCGCGAGCGGAACACTGCTCCGTTCATTTATCGCGGCACTCGTTTAATTACGGAGAAACGTTGAACTTGAGCGTAATTAAAGAGCACTTTTCGACCTCGCCCCTGCTGCCGGGCCTCCTTCCAACCCCCTCTGTCCCGTGTCGCGTTTCGCCGCGATTTTCTCTTTCGTTTCGGGCGCGACTTTCCGCGTTCCTTCGTCACGTGCCGCTTGAACTATTTCGACCGACGGCTTCTGTGTTAATCTTATTCGAAATTTACAGTAATGTCTCCCTAATTGACGCTCAGATTGTGCAGAAAAATGGACAATTTGGGGTGAGGAGATGCGATTATTCGAGCCTTGCGGTTCGTTTTCATAGTTACGAATTGTCAAGAAATATAAAAACGAGCTGCGAGGCTCGAATAATCGTATCTCCTCTTCCCAAATTGTCCATTTCTGTGGACAATCTGAGCGTCAATTAGAGAGACATTACTGTACTTAGCTCCTAGGCCAAGCGTGTCGATTACTGTGTCACTTCACTGGTTACCGTGGCTTTACAATAATTTCATCTATATTTAGAAACAACGGTATTGAATTAAAGTCAAATTAAAAATCAAATTTTCAATAAAATTTGATCTGTAATTTTCGTGGTCAACGAAAAATTGAACCTCTCAAGATCTATAAAATGCGGAAACTAATTTTTTCTTATTTCTGATTTCATATTTCTGATATATTTCTAATAATTGCCTTGAAAACACGTCGAAACACGTTGCAAATGAGGTCGAATGAAATACAAAAATGACATAATAGTGCAATTATAATATATTTTATTGATAACATAAATCGGATAAATTTTGTTAACGATATAATTATGATATATTTAAAAAAAAAACTGAGCCGAATCGATTTTTATAATTTGCATTTGTTAAGAGAGGGAATAAATGTTTGTTCCTGTATTTTGCAGTCGATGCAGATAGTCTTTATCTCGCATAAACATCCGCGATCTAATTATAACGACATAAACCGATGCAATACGAAGGAGATAACTAGCCGAGTAATTAAATTGTAATGCGACAACGAAGCAAGCGAACCGAACAACAAAATCGTAACACAGTTTCTAGAATCGATGTCGGCGCAAACGGAACAGGATTTACGCGCGATCTGTTTTCCTATTGAAGTCCAACGGTCCTCGAGGCATCCTCCGCCGGCGACGCAATCGGGAAAAAGAAACTTTCCTGTATTATTTCGCTGAAATCTGTTGCGAGACATCGCGTCTCATAGCCGGCGTCCCGCGCGCGAAACTGAAAAATAATTCTCGGAATTATACCGCGCGTCGCGTCGTCCGGCTCTGTGTTCCCAATAAAGAAGGCTCGCCCGGGCAAATATTCCGGGCGCAGGAGTTTTCGTTTCGGGATTTCTGTTTAACCCTTTCGCTACTACGGGTGACTATAGTCACCTGCCACAAAACGACACCTGCATACGATGGGTGACTATAGTCACCGGCCACAAGATGCCACCTATACACGACGGGTGACTATAGTCACCGGTCACAACAATGGAGTCAAAAGTTAAAACAAAGGCTATCGCCTCGCTTTCCTCTGTTCGCAGACGCTATCATCTACCAAAAACTACGATCAATTGTAATAAATCTGGTCATATTAATCCAACGTTTTTGAAGCAAAAGACTTGGCCCCGAATGCTGAAGACTGCGCGCGCTTAACCCTTTCGCTACGGGCGGATTCTCCGTCGCGGTACTTCTGCTGAACAGAGCGCTGCGACATCACTGCACGCTACGCGACGGCGATCGTCAGCGGAAGTCGGTACTCCGCGGCGGTCGGCGGAGAACCTAAGCTGTTTGAATTGAATGAATTTTTCGAACGAAAAAATTTTTCTCCAAAGGGTATTTATAAATAAAGGGTATTCCAGGGTATTTTATAACGTCTTAGCATGCGCTCTTTAATTTACAGTATGAGAGGAAATAACATTATGCAATATAATGCATCTTATGGAAAGCCACTATAGTGGTCCGTAGTATCTCAGTGGCATCAAATGGAAAGCCACTATAGTGGTCCGTAGTACCTCAGTGGCACCAAATGGAAAGCCACTATAGTGGTCCGTAGTACCTCAGCGGCACCATATGGAAAGCCACTATAGTGGTCCGTAGTACCTCAGTGGCACCAAATGGAAAGCCACTATAGTGGTCCGTAGTACCTCAGCGGCACCATATGGAAAGCCACTATAGTGGTCCGTAGTACCTCAGTGGCACTAAATGGAAAGCCACTATAGTGGTCCGTAGTATCTCAGTGGCATCAAATGGAAAGCCACTATAGTGGTCTGTAGTACCTCAGTGGCACCAAATGGAAAGCCACTATAGTGGTCCGTAGTACCTCAGCGGCACCATATGGAAAGCCACTATAGTGGTCCGTAGTACCTCAGTGGCACCAAATTGAAAGCCACTATAGTGGTCCGTAGTACCTCAGTGGCACTAAATGGAAAGCCACTATAGTGGTCCGTAGTACCTCAGCGGCACCATATGGAAAGCCACTATAGTGGTCCGTAGTACCTCAGTGGCACCAAATGGAAAGCCACTATAGTGGTCCGTAGTACCTCAGCGGCACCATATGGAAAGCCACTATAGTGGTCCGTAGTAGCGAAAGGGTTAGTGTTCCTGCTTTCGGCAGGGTGCTCCGTTCTACACGAGGGACTCCGCGGCGAGGCCCACCGTAGCGAAAGGATTAAATTCCCGGAATATCGTGCGCGCGTGTCGGGGATCGGTCTCCGATCATCCGTCGGGAAAAATCGTCGGTCATATTATCATCCCGCGTTGATCGCGGTCCCGGCGCAAAAATCTGCGGACAAGTTTCGCAGCGATAGTTCTCCCATCGTTTGATCGTTTTCAATAATCGATCCCGTTCGAACGATCCGGCGGGGAAACGTTCGACACAGCTGTCGACGTACGGGGCGGAATACACGCGCGTGTTCGGACCTCGGGCGCGAAAGAAACCGAGACAGATGGAGGTTAATGGTAATTGAAATAATCCGCGATACGAGCGGAACGCGGTCGTTACGGAAAATTGCGGTTCAACGATAAACCATAATCGGCTGACCTCCGTGAACTTTCGCTTGTTTGGATCTCGTTTATCTGGACGCGGTCGACAGATTCTTTGGTCCGCGGGTTCCGGAAACGACTGGCATCGCGGCCGCAGCGCACGTTTTTCTGGAACTCGACGGACAAATTGTTTGTTCTTACGTTTCAATGTTAAATTAATATTCAACGAATGTTCGGTGTTAATGTTCAATGTTCGATCGACGTTCTTACGTTTTCCGGAAGATAATCGTAATTTTTAATCGCGTATACGGGAGAGGAACTCTTTTTTGTTACAAGAAAAAGAAGTAAAGAAACAAGAGATTTTGTACAGTCGTCGCACGAGTGCTATCAAATATACAGGGTGTCCAGAAAGGTTGGGATTGAACATGTACTACGCGTTACTGAGGACAAGTGGATGAAGGATGTTCGTACAGTCTTGTGCCCTTCTGGACACCCTGTATACAGGTCATCCTATTATGTTAACATTTGGAAAGGGACGATTCCTGAGGTCATTTGAAGTAACTTTTTCCTTAGCGAAAATGCGATCCGTGGCTTCGTTTACGAGCTATTAACGAAAAACAGTGACCAATGAGAGACGACGGGCGGTCGAAGTCCAGTTCCGCTGATTGGCTCCTCTGCCTCGCGTCAGACGAGCTCGCCTCTCATTGGTCAGTGTTTCTCGTCAATAACTCGTAAACGAAGCGGCCGATTGCATTTTCGCTAAGGAAAAAGTTGCTTGAAATGATCTCAGGAATCTCCTGCTTCCGGCTGGTAACATAATTATGCGACAACCTGAATATAACGATACAATACGATACGATATAAAAGAGTAAGAAATAGCGTATATAATTAATCGGTATGTTTCTCCTTTCAACGAAGCAAAAATATTGACAAATATTGAATGGTTCTTTCTACACAATTTTAAAAAGAAACAAATGGCCCACCCTTCCTACCGCTTCGACAATCGTGAAATAAAAATTGCAAAACCGGTCGTTTGACCGGCGATGGTAGATTTAACGCTGAGTAATCCAACTAAAAACCAGCGAACGCGATCCAGCAGAATCGCGTCCACGGTTCTCCATAGTGACGAGGCCAGCCTCGACCGGCGTTCTTCCAGAAAGGGAATAGCAAACCTCGGGGAAGCCACGGTGCTCGTTCCGAATAAGATTATCCTTGCAATATTGGGTAGTGGCTAGCTCGGAAGAGACTCACGAGCAGAGAGAGAGAGAGAGAAATAGATAGAGAGAGAGGGAGAGGGAGAGAGAGAAAGAGAGAGGAACTCACGAGCAGAGAGAGAGAGAGAGAGAGAGAGAGAGAAATAGATAGAGAGAGAGGGAGAGGGAGAGAGAGAAAGAGAGAGGAACTCACGAGCAGAGAGAGAGAGAGAAAGAGAGAGGAACTCACGAGCAGAGAGAGAGAGAGAAATAGATAGAGAGAGAGGGAGAGAGAGAAAGAGAGAGGAACTCACGAGCAGAGAGAGAGAGAGAGAGAGAGAAATAGATAGAGAGAGAGGGAGAGAGAGAAAGAGAGAGGAACTCACGAGCAGAGAGAGAGAGAGAGAGAGAGAGAAATAGATAGAGAGAGAGGGAGAGGGAGAGAGAGAAAGAGAGAGGAATTAATAATGGCTCCTTGGCTGTTTGCTCGATTTTGTCCGGCGCGCCGGCGTCGGGGAGATTTAAATTTTCAGGCTAGCGGAGGGAATAACCGAGGGCCCGTGGCAAATTCCGGGAAACGACGCGGCATTTAGGCCAGTGCGGATATCCCGCGGGTGAGGGAGGTCGCGTCGTGTCGCGACGCCCGGCCGGAAATCGCCGGGAAAAATTGCGTCGCGTGGAACAGGAACGAGCCGGCGTCGGTGCACGTATGCCTCTCTCACCGAATTATTACTGACCCGTGGAGAGCGCGGCTCCCTTTGCGGGACGCGCTCTCACGTTCGACCTATTTTCCGGTCACAATACATTTCCGCGGTGCACGAGACAGCCCCCCCCCCTCCCCCGCGCGCCTCGATCCCCGCGAAAGCGGACGCGGCCGCGGTATCTCGCGGCGTCTCGGATCATCTATATTAATGCGTTCGCCGCGTCGCTGTTTATTTGTCACTCGAGAGCATGGGTTCGGCCCCCTAAGTGCCTCCGTCCGATTCCGCCGGCCCGAGGACCGAGAATTCAAACTCGGAACAAAGCCGGGGCCTGCTGAATTGTTTGCCGCGAACGTTTCTCTCGCCGGAATTTGCTTAACGCTATAGGTTCACGGAACCCGTCGCGACGAAGGCTCGCTAATTTTTCAATTTTACGATTATCCGGATTTGTCTTCTTCCTCGGATTTTATTTACTACAGATTTATCGCGACATTTTTTCTTCTTTTTTTCTTTTTAATTTAACACGTTGAATGCCACGGGGGTCACCGGTGACCGGCACTTAACTTGGCGGCGACGCCATGGGGGCCACCGGTGACCGGCGCGCCCAAATTGATAGAAATATATATAATTTCAAACATGTGTCAATATCTAAAATTTTGTATTATTACCATCGTTGATTCATACAGTAACCCCTGTCGTCATTAACACGTTCCGTGCCACGTGTACCATCGATGGTACACGCTTGCATGTTTACTTAGTGAACTGAACAAATTGTTTACAAGAAATTTAGAACCGAAGAATCAATTTCCACCGCAAGAATGGGCGTTGATAAGTTTTTGTTACGTTGCTATGTGTACGAGAATTAATAATATTGCACGTAATACATCAAGTTTTAGTAAAATATCAAAGTGTGAAGATTCGAGTAAAAAAAGCTCGGCACGGAACGTGTTAACATGTCAAACATGGTTATACACTGTAACTTATCTATTGCAGATAATATTTCAACATTATATGTATCACGTAAAAGAAAATTCATCGTGGCGCCACGGACAATTTCTGTAAAACCGGCGTGGCATTCAACGTGTTAATCTCACGGCTATTCGGATTGCAAAGATATATTTATTGGCTGTTCAGTCGATGCATGCGTTACTCGCGGCATATGTTACGATGACACTCGTTCGAAATCAGAATAAATGTGTTGTTGTTACTTTTGTGCGATGGATTACGGAATAAAATAGCGCGCGATTATTTAACTGTTTCATCTTGCAGTCAATTCCCTCCGATTGTCCCTCAGCTTGTAAACAAAAGTGGACAATTTGGGAAGAGGAGAGATGCGATTGTTCGAGCCCCGCGGCTCGTTTTTATAGTCGTCGATTGTCGACAACTTTAAAAAACGAGCCTTCGGAAACCTTGCTTTCCTGAATTGTCCATTTTTGTGTACAAGCTGAGAGACAATTTACTGGGGATGAAGTATGAAATGCTTGCGAACGAAGTATCTACGATTATACGTTTCTCCAACGAAACTTTTCATCGTGTAAATTCCCCATAAATGTGTCTCCATAACTTCGACACTCGTAAATGAAAAGATTTTAAAAGCTGCCGTTAAAAAGAAGGGCTACGAGCATTTTCGCAGAGCGAAGATCAGACGTATCAGAACTGCGATTCGTATAGCACGAGACGGGAAGAAGAGGAGCTGCAGACTCCTCGCGGTCGGGTTGGAAGACGAAAATAACGGGAAAGGTAAACGCGAGGAATTAGCAGAGGCGGAACGGTAATTCTGTTTGCGTTGATTTTCCTTCGGAAACAGCCCGGCTGTTTCTCGGCGGGGAGGCCGAAGATGCTGCGCCGCGGCGCATCGCGAACAAGGAAAACAGAGGCGAAACGACAATCTCGCGTGATTCGATTACCGGCCAGACCAACGAAGTCAGTTAATCAGCGTGCAAGAAGACGCCGCGCCGATGCGCTTCATTTCAATAAAGGGAAACAGACGGCTCCGTTCGAATCGATTTCGCGCCATCCAAGGCGACCGGGCTGCCTGCGGTCAACTTGACTCATCGCGAAATACCAACGACGCGTGCCTTTCCTATGACCAATCACAATCGCCGCGATCGCCAAGAAGGCCTCAATATTTATAAAATGGCGTCACGCCGTTCTCGGAACCAGCTTCTGTGCATTAATTAACCGGGAGCGCGCCGCCATCGACGTGGATTCTCTACGGTCCTGGATATAGCACACGTTCTCTTTAACCCCTTGCCGTACCATTTTCTTCCTAGTTATGTAAACTGGAAGCTCTTCGATTATAATAATTTCTAATTATAATAATTTAATATAAATATTATTAGTATTATAGAATATGTTCTTTTGTCCACGATATTTAGGTACTCAAAGAAATGTAGACACACGATAAATATAAATTTTCTTTAAATATATTTATTATATTATATAATAATAATAATATAATATATTATAATATATTATATAATAATAATATTAATAATAATAATTGTAATGATAATATATATATTATTACTTATTATAATATATTATTATATATATTATTATATGATAATATAATAGATATACTATTATAATAATATAATATATTTAAAGAAAATATATTTGTATTTATCATGTGTCTACATTTCATTGAGTACTTAAATATCGCAAACAATAGAACAGAATAATATTCACATTTTTAACAGGTTTTTCCAAGAAATCTCCATTGCGAGTTAGACCCGTTAGACTCGTACAGCAAGAGGTTAAGAGATAAATTAGAGTCTTTTATGCTTGAAAATGAATCCGTTCTATTGTTACGCGTTGCGCGTGTCTATTAATTCGAATTAATTGTGTAAGCATCTCCGACTGTTCAATTTCCCTCGCTCGCATATTGCTTATCTTTCGCGCGCATTCATCGTTGCACCCGGATTACGGTGAAAATTCCATCGCGACTTATCATCGAATTTCTTCGGATCCGGAGCAAAGTCGGCGGGGTCGGAGTCCGAGTTTTTCATCATCTCTGCACGGCGATGTACGGAGGAACCGGTCGCGCGACAGGATGGCGCGCCCGCGAATCGGAAAAACGACAGCGAGGCGAGCCATTCTCTCGGGTTTCGTCGCGCTCGGTTCTCCTTTATTCGCTGATCTCCATTCTAATGCGATCGCGCACCTGAATCCATTCGAGTCGCATCGCGCCGCACGGCGCTGCATCGCGCCGCATCGCGTCGGCGAATGCAATCACGCGCATACGTGGCATCGGATGCCTTCTAACCCAGAATCGCAGACATCTCGCCGTTGGGATACCGCACGATGCGCGATTTCCATCGGCCTGTACCCTCTGCCTTTGCCTTGTATGTGTTCGCGCGACCCGTTCGCCCGGCGAATTCTCGTTCGCTGAAACTCGCACCGACGTGGTTCACGAGCTCCACTTACCGCGCGCGCGCGCACCGTTCGGCCGACGGAATTTTAAAGGTGGTAACAACGAATTGAATAAACAAAACTGGGACTCTCGCTTTTCGCTAACCGTTCCACGCAAATTAGGCGATTGAATCCGTTTAGATTTTCTGCGATTTCCGTCGGTATTAAGCTCTTGTCTTCGAACAGCTGCAACTCCGTTAGAAGCTGTCGTAGAATCAAGACTTCTCCTTTTAATTACAGCTTAAATTCTCTACTTTATGATACCATATTGCTATTTTTAACGTCATTCATTCTCGCGAGTTTAGTATGCTATATCCGAAGGCATGTTCGCGATACCGAAAAAGTGCAAACTTCAACGGCCCTGAGGAAGTTGTAAGAATTTTTTCCGTGCGTGTCGTTCGCAGCATCGCAATGTTCGGACCTTCCCTTTTAATTTCAGCACGGAATTAAGTCGCCACGATTTTTTCCCGCGACGTTACAGCACCTCGGATGAAAAATGTGCCGTCAGCGTTGTCGGACTCGCATCTCGTGTTCATCTGTTCCGTGTATGTTTCTCGTTTATGTTCGTGTATACGTTTCGCGTATATTTAGCGGCACGTTTAGCGCGAGCAGAGTCCAAAATTTTCGTGAAAATTGCGTGCTTCAATGTTCTCGTTGTCGCGACTTGTGAAACCACGGGAACACGGTGTTCCATAACAGGTACACGCTCGTACCTCGCTAGTTTATTCGTGTTCATTCGTATGAAACAAATATCACAGAGTTCGTTGCGTCGTCGAAGAAATGTACAACGGTGACTCGGTTGTATCAGAATCGGTGATAATCTCTTACCGCCTGGAAAAGCGTTGCATAATAGGTACCATTACGTCGAAGCGTTTATCGTTTCGTTTCAACGTGCACCGTTCGCCGGGGCGAGAAATCCAAAGGAAACGCACGGAAAAGGCGAAAAAATGCCGCGCGTATCGTTACTTCAGCTCTCGAAGGCGTTTCCCGAGATTGCGAGAGAGAAACGGCCGCGATCTTGCCTCGGCGCCGCCCACGCCGCTCTCCCACAGCCGCTTATCTAATCCCCATTTAATTCGAAAGTTATTCGAGTGCCGGGGCAACGAGGTGGGACGGGGGGATAGACGAGGGGGACAGGCGAGCGCGCGATCGACCGTGGAAAAATCGGGCGTAGAAGCGGCATCTGGATCGCGGAAACGGCCGAGGAACGCATTACACGGCCATTTTAAGGGCAATTCAGAGCGTCCCGCGGAAAGCAGCGGCAGATATAGAACGGTGAACTCCTCGACTAGGCGGCCTGCATTCGGATTTCCTCGATCCGCGAGATGCAACGGTTGCGCGTGCCTGCAGCTGTCTGCATTTCTCTCCTCGGCTCTCTCTCTCTCTCTCTCTCTCTCTCTCTGTCGCTCGCTCTCGCTCTCTGTGTTCACGGATTTTCCGTAGCGTTCCGTAACGTCTACGTCCTCTTTCCTGCTTCTCTCCTTACCCCCCGGCCCCTTGCTCCCAGCAGGGAACACGAGTCCCGAGCCCCGAGTCCCGAGGATGCATCATCCGAGCACTTTTCGCTTAGACTTCCTGCCCGCGGCAGGAATTCCGTCGCTGGCGCACCCTCCGCGAATTTATCTGAAACGGAAATACTACCGGGACGCCGTCTCGGCGTTAATTCCGCGGGTATCGCGCCAACGCCGCGCGCCGTCTCGCTCCGGCGACGCTGTTTCGGGATTCATTATCGAAACTGCTGATCGCGCGGTTAATTAACCGCACCTTTGATCCCAGATTGCCCGCCTCCAGTTTCAATCGCCGAGTCTCGCATTCGGACGATTTCGCAATATTTTCCCGCGACCGCCGTGAAACGCCTCTCTTATCCGGTGCCGACACGACGCGGCCGGCGCGACGAGGAACAACGATTCGCTGGACCGAGTAGCACCATCGCCGTATTTTCAATGCTAGTTTATCTTATCGTAGACGCGCAACCGAGTCATCTTTCTACGAACGTAGAGGAAACAATTTTTATGATCGTATACGGTTCACGAAATTGAATCGATCGTGTATCTCTGTTCATAGAAATGTGGGGGTATAAAATTACGCGAACGAGGTCACGCGATTGCTCGGTTTATTATTGCAATAATTTAACGAGCTACATTCGAACAGTTTAGAATTCTTCTGAGCATGCTCGTAATTGTTCAAGAACTGAAAATGTGCTATCAAGGTGTCGCAATAACTTCAACTTATTTATTCAAAGTGCGAGGACTTTTCGCCCTGAATATGCTATTTTGCAATTGCATTTTCTGTTTATTTTATTATTATTTTATTATTCTATTAGATTATTATCTATCTTATTATCTTATTTTTATTTCTATTTATTTTATATTCTCCATTACTTTATTATTATTTTATTATTTGTCTTATTTTATTATTCTATTAGATTATTATCCATCTTATTATCTTATTTCTATTTTTATTTATTTTATATTCTCCATTACTTTATTATTATTTTATTATTTGTCTTATTTTATTATTCTATTAGATTATTATCTATCTTATTATCTTATTTCTATTTCTATTTATTTTATATTCTCCATTACTTTATTATTATTTTATTATTTGTCTTATTTTATTATTCTATTAGATTATTATCTATCTTATTATCTTATTTCTATTTCTATTTATTATTATTTTATTATTTGTCTTATTTTATTATTCTATTAGATTATTATCCATCTTATTATCGTATTTCTATTTCTATTTATTTTATATTCTTCATTACTTTACGTACATAAACAAATAACAATATTAAAGCTAAAACTACTTTTTTCATTCTTATATCTATCGCATTTTGACACTCTTTTACCTCGTTTATTTATTGATATAATAATAATAGTTAGTTAAAATAATAATAAATAACAGTTAAATAACAGTTGCAAATCATGAAACAGCGCAAAATTGCGAGTATTGGCGCGTAACACATCTTTGGAATTACTCAAATATATAAATAGAACAATTTTATAAATATCTTCTAAATATTCGACGCGTACACACAGAACGCTATACATTCGGATAATTATATCCCGGCTTAGAAAAATCGCGCGGTTCGAACGCTGAAACTAGTTTGTCGATCGGGCGGGCGCGTTCGCGCGTTATCGGAGGGTGCAGAATTCGCTGTCGCTCGCTTATTTTTTTTCCCGGCGGGCGGTCGGTCGGTCGGACGGGGAAAAAGAAAATAGATATCCACAAGCTTTTAAGGCCACTTCCGAGGGCGACTGCAACGATAATCCAGTAACTCGATGTATCCACGGCAATCGTCGGGCGGGCCCCCCCGGCTGCCGAGCAAATACGTTTATCGGTTTTAAAGGGCGGCGAGAAATCGGTCGAGGCTGCACAACCTCTTCCGCGCCACTGTTCATCCCGTCGTCGTTTTGCCGTACAAAGGATTTTACACTGCTCGCGAGGAGAAAAAATCCACGGCCGGTCGAGGCGAAAGCTAAACAAAAACGCACGCGATAAGAAAGAGAGAACGCTCTCGATTTCGACGTTTTTACGAACCGAAAACTCGGTGTTCCCGAGCGAGCGTGGTCCCGCTCCGTATTTCCCGTCGACGCCGCGACAATTTAGCCACGGATCGTTTAGCATTTATGGAATACGCGCGGAGACATTTCGAATTCGTTGGGAAATTCAATTATTTAGTTAGCGAACTACGCTCGAGCGCGACTCGCGGTTTTCCCAGACGAGATGAGACGAGAACGCGGGAGCAGAGAAGAGGAGAGGAGAGGAGAGTTTCGCTCGGACAAAATCCTGCCCGCGTCTCCGTTTCCGGAAGCGGTGCAAAAAGCACGGCGGAATCCTTTCGTGAAAGAAGAACACGGTCCCGTGGCTCTTGAGAAAATATTTCTGTTTGCCTCCGTCACTCGGAGAGAGAGAGGCCAAAGCCACCCTCCCCCTCCTCTTCCCCCGGGAGAGTATTCCACGAGTACGATCGAACTCTTTTATCCCTTTCACGGCGCATCTGAAATATCGTTGAATACTCTTAGCTCGGCGGCGATCGTAAATTCAGGATCCATAAAAATAGAAATTGAATGACGATAAAAATATCTGTTACCTCGGAGCACGATTAAACGCGAAGCGAACCCCACTTAGAGCACCCGGAGGACCGGCAGTACGCCGGTTAATGGACGCAAATGGCTCCCAATTAACGATAAGAATGGTTCCGTTTGGATTAACAGCGGAATAAAGTAATTTCGCCGGACCTTTTCCCGGGGACAATGTAGCAGACCCGCTGAAAGAACAGAATAATTTCGCCGGCGAGAAAGAAAACCGAGCTGTCCCCGGGACCTTTTAGTTTCTTTTCTTCCCCGGTCTCCCTGCTCTTCTTGCCGTCCCACCCGATAACAGCTGGTGCGCGCAACGCGGTGCTCGATTTCTTCTAGAAATCGGACAAAAATCGTCGTGACTTGGAAACTTGCTTAACGACGACTAACAAAATGTAACGTGTCTTGTTTATCTGCGTGCCGTGGCTCTGACGCGTAAAACGTCACATGATATGCACATGGATTTCAGGCAATACAGTAAATTCTCCCCAGTTTTCCTTCATTTTTCAAAAGAAAATGGACAATCGAGGCGCAATTTTATAGTTATAAAAATGTGGTGCGAGGCTCGAATAATCGTGTCCACCCTTCCCAATTTGTCCATTTTTGTGTAACGAGCTCAAGGAAAATTTAGGGAGAATTTACTGCATGTCTAAAAAGTTCGCAAGAATTCACAGCTATTCTTAGACATTGCGGTTGCAGTAACAAGTACCGTATTATGTAAATGGCGCGAGAAAGAATTCGTTCTAACAGATTCTAAAGATGTTACGTGTGCTTGAATTAAGTCATTTATTCAGTCATTTTATTCAGTCATCTTTTACGAAAGAGGCTGACAATTTCACCAACCTCAACGGCAAACTGAGTTTATTTGGACCACCATTTTTATTATAAGGCGGCCTTAACAGACGAATTGTTCTTTCTCTGTCTTCCTCGGTTATTTTTTAAGAGAATTAAATAAACATGTATGTATGGTTTTGAAGCGTTGCAGTTTTATTAAATCAACACTATCTTTGATTAAATTTTACAAAGTTATTGATTTACGTGTCTAGTATTGATAAAATATTAATGAAGTATTAATAAAGTATTAAAAAAAATTGAAGTGAAAAGGTACATCTACATGGCAATCTTATTTAAGGCTCGCATAATCGTATTTTCTCTTCCCAAATTGTCCATTTTTGTGTATAATCTGAGCGTCAATTGGGGAGAATTTACTGTGCTCACAATTGTGCGCTGTATCATGAATTGCATCTCTTATCTAACTAATTACGATACCAATTATGATACCAATTTATTATGATACCAATAAATAAAAGAGATAAAAGAAAGTCAAAACGCGATGGATATAAGAAAAAAGAAAGTAACTTTAGTCCCAATATCGTTATTTTTGTACACCTAAAGAATATAATATAAAATAAAATAACAAGATAAATAATAAAATAAACAGGAAATGCAAACATAAAATAGTATATCAATGCGAAAAGTCCTTGCACTTTAAATAAATAAGTCGAAGTAGAAGTCATTACATAACACCTTGAAAGCACATAACCAGTTTTTAAACAATTAGGATCACGACTGCTGATCTCGACAAAAGAGAAACGCGACGATCAAAATATAAAAAATTTCCAATTGTGTCTCAGCTCTCCCAATGATCAGTAAAAATAAATTCATACAACCTGCCAATTATACACGTATTAGACAACAATAACCCGAACCGCACGACGACTCTCCGCTCGCAAAACAATATTTGTCGTTCATTTTAGTTTCGCTTTCGACCAAACAAAAAAAAAGAAAAAAAAATCGACGACCGTGCGACGCGGAGCGCGTCGTCGCGCGAGTCGCCTCCAATTAATCCTGCCGTGCGTTGAACCTTTGGCCGCGTGCTGTCGCGACGGACCGTGCGCGACACGGCACGTGTGCGCCGGAATAGGAGCGCTCCCGTTTTTCCTCGCCTTTCCCGTGTTTCCTGGCGTCGTCTCCTCGCGTGTCGCCTCTCTTACCGGGGCCGTCCGAAAGAAGCATCGGAATCGAATGGCCGAGAGCCGGTGTCTCCTCCGAGCCCGGTCTTCCTAGGATCGACGAGCGGGCAAAGTGAATGATGGCGATCGGAAGCCATTACCCGCTACACTTTTGATGAAACGTTTAAAGAGAAGACTTCGAAGCTGGACGCGTCCGGCTCTCGCTTCTCTTATCTCGGCGACGAGGCGCGCGGCGCGGCGCGGAACGGCGCGGTGCCGAGCCGAGAGCAGATTCTGCGCCGTTTCTGCGGCGTAAGAAGCACTTAACGCGCCTCATCCTGCCTCCGCCGCACTGCCGGCTCCATTTATTCCCTTAAACACTGCTTCCCGCCGAGGCGACGCTGCGTTACGTGCGGTACCTGCCGATCGTCTCTCGTTATCTTCTCGCGCGATCCGCTCTCAGATATGTGCTCCGGCCGCGCGCCGACGCGCAATCATCCTCTTCGCCACGATTTCTCCGATATTTCTGCCATTCGGAAATCTTTGGCTTCGTCTCCGTCTTTCTGCTCCGTCGAGAAAATTTCCGCCGTTTCGAACCGTCGCCAGGCGACTTTTTTCCCCGGTCGAAGTAGAGTTTCTACGAAAATGGAGGACATTCGCGAAATGTACGCTGCAATTTGCAAGAACGAGAGCACGTTGTGTTCTCGCAACTATCAGGCAATGCCGACAAAATACTTGGTGTTCCATAATTACTTTGACAGCAGAAAATGATGGTGCCCGAGGTCATTTGAAGCAACTTTTTCCTTAGCGAGAATGCAATCCGCGGCTTCGTTTACGAGTTATTAACGAAAAATAGTGACCAATCAGAGGCGAGAGCAGATGGCGCGAGGCGGCCGAGCCAATGGACAGAACTGGGCTTTGAGCGCTCGTTGGCTGGCCCGCCTCCCGCCAGCCGAGCTCGTCTCTCATTGGTCAGTATTTTTCGTTAATAACTCGTAAACGAAACTGCGGATTGCGTTTTCGCTAAGGAAAAAGTTACTTCAAATCATCTCAGGTACCCTCAATTTTCGATTATTAAAGTAATTATGGAACACTCTGTATAATACAGAAATACAAATCTTTTAATTTACAATTATTCGGATCTATTCTTTCGGGTTTTATTTATCTCAGATTTATCAGGAAACTTTTTCTTGAATTTAATTTCGCGATTATTCGTATTGAAACGATGAATTGACCAGTTATTTGTACAATCTATGCGTTGGTTACTGCAACTAGGCTTATAGAACTTATAGAACTCGTTCGAAATCGGGATAAATGTTTTATCGTTGCTTTCATCAAGTTACTTTTACAAAACAGTCGGTTTTAGCGTATAAATCCCGCGTTAATACCGAAAAAAAACCGAGGAAAAAGCCGCGGACGAAAAAAAAGGGGGCAGCGGTGCAAGAAACGTGTTCGTCCGAGAATAATTCGGAAAGTCGAGGCGATGCGTGGTCGCATTACCGCGATCGCGGACAAAAAAAAAGGGAAGAAGGTCGCCGTCGTTCGGATACGCGAGTAATTTCTCGGACGGACGTTCGGTTTGTTCGATCGGATAGTTTTTTACCGGCCTGTCCGCCTGTATCCGAGAACGTTCAATCATCCCTTTCACGTCCGCGCGGACAATGGCGGCGGTCCCGTCGCGAAAGAGTCGATCGGCTTTCTCGTTCGCCTAAGAACGCGTTACGGTTGATCCCTTTCGGTATCGGCTTAATGTTTCGAGCCCGGGATAATAGCGGCTAGGAGAGGGTTTACATTCACGATAACTTCCTATCCGGTGTTGTAACTTGCCCCGTTCGATTGTATTTCGAGAGGCTTACCCCGGCCCTCGATAAGTGCATCGAATGTCTGCACGCTATAATAGCGCGGTCGAGAGTAGAGAGACTCGAGGGCCGAACACGGACTTCCGAGATCCGTTGTTTGCCCGCTTAATGCCATCCGATGCACAGCAAACCCGAAAAGAACTTTGACGTGCTCGAACGTCGAAGTGTGCATATTTGTCGTCGAGTTTAGTGCCGTGAATACTCTCTAATTCGCGCTCGGATTGCGCGCGAAAATGAACAGTTTGGGAAGAGGGGATACGATTATTCGAGCCTCGCGGCTCGTTTTTGTAATTGTTGACGATCGGCAACTATGAAAACGAGCCGCGAGGCTCGAATGATCGTATCGCCACTTCCCAAATTGTCCATTTTTGTTTACAAGCTGAGGGACAATCGGAGGGAATTGACTGCAAGATGAAACAATTAAATAATCGCGCGCTATTTTATTCTGTAAACCATCGTATAGAAATGATAACAAGACATTCATTCTGATTTAGAACGAGCGTTATTGTAATATTTGCCGCAAGTAACGCATTTATTACAATCTGAATAACCGTAAGATTATTCGCGGACGAATTAAGAATTTTGTGAGATCGATCAAAATGACCGGTCGCACACACACAATTTTAATTTTTAAATTCTCGAATTTGTAAAGTCTCTTTCTTAACATTTAACGTAGATTTTTGCTTGATTATGTTACTGCTTGATTATATTTAGTCTATTAACCCTTTGCACTCGAGGCCATTTTAACTCTAAATCCAAGATGGCTTTTTCCGACCTACACTGTTTCTATTTCATATGACTTAGTGCAGTTTTAGTGCAGTTTTAGTGCAGTTTATGCGTCGAGACTTGTAACTTACAGAACAGTTACCCTTTCAGGGCAACCCTTAAATATAAACAAACATGACAACGTGAAACTTATTTTATAACATGATTCAACAATTTTCAATGGTGTCTCAGAGTCACCACTCAAGTGCAAAGGGTTAATACTTCATTAATATTTTATTAATGCTAGACATGTGAATAAATAACTTCGTAAAATTTTATCAAAATTTGATCAAATTGATTTAATAAAACTGCAACACTTCGATACCATACCAAAACCATGTATATCTAACTTTCTTGAAAAATACTCGGAAATCGAGAAAGACATAGAAAAAACGAGCCGCCTGTTAAGTGTTAAGAAACGATTTAAAAAAAATCCCTTCATTAAAGGCCGCATTCTAACAAAAATGTCGAAAGATCCAAATAAATTCAGTTTGCCATATAAACTTGGTGAAATTCGCCTCTTTCGTAGAAAATGACCGAACAAATGACTTAATCGAAGCACGCGTAACGACGGAAACGTCGAGAGCTCGAAATAATAAATGCATTATCGTCGCGCAGCTTTTGGAGGATCAGCGTTGACCGATTATCGCTATAATAAGTCGCAATCGCGGGCCCGGTCAATGCACCGATATCTGACGCGGATCTGTTTTTTGTTCTGTTACAGGTAAAAACCGCTGTTTGAATGGTTCGGCCGGCGAGAACACGGCGGAAGGGTAAGAGAGTCGAGAGAGATCTCCCGGAGCACAATTGGAAAGTTTGATTTTTTGATCGCGTCCGGAGGATCTTTTTGTCGGCGGAATAATGCACAGCGGTCGGACAGGTTCGCGGCGGGGCTGCATACAAGAGAGCCGTGCTGCACCAGGACCGGTTTTCGAGGATCGGCGACGCGTGTAGGGGCCTCTCCGCGCTGCGCGCACGGTTTAGGATCGCGGCAGACCCAGGCCGGCGCGGCGAGCCGATGGATGGATCGTCGATCCGTCGGGAATTCGTGTCCCAGATTGCCAGCCCCGCCGCGGCAAACGAGTTTTGTCGGGCTTTGTTTGCCGGGAGACGCCTCTTGCAGCCGCTTTTCCGTGTCCGTTCACCTCCGCGGCTTCCGGGTCCCGATCGCGCCAACTCCGATCTCTCTGGTCGAAAAATTCACCGGCTATCACGGCTAATCCCGAGATCGTTCGGTCTTCGCGCGACAAATCGCCGGAACGAGTCGACAACATTGCGCCAAGGAATTCGTAACTGTATTTAGCGATTAACCCTTCCCCGCGCAACGGTGAATAGAAACGCAGAGAGATCGGTGGTCGTTCCGTTGTTCGGGAATTCCGTAATCTATCTTGACCGAATCGGTTCCCGCGTCGATCGAAATGACCGGTTTTTCATATCTTCGACTTTAAAATTGATGAACTTACAGAGACTCTTTCGCAGGATTTCGATTTTCTTCTTTTACGCGTACAGTGACTAGCATTGTAATAGATAGACAAAAAGAATAACTGTTTCCAAATTGAACGAAATGACTTGAATTGTTTTGGTGATGTCGGCGGGACTAGCTTCTTTTTTTTAAATTCTGCTATTGCTTGGAATGACAAGAAAATTAGAAATGCGAGTTTAACTTTGTTTTCGTTGGAACCAACTGCAGTTTTTTGGAAAATATGTCGTAGATATTCCTAGTAAAGCAGTCTCGCTAACGTATACAAAAAAGATACATATTTCGTCCACTTTTGAAAGAAGTTGCACGTTTTAATAGGCGTCCACATACAAGGTGTTTCATAATTATGTTAACGTCAAGAAAAGGTCATTTGAAGCAACTTTTTCCTTAGCGAAAATTCAATCCGCGGCTTGGTTTACGAATTATTAACCCTTTCGCTACGGGCGGATTTTCCGCCGCGGTACTTCTGCTGGGCGGCGCGCTGCGACATCGCTGCACGCTACAAGACGCCGATCGTTGCGGGGGTACCGCAGCGGAGAACCCGCCCGTAGCAAAAGGGTTAATCCAAATGAAGTTAAACAAAATTGAAAAAAATAAGGCATATCTATTTATCCGTTGTTGAGAGAAAAATAAGGTGAATTAGCTTTCTGCAGTAAGCACTGACTTTATTCGTTACAAACGATAGTGGCCTGTAGTACCTGGGTGGCATCTTATGGAAGGCCACTATAGTGGCCCTTAGTACCTCGATGGCATCTTATGGAAGGCCACTATAGTGGCCCTTAGTACCTCGATGGCATCTTATGGAAGGCCACTATAGTGGCTCTTAGTATCTCTCGATGGCATCTTATGGAAGGCCACTATAGTGGCTTTTAGTATCTCTCGATGGCATCTTATGGAAGGCCACTATAGTGGCCCTTAGTATCTCTC
The DNA here is from genome assembly GCF_051020955.1 of Megalopta genalis. Classification (NCBI taxonomy): domain Eukaryota; kingdom Metazoa; phylum Arthropoda; class Insecta; order Hymenoptera; family Halictidae; genus Megalopta; species Megalopta genalis. The sequence goes on from NC_135027.1 coordinate 4,012,325, forward strand.
GATGGCATCTTATGGAAGGCCACTATAGTGGCCCTTAGTACCTCGATGGCATCTTATGGAAGGCCACTATAGTGGCTCTTAGTATCTCTCGATGGCATCTTATGGAAGGCCACTATAGTGGCCCTTAGTATTTCTCGATGGCATCTTATGGAAGGCCACTATAGTGGCCCTTAGTACCTCGATGGCATCTTATGGAAGGCCACTATAGTGGCTCTTAGTATCTCTCGATGGCATCTTATGGAAAGCCACTATAGTGGCTCCTAGTACCTCGATGGCATCTTATGGAGGGCCACTATAGTGGCTCGTAGTATCGAAAGGGTTAACGAAAAACACTGACCAATGAGAGACGAGCTCGGTTGATGCGCGAGGCGAAGTCTAGTTGCGTTCATTGGCTCGGCCGCCTCGCGCCAGCTGTTCTCGCCTCTCATTGGTCGCTGTTTTTCGTCAATAACTCGTAAACGACGCCGCGGATTGAATTTTCGCTAAGGAAAAAGTTGCTTCAAATGACCTCAGGTAGACCCTATTCCTGGCTGTTAACGTAATTATGGAACACCCTGTAATTGTTTTGTTCGAGCGATCACTAGACTGCTGTTCCTTATGCATTTGTAGTATATGCAGATTTTTGTAACGCAACAATCAAAATATGAGTTATATATTTTAAAGGATAAGTTCCCATAAATTTTCGGCGATAAACTATAAGTGAAAAGTAAAAATAATGATATCCATAATGATTTATTTGACGAAATTAACGCTGTAAAAAAAATACTTTTGACCCTCATTGCCCGCACCAATGGCGATCACGTTGCCGGTAATCGTGGTCAGCGTGTCATACTAGACGTCGCACTCATATCTTTCGGGAGAACTTCATTCTGCACATTCTGCATAATTCCACAGACCACATGAAGTGCGTCCATACCACATTTCATTGTCTCGTCGAAATTGATTGCTGATTATGCATATACAATTATTGACCTCGTCTACATTATGAGATCTTTTGATCGTTTCATCTAGTTTTATCTTCTTTTTGACATTGATTTCAATTTTCTTTCCTCGCTTTTTCATTTGCTTTTGCATTTTTTCTATCCTTCTTTTATTGAACATTCTTCAAGACGACCACCGTTACCTGCATACGCATTGTTTGTTCAAAGGAATATGAAAGACAGAAATTAAATATATGTATTTGCATTAACTATTAATATGTATTTGCATATATGTATTTATATATATTTGCATATATGTATTTATATATATTTGCATAATATGTATTTGCATTAACTATTATATATTAATATGTGTATTTGCATGCACCTTCTTTGTTAAAAGGAATATGAAAGACAGAAATTAAATATATGTATTTGCATTAAATTACGATGTAATTTTTTTTCGGTATGACAGAAATATAGTTCAACACAGCCACGCTGTAGGAAAAGTGTAACAATTAGTATTTATACATGATCGTTGTGCGAACAAAATTTCACATCAAAGACTCGTGAAAACAAAATGGTCGTGCATCTCGCAGTAGCGTATCAACGATTTGGTTCTTCGGAATGCGATGTTAACACGTTCCGTGCCGAGCTTTTTTTACTCGAATCTTCACACTTTGATATTTTACTAAAACTTGATGTATTACGTGCAATTATTAATTCTCGTACACATAACAACGTAACAAAAACTTATCAACGCCCATTCTTGCGGTGGAAATTGATTCTTCGGTTCTAAATTTCTTGTAAACAATTTGTTCAGATCACTAAGTAAACATGCAAGCGTGTACCATCGATGGTACACGTGGCACTGAACGTGTTAACACTCAGCCAACCGGATGACGGAATTGTTTAAAATTTAGTTTCTAAAAATTAATTTTTACGCCAAACAACACTATAATTTCTTAATGCAAATAGATACAAATATTGAAGAAATAATCGATGCCGTACAAGTCAGTTTTGCAATTTGAGAATCGAATCGAATAAAATACTTCGATCTTTTAACCCTTAGCGAACGACAACTTTTTCGGCCGAGTCAGGTAGCAGGACGAGGCGATTTTTGCAAATATGTCGAGTGTCTTATATGGTACAATAAAATGATCTTACATATAAATTATCTTACAAAAACGTTATGTTTCGTTAGTTTATCTACATTCACAATTTTATGAACATAATTTTACAAAAATTATGATTTGTAGTTTCGTTTGGTGTGATAGTTTATAAAACATTGACCAAGATACATTCTTGGTTTATCTGGACATGTATCACAGAAACAGGTCGTCTCATGTCTTCCCCCTGGTTTGTTTCGACTGGAACAAACTTTACAATCTTTCTTTGCGCCAGTAACAATTACATGCAGTTTCCCGTTTAGACGAATTTCGTCAGAGTTGGATGTCAAACTTGAAGATCTATCTCGTGGTTGACAAAAATCTCCTCTCAATTTGTTGATCAAAATTTTGCGAAAGTTCAAATGTGTAACTGGCTGTTCGTTTCTCTGCCTTTTTACATGTTTGTAGAGAATGTACGAATCGATTAAACAAATTTCCAGTCCCTGGAAAATAATTTGCGCCACCACTTCAGGGACTTTCACATAAAACAGTAGGTTGGATAATGTTGGAGATAACGAAATCTAACATAAATACCGATTATCGCCTCTCACTCGCCATTCGTCCTGCCACGCGAAACGCCGTGGCGACCGAGAGTCGCCTCTCGTCCGCTAAGGGTTAATACAAGAAACGACCCCTCCCTAATTCGAACTTTTGTAAAATGACGCGTGACAAGGCGAAACTGCACGAAGACCCGCAGTCGAGCTGTCGTCCGCTGCATTCTGCACAGTCCCGTTTCGCCGCCGTGAGATTTTCACGACAGCTCGCGGCGAGCCGGCGGGTTAAAGATTTTGGAGAACGGGGTCGTGGAGTAGGAATTAGTCGATAGAAGGGCAGCAGACAACTCGCGCAGCAACGCGGTCAGGTGCAAAGGCGGTGGTCGAGCACCGCGGACGCAATCGCGGAGTGCCCGCGGCCAGCGAAATCCTTTGTGCGAGTCGGCGACGAATTTTCCCGGGTTTCCCAGATGGTCGAACTCGCAGAGAATGGACCTTTAACTAAATTTTCCTGGGTCCGGCGTCCCTACGACCCCGATTCCGATTCCGATTGCGATCGGCCGGAGTGGCGGCGCTTTCAGCGCGCGAACCACACACGCTCGCTTCCAAGCTTTCGGTAATAGGCCGACCCTTCCGAGTCTTGTTCTCTTGTTCAGCGGGCCATCGAATCAGCGAATTTTGCTAATTTTCGTAATTGTCGCTCGCCCATTTACTTGTCCACTCGACGGCCGCGCTCCGCCGTGTTGCGCGAATTAATCGCGTTTCGCGGGCATTTCGAGTCGCGATTTATATGACGTTGTTTGCCGCGATGCCTGTCCCTTGCGACTGCGACCATAATCCCGCGAGATTATGGATCATTCTCCCGCCCCGTCGTGGACTCGGGTAACCACAAAAATAGGACGTTGACGCAGTGAGTTATTTATACTTATTTATTTAATTATTTGTTAGCTGCAATGGGCCGAATACACTTTTCATTTCTTTAATAACAATCATAATAATGATAAATTATAAATAATAATAAATAATACTGTAATTATAATAACACTAATAAAATAATAACGAAATACTCGTTTAAATACTTACCTTTCGACTTTAAGCAACAAATCCAACGTTTGTTAATCTTTCGACACAATAATATTAATAAATAACGTAATAATAATCTTTCACTTTTCTGCGATGATTGTATATAGATAATAAATAATTCTGTAATAATAATAACAGTGATAGCAATAATAAAATAATAATGAAATACTTACCTTTCGACTTATGCAACAAATCCAACGTTTCTTAATCTTTCGACACAATAATATTAATAAATAACGTAATAATAATCTTTCATTTTTCCGTGATATTGCAGCATCGAATTTGATCCGCCATTATGCCTTTTGGCGAATGTTGTGCGAAGGTCGAAAGAAAACTGTCCATCGAACGTATAAATCCAAAGAATAATTAAAAAGTTCGAAGGAAATAGTTCGCCTGCTGATAAAGTTAGTAAACAATCGTCGTAGCGCTTTCTTCTTAATAATAATAAAATCGCGACTTCGATAATTCCGTCTTCCGGGCCCCGGGTGAATTTTACATTCGGTCTTTTTACCGCCGACACACCACTCCCCTCGCTCCTCGCGCGCCCCGCAAAGAATTCGTTCGATTCGTCACGGTCAGTTTCATCCCCCGATTTCAATTTTTAGCGCGGCGGTTCTCGAGAATGAATTTCGCCGGCAGAAAAATTGCAAAAAGAAGCCGGGAAGGAGAACGAGAGGTAGAGAGAGCATTTCGAAGGAAACGTGTGGCGAGCGTGGATCACGTAACGGCAATCTTTATCCCGGTAACAGGTGAGCCGGTGTTCCGGCTCGACATCGATTCTCGTCACGCAAAGACCAATCGTCGTTCAAATAGTTAATATCGGCCGGTCCGCGACCGCGACGATCAATTCTTCCCCGTTGAAAAATTATTAATTCGACGCGTCCTCGCCGGAAAACTCTTCATCGACGCCGAAATTACCGGGTGAAATTTATTCGGTTTCCAGCACAATGGAATCGCAACAATGATGCGAGTAAATTTTGATATCGCATCGTTCGGTCAAAGAGAGGAATTCGCATTGAGTTTTGTCTCTGCGAGTAAGCGAGCGAATTTCTTGAACGTTTAAAAAGAGTTTCGAGTCGAGCGATCATCGTCGAGACGAGAAAGAAATCTGTTTCTGTTCTCGTTTTCTCGGCGCGGCAGGGAACACAAGACGACCCCGTCGCGCGGCCGTTCCGCGACCGCGACGATCAATTCTTCCCCGTTGAAAAATTATTAATTCGACGCGTCCTCGCTGGAAAACTTTTCATCGACGCCGAAATGACCGGGTGAAATTTATTCGGTTTCCAGCACAATGGAATCGCAACAATGATGCGAGTAAATTTTGATATCGCATCGTTCGGTCAAAGAGAGGAATTCGCAATGAGTTTCATCTCTGCGAGTAAGCGAGCGAATTTCTTGAACGTTTAAAAAGAGTTTCGTGTCGAGCGATCATCGTCGAGACGAGAAAGAAATCTGTTTCTGTTCTCGTTTTTTCGGCGCGGCAGGGAACACAAGACGACCCCGTCGCGCGGCCGTTCCGCGACCGCGACGATCAATTCTTCCCTGTTGAAAAATTATTAATTCGACGCGTCCTCGCTGGAAAACTCTTCATCGACGCCGAAATTACCGGGTGAAATTTATTCGGTTTCCAGCACAATGGAATCGCAACAATGATGCGAGTAAATTTTGATATCGCATCGTTCGGTCAAAGAGAGGAATTCGCAATGAGTTTTGTCTCTGCGAGTAAGCGAGCGAATTTCCTGAACGCTTAAAAAGAGATTCGAGTCGAGCGATCATCGTCGAGACGAGAAAGAAATCTGTTTCTGTTCTCGTTTTTTCGGCGCGGCAGGGAACACAAGACGACCCCGTCGCGCGGCCGTTCCGCGACCGCGACGATCAATTCTTCCCTGTTGAAAAATTATTAATTCGACGCGTCCTCGCTGGAAAACTCTTCATCGACGCCGAAATTACCGGGTGAAATTTATTCGGTTTCCAGCACAATGGAATCGCAACAATGATGCGAGTAAATTTTGATATCGCATCGTTCGGTCAAAGAGAGGAATTCGCAATGAGTTTTGTCTCTGCGAGTAAGCGAGCGAATTTCCTGAACGCTTAAAAAGAGATTCGAGTCGAGCGATCATCGTCGAGACGAGAAAGAAATCTGTTTCTGTACTCGTTTTTTCGGCGCGGCAGGGAACACAAGACGACCCCGTCGCGCGGCCGTTCCGCGACCGCGACGATCAATTCTTCCCCGTCGAAAAATTATTAATTCGACGCGTCCTCGCTGGAAAACTCTTCATCGATGCCGAAATTACCGGGTGAAATTTATTCGGTTTCCAGCACAATGGAATCGCAACAATGATGCGAGTAAATTTTGATATCGCATCGTTCGGTCAAAGAGAGGAATTCGCAATGAGTTTTGTCTCTGCGAGTAAGCGAGCGAATTTCCTGAACGCTTAAAAAGAGATTCGAGTCGAGCGATCATCGTCGAGACGAGAAAGAAATCTGTTTCTGTTCTCGTTTTTTCGGCGCGGCAGGGAACAAGAGACGACCCCGTCGCGCGATTTATAGCCACGCTTAACAGGAAGCCACTTAGTTCGATCTCGTTACGACCGCCGCGAATCGAGTTGACCCTTGAACTTCGAAACTTTGTTACGAGTTCCTTGGAACCGTAACCACCGCAGCCCGGCTTCCTTTCCGAAAGCACCGCTCTCCCCCTCTCTCTCTCTCTCTCTCTCTCTCTCTCTCTCTCTTCGCCGATGTATTTAATTTCCTAGCAATCGTGCGCGCGGATGTGTTTTCCTTTCCCGCTCGACTTTTTTCCTCCTCGTTCCGCCCGTCTCGCGAATCGTTTCGTACGTCGGAGCTCGTCGATCGTGAACCCACTGTAAGTTCGCCGGGAGGTCGAACTGTGCTCGGCCAATATTCGAGAATTGGTGGAGGTCGTCCGCGACGCTCCGTGCTCCCGCTGGACGAGATCCATGAAAATTGTTTTTACGAACGGTTACGACAAACGGAGGTCGCGAAACAATTTCGTTCGCAGCCTCGGTCTCGGACGAGAGAAGCCATCGATCTTCGCTTATTTGTCGGCGACCGGGTTATCGATATTCTTGGCTTGTCGCGGCTTCCGCCGTTCGACGATTAGAGGCGGCAATAAAACGAACGCGAGACGCGCGGTCCTCCGCCGTCGCCGAACTTTTCCTCTCCCGATTAAACGGCCTCGATGGGATAGAAAAGAAAACAGGTTCGCCGGGCGCTCGTTCGCGGTACGAAGTTTATTCGATTTCATTTGATTGCCAGTTTTCTCGCTGTTGGCTTCGTAAACGGTTCTTCGGCCGGCCCCATTGTCGTGGAACAATTTCAGCGCATTCGATTCGCGAAATCAATTTATAATATATAACGTATGAATGCGGCGGTGATATTGTTCACCCCTTAAATATATTAATTAAAGCAATAGGTAATAATTTACATATTAATTAAATTATATAATGATTAATATATTAATTAAAATTGTACATATAATAATTAATATATCGATTAAATTAATATGTATGATTATTTATTATTATTATTTCGAATTTTTAACCTATTAGTATTTCTTGAAATAGCTTAATATTCAGTATGCAATAATTTCTATCGCAGTTTTAACTATACAACATAAATATCAACTCGACTTAAAATATGAAACTTAAACATAACATTATTCATCACAGTAGATACACTAATCACATTAATAGTAAACGTTGATTAAATGGTTTGCCAAGCAACGTAGCTTTTTTCATTTCATGGGAAGTGAAAAAATAAATAAAATAGGACAGCGTATAGAATAAGTGAAGGAATAAGAAACGATTAAATTTTTAATAAACATCGTCAGGTTTAATTATTCGCCTAATAGAATATAATTAAAATTCGTATGAAAAATCTATTATTAAAATTTAAAAATTCTGTTAAAAATTCCCCACGATTCAAATTTCCATTAAAACTATACCACCGATAAAGATCAATTAACTTCAATTTCTATTAAAAATTCATTACAACTCGAATCTAAAAGAAGAATTAGTATGAAATTACCATCGATCGGTAATTAAATGTTCGTATGACTCGATTTAATCGTACCTCCTCTTCCCAAATTGTCGATTTTCGTTTCCAAGCCGGTCCTTAATTTTACTGTACATACATCAGCAGAGCCTCCGTTATCCGAACAGTGCGGTGGAAGAGGTTAACGGAGCCGGTCGACGCATTTAGAAACGAATCGATGAGGCCGCGTCGCTGCGGTGTCCGGTCGTCGACCATTTCTCCCCTATTCGTTCGATCGGCGGGCGAGAGACCCTCATCTGGAAACATTTTTTCCCCGGGATGCCCGACGTCCGTTTGAATAATAAACGACAGGATGGCGGGCCGCGACCATAGCCAAGGAAATAGACACGGAAAGCGAACCGATTCGATTTTCGTTGTGTTCCGGCCGTCGGGCGTGTTATCGTCCGCCGTCTTATCGGCGATGTCAAAGGCGCTCGCGATGATTCAACCCTAATCGCGATTTCTCCGACTCTGTCGAAATTCTTATTTTTGTTTACGATTCATCGCGAGGCTGTTGTTTTCGTCATCAGCTGTTGAAAGTTTTCCGAATCGATGGCACGTGACCGTGCGGATCTCTTTCGTTTATTTTTCTTTCCTTTATTTGTTTGTCGAATATCTGCTGTCTTCGCAATAATCGATTTCGAGGAAATCTTCAGCCTGCATTAATAAGTTACATCGAGGTCCGCAAAATGCGAAGTTCGAAGTTCAATCGAAGAGGCTTTGCAAAAGAGAAAACGATACAAATGGCGAAAATGTAATTTTTTAGCAGGAAGAGAAAACATTGTTATCTTCAAACTATTAACAAAACTTGATTTATTCTTATCTTCCCGCGTGACCAAGGCCGCAATGGCTTAAAAACGTAACGAAGTTTTTTTTTTATTCCTTACAATGATACATGAATTTGTGCGAAGCCTGCACGTGTCACATTTTTCGATGTAGATTAGTCGTTCTACTTGTACACTTTTTAAATCAGAGTGTAATTTCTTAGATAGTTGAACGGTGCGTACGAGGCGAGCAATTGAATAATTGCTGGTCATGGAATATGACCTCAAATTACGTAACATCTAGACCGAGGATTTTATGCATTCGTGGGAAAAATGAGAACAGCGAAGACACAAGAAGTATTTACAAGTTCCGTCGCATTGCTGTCATTGACATCTTTAAAAGAAGAAATACATTTTTCTTCAACTTCTATTTTATAAGGGTGTCCCAAAATTATTGTACAAGCGGGAAATGAGGGGTTCCTGAGGTGATTTGAAGCAACTTTTTCCTCAGCGAAAATGCAATCCGCCGCTTCGTTTATGAGTTATTAACGAAAAACAGTGACTAATGAGAGGCGAGCTCGGCTGGCGCGAGGCGGCGCGAACTGGACTTCGGCCGCTCATTGGCTCCTCCGCCTCGCGCCAGCCGATCTCGCCTCTCATTGGCCACCGTTTTTCGTCAATAACTCGCAAACGAAGCGGCGGATTGCATTTCCGCTGAGGAAAAAGTTGCTTCAAATCACCTCAGGAACCGCTCGCAATAATTTGACAATAAAAATAATTCGTACAATAATTTTGGGCCGATGAACATTTCTATTTTGCATAAAGATTCGCAGCTCACCGAGGCACAATAATATGAAGCCGGATATAAATAATATAAATATAATAAAAATGAAGCCGAATCCCGAATAAAATCATTCTCATTCGCACAAATCGACGCGCGAAAGCATATACAATTTTAATGCTCGGTGGGTTCAGCGTTCAGTTAATGATCGCCGCGACATAACAAGCGATATAGCGATTCTGGTGGATCGACGTTTCATTGCGGAACGCGGAAAATCAGCGCGGAAGAAGCTGTCGAGCCGTGAGTGTGCGCTAAGAGCGCAAGGAGGGAAGGTTCGCCGATAACGAAACCGCGAGGTATCGACGGGATTAAAAATGAAAGGAGCGTGGCTCGGGTGGGAGGAGTCGCGGAGGAGTGAAAAGCGTGGAGGAGGGGACGGGTCGGGGATGAAAAGAATGGTGAAATAATGCATCGTGCTGGCGCGGAGCAACGGAATAACGCGTGGCGATAGAATTGGTCGCGGTTTCCAGTGGCGGGCGAAAAGGGGATGCTCGGTCATCGATTGACTAGGCGCGTGTAACACGCGCGCGATCGAACAAAAGTTGCTGCCATTGAACCGCGATGCGCCTAGCCGCGCCGCGACGCACTGCACCGGTCCGATTCGATTCCCTCCGATTCGATTCGACTCGACTCGACTCGACTCGATACCATTCGTTTCGGTTCGAACCGATCGCTATCGACGCGACGCCCGGCGACCGACGACCGGCGAATTGAATCTTCGATAGCGACGTCACACCGCCACCGTCGCCGCCGCCGGACTTTCCAATAAATTTTCCTCCCGGCCTCTGCCACGGCCTCGACCCGCCTCGCGCTATGATTTGTCAGGAGTAGAAGGTTATCGATACCTACCCGCCGATAAATTCGGTGTCGCGTGTTTAATTGTTCAGCGAGTCGCGCGCGAAAACAGTCCGAGAGCACCGGCTAATAAACGAGAGCCGAAACTCGCTTTGCCAGAGGCGGACGCCGGGGACGAGCGGACCGACCCGGCTAGCGAAAGCTTCGAGCGTCTCGCGAGTACCTTATCGCGCTCGATCAATAAAGCCAGTCCACCAGATCCGTCCGTCGGATTGTACTCTGGAACAGAGTGTACTCTGACAACACGCGTCGGGACTCGTCGATCGACTCTTCGATTATTTCTTAGCGCGTTCGTCTATTAATTAGGTAGACCTTGTACGCGGCTATACGAGCCCCGCGTTCCCTTCGATTGGTTCGCCCGTACGATTTATTCGGCCGTAAAGTCGTGCAAACAAATGCGCGAAACGAGCCAGCGATATCGTCGCTCGATATAGCCGCGTCCAACATTTGAATTACCTTCGTATTTATCACTGTATCAGCATCGCGTGTTTCCATTCGCATTCGTCTATTTCGATCATTTGTTAGGACACCGAGCGCAATTCGCGAGTGCACAGACACCCGAACCGTGTATGCGTGGCTCGCAGTCGAGAAATCCGCTGCCGGGCGAGTTTACGCGAAAAACTGCGCTCACGCGGAACATTTGCAACAAAATTTTCCGTACGATCCCTTCGTTGTTTTCGACAATGCCGGATCCTCGCGAACGTTCGTTTCACGTATGTTTTCTTTTCTTTTTTTTTAAGGTATTCCTTCTGGATACGTTAGTTTTTCTGTGGGCACCGATGGAAGACGGGGAAATTGAAATGAATTGTCGGAAACTTGCTGTTTAACGGGAAATTAACGTTCTGTGTACGGGAGATGTATTTAATACTTTTTTAAGAAACTTGTTTTTGTATTTTATGTATATTTAATACCTTTCTAAGAAATTTATTTTCGTTTAATCACGTTATTTCTTTCAAAGAATCCTTCTGCATCAAAATCTTGTCAGATTTGCAAATATTAAATGTTTCTTTTTTTAATTAAGATGAATTAAATTTTGTAAAAAAAGTAAACAACGTAAAGGCCATTAAAATCGAACAAAGTGTCTCCAAAAATATGTTTCGACAAATTGATGAAGAAAGCTGCAAATGGTCGCAAACGACCATTAATTATACAGTTGTGTATATAGTGCGCCGTCCGGGGATTAAATAACAGTTTTATTTGATTGAGTAACAGATTTTTTTTTAAAAACAGTTCCGATCGAACCCGGTCGTTCGAGCGTTAAAAACGGAGCGTTGAAATAACGATTTTTCCAGCACGTTTTCGGCTCGGTCTCGGCGCGATTCCGGGACACCCTGTAGATTCTTCGGACGGAAGATTTTCCACGGAGTAATTCGCGAGGCGAGTTTAAATCGACTTTTTCAAGGGCGCGGAGCGATGCTTCTGAAAAAAAAACCGAGAGCCAAAGGCAGGGGCGGACGAGTCCGATCAAAGGGAAGCACGGCTTCACCGGCTGGGAAGGGCTTCTTTTCGAGAAACGAACCCTTGGCGCGTCCTCCCCGCCCTCGGCCCTAATTAAAATCCCCGGCAGACGAACCCGGTCCGCCGGCTTTTCCACGGATTTTCGTGGTGTACTAATTATTCGGGATTCCGCGGGGCTCGGCGTACAGTCGTGCGCGATCCCGGATATCGATAACATCCCCGCGGCGATCCCAGAACAAGGGGAGTTTTTAATTTTCACGGTTCGCGTGATAAATTGTGGTATCGAGCACCGTTGAAGTCGGCAGGGGGATAAATCGGGTGAAAAGTAGCAAGGGCGTCATGGCCTTTCGAGGGTTCTATATTTTTTGCTACACTCCCACGCTCTTCGTTCTACCACGCGATTTTTCCCACAATAGATTCAACCTCGAGCAACGTGTGAATATATTTTCAGCAACGTCCTCTCGTTCGTAACGTTTCTAAAAATTCTACGGCTCGAATACGTCGTTCAGGTTCGACGGAAAATACGATCGAATGGGAAAAGAGGAAAGGGTTGATGATCCGCCATCCGTATTGTCTTCGTTCTTCGACGCAGTTTTTTTCCGCAATAGATTCAACGTCGAGTAACGCGTAAATAAATTTTCAACGACGTTCTTTTGTTATTAATTTTTCTAAAAATTCTACGGCTCGAATAGATCGTTGACGTTAGTCAGAAAAACAATTGAGCGCAAAAGTGAATGGATTCGCGATCCTTCGAGGGTTCTACGTTTATAACTGCATCCCTACAGTCTTCGCTCTTCGACACGATTTTTCCCACAATAGATTCAACGTCGAGTAACGCGTAAATAAATTTTCAACGACGTTCTTTCGTTCATAACGTTTCTACATATTCTACGGCTCGAATATATCGTTGAGGTTCGACGGAAATATAATTGAATGGGAAAAAAGGAAAGGGTTGATGATCCGCCATGCGTATTGTCTTCGTTCTTCGACGCAATTTTTCCCACAATAGATTCAACGTCGAGTAACGCGTAAATAAATTTTCAACGACGTTCTTTCATTTATAACGTTTCTATAAATTCTGCGGCTCGAATAGATCGTTCACGTTCGACAGGAATATAATCGAATGGAAACGATAAAGGGTTGACGATCCTTCGAGGGTTCTACATTTATGACTGCATCCCTATAGTATTCGCTCTTCGACGCAATTTTTCATACAATACATTCAATATCGAGTAACGCGTAAATAAATTTTCAACTATATCGTTCCGTTAACAATATTCGTAAAAATTGTTCAACTCGTTAATAAATCGTAAACGTTTAATAGAAAAATAATTCTAGATTTCCACCATTTTAATTACATCCCCATAATCATTGTTCTTCGTCGCAACTTTTTCCCATAATATATTGAACATCGAATAACGCGTAAATAAATTTTCAACCACATCCTTTCGTTAACAACATTTCTAAAAATTGTTCAACTCGTTAATAAATCGTAAACATTTAACAGAAAAATAATTCTAGATTTCCACCATTTTAATTACATCCCCATAATCATCGTTCTTCGTCGCAAATTTTTCCCATAATATATTGAACATCGAGTAACGCATAAATAAATTTTCAACCACATCCTTTCGTTAACAATATTCGTAAGAATTGTTCAACTCGTTAATAGATCGCAAACGTTTAACAGAAAAATAATTCTAGGTTTCCACCATTTTAATTACATCCCCATAATCATCGTTCTTCGTCGCAACTTTTTCCCATAATATATTGAACATCGAGTAACGCGTAAATAAATTTTCAACCACATCCTTTCGTTAACAATATTCGCAAATATCGTTCAACTCGTTAATAAATCGTAAACGTTTAACAGAAAAATAATTAGATGGAAAAGGAGGAAATAATAGACATCCTACGTTCCCGCCATTTTTATTAAATTAAATAAATAAATTTTCGACAAAACGTTCTTTCTTTTATAACGTTCCTAAAAAAATAGTTCGACATTTCTATCTTGCTCGATCGAAAAATAAATAGATAGAAAGACGGAGCAAGGGATTAATGGTCTTCCGAGGGTTCCGCCATTTTTACCGCAGCCTGATGCTATTCATTCTTCGACGTAATTTTTGCCACAATAGATTCAGCATCGAGTAACGCGTGGACGAGAGTTCAACGGCGTCCCTTCGTTAATAACATTCGTAAAAATCGTTCGGACTCGTTAATTGGATCGTGAACGTCGGACAGCGAAATAATTAGACGGAAAGGATAACAATGGTACGGCTTTTGTGTTCGGCCCGTAAAAAGTAACGACGCGTTCGGAATTTTTCGCGTCGGCGAACGTAAAAAAGTTTTACGATCGCGCGGCGGTATCTTTCTCCGGGGAGCTAAAAAATAAATAGCCTCGATAAGCGAGTTATATGAAGAATTTGTTTCGTCTGCCTCTCGCCGCGGAGCGTATCGACGCCGATGGAAGTTTCGCGGGGGAGAAATTCGACGCGGCGGGGGTGGAGGAGGGTATATTGGCGCGATCAAAAATTCCGGGCGCGGGGCTCGCGATAAATTTTGAACCGGTTCCAGAAGCTGCGAGAGCCGCAGGAGCCGCGACAACGAAAATCGTTCGGGATTCAATGCTGGCGCGGGGCTCGGATTTACATTAAGCCAGTTTGTCTGATCGAGTCGACGTCGTGCCACTGATCAGCGGTTAATGGACCGAGAAATGTCACGAATTATCCCGAAAATTAGCTGCCCTTTATTCCCGTCCGTTTCGTTCTTGCTCGATCGCTCTCCGACGTTTAAACCTTCGACCTTCCACCCCCGCGATCGCGATCAACGGGTCGTACTTTTCCAGCGAAGGAACAGTGGTCGATGAAAATGGGGGAGTGGGTGCACCCTTGGAAGAAAATATCAGGTTGTCCTAGAGGTTTCTTTCGCGATATGCACGCTTGCCGTGCACAAATAAGGCAGCCGACCGCGTCTTCGCTCGTTTAACCGCGCCATTTGTTTGCTTGACCTCTTAGCTGCGTCGACCAATTTTTCAGACCAATGCGATTTCATCGATCGCAGTGCGCGCCCAGTTTTTCTCGGCAAGTTGCTCCGAGGGGTCGTTCGAAAATTTGGGAAATTTACGAGCACGTTTCGGAAACGGTTCTCGTTGAAATGAGAACGCATTCGCTGGGCGAACATGTTTGTTGATAAGTTCGCGAATTAACCCCCTTTGCACTCGAGCGGTGACTCCGAGGCACCGCTAAAATTTGTTATATCGCGTTCTAAGATAATTTTTGCATTAACGAAGTTTCGATTTAAGGGCCCGGGTCGCCGCACACTATGACGAGCCACACATACAAGAAAACCATATACGTATATTAGTTTTAGGGGTGTCTATCGACCAAAACTGACGCTTTAATATCGAAGTATGCAGTTCACAAGTGGAAAATTTAGATTCCGGAAAGACTAAACGACTGGGCTTCGGTTGTAGAAATATCCGTTTTGCAGTTATTGCGGAGATATTTGCAATATTCGGCCAGAGTGGTGTCAATCTCACGAGCATGACGTCACAAGATGGCCGCCGCTAACAGTTTTTCGTAAATATCGAGAGATATAGAGCTCGAATCGAAAATTCACAACCGAAGCCCAGTAGATAAGACACGTACAAAGACGGTTATGTCAAGATTATGTCAAGGTTATGTTATATACCTGACGGTTGAGCTCGCTGTGGTGCAGCTTGTTGGTTGGAAGAGAACTGTGACGCTAGTAGTGAAAAATGTCGGAAGCTCGGGGTTGGTGCTTCGGTCTATCAACTACTCCTGTGTCTTAATTAACTAAGAAATCAACTGAAAATACACTCCATTGCCTTTGTACGTGCCTTATCTACTGGACTTCGGTTGTGAATTTTCGATTCGAGCTCTATATCTCTCGATATTTACGAAAAACTGTTAGCGGCGGCCATCTTGTGACGTCATGCTCGTGAGATTGACACCACTCTGGCCGAATATTGCAAATATCTCCGCAATAACTGCAAAACGGATATTTCTACAACCGAAGCCCAGTCGTTTAGTCTTTCCGGAATCTAAATTTTCCACTTGTGAACTGCATACTTCGATATTAAAGCGTCAGTTTTGGTCGATAGAAACCCCTAAAACTAATATACGTATATGGTTTTCTTGTATGTGTGGCTCGTCATAGTGTGCGGCGACCCGGGCCCTTAAAGAAATTGTTAAAAGTGCAACCGTTGCGTAAGTCGCAAGACTCAATTTTGCACGTGTGAGATGCACTTTGTCATGTAAAATGAAAATACTCTATAAGTCAGAAAAATTATTTTAGATTTATAGTTAATATATATGCTGTCCGCAGATCTTAGATATGATTCTTTCGTTTGACGCCGGCGTAATAGCTTGGAAATTTTAGATTTCAAAAAAAAATGTCGAAGTAGGCGGTAATATAAATTCTTAAAATTAAGATAAGTCATCCAAGAATTTTCGTACTTAATTCTTAGTTAAATAAGCACAATGCTATAGTTAGTTCGCCGCGTTTTAACACCTAAGAAATATAGTTCAAATGTTATTTCAGTTTCTTAAAATGGCACCAAAGTGGTGCCACCGGACGGCATAGTGTTAAAATAGCTTCGAGTGCAAAGGGTTAATAAATAAACGAATTAATGAATAAGCGATTGTCCGATTGAAATTTCAATTGGAATATTCCGATCGAAATTTGCCGCATACTAATCGCTTAACGATTATGCTGACTTATTCGAGTCGAGCGATTCGCGATGAAGTGATTCGCTTTCCCGAGAACTATGGAGTGTCGTGTTAACAAGAATGGACATTCGCGATTTAATCGCGCAGCAAAACACGTCGGAGATGCACGTTCTCGTCGACTGAATAGTTTTCTAGAAATGAATCGCTTTATTACGAATCAGACGGCATTTTAAATCGAGATTGAATTGATGCGCGAACTTAGGGGTCGACCTTTGCACCGGAAGTAATTTAAACTGTAAAAACCTAAGATGACTTTTCGTTGTAGTATTTTCATTTCTATTTTGTTTCTCGCGATTCGTACAACAACGCGTTATACTACGCCATCAACAATGTTTTAAATCTGAACTCTGATGACACAGAAACGATCCTGGAACGTGACATAACAATTTTAGCGGCGACCGCTCGAGTGCGAAGGGTTAAATTCGCGTCGCGCGGATTGGTCGAAAACGAAACGAACAACTTCGGTGTCAGCCTGATGGAATCGTACGTGGCCGGTTCGAGAAAACTGGCGGCAATTGTGCGATCTATTGTCCTGAATTACGCGCGACTCGGAATAAAGACGGCGGCGACGACCTACATCGGCCGCGTAAGGCTGCGAATACGTTTAAAGGGTTGAAACGCCGTCGGATGACTAATAATGGGCTTCTTGGCGCTTCCGAAAGCGGTTGTCGCGGCTGTGGTAGTCGGCCGCGGAGTGCCGCGTCTTTTTCAGATGCAAATTACGTCGGTTGCACAATAATAATCGCGCGGCCTGTCGTCGACGTCGCGGAAGCGTTCGCGCGCCGGCCACGAGCTGCATTTGAATTAATGGCGATGCACTCGACGAACGCCGCCTCCCCCCCCCCCCTCTCTACCCCCGGCCGTTCCTTTGCATGCGCTTGCATTCGCCGTGGGTCGCCGATACGAGCTCACACGTGCATGCGTCGTTCGCGTAATCCCGATTCAGACGGGAATCTTTGCTTCCGCTGGAAACTTCGCGCTTCCGCCGCGAACTCGCGCTTTGATAAATCGGCTGACACGGATTCCAGTCCCGAGGCAAAGACTCGGCCTCTCCGTGTGCCAGCAGTCTTTTCGTGCCAGATTTCCGATTAGCGCGCCGGTATTCGAACATTTATGGCTTCCCAGGAAACTCTATTCGCGTCTATGGGAATTCGAATTTGTAGGCTAATGGATTCCTGCGATGCAGCCGCGGCAGCCCGCAACAATTCCGAAACCCTCGTCTATTCTTATAGCGTCAATAACATTGCTCTTTTCTCGATAGCCGAAGCGAAAGATTTACGAATGCGATTCTCCTACGCCAAAGATTTTTAGAACTCCACTCTGCTTCGTGGATCTTACGTACATCAGAATTCGGCATACTTTACTCGAGTACCAAATTTTATTCGATTATAATATAATATTATATTATATTGTATTATATTATATTATATTATATTATATTATATTATATTATATTATATTATATTATATTATATTATATTATATTATATTATATTATATTATATTATATTATATTATATTATATTATATTATATTATATTATATTATATTATATTATATTATATTATATTATATTATATTATATTATATTATATTATATTATATTATATTATATTATATTATATTATATTATATTATATTATATTATATTATATTATATTATATTATATTATATTATATTATATTATATTATATTATATTATATTATATTATATTATATCATATTATATTATAATTCTTCTGAACGATATCACCTTCACTTTCTGAACCTTCTTCTTCATAAAGACACAAAAATCTGTAATTTTGGTTTGTTTGCTGGTTCTTACAAGATCATTGTAAATTTCGTGATATGAAGATAAACAATTTTGCAGATCCCTTATCAATTTTCATCTTCTTTCAGCGGAATATATATATATTATACATATACGTATGTTTATAATAATTACACTTTCATGTAAAATTCATTATTCCTTCCCGTCATTATTTTAAGGTAACTTAGTTCGTAAATATGTTCAACAAAAATCATGCTATCCAGTGCTATAAAAGCATAGAGTGTCGTGCAAAGGTTTTCGCAATTTTCTTATCGCGTTATTAGCAAAACAGTGTTATAGATCGCGGCGCTATACAAGGGTTCCCGCAATTTATCCTATCACGTTAGGGTGACCTATAACCGTGTTTATAGAACGCCGTGTATGTAGGAGGTCTACATCTGTATTCTTTGATTTTACGACTTGTAACAGGTAACATCCCGCCCGCGCAAATCCGATAAATAAATAAATATATTCGCGTCGCGCGAAATTGAAACGCGCGGCGGGGATAAATACATTCTTGCTCGACTCCCGTCGCGCTAAATCTGTCCGTAAAAATCCGGATTTGCATAAGAGCCGCGCGGCGGCGGCGGCTTGTTTACGCCGCGAGATAAAATTTGCATAATATTTACCCCGGAACCGGTTTCTCCGTCAAAATCGTGCCGCGTTACGTCATTAACGGATCTTCCCGTGTAATATTTGCACGAGCCGTGTTTGGGCACAAAAGGGAAGACACCGTCGGAATTCCCGGGAAAATCGCGGGATGCCGATGATGCGTTCCGACCGAATATGTAATTACCGCCGGGGAAATAGATCGTGAAAAATGACGATTAACCTTTTAGGCACGACGCGCCACTATAGCGCGGCTATTAGTAGTAGTACTAATTTACGTTTCCGCGTAACAAGGAAAAGAGAGCGTAACGAGTCGAACGGAAAACGCGACGAGAGGACGATGAAACGCTTTAACCCTAGAAAGATAACCATATGACAACGTACGTAAAAGATAACCATACGCTTCAGAGGCGCATGCTTTTCTAAGGCGTCAATTTTATACTAACAATGGATATTTATTTAAGTTAATCTAGTCATTTTAAAGGTTTGGCATTATTGTACAAATAAAATGCATTTATATTATATTTTCTTATATTTTAAGTAATTTTAAACTTAAATCACTAGACCTCTATGAAAAATTAACAAAAATCAACAGTCTTCGCAGGCGCCTCTGCGACGTAGGTTATCTTTCTAGGGTTAAACAAGGCTCGAATTTAACAAACACGTTCCTTCGTCTCGCTCTGCTCGCAAAAGTTTCTATCGGCGAGAACCGATACCTAGCCAACGTTCGACCGCGAAGAATGTAGATCTTTTCACCGTGATCGTCGTCTTCGTCGTGATCGTTGTCGCAATTCGTTACGAATGCTTTTCGCTGTCTTCATACATATGAAAAATATACACGTGTATGTATATGTTACAGTGAAACACCGAAATCTGGAGAATGTCGACTTTCACCGGAGAATGTCAACATTCACATAGTCGCTTGGTGTATGTCCGAAATATTTGCTAAATACCCTTATTTCTGGCTTACACCGGTAAATGTTGACATTCACCATGCACTAATGGTGAATGTTGAACATGTTGGAGATTTATATTTTCTTCTCCGTAATTCAGTCGCTATAAAACGCCACAAGGGTGACGTAACTTTTTCGCCTCTCTTTCTGAAAGGAATGACCAAGAATTTAAAATACACGGTACATTCTACATGAGAAAAGAAAATAATAGTAATAAAAGAATTACTTACTTATGTGATTCAAATCTTATTTATCGCAACAACTTAAACTATTATGACACTTTGAATTGCACAAGAGTCCCTTGCTTTTACAACTGCATTTATTTGTGGAACACTTCCTTTTGCAATGACAGTTTTTGGACCTCCACCAGAGCATATCTGTGATTGTCGACACACACCGGAGAGGGTCCGAATGTACAACAATGTAATGAAATATTCGATCTTTCGCCGACGTATTTGGTATCTGTTGACATTCACCGGTGAAAGTCGACATTCTCCAATTTCGGTCATTCACGGTAACATATACAATAGATAAATCTGTTTGAAGTTTCTAAGAGGCGGACTACTACTACTACACTATAGGCGACTATTCCGCGGATGTCATCTTTCAGAACGACACGCCACTATAGTGGCTTTCGCGGATGTCATCTCTCTGGACGACGCGCCACTATAGTGGCTTTGCTCTAGTAGCTCACACGCTCATCGTTTGAATCAAATAATCGTCTTCGTATGCATTGTTTCACACTTTGTTTGTCTTCGCATCGATTTGCAACAGTCTACAGGGTGTCCCAAAGATGTCTCGCAATCCGGAAATGGCGGGTTCCTCGGATCATTTGAAGCAACTTCTTCCTTTACAAAAATGTTCTCCGAGGCACCGTTAACGAGTTATTAACGAAAAACAGTGACCAATAAGAATCGAGTACGACTGACGCGAGGCGGCCCAGCCAACCAGCGCGCGAAGCCCAGTTCCGCTCGTTGGTTCGATCGCCTCGCGCCAGCCGAGCTCGCCTCTCATTGGTCACTGTTTTTCGTTAATAACTCGTTAACGGCGCCTCGGAGAAAATTTTTGTAAAGGAAAAAGTTGCTTCAAATGGCCTGAGGAACCCGCCACTTTCGGATTGCGAGACATTTTTGGGACACCCTGTATATACAATATTAGACACTGTACAGTACACATCAGACTCTGCCGTCCAGAGAAATAGCCTCGCGCAGAATTCAGCCGTACCTAAAAGGTAAAGCTGGGCTGTGCGAACGCGCGCGCGCGCGCGTAGTATTGCCGATTCGTCGGGGCCGGACCATTTATTCTGCATCGTCGCAGCTTAGCGAATCGCAAATATTGAATTTGCGAACGTGCGCGGCCGACAGACGAGTCGCGTTACCAGAGAGTTTCCTCGATAATCGGTCCAAGGTACGCGGAAACTTCGCCATTTCGCGTGATCCTCTTCCCGGTACGTTCCTCCGTCTCGCGATACCCGAGATCATTCGAGTTTACGGGTACGCAAGCATCGTATCCGGGAAATCGTTCACGGTGTTTCTCCTCGAGTTCCTATCCGGAATCAAGCAAATATCTAATCGTGGTCGAGCGGAGATCTCCTTTTTACGGGCAGCTATCGCAATTTTATTCTCACGTTTGTGAACAAGGCTCTTACGAGCTCCGCTACCGTGTTTGCGCGCGGCGATTTTTAGATAAAACGCGCGAAACGATAAGAGCCGCCGCGTGTATTCAACGCGAATTCGACTTTCCCCATTTTCTTTATCGTTTTGGCGTGTCGTCTGCTTCGTTCGATCGGTTTTAATTATTCAACGCTTAGCTTGTCATGCTACTTTGGAGTTGTTGAAGCAATTTTGTTTATTTATTTATTCAGTTTGTACGTGGGAACTTAGCCATTGATTGTAAAATCGAATAAAAGAAACGATAATGAAAAATACAAAAATGTTGGTATTAATTCCTTTGTTCAAGTCGACGTCGCAATTAAACAAGAAAATTATAATAATATTTATTAGTAATGATAATATGCTCGAAGTTCTTCTGGATAGTGTTAAGTTATATTGACAAGTTGCACTCACTTGCACCGCGTTCTTACTTTCGTCGAATATTTTCGTTGCATCAAATCAATTCGATCGCTCGAATAAAATTTTATTTGAAAAATTCGCTCGAGATATTTCACGAATAAAATTTGATTCAGAGAAGTTGTTCAAAATATTGCTCGGAATAAAATCGTATTTAAAAAATCTACTGAAAATATATCTCGAATAAAATCGCGTTTGAAGAACTTTGCTGGAAATATTTCTCGAATAAAATTTTATTCGAAAAATTCGTTCGTGATATTTTCGCGAATAAAGTTTTATACGAAGAATTCGTTCAAACTATTTCTCGAATAAAATCGTGTTTAAAGAATCTACTGGAAATATTTCTCGAATAAAAAATCGCGTTCGAAGAATTTTGCTGGAAATATTTCGCGAATAAAAAATCGCGTTTGAAGAGTTTTGCTGGAAATATTTCTCGAATAAAATTTTATTCGGAGAATTTATTCGAACTATTTCTCGGATAAAATCGCATTTAAACAATTTACCGGAAATATTTCTCGAATAAAACTTTATTCGATGAATTTATCGGAAAACTTTCTCGAATTAAATCTGATTCGACGATATTTTTTCGAAATATCTTCCGAATCAAGTTTCACATCGAAACGTTGTTCGAACGATGCGCAACTCCGATTCGAGCGTCTCCGATCCGTGTGCCGTATAATCGCGCCCGACCCCGAAACGCCGGAAATCGGTTCCTCGATGGACGACGGTAATCGCTCCAAGGAGTCGCGCGAAAAGCCGCGAAGAGAGGCGGCTCCGCTCGCGGGCACGAAAGTGACCTTCGCGTCAGCCGCCTCTAACCGTCCAATCACAGTAATGCCCTCCGGTCGGCTGACGTCACGCCGCCTAATTCCAGCAATTTCCCAATTGCCGATCAAAGTCGCCGGAATCGCAGATTGCATCTGCTGCGCACACACGCGGCTGGAAGCCAGAAGGACGCGGACGATTCGCGGGAACAAGAGGAGGATTCCCCCGGAACGGGCAGAGGGAACAACCCGGGTCCAGGGTCCGACGTCGGCTTTACGGACTTCCCGGTAGCCAAGACCGACTCCTCCGGGACGGATTTCACCGACGAATTTACGGGACGATTGCGGACTCGAGGGAATCCTTCCGATCGTTCGATCCTCCTTTGATCCCTCCGGAGATAGCGAGTTTGTTTTCCTTTGCGAGCTGGGATTCGATCAGCTAATTCCTCGCCGAAGCCTTTTTTCGGGCCCGAGGGATCTCTGTGTGCGCGCGCGCGCGCTTTCTAATAAATTTCGGTGGAAATCGGAACGTTCTTCGGTTCCGTGGGATCCTCGACTGTCCGAACTACCGACAAATTCATTTATTTATGCTTGTAAAAGTAAGAAGGAAAGTGGAGAAATTCGGAGATATAACTTAATTTACATTTTCAGATATGCAAACTCTGTGAGAGTTCTGAAAATGAAAATTAAGTTTAGCAACAATTGAACGTCGTGTACTTTTTAACTGAATCGTTGTACAGCCGTGTATATCTAAAGTAACTTTTACATGATTATTATTGATGTTTAAAGGTGATGTTAACAAAACATCGTATTTATATATTTCTAGTTTCTGTCATTTCCAATAGAAACATACAATTGTGATATCTTGTGAAGTTCTTTTTAAATATACAGGGTGTCTCAGCTAAAGGAGGCCATCCATCTGCGAATCATTCTAAACTCGAAGTAACTTTTACATTTTTACTGCTATTTAAACAAAAGAAGCTGTATTTGTATGTCTCTATTTTCTATTATTGTTGTTTACTATTGTTTTCTACTATTATTGTAATATAGAGGGTGTCCCATAATTATTTTAACAGCCGGAAAGGGGTGATCCCTGAGGTCATTTGAAGAAACTTTTTCCTTAGCGGAAATGCAATCCGCGGATTCGTTTACGAGTTATTAAGGAAAATCGGTGACCAATAAGAAGTGAGCTCGGCCGACGCGAGGCGGCCCAGCCAATGTGCGGAACTGGGCTTCGCGCGCTCGTTGGCTGGCCCGCCTCCCGCCAGCCGAGCTCGCCTCTTATTGGTCACCGATTTTCCTTAATAACTCGTAAACGAATCCGCGGATTGCATTTTCGCTAAGGAAAAAGTTTCTTCAAATGACCTCAGGAATCACCCCTTTCCGCCTGTTCACACAATTGTAAAAATTATACGATGGAAATACGATGAAAAACATACGATTTTGTTAAGTCTTTGTTCGAATATCGCTAAGAACGTAAAAGTTACTTCGAGCCTATAATTAGTCAGTATTATATTCTGTAATCTAACGGGGGAATATCGCTTTGAATAAATAAATAAATAAATAATAACAATAATAATCTGTAAATTCATGGTCCAAGCGACAAGGTACGTACTTTCCGGTCGGAGCCAGGTTATGGAAAATGAAATTCCACTCGGCGGCTCCTCGAAATTCGCCCACGACAACGAGAAATTCGCATAAACATCCGCAGTCCGGTAATCAGATTACGTCTTGCCCAACTCTTCTCTCTCTCTCTCTCTCTCTCTCTCTCTCTCTCTCTCTCTCTCTCTCTAAAGTCTGCTGGATAAATTCGAAGTGGAGGAAGGGCAGCAGACGGAAGAGGAACTCGAGGAGAAGAAGATGGCAGTCGCGATCCGTTTCCCGTCCCGTCGTCGTCGTCGCGTTTCCCCCAATAATCTCGTCAGTCTGGTTCGGAACGGGGGTTGGGGACGCTTCTTCCTGCCGTCGATAGGAGAGAGAGACGTCCTTCCATCTGGCGTGATCGAACGAAATATTAAAAAATTATCTAGAGACGGCGGGTTCGCGACGTTCCAGCTTCAGCGGAATATTTTAGCTTGAACGGCGCCTTTTTAGCTTTCTCTGCAATTTTTTCGCGAGAAAACTATGTAACATCTTTCGCAGTCAAATTTACAGGGTTTGGTTGTACATGTTTCGAGCACGTTTATCAATATTTCTCGGTTAAATTTAATAACATCGCAGCTACCGAATCAATCGAAATGACTGGTAAATGATTTTTTTCTGTCACGATTCGCATCGTTAAATAAATATGCTTCTATGAGAAACGTTTAGACGAACTTCTTTAATCAATCATATATTATAACGGAAACCGTACGAGGTTTAAATAATTGCAATCTTGCCATTGTTACAAATCAATATACATTATCTATCTCATGGTATCCGTGATTGAATTACAAAAATCGATTGAGCGCAGTTCTCTGAAAAATGTACCATAATTATATGCATTTGATATAATAATTTTCAGTATATAGTAGTATATAGTAATTTAATATAATAAACTAATAGAATATTAGTGTAATAATAAATATAAATAATAATTCACACGCGGGGCCCTCTGGCGTTATCTCTGTCATCAAATTATTTCAAATATTATGGCAATCGTTTCATGGCAATTTCTCCTTCAATGTCATCCGAAGATCATCATATATCAGGTCGTCGAATTCGTCTCGACGTCGCCTACAATACAATAAAGTCAAAATTACCTAGTTCCATTTAAAAATACAACGGTGACCTTGCCTTTTCATCAAAAATCAATTTGCCTTTTAATTTAAACAACCGCAATTTCTCGTCGGTTAAACACTGACCAACTTCGATAGGAAACATTTTCTTGCCGGACCATTCGAAGGGTTTGAAAAATCGTGAAGACTAATTCCCGACTCACCCTTCTATACATACATTTATCCCTCGAAGCCATTTTAACTGTAAATCTAAATTAATTTTTCTGACTTACGATATTTCCATTTGATATGACAAAGTGAACTTTTATGCATATGTAATTAAGTCTTGTAGCACATACAACAGTTAGACTTTTATCAATTTCTTATATCTAAACACCGATAATATAAAAATTATCTTGGAACGCGATGTAACAATTTCAGTGGTGCATCAGAGTGGCACCACTCGAGTACAAAGGGTTAATAATTGCACTATCAGCACCCCTGACTGCCGCGTCGCCCATACGCGTACAACATTTGATATGACAAAGTGCATTTTATGCATATGTAATTAAGTCTTGTAACACATACAACAGTTAGACTTTTAACAATTTCTTATATCTAAACATCGATAATATAAAAATTATCTTGGAACGCGATGTAACAATTTCAGTGATGCATCAGAGTCACCACTCGAGTGCAAAGGGTTAATAATCGCACTATCAGCACCCCTGACTGCCGCGTCGCCCATACACGTGCAACGGAATCATTCAAAAATTTAATTCCCACGTTAATCCGCAGCAATTTCTCGCCGCTGGACCGTCGTCGAAGGAACCGCGATGTCGCGCAACTCTTCGGCCCGCCGAATAAAATACTTTTAATTCCAGTTGTTCCGAATTGGAAGTTTCGGGTCGTTACGCGGACGCGAATTTTCCCGGCCGCGTTTTTCCAGCGGCGCATCTCCCTCGTCGGCTGGAGCGGGCGCGGGACGGGTCGAAGACGAGATGGAAACACGAGAGACAAACGAGGGAGCGTGCTGCAGGGGGTGCGCGGGGGTAAAGGCGGGGTGGAGCATTATCGGAAGTAGGCGCAAGAGGAGAGACGCGCGCGTAAAGAAAGCTCTTCTCGCGGGAGGGAAAGCCATGTCACGGCTGAGCGACGTCGGAATCGATGAACGAGAAAAGAGACGGCATGGAAGGAAACTCGGCGAGGAGAGGCTGCACCGCGAGATAGAGGGATGGAAAAGGGAATGGGATGGAACAAGAGGCGGAGAAGGAGGAAGAGAAAGAAGAAGAAGACGAAGAAGGAGGACAAAGAGGAGCAGAGCTCGACAAGGTAGAGGAACCGAGGAGCCATCCGCTTTTCTGCCGGCTGCCAAATTGAGAATCGATGTTTCCCGCTCTCGATCCGACGCGGCGCGACGCGGCCTGGATCCTCCGAGGGTGGCGAGAACCACCCCTCCGTTTCTGAGCCGAGACGAGCACACGCCTCTTTCTCTCTACATGCCCGGGCATTGTTCACAGACCGTTCGGGAAGTGGAACATCGGGAGTGGACCGGGTGGAAGTCGACTCCGAAAGTATCGGAGGAGCAACAGAGCGGCCCTGCCGCGCTCCGGTCGGGCGTCTTCGCCGACTAGGGGAGGCCCCGAGGACCCTCCAGCTGCCGATAGTCGACGATTCCGCTCGCGGGAATACGAAGGAAAGTTCGAGCAGCCTGCGCCCCCAGCTGCTCGACGACCAGTTCGAAGAGTTGTGCTGCTCCTCCTCGGGGCTGCTGCTGCTCCAGCATCGGACGCGGAGCCATTGTCGTTGTTTTAAAGCGATCGGGTGCCAAGAGGAGCGAGAGAGCTCCGCCGGTTTACAAAACAGCCGGAATTAGGTCTCGAAAAATATGCGGCTAAATATGGGAGAGGGGATTACCGGTTGTTGCCTCTTCTGCATTGTTCGAGCTAAAACCCGTGGCCGGAAGGCAGGGCCGTTGTAGTTGTTCCGCCGGCGTTCGGCAACGCGCAACGATAGTTTTAGACGACCAACGCGGCTCGGACCGGGAACAGAGAGATAGAGAGTTCATTGTAGCGCGAATGTTCTGCGGTGATTGACGCAAACTGGAGTAGAAAACTGCTCGGTAACCGGCCGCGATTTGGCAAGCTGCTCGCGGCTTTTTGCCGCGACGCTGAATTATCATTGCTCGAGAAAATTTGGAGAGCGTGTGGTGGCCGGGGCTTTCCGCCGCTTCTCGCAAACCGTTCGGAAAATTGATCGTGTTCCGGCTGTGTGTGTGTGTGTTTTCCTGGGATTCGCCGAGGGTATTATACCGCGGAGTCCTGTTTACGGGTCAAGGACCTCCGGACCACGCCAAAGGGTACCCGCTTGCGACGCAACCCGCCGCGACTCGATGTTCGCTTTACGACGATTCCTGTAAATTCTCCCCGATTGTACCTCGGCTCGCGAACAAAAATGGACAACTTGGGAAGAGGAGACGCGATTATTGGAGACCTCGCGGCTCGATTTTGTCGTCGCCGATCGTCGGCTTAACGGTTCCAAAACACGAAGATTCGACGCGATGAACTGTCGGCGGAATTGTTAAATATTGCTTATACTTATAGTACTATTATTATATTATTACTAATAATATTAATTTAATCTAATTGATAATGTAATTAATATAAATATAGTAATTATAATTAATATAAATAATTGATATAAATATGGTAATTACAAATATAATTAATATAATTAATAAATATAATTAATAATATTACTATTAATGATACTATATACTACTATTATACTATATTAATATCTTTTCATTCGATTAATCCCTTTTGTGGTCGAAGCTATTTTAATTCGAAATCCGATACATGTTTCCCGATCTAGGGTATTTCCATTTTATACGATTTTCAAGTACATTAATTGCAATTTTAACAGTTCTTTAAACATAGACGAATCTGATACAGTTAGAATTATTTTCAAAAATAATGTAACAATTTTTAGTGCCTGAGAATCGCCATTCGAGTACAAAGGGTTAAATATCCTTCTAAGACCAAATCTGATTAAAGAATGTTTCATACGAAAGTTTCTTCTTTCCTCGCATGGAATAAAAATCCGCGAATAAAAATATAGATTTCCATTTGAAGGAAGAAAATTGCTCCCCAAATAATCTTCAAAGCGATCGACAAAGAAGCAACAAGAAAAATAGTTCCGTTCCCCCTTGAAATCGAGTAACTTTTATATGCAACATTGTTCCCGAAAATGTGTTGCTTCTGCAACAATGACAAGATCAGAATCGCAGGAAACTTCCTACGATTTTTATTATAATATATGCTCGAACGAGGAGAAGTTCGTACAAGAATATCAGAAGAAAACGTTTCTACAGTGTCAGGAATTGTAGAAGACACAGTTTCGGTGGTTCTAGCGAAAATTCTATTCTACTTAAATGCTGTCGAAAAAATAAAATCTTCTTCGACAATCTTCCGAAGAAAAAATGTGACGCCGAGAGTCCTGACCGAGCTTTCGAATCGTTTTCAGCCGGTTCGAGCGTGGGAGGAGCGAAATAAAAGATTCGGAGGCGAATCCGCGTGAACGATCCGGTTACAATGGCGCGCAGGGTTTCCTCATTTTCACGGGCCGGCGGCTCCCGAATCGGATCAATGGGACCAAATTACTTTTCCATTAGCAGGCGTCTTCGAATATTTCTCCGCTGGCTGGTCAGTCGGTCGACGATCGGGACAGGCGAGGCTCGACACGCTACCGATATCCTGTGCTCCGATCCGCGCTCCGACGAACCTCCGATCGTTTACCGAACTGCCACGGATTTCGGGACAAGCGGCGGATATTAACGTCGCTCTCGGTTCTTCCCCGGTCCATCGCGTCGATGTCCGAACTCGAAGCATCCGATAATCATTTATTTAACCGGGCGACACGGTTTCGTAAATTGGATCCGCGTCCGCGAACGAACGTCCGCCGACCGGCGCACGTGTATACAAGGAAACAGGGAACCGGACGGCGGGAAATAAATTAGTGCAAAGATACAGTAATCGTTCGTCGTTATTATTTATTTATTTATTCGCGGCGTGGGGAATCCCGGTGGAAAACTCGCGGAAAGATTACGAGCCGAGAAGACGACGCGTGTGACGCCGGGATAGAAGAAAACTCTTCTTGGAAGAATTCCGTAGAACACTTTATGGCCGATTTCACTCTTTAAATCGTATCTTCGACGATGTTAGTGATTTTAAAGATTTGGTGGATTTTTGTATTCCATTCGCGTCGTTGTGAGACCTGTCACGTATTTAGTTTTCAAGATTCTTTTTGTACCAAGGGCACTCACTCGTTGATTAATAAATAATAATAATAATAATAATAATAATAACAATAATTAACGGAATTTATTGAGACGTTTCGATATCTTTTATTATTAATCGTGAATTAACACCTTTACGACCGCGCCAAAAGTCTACTAAATTTCATAAAATTAAAATACTTTATTATTTTATTATATTTAATTTTTTATTATATTATATTATTATAGTTTATTATTTTATTATATTTTATTTATGTACTATACTAAATAATAATAATAATAATAATAATAATAATAATTAACGGAATTTATTGAGACATTTCCATATTTTTTATTATTGATCGTGTGCTCGAATTAACACCTTTACGACCGCACCAAAAGTCTACTAAATTTCATAAAATTAAAGTACTTTATTATTTTATTATATTATATTCTTATAGTTTATTATTTTATTATATATTATTTCTGTAATATACTATATTATTATAGTTTATTATTTTATTATATTTTATTTTGGTATTACATTATATTATTATATTTTATTTTTGTACTACATTATATTATTACATTTTATTATTATACTATATTATTTTATTATCTAGTAACAATTCATCTGTATCGAGATAGAAAGTAACAACTAAACTGTGCGTATCTTCATGCGAACTAAAAATAGTCTGCATTAATTCCTAGATAAGCGAAGTCACGTGCGCGCACATATTTTTTCTCAATGACCATAATACAGTCGAAAACGATAAAACGGTAGCTTAAAATTCTTAACAACCGATTTCACTGTATCGCACCTCGACGCGCCTAGTTTCGTTATAAACGCATAAAAACCGCGGTCTAGCAATAATTTATCTTTATCGGCGAAGTTTCTTACAAAATAATCTTTACTCGTGGCCATAAATAGAAGACTTTCAAGTCCTCGTCGATTCGCACCGAGAAAGAGAAAAAGAGAGAGAGAGAGAGAAGGAGAAAGAGAGAGAGAGAGAGAGAGAGTCACAGTAATATTCGCAACGCTAAAGCGCCGTATAATCTTTATGACGGCAATTCCATTTATTTCCTCTCGCGGCAACGTGTTTCGTAAACAGCCACCGCACCCGGTCCTCGCCGAAATCGCGAGGCGTCGCGCGGTACATACCTGTTCCCGGTGAAGTTCGCGAGATCGTTCAACAGAGAGGCGTCTATAATGCGAAAGTAAAAGGCCTGTTTTACGAGTCGGTTCAATGGGATCGTTAACTTGTTTTTTTCGAGACGACGACGACTGTACGCAAATAAGTCGAACGCGAGGGAAGGGCGTCCGATCGGGTTGATGGGAAATTTACGAGCACGGGATTGGCCGGCGGTAAAGAAGCGGACACAAAAGTTGCCGTCCGACCGACTCGATTTTTCCGAGACGAAACGAGACGAGACGAGCCGCGGCGTCGCGCGTCGTGCCCGCGTCGCGCCGGAATAAATTGGAAACCGGTTCACGATCGGAGTTGCTCGCAAGTTGCCCGGGATCACTCGGAGAATTCATTGCGGGCAAGTTGGCCGATATATTATAGCCGGGCTGTCTCTCCCCTGGCCGGGGTCGATCCGCTTATCGAGTTCGAGGAGCCCCGCGCCGCGCGCGGCTTCGATAATTGCGGATCGTTGGCGTCGTTCAAGGCCAGCCGTCACCTAACGAGGAAGTTTAATTGAATTTTGAACGGGCACAACGGCGCGCTGATTAAAAATTGAACTCGAGACGAGCCCCGCGCGCGTCGCCTGCCGCTGGCTGGCTGTGCTCTCTCGCCTTCTGTCAGGGGAAATGTCGACCGCATCTAGGGATATTCGGGAAATTGGATCCCTTCTAATAATCGATGGCCGTTCGGCCATGATGGAATCGTTGAAAACACATAATCCAGGGAAACAGAGGGAGACAGAGCACTGTTATCGGCGTTCGAACATGTTTTCTTCGGATTTGGCCAGGGTTCGGTCTCTCGGACCGAACGCAAGATTTGTCACGATCGACCGCGACGTTTTGCGACATTCGAAGAAGAAATTGAACGGGAATTTAATTTATTTAACATATATAACATAAATGTGTCACCCGTATAAAACTCACACAGCACTATAATGTGTTAAATAATATTATATGTTATATAGGTTAAATATAATATTATTTAACATATTATAGTGCTGTGTGAGTTTTATACGGGTGACACTAATTTTTTAACCAGGTTTCGAAATTCATTTTTACTGTAATAGATCGAGCAAACCGAATGTTACCAGAATTTGTGATATGTAACAGAGTAAAACTAATACAGTAATGTCTCCCTTACTGACGCTCAGGTTCTGACAGTTTGGGAAGAGGAGATACGATTATTCGAACCTTGCGATTCGTTTTTATAGTTGTCGACAATCGATAACCATAAAAAAACGAGCAACAAGGCTCGAACAATCGTATCTTCTCTTCCAAAATTGTCCATTTTTGCGAGTCCATCTGAGCGTCAATTAGAGAGACATTACTATATTTACAGTTTCGGTTTCATTAATTAAATGACTTTCATATCGCGAGAATTTTTGAGGTTGATATTCGCCACTTAACGTGTTAATTGACCGGAAGAAATGTTTCCATTGCAAGCACACATATATATATATATATATAATATAATATCGCATTAATGCCATCGTAAGAGCATATCGTTGTACATAATATTTGCAATTGTGCTTGCAATATTATATATATATATATATATATATATATATATATATATATATATATAAATAAATAAATATAAATGTGTATATATAATATATATATATATATATATTATATATACACATTTATATTTATTTGCTGATACGTATTTGTTTATGCAAATACGTCGCTGACGACCTCGAAGTCGACGCGACTCCGAGCCTCGATTAAAAAACGAGTTTCTAATGTAAAGTAAAGAAGAAAATATTGCATGGAAAAGGAACACGAAACAATGATTTCGATTATATTAGGTCGAGTCGTACTTCCGTTTCTTTGTCGGACGTTTATCTCAGTTATCTCTTAGTTATTTGTCTTTTCGCTTTTTTTTTTTAATTCATTTACTTTTTGAAGTCTTATCTATTTAGCGAGAGCAAAAACTCGTTTGTCCCGGTGACTCATAATGGGTAGATACGAACAATAGATTCTACGTAGCTGCATCGGAGGTTATTTACGACTCCACCTAATATTTAAAGACCGAGTTAAGATTTTGCAGGCGACTATGGATGTAGAGGTAAGGTAAACAAAGGCGGATACGGAATTCCATAGAGCGCGAAACAAAACGCGCGGATCTCGTTAAGAACGCGTTACAGTGCAGAAGAACACGAACAATCGCCCCTTGTTCGCTACACGCGAACTCCCGGCATTTATCCATGAAATTGTTAAGTGTCAAATACAATATTATTTCGTTTTGTCGCTAAACAGCGGATTTGATGCGTTTATGGCGGAAATGAGAAGGCGCAATTTAAAACAGTGAAAGGGTTAATAAGGGCTAAGAATGCTGATGTATTCATTTGAACTCGTTGGAATTATTAAAGAGGAAAAAAAGTATCGTGCTTGGCTTCTAGAACTGACAATTACGTATATTGTTTTACAAACAATGACAAAATTGGATTCGTTCGAACCTTCTACGATTTTGATTATAATACGCGCTTTCAACGAAGAAGCGCGCGTAAAAATTTCCGACAAAAACATTTTCACGGTATCAGAAATTGTAGAAGCAAAGCGTTGATGCAGAATTTTTATTTTGCATAAAGATGCACAGTTTAGTTGCAGTAAATTCTATCTAATTGACGCTCAAATTGTGCACAAAAATGGACAATTTGGGAAGAAGAAACATGGTTATTATACAGGGTGTCCCAAGAATGTCTCGCAATTCGGAAATTAGGGATTCCTGAGATCATTTGAAGAAACTTTTTCCTTAGCGAAAATGCAATCCGCGGCTTCGTTTACGAGTTATTAACGAAAAACGGTGACCAATAAGAGGCGTGACCGGCTGGTGGGAGGCGGGCCAGCCAGCGAGCGCACGAAGCCCAGTTCCGCTCATTGGCTGGGCTGCCTCGCGCAAAACGAGCTCGCCTGTCATTGGTCATTGTTTTTCGCTAATAACTCGTAAACGAAGCCGCGGATTGCATTTTCGCAAAGGAAAAAGTTGCTTTAAACGACCTCGGGAACCTCCGTTTCCGGATCACGAGGCATTTTCATAGTTATAATATTTTATACTATAATATTTTTATAGTAAATGGTCCATTTATGTGTACAATCTCAGCACAAATTACGGAGAATTTACTGTATCACCAGCACACGAGTTATTTCAACTGGCTCCTCGAACTATCGACGCGGGATTCTCGACCTCGCGCGATTCGGCCCACGGTCCCAGATTATTCGGGCGCCACGATCGCGGAAAAATGCGGCTCGTTGAGAATTCCGCGGCTAAACGGCCGATTGTAATGGCAAATCAGGCGCGGAACGTCGCGCGGAATTGGAACCGGTGAAACTCCGGCGAAGAAGTCTTGGTGAACGGCGAGCGGGCGGCGAGGCGGGGGGAGGGGCCGGTGAAACTTTGCGAGATCCGGAGAAATCTAGTTACACCGGGACCGAGTGTAACAAGTAGCTCGCGGAAATTTCAAGCGGACGGAGACGGTTCCCGGCCGGTTCGCCGGAGAAGGCGCCGCGCGAAACAAGGGGGAACAGAACCAACCGTCGATGCTAACTTTTAGCGACTGCCGGCGGGCCGCAACTTTTTCCTCACCGCCGTTGGCCACGATTCAGAGCGAATCCCCGGCGGTCAAAAGTTTATCGAAATTGCGATTCGTTCCGTTCCATTATCGGGGACGAGATCGATTCGACAGCGGCTCGGCACCGGAATTTTCTGAAACGACGCCGATCCTCGTGCTTCCAAGGATCTTCTTCGCGGCGCGTTTCGATCTAACCGGAATGCCGTGAGAAAGCGAGCGATTCCCGCGCGAATAAACGAGGGGGTAGCGAAGAGGGCGGCGCGGAAAAAGCGAAACGACGATCCGCCGACGGGGATATCGCGGTTGGCCGGGGCAGCGTAGGCTGCTCGGGGAGGCTGGAATCTCGAGGAAAAAGCGGCACCGGGCCACTGGTCGAGCGTTTTCATGTATAATGGATGAGCGACAGGCGCCAGACGACCTGCGAGGAGCCAGCCCCGGGCCCCGCGCGCCCCAGCGCCGACGACAGCTCCGATTATTTCTCGGCCGGATACCGAAACGATTGTTTTCGAGGCCGATTCCCTCCTCGCCTCGTTCCTTCGTCCGCGTTTTTGCGTTCGATCGGGGTCGTCGTTCCCCGGCCGCGTGTTTCCAGCATGGAAACGCTCCGCGGGAGCGTCCGGGGGGGATTCGTTAAACCGGAATCGTGGAATCGCGCGGATCGAAGACGATCAGCGCGCATCGCGGGACGTGTTCTCGCGTTCGAAGCGATTGCTCTCGATCGGTCGCGAGCGCCTCGGTCAAGCGATAACAGCGAAAGCCCGGTGATTAGGCTGCCGGTCGATCAACGCCGACGGCAAGAAAAGGATTAGCCGGCTTCGTCGCGAACGGGCGTCATGGTTCGGCAGGAAATCGGATTAGGACGACGCACGGTGATCGGTTTTTATAGAAAAAATGGAAAAGAGTCGGTTTGAAAAATATGCCCACGATGCATAATTTATTCGCTCTAGCGGCTTGTTATTTGCTATGATGTTTTTTATCATTTGTTCATTTCGGACACGGCCGCATGGCTTCGAATAGCTCGTCCTCCAAATCATCCTGAATTCATTTCATCGTTTTTAAATTATTTTGTTCTTTTGGTAATAAATAATTTTCATAGAATTTAATGTTTAATGTTATGTATTATACTTAAAAATTATGTCACAGAACGCTATTTTTACTCTCGCAATTTTTGAGTCTCGTTCGATTGAATATGTGGAATTTTTATTTCATTTTTCACAATTACGAGTTCGATGAAGTGTTCGGTGTTCGTTTTGTTCGTATTTCGAAGAGCGGTGCCTCGCATTAATAATGAAATAAAGAAGTCAGTGACATGTAATTAAAATGAGGTGCGAGTAACTCGCGGTTGTATTCAATGGAACCAATTAACTTACCGCATTCTCTACTGAGGAAAATACAATCGTGAACTAGTTGTTCACTTAATTTGCTTAAATGAGGATTGTCTGTTTATTAATGGCTACATTTAATATATATTACAGTCGGAAACATATAAAAATAAAGTAATAAAAATAATAACAAATAATCCAAAGTTTCCCAAAAATGTATCACAAACCGCAAATGGATTCCTGAGGTGATTTGAAGTAACTTTTTCCTTAGCGAAAATGCAATTCGCGGCTTCGCTTACGAGTTATTAACGAAAAACATTGACCAATAAAAGGCGAGCCCGGCTCGCGAGAGGCGGGCCAGCCAACGAGCGCACGAAGCCCAGTTCCGCTCATTGGCTGGACCGCCTCGCGCGAGCCGAGCTCGCCTCTCATTGGTCACCGTTTCTCCTTAATAACTCGTAAACGAATCCGCGGGTTGCATTTCCGCAAAGGAAAAAGTTACTTCAAATGACCTCAGGATTCTCCCATTTCCATATTGCGAGACATTTTTGCTACAGAGACACGTATGCTACAGTGACATTTAATTGTAATTGCTCTGGACACATAAACGTAAATAAAAGTCTAGAAAGCAAAGAAAACCTGACATTTAAAATAAGAAAAGCAATAAAGATCGCATAGCGGTCTTGCAAAGCAATAAAGATTCGTACAACCCGAATCACTGTCGTCAAAGAATAGGCTGATCGTCTCGAATTGTTTCGAGGATCAAAGGGTATAGGCGGCGTGGCCAAGACTATCCGATGACTCGAACGCTCGCGGCAAGAAGACGCGCGCGGTCGGCGTGCCCGGAGGCGTGCTAAAAGGTAGCTAACAGGTAGCTAAGCCTATTAGCGGAGCCGTGGAGATCCGGCGAAAGGGCCGACCGTGCGGTAATCTTGTAAAGTACGCCGAAACCGTAATAAGGCCGGGTCAGATTCGGGACCCCGAAAGAGAGAGAGACCGGTCCCGCGCGATCGCGTCCCGGGCCTCTTCGATGTCTCGCGGTTAATGAAGCACGGCCGTCGAGACATTTTTTAATTAACAAGACGACGAGGCGCGACGAGACGGGCAGAAGGCGAAGAAGAAGAAGCGACGCCGACGGATGATTTTTGGAGCGTGAGAGAACGAGCCCGCGGCCCCGCTTCAAAGCGAAACTTGTTTTCACGTCGGCAAAGCTCCGTGGCTCGCCGTGTGCCGCGCGCAGCCAGCATTTCCCCGGCCGAATTTCTGTACGGGAAATCGCGCCACTTCCCTCCCGGCATAAATTACACGGGAAGGTGTACGTTAATTAAAAATTAAACGAGCATGCCCGCGCGCCGACCATTTCGAAACGTGTCCGTCGCGCGGAATTTCCTTTCCCACCGTAACCGCTCGCCGCCGATCGCGGAGGACTCGTTTCGCGGCCGTTCGCCGCGCGCGATTCGCCACGAATTCGTCGCGCGTTATTTTTCTCTTGCGTTCGATTCGTCGGGGTGTGTATCAAGGTCGAGAGCAAAGGTTCCGCAGCTGGCTCTCGAGCCCGTCTCGCTCGCGTTTCTTGCACTTCGTTCGCCAAGTTAACATTGTATCGTTCCAGCGGTTCAAACAACAATAAGAAAATAAAGAGAAGCCAGAAGCGGGTTCCCCTCCCTCCCTCGCCCCTTCGCCGAACCGTCCTCTTCATTTCTTCGCGCAACAGACGAGGACTCTACGAGTCAAGGACGCGGAAGAAGAAGCCTCTCTCCCCGGCTTCTATCTTCTCCTCTCTTCCTCTGCTCGTCGTTGCTCGCGTCTCTCCGTTCAGCCCCTGCGATCCCGGATCCCCTCCCCTCCCCCTCCCGGTGGTCCCTCTTTTATTTGCTATCCACGGCGGTGGCAGCGCGTCGCGCCGTCCCTCATTCGCGTCGCGGACCCCGCTAACGAACCAATCAAAAGAAGAGAAGCCCGGTTTCCCTTCGAACCGTCGCTGAATAAGCGAAATGAGGAAACTTGAGGAGGCCACTGCAGGCTGCACGAGCAGTCGCGAAGAAGCCGGTTGGACTTTCAGTAATCAGACGCGCGCGTTTTTTTTCCCTCCTCTCCCCCCGCGCTTGTCCTGTTCCGCCCCGAGGTCTTTGGCCGGAGACGCGTTTCCCGGGCCCTGCCGGTTGTTTCCCGATAGCGGATCGAACGAGAACGCGCGGAGTTCAGTAACAAACGGATATCTGGCCAAGAAGTCCGAGTCGGAGAGCAGTCTTATCATTTTCAAACTCTCGCGACGACTCGGCCCGCGAGCGCGGCCCGCAGCCAACGCTGCGACATTTGCTCGAAAGCTCGCGCGCGGTTCGCTTCCCAAAGGCGGTTCGAGAGCAGCGGTCGATCGGGCGCTTTTCATTCGATTCGCGGATCGCCTCGATACAGTAATGTCTCCCTTACTGACGCTCAGATTGTGCACGAAGATGGACGATTTGGGAAGAGGGGATACAATTGTTCGAGCCCGTTTTTATAATCGTTGACAAGTCGTGACTATAAAAACAAACCGCGAAGCCCGAATAATTGCATCTCCTCTTCCCAAATTGTGTAATTATGTGGACAATCTGAGCGTCAATTAAAAATTTCAATGCAAAATTGACACGACGGGAAAGAACATCGAATTATGCAAATTTGGAAGAAAACAGAATTGTTATAGTGGGGTATCCTGTAACGAATGTACAGTAATATCTCCCTAACTGACGCTCAGATTGTGCACGAAAACGGACGATTTGGAAAGAGGAGATTCGATTAATTTGAGTCTTGCAGCTCGTTTTTATAATCGTTGACAATTCGTGACTATAAAAACAAATCGCGAAGCTCGAATAATTGCATCTCCTCGTCCCCAATTGTGCATTTCTGTGGAAAATCTGAGCGTCAATTAGTTAGAGGGAATTGTGCAGAGCAAATTTCAATGCAAAATTGACACGACGGGAAAGAACATCGAATTATACAAATTTGGAAGAAAACAGAATTGTTATAGTGGGGTTCCTGTAACGAATGTAATTCGTTCTAGAACCGCATTCGTTATAGCATCCATTCGTATAGATCATATTATAAATTTATATTTTATATTTTAATGTTATCTTTATTTTAATATTATTAGCAAATATACAGGACAGTTATTACAGAGTACAGTAATGTCTCCCTTACCGACGCTCAGATTGTGCACGAAAATGGACGATTTGGAAAGAGGAGATACGATTAATTTGAGTCTTGCAGCTCGTTTTTATAATCGTTGACAATTCGTGACTATAAAAACAAACTGCAAAGCCCGAATAATTGCATCTCATCTTCCCCAATTGTGCGTTTCTGTGGACAATCTGAGCGTCGATTAGTTAGAGAGAATTGTGCAGAGCAAATTTCAATGCAAAATTGACACGACGGGAAAGAACATCGAATTATACAAATTTGAAAGAAAACAGAATTGTTATAGTGGGGTTCCTGTAACGAATGTAATTCGTTCTAGAACCGCATTCGTTATAGCATCCATTCGTATAGATCATATTATAAATTTATATTTTATATTTTAATGTTATCTTTATTTTAATATTATTAGCAAATATACAGGACAGTTATTACAGAGTACAGTAATGTCTCCCTTACTGACGCTCAGATTGTGTACAAAAATGGACGATTTGGGAAGAGGGGATACGATTGTTCGAGCCCGTTTTTATAATCGTTAACAATTCGTGACCATAAAAACAAACCGCGAAGCTCGAATAATTGCATCTCCTCTATCCAAATTGTGCATTTCTGTGGACAATCTGAGCGTCAATTAGTTAGAGGGAATTGTGCAGAGCAAATTTCAATGCAAAATTGACACGACGGGAAAGAACATCGAATTATGCAATTTTTGAAGAAAACAGAATTGTTACAGTGGGGTATCCTGTAACGAATGTAATTCGTTCTAGAACCTCATTCGTATAGATCATATCATAAATTTATATTTTTTATTTTAATGTTATTTTTATTTTAATATTATTAACAAATATACAGGACAGTTATTACAGAGTACAGTAATGTCTCCCTTACTGGCGCTCAGATTGTGCACAAAAATGGACGATTTGGGAAGAGGGGATACAATTGTTCGAGCTCGTTTTTATAATCGTTGACAATTCGTGACTGTAAAAACAACCCGCGAAGCTCGAATAATTCCATCTCCTCTTCCCAAATTGTCCATTTCTGTGGTTAACATTGTATATTATATAACATGTGTGCATTATATATATTTGGGAAAAGGAGATGCGATTAATTTGAATCTTACGCCTCGTTTTTATAATTACCGTTTCTCAACAATTATAAAAACGAGTTGCAAGGCTGCAAATTGTCCATTTCTGGAGACAATCTGAGCGTCAATTAGAGAGACATTACTGTATTCGCCTTTGGGAAGCAACGCGAGCTCTCTCGCCGCGGAGTAAAAAGTGTCGGCTTTTAATTCTCCCAAAATCCTGCAGACCACGAGACTACCCCGGCCACCGATCCAGCACCTTCCGAATACTTTTCAACCCCCTACAATATCGCTGTAACCCTTTACAATACCTCTGAAACATCGGCGGATCCACGCACTCGTTCCTTATCCTCGAAACGGGAGCTGTCCAGGAGCCGTAATCGTCGGATGATCGAGGAGAAGTATGAGCTGACCACTGCACAACGGTCCGGAAATTCGATTTCTGTAACCAAAGTTGTCTCATCGTTGTTTCAAGGTTCAAGGTTACGTTATGATAGATCGTCGAATCAGTCGCGACACCGGTTGATACGTTAATAATCAAGTGAAAAGTATGCGTTAACGTTTCAAAAGTAAACGCGACCAGCATTTTTCACGAAGTAAAAGATTTGTTTGTCGGTTTTTTTTATGGGAGCATTTTAATTTGTAGAGAAGTGAATACCGACCGGCAGCTTTTGTTGGAAACATTTTGCTGTTGCGGGATCGTCGGAAATGTCTGAAAAATTTAATAACGAATGATTACTGGAGTGCGAATTTGTGCATTCATGAGAAAAATGAGTAGATCAAATGCGTTGAAATCAGCGAGGAAGGAAATAAACGCTTGCAAAGTTGACTGCAGCCGGCAGTCAATGCGAACAGCTTTTATTTTGCATAGAGACCCGTAATATAGTAATTGGCGATAATTAGTTTTACTTTTTCAATTTCATAAGTTTGTTATATTTCGTCGTAAAGTTTTCTGATAAACTTGATACTTTGGATTTCATGGTTTCCGAGGGTTCTCAGTTTAGAGGTTATAATATAATATAAATATAATATATAATATAATATAACGTAATATAATATAAAATATAATATAATAATATATTCGAATAAAATTTGGTATTTGAGTAAAACATGCCTAATTCTGATGTACGGAAGATCCTCGAAGCAGAGTTTACTATAGCTAATATAATATAATACGAATAAAATACAAATATAATATAGTATAATATAAATATAATATAATAAAATATAATACACAAATTAATATAGTATAATATAAATATAATATGAATATAATATGATATATAATATAATATGAATATAATACGAATATAATATAGTATAATATGAATATAATACAAATATAATATAATATAATATAAAAATGTCATACAAGTATAATACAAATATAATTTAGTATAATATAAATATAACACAAATATAATATAGTATAATATAAATATAATACAAATACAATATAATATAAATATAATACAAATATAATATAGTATAATACAAATATAATATACTATAATATAAATATAATACAAATATAATATACTATAACATAAATATTTTGAAATATGAGACTCGAAAAACTGACTTTTGACCAAAAGTTACGGACCTCCGGCCAGGCCGATATCAACCGAACCCTCTTCTTCGATGACAGCGAAGCAAAGGGCCGCGAAGGATGGACGTTCGATCAAGTTTCCCGGCCCATAGAATCGGCCACGATTGTCCCTAGAAAGTGAAAAAGTTGCGGCCGCGTATTCCTGGTCTGGTTCGCGAACAGTTCAAGGCTTTCCGCCGCACGAAGCATCCGTCCTCCCTTCCCCCTCGCGACCCTTTGTCGCCGGCCGTTTTTTAATTAATCCATCCCGCGCCGCTTATAACCGATCGATCGATTGATTCCCGTTCCCGTTTACCGGGAACGCCACCACTACTACCACACCACCGCCGCCGCCACTATCACCGTT
Source organism: Megalopta genalis (assembly GCF_051020955.1). Classification (NCBI taxonomy): domain Eukaryota; kingdom Metazoa; phylum Arthropoda; class Insecta; order Hymenoptera; family Halictidae; genus Megalopta; species Megalopta genalis. The sequence continues at coordinate 4,054,187 of NC_135027.1, forward strand.
CGTCAACGGACGATCCACTCGTCCCCCTTTCTCTCTATCCACCTCCCTCCCTCTCTGCCAACACAATCATACGTCCATAGTCTGCGGCACATATGCACGAAACCTGTACACGCATAGATGTCCATGCTCACACGTGTACACCAACACCGACGCCAACAGAAACACACACGGTTTACCGTCGCTCGTTTCTGCCTGGCTGAACGACCGGCTATCTGGGGCGGATCGTTGCGGAACGGGATCTCTCTCGTCCAAGGATCGCGAAGCCTCCCTTCGAGCCTTGTTACTCCCGTCATTTCGTTGCGGCATTGTATTTGCTTTATAGTAACTAATTTTATAGTCGTACGCGATATTTATTTTTGTATTTATGTATGTTGTATATTATGTTGCATATTCGTGTAGTCGTTGTTTATATTATATTTCTTATTTATGTTCTTTGTTTTAACGAACTCGTTACGTTACACATTGTACAGTTTTATATGGATTATGTCCTTTGCGATCTTGTATCGTTAAAAATGTATCGTCGAAGAAAATAATAAATACAAAGTTATACAGAAGAGAAAAAGTGTCTTTTATATCTGTTCCCTGTTTTACCCACGCAAACGTTAACGCGTAAGTGCGGCACAATAATATCATTTTTAATCTTTGAGGACAGGATGTTATTCCCAATGTGCTTACAAGCACCAATTTGAGATTTTCCGTCTTCGAAAATGGCTCAAAAGTATGAAATTTCGATTTTTCTTATTAGAAAATGGCTGAAAGGTACGAAATTTCGATCTTTCATATTAGAAAATGGCTCAAAAGTACGAAATTTCGACTTTTCGTGTCAGAAAAGTGCTCAAAAGTTTGATTTTTCGATTTTTCCTATTAGAAAATGACTCAAAAGTACGAAACTTCGACTTTTCATGCCTGAAAAGTGCTCAAAAGTTCGGAATTTCGATTTTTCTAATTAGAAAATGGCTCAAAAGTATGAAATTTCGACTTTTCATGGCAGAAAAGTGCTCAAAAGTTCGAAATTTCGATTTTTCCTATTAGAAAATGGCTCAAAAGTATGAAATTTCGACTGTTCATGGCAGAAAAGTGCTCAAAAGTTCGAAATTTCGATTTTTCCTATTAGAAAATGGCTCAAAAGTATGAAATTTCGACTGTTCATGTCAGAAAAGTGCTCAAAAGTTCGAAATTTCGATTTTTCCACTTCGAAAATGGCTCAAAAGTACGAAATTTCGACTTTTCGTGTCAGGAATGTGCTCAAAAGTTCGATATTACGATCTTTCCACTTCGAAAATGGCTCAAAAGTACGAAATTTCGATTTTTTCCATTAGAGAATGGCTCAAAAGTACGAAATTTTGACTTCTCATGTCAGAAAAGTGCTCAAAAGTACGAAATTTTATTTTTACACTTCGAAAATGGCTCAAAAGTACGTAACTACGCTATTTCGACTTCTAAAATGGCTCAAAAGTACGAGAATTTGATTTTTAAAGAAAGAAAATGGCTCAGAAGTACAAGTTGCCGATTTCTCGACCTCGAACGATGGCTCAAAAGTACGAAATTTTGATATTTCAACAAAGTACATATGGCTCAAAATTCGGTACACGATTTCGAGAGTGCTCTTTCAGAAGTGCTCAGAAATTTGAAAATCTAAATATCACGCATAGAGGAAGAAAAATTAATCAAAAAATTATGAAACGGTCCAGAGAAAGTTTTAGAAAAAGTTCTAAGGAAGCAGCTACCAATAGACCGACCTAAAAGACCAGAAAATGGACTACGTAAAGGGCACGAAGAGGAAATTCTATATAGAAAAGGTAGATTAGGTGAAGAAGGAACTATGAAAGATAGTGGTAAGATACCATGAGTCTAAAGTACCATCTCCGACTGAGACAGGAGCCTCGGGAAGATAGCACCGATGACGCTAGTTATGGTACTTGGGACAGGATCGTGGCGGAGACTAGGTAAGACACTGATAAACGACAGACGATTCCACGTAATAAAAACAGATACGTATCTCGTGGGCTTTCGCGGTGCAATAGGAGCGTGCGCAGTAACCCGGTGTTTCATTGTTCGCGGCCTCCTCGAGTTTTGTAGTTGTAAAGACCGGCCCGGACTCGGGCAATTCCGTTTCAATAAATACCTATCGCCGTCGGTTATCGATCACCACTATCAGCAACAATGTGGCAAATAACAGACCCGATCCGGCCGGGTGGCGCATCTGCGCACGTGCAGGAAGCGCCTCTGCCCGTGCCTATGCCCTTTGTCTCTCGCCGTCTGGTCCGTTAAAAAAGCAAAAAACGCAGAGAACGATGGAGTAGATACCGACCGGTAACGTGTAGCACGACAGAGTCGCCGGCCGAGGACCATGGCGCGCAACAAATTGCCCGGAAAACTCCCGCAGGACCGATCTACCGGGTACATTAAATAAAGGCTACTTTTCTCTCTCAGGAAAAATCCCGAAAAACTGCTCCCTTGTCCCTTTCGCCTAGCAGGAACCTGCGACCCAAGTATGCACCTCTGTCAGCCTTCTAATCCACGGATCCGATGACCCCGCGCCGCTCCAGCGTACCCCGAGGAAAGTCTTTCGGGGGGAAAAGGAGAGAAAAAAAATAGTCTCCCCGTGCACTATTATTAACTCGTCGAATAGAGCCAACCACGAAGCTGCAGGCAGCACTCCAATCGCAGCGAGACCACCTCCCGAAGCTTTCTAACCCTTGGATCCGTCGAACACCGACGAACCGGGCGACTACGCGCAGTGGTGCCTATTTCTAATTCACCACTTCACACGTATTTTATGAAGTCATGTTTTTCAATATATTTGAAGTACATGGATTCAATTGGATAGAAATCTATTAGAATTACAATTTCTATTAAAAGTAGATTTCTATTAAAATTCATAGTAAAAATCTGTTACAATTAACGATACTGTAAAAAATCTGTTATAATTAAAGTAATACTGTAAAAATTCTGTTGTAATTAAAGTAATACTGTACAAAATCTGTTGTAATTAAAGTAATACTGTACAAAATCTGTTATAATTAAAGTAATACTGTACAAAATCTGTTATAATTAAAGTAATACTGTAAAAAAACTGTTGTAATTAAAGTAATACTGTAAAAAATCTGTTGTAATTAAAGTAATACTGTACAAAATCTGTTATAATTAAAGTAATACTGTAAAAAATCTGTTATAATTAAAGTAATACTGTAAAAATTCTGTTGTAATTAAAGTAATACTGTAAAAAATCTGTTGTAATTAAAGTAATACTGTACAAAATCTGTTATAATTAAAGTAATACTGTACAAAATCTGTTATAATTAAAGTAATACTGTAAAAAAACTGTTGTAATTAAAGTAATACTGTAAAAAATCTGTTATAATTAAAGTAATACTGTAAAAAATCTATTATAATTAAAGTAATACTGTACAAAATCTGTTATAATTAAAGTAATACTGTAAAAAATCTGTTGTAATTAAAGTAATACTGTAAAAAATCTGTTACAATTAAAGTAATACTGCAAACAATCGATCGTAAATTGAATTTCCACTGAAAAGCTATTTCAAGTAAACGTTCTATCGAACAATCTATTACAAGTAAAAATTCTATTCTTAGTCTGTTACCATTTACATTTGTATAAAATCATTCTACCGCAATCAAAGATAACTCTACTTAAAATCAATTGTACATTCGGTTCAAATAATTGAACAAATACTTTGCGAAGGACAACGCTCTATCTCGACACTTTATTCGAAAACGTCGAACGGCCCTCGATGCTCCGAAACGTATACGACAAACGCGCCACAGGGAACTGCATTTTGTCGCAGCTTTTTTCGGGAATGTTATCACGGTGCGACGCGACCGCCGCGGAGTTGCTAAGCGAACAGAGCGCGAGGGAGGCTCCCCTAAGAGAGGAGTAAAAATAATTTTCATGTAAATTCCTGGCGGCCGTCGAATCCCCGGGATCGATTTCCCCGCTCGGGGCCCCCCTTTCCCGCCGTTCCCGGCTTTCTTTTCGGGAGGGAAAAAGAGGAGCACGCCGCGTTAACGATCCGCGCTGGAAATACCCGGCGCGAGAACCACTTCGGCAAGATTGCTTCGTATCGAGGCCAGATAGGGCGCGAAGACGTCCTACCTGCCGCAGGCCTCCCGCCGCTCGGCCGGCCTTTATACCAAATGGGATCGAACAGAGGAAATAATTGTTTGTTACCGTCGGGCCCGCGCAAGCCCGAGCCCGGTCGCCCCGCGACGGGAGTGGATCTGGATCGGGACGGGAACGAGGCGGGAACTGATCGACCGGCGGTCGGGAGGGGTCGGGAGAAACCGATAGGAACACGCGGCGAGGATTTATTGAACCGATTCACCTGGGTCAAACGTTCCTCTGGATCCGTTTATGAATCATATTCCGCGACAAGCCTCGATGGCTTCCTCGCGGAATACCAACGCCCCCCGGGAAAAAATCGATCGCTTTGATCGGACTACTCCTTCTCTCTCTCTCTCTCTCTCTCTCTCTCTCTCTCTCTCTCTCTCTCTCTCTCTCTCTCCTTCGTCTCATTTCGCCTCCTCTTCCTGTTCCTTCGTTCTCTCCTTCGAAACTTTACTGGATCCATCGAGAGACACCCCCGACCTATATTCGAAAGTTTCGATGAATTTTTATTAATCGTCGATACCTGTGTCGACGCGCGGTGGTCGGTTTGCATACGAGACACGGGGAAATGCATATAACTAAAATTATAGAGGGTGTTCCGTAATTCATGGTACAAAATGGGTCTGGTAGATTCCATGGCCGAAAATAAGGCGAAAGTCAAGAATAACGAAATTGCATGGCTGGCTTCGTTTTCGAGGAAATGAAAGTTAAGTATCAGAAGAGTATAGTAATTTCTCCGGGAAATGCCAAATTTTAGGCTGCTGTGAATTTCCCTGTGTTAGTGCTATGTAATTTATTGCTACGTCGATGCTAAGGGTCGACGAGTTGCCTTTGAATCGTGTCATGTGGCTTCCGAATTGCCTTCGAATCGCGTCATGTGGCCTCCGAATTACCTTTGAATCGTGTCGTGTGGCCTCCGAATTGCCTTCGAATCGTGACACGTGGCCTCCGAATTGTCTTCGAATCGCCTCATGTGGCCTCCGAATTGCCTTCGAATCGTGTCACGTGGCCTCTGAATTGTCTTCGAATCGTGTCATGTAGCTTCCGAATTGCCTTCAAATCGTGGCACGTGGCCTCTGAATTGCCTCCGAATTGCCTTTGAATCGTGGCACTTGGCCTCTGAATTGTCTTCGAATCGTGGCACGTGGCCTCTGAATTGCCTCCGAATTGCCTTTGAATCGTGGCACTTGGCCTCCGAATTGTCTTCGAATCGCCTCATGTGGCCTCCGAATTGCCTTCGAATCGTGTCACGTGGCCTCTGAATTGTCTTCGAATCGTGTCATGTAGCTTCCGAATTGCCTTCGAATCGTGGCACGTTGCCTCTGAATTGCCTTTGAATCGTGGCACTTGGCCTCTGAATTGCCTTCGAATCGCCTCATGTGGCCTCTCAATTGCCTTCGAATCGTGGCAAAAAATTAGAAATAAAGAAGTTAAGTCGTCGTTTTTATTCTAGCATTATTATGTATTCATATTAATGTATACCAGTAATTTCTATAAGAAAAATCGCGACTTAGTATTCTCGGATCTGCCGATTTCTCCGAACATTTCTGAAAGAAGTAACATTGCATAAATATGCGTTTCGAACAATATCTCGACCGAGTACAACAAACTAAATTTCACCGACAAAATACACCGATTATTCTAGTATCCTTCCTCGTGGCTAAAAAATGAAACGAAACTTCAACATATTCAACCGGACATAACACGAACAATACGATATACGAAAAAGTATCATTCGGCCTAATTTAAGTACGTCAAATCCTGTCGAAATGATTTCTTCTCGAGGAACAAGGTAATCGCAATCGACTCTGTCAGTGAATAAATTTTGCATTATACGGATATTTCAGAAGAAAGCCGACATATTTCCGTTTTTCGGATAAAAGCCGACCACCGTGCTACGTTCAAATCCGCCGAGAGCGATGAGTTTCGAAGTGTCCGGATCAGGGTGGACGTTGATCGCTTCTCTTTGAAACGCGGCCGAGGCACGCAACAGCAGGTCGACGGACGTTTTAATTCGTCGACGATATTTCGAGCGGAGCCAACTAGCGGTTGCCTACATTCGACGGGAGAAAAGGAAAACTCGAGGCGCGGGGGGAGTACGAGAGGGGCGGGGGGGACCTCGCGAGGAACTTGGTGGAAAGTTTATTCTTTATTCCGCGGAAGGTCAGCGTCTGCAGCCGCGGAGGAAACGCTTCCGGTGGCTGAAAGGACCCTCCGCCGGTAATCATCGCCCGGGCAGCTTATTCGCGAATTTCGAGTAGTCGTGATAACGCCTCGCCTCGGAATAAGTTTCGTGCCGTCCCATAGAAATCTCGAGAGGCCTGCTAATGGATTTCCTGTCCCCGAAATTGCGGACAAGACCGCGACTCCTAATTACTTCAGCCTCTCAGCCGTCCTCGTCGCTCGCCCGCCTTTGAGAATCGGATCGGAACTTCGAACGCAGCGCCGGTTACGAGTTCGCGACGACGTTCCCCCTTTTCGAGACGATCGTCCTTGCCAATTATTTTTACTCCTGACTTCTTCCGCGACGCGAACTATAATCGATTAACACGGGGAAAATCAGCGGAGAAGGCGAGGAGAAGCAGCGAGATCGTTAGCGGCGAGGTAGCTCCGCGATATGCGGATCCCGTGAAACAAACAAAGATCTATTCGCTTTCACGGCGACAAAAGCGCACCTTCTGATAAGGCGACGCGAATCGGTGAAAGGGGCGGCGGCTCGCCCTGTAAAATGAAACGGGAGGTTCGTTCCCGGCAGATTTCTCTTCAACGATTTTACTGCCGCGTTACGTGTACGCACGGTCGACTGAATTATTTGCGTAGATTTGGAAATTGGCGAATCTATTGTACCTTTTTGATTTTATTAGGATCGGCTGAACGTAATAATGCGACTCAATTTTTCAATTTTAATTCGATTGAGATCGTTGAATTTTTGCAGTAAAATTAAAAGGGCGACTGGCCCGTTTATGCTGAGTAAATTTAATTGAATGAAATTAACCCTTTGCGGTCCATGCCGGCACAGTGGCGGTATTCGCGAGTCGTCGTAAAAGTCGGTGCCGCCAGTCTGGCGGCGAGATGTATGTAATTAAAAAGGGCTCTATATATCGTAAAATTTGTGTTGAAAATTTAAATTTATTTTCATCGATGCATACATAATGCATAAAATAACAAGCCAACGGAGGAGCGAAAGGCCACTAAGCACTTAAATTTTGTGAAATGTTTAGTTTAGATGAGTTAGAAGGAAATTTCCGGCACTAAATATCATCTCCAGCGTAATCTTCAACATCATCCGTAGACATTAAACTAAATAATAAGCTTCGTGTAATTCGTTCAGGAATCAAAAAAGACTGTGCAGTATGTTCCGACAGGAAAACTCTAGGAAAAAGACGAGAAACACGTACATACTGCGATACCTGTACTCGGAAGCCAGGACTTTCGTATCGATGATTGTTTTGCAAAATACCACTTTGGAAAATTATAGAAATGAAAAATTTATGTTTTTATGTATTATAAGTACTATTAACCCTTTGCACTCGAGTGTAAGATAATTTTTATATTATCAAAGTTTAGATTATAAACATTATTGAAAGTGTAATCGTTGTATGAATCACGAGACTTAATTTCGTACGCGTAAAATGCACTTTGTCTTGTAAAATAGTACTATAAGTCAGAAAAATGATTTTAGATTTACAATTAGAATGGCTTCGAGTGCAAAGGGTTAAAGACAACAAAACCGTTTTAACGAATTCTGTGTTTTTTAATATCCATATATTTGCTTTAAATCGCTAAGGGAGAAATAACGTCGGGAAGCTAAATTTGCTCCGATTAGCTGGAACTCTCATCAGAGAAATTTGCTGTTCGCAAAGGGTTTAACGAAGGCAAGCATGAGACAAAAATTGTCTCGTTCTATCGAGTAAATTATCGAGGACGAATGAGCGTCGATTAACTCGTTTGTGAAAGAGACTATAGCGCAAGGGGTTGATTGTATCAAATTTCGGAGGTCATGTCAAGATTATGTCAAGTCAGTTTCAACGAATTCTGTGTTTTTTAATATCCATATATTTGCTTTAAATCGCTAAGGGAGAAATAACGTCGAAAAGCTAAATTTGCTCCGACTAGCTGGAACTCTCATCAGAGAAATTTGCTGCTCGCAAAGGGTTTAACAAAGGCAAGCATGAGACAAAAATTGTCTCGTTCTATCGAGTAAATTATCGAGGACGAATGAGCGTCGATTAACTCGTTTATGAAAGAGACCATAACGCAAGGTTGTATCAAATTTCCGTAGTCGTTTGCAGTCGAAAAAGTGTTAAGCACTTCATTCACCGGAAGGTTATTTCGTTAATACGATTTTTAATGGCGGAGCTAATACGTAAACGAAGCTCGACAATTTTCTCGTAAACAATAATTCGCAACGAACCGTGTTATACGTAAACAACAATACAAACAAGAATATAGTCAAGCTTCGTCATTAGCTCCGTCGTCAAAAATCGTATCAACAGTTCTACCATATTGTGTTACATTAATTATATTGGGTTGAATTAATCACATTGAATGGTATTATACTGCGTCGTATTAATCCAAATAATTGATTGGATTACGGCTGAAACGAACGTCGCTTCCGAGCAATGTTTAAAATAACCGTTCGACCATCGATCTCCGATGTTAACGTGATAAAACATCGCCGGCAGACGAAGCTATTCGAGGAAGTTACGCCGGGCCGAATTTCTCGCGGAACATTCAGCGATTTAATTTCGATGGCGGTCGTTGGCAGGGAGAATTTATTCACGCGCGCGTGAGCGCAGCCGTTGGCGCAAGGTCGGCGACGTAATCTGGCCCGATCGCGCCGCTTTTCATTTCCCCAATTTCCGGGTGGGAAGCGTCGCTTGTCATCGAGACGTAGCGTCGGCTCGCGTCGAGTCGCGTCGGGTCGCGTCGAGTCGCGTCGGGTCGCGTCGAGTCGGGCCGCGACTCGACGCGGACAGCTCCCGACTAGGACACCGACGACTAGGCGTCGAGATTTAGGGGTAGCTGGGGGGGGGGGGGCGTTCTCGAGCAGTCGCTGCGGGCCGAACGCGGGCCAGATAAGTTATCGGCGGAGCCAGGAAATGGAAAAGCGTGCTTGAAGCCCGCGCTTCAGCTGCTAGCGGATCCGGGCCGCTCTCGGTAACGACGTGGAAACGACTGACGCTCCTCGAGCGGGACAAGCCGGGACGTCTCGACCCGACGCGACCCGATTCGACCCGGCCCGAGCCTCCCGTTCCGCAATTTAATTAGTTCGCCGGCACGAGGGCGCATTGTCTACGGGGTTCTCTGCATTTTCATGAAGACGCCGAGGCCCACTCGAGCCCTGCCGCCGATCGAAAGGGTTTTCGAGTAATCGGTGCGCGCGCCCGGCGGGCTCGAGAATTCTCCGAGGTTCTCCGCCGCGACGGGGAAAAATCGTGCAATCGAAGCTCGGGTTTTACGAGCGTGCGGAATGTTTATTCTAATCTGCTCTGATTTATTCCGCTGGGAAACGCGTCGAATTAATTCGGCTATGGTGCAAAGAAATTACGCGATGCGTTTCGAGCGATATTTTTCTCTGGATCGCGTTTGTTTACGATCGATATAGGACCGGTACTTATTTTAATACGATAAATTCAAGGATAACGAAGTAAAACCGTGAAAATTCTATGCGATGAATCTCTGGGAAAAGCAAATATTCGCTGCATTGTTGCGTCGTTTGGAATATTATGAGGTTTGTGTCGAATATTATGCAGAAGCATTATGATTAGATACGGATTTTGTGTATTTATGACAAAATTGACTGGATTAAATGACAAATAGTGAAAATATTTAAGCGATTTGAAAGTATCATTATATTAACACATTAAAGGCGGGAGTCGTAGTGCTACGATTTATCTCGACTTCTCATAAATATGTACTTTAAAACATTTTTTGTAATTAGTGTTTAGTTCTTTTAGTCTAAATTTTTTTATGATTACACAAAATATCGCCCGCTCTAGGACGAAAAACGAGGCGGGGCGGTCGCCGCGTTACCTAGCATACTTTCGTCAAGATCCCCCGCCTTTAACACGTTCCGTGCCGAGCTTTTTTTACTCGAATCTTCACACTTTGATATTTTACTAAAACTTGATGTATTACGTGCAATTATTAATTCTCGTACACATAACAACGTAACAAAAACTTATCAACGTCCATTCTTGCGGTGGAAATTGATTCTCCGGTTCTAAATTTCTTGTAAACAATTTGTTCAGTTCACTAAGTAAACATGCAAGCGTGTACCATCGATGGTACACGTGGCACGGAACGTGTTAATGTGTTAACGTGAAATTATGAGAATTACGAAAGAAGGAAATAAATTGTCTGCGCAACTCCTGCATCTTGCAATTAATGAGAACAATTTTTATTTTGAATAAAAATCCGCAGTCTAATTGTGATAGAACTATATATATTCATTTATTTTGTTATTCATCCATATTTCCTGATATACCCTGACATAACCTTGACATTACAATTATTCTTGTTTTGAATTCCATGTTATTGCATTGTATATTAATGTTTTGATTTCAAAGAGTTGTCCCCTATACGTAAATAATTTATTATTTATTAAATACAATTATTAATATTGTTGCGAATTACTGCATTTCTCTCGCGTCGCGGCATTTTATTTACAATAAAGTACATAAACTATAATACAACTCAATTCAATTATGTTAGAGATCTTTGAAACGTTGATCGCTCGACGGTCCGTTCTCGACTCTTCGATTGTCCGTTGATAACACACCTCCGTGGCAACCCCTCTCTTCTAATTTTCGTTAAGGAGTTGCTCACAGCAGGGCAGTTTCACATTACAGCGACTTGATTTGCACAAGTCGCCGTAACAATATTATTATTGTTATTACACACTCAAATTTATATCTAAACTCATTCAAATTCATATTTTTAAATTATTCGAATTTATATCTTGAAATTATTATACGAAAAAAGGCTCCACCCCCGTTCGCGCGACAAATAACTGAAATGAAATTACATAAAACAGCAACTTGTCTTAAATCATTTAACCGTAATCCATTTAATTGAATAACTTGTTCCAGAAGACAAAATCAAAATTTTCTTTTTCCGAGGTAAGAAAAGGTCGCGCGCGTCCACGCTAAAATTTTCATCGCTAAAGCCACGTGGAATTCTGTGAAGAACATCTGGCCTGGGGATGGATCGATCGATCGGGCGCGAACGGTTCGTTTCCGCGGGCTCTCGTTTGCGGACGCAGACCGACGGGTTTGAATTATTAAATTTATGATTTATAAATACCGTAGCCAGACGGCGTGGATACGCACGGATAGAGAGAGAGAGGACGGTGGCGCGATGGCAGGGCGCGCGCGTCGCCCATTCCGCTTCGGAGGATCTTGTGTCGATCCCCGGGGGGGATGGATCGCCGACAGCCACCGGAGCCGGGAGTGCATCGTAATCTGATCACGCATCGGTAATGCCGATTCGAATGCAACTGTTGATTCGATTCGGAGTTACTTTCTGGAATGGTTGATCGCGACGGCCCCGTAATTACCTCGGGATTGTCGGCCGGCTACGATTTACCGTCACGGAAAGTAACTCTCGCAAATGGAATTAGCTGTTGCGTTTTAATCGGCGTTGGTGTTGCGTAATCAGATTATACTTTGCCGGATCGCGTCGCGTCGCGTCGCGTCGTGCCGGCGAATGCGGCCGGAAATCGAGGGAGCCGCAGGAAAATCGACACGTGCACGCCGCTGCATTGTAGTTCGCAGGAGGCCGGGGTTTTAGGGAACCGATTATGTCGGACAGTTTGCCAACGAGTTGCGCGCTCGTTTTCGACGGCAACTGTATCATGGATGGCCCGCGCGGAATCTTCGATGCGAACTTTGTGTCTCGCGTTTCATCGACGTGTCGTGTCTTCTCCGCTTCCGACGAAGTACGGTAATGTCTCTCTAATCGACGCTCGGATTGTCCACGAAAATGGACAATTTGAGAAGAGGAGATACGAATATTCGAGCTTTTAGGGTCGTTTTTAAGGCCGTTGATTCTCAACAATTATAAAAACGGGCTACAAGGCTCGAATAATCGTATCTCCTCTTCCCAAATTGTCCATTTTTGTGCGCAATCTGAGCGTCAGTTAGAGATACATTATTGTACGTCGGTCGTCGACGTCCGAAACACGAGAGAAAAATCAATTGTGCTATTCGTTTAATGACTGAAATACTAGCCGTTCGTTCCCGTAAAAAGTATGCTGTTCGACGCTCGCGTCCAGAGTGCCTGTCCAGAGTCGTATTAATTGGCTCTTGAGCAAAGATGATTGCAGCATGATTTGATATCTGCTTACAGCAGAGTCGGGTAGAAAGCGATCTGATTAACGATCGTAACTCGTTAGTTATTCGAAATTATTATAAATTGGATATAGTAACTAATCAGTTATAATTATTTTATAATAATTATAATAATATAATATAATAATTAATATTATAATATAATATATATAATAATATAATAATAATAATATAATATAATATATATAATAATTAATATTATAATATAATATATATAATAATATAATAATATAATATAATAATTATAACTGATCCAATTTATATTGGATATAGTAACTAACCAGTTATAATTATTATAAATTCGATACAGTAACTAACCAGTTATAATGATTATAAACTGCACATAATATCTAATGAGTTACAATTATTATAAATTACATATAATAAGTAATGAACTTACAATTATTATTATTATATGTATCATAAAATACATATAACAACTAACGAGTTATAATTATTATAAATTGCATGCAGTAACTAACTGGTTATAATCATTAATTCTTGATCAGATTACATTTCGCCAAATGATTGCACAGTCGTTATAATAACTAACGAGTTATAATCGTTAATCATTAATGAGATTAGTTCTCGTCCAACTCTGTCCCTAACAGGGAATTGAACGGCGATGTGAACAGCCCTGAAATCTGTGCCATTTTCAAAGCACTCGAGTCGCACTTCGACCCATAGAAGAAAGTTTATTTTTCTGCAGGAATTCCATCAAACGCTGCACAGTCAATACAATCGCATAAATAAGTTTATCTTGAACACGAAACGTTGCTGCGACAGAGCAAACTTTCTCAGTGTCTTCCGGCAGAACGTAAGGTACTTAAGTTGCGAGCTATAAATCCGTGCGTACTTTGTTCGCTATTCTTTCCGTTGTTCTCTTCCGAAGGGCTGTCCGTGCCCGTTAATAAATCATATCGAATGAAAGATGCAATCCGAGGGGAGATCCCCGATGGAAATCGATCGGGAATCGCCCGGATGGTCGGCGAAAAAACGAGCGAATCTCGAACGGTGCAGGAGCTAAAATCGTGAAAATTAGTCGTCGAATCCTCTATTGTTAAACCGCGCGGTAATCAGCGACCGGCTCTCCGACCGAGAGCCGAGCAGATTGGAGCGGCGCGGAGCGGTGCGGAGCGGCAGCCACGCGTTATTAGCATCGATTACATCGCCGGCGTAATTAGTCCTGTTAGTCGATTCCCAATCGGACCGGTTTAGGGGCGGATGGCTGGTTAACCGAGAAACGTGACGGCAATCTCGACGAAGACCGCCTTTTGTCCGCCCCTTATCGCTCCTCGTGGTCCGGCGAACGCAATTAAGCGATAAATTTTGCCGAAAGCACAGCTGCGGAATCACGGCCGGCCATCGATCGCGCGCGCGTCGACGAGCCCGAAAGTGAAATCTTCAAGAAAAACCGTCCGACGACAGATTATCGCCGTCGGTTCTCCCGACGAAGTGACCTAACAAAACATCCACGGTTGCTATCATTAATATTCGGACAGCTTTTTTAAAATGCGATGACTTTTTTAGGATTGGACCATACGATTTGAATTCCTTTTCATTTCCAGGTGAGCGACTTGTATACTGCAGTTTGTGTACATGATGCTGAGGAGAATTGGATACGGATTTTTCAAATCGACATTTCTTCGTAAAAGAAAGATTTGTTTATCGTCGAAAAAAATAACTCGCGATATGATTTGAACATAATTCGAATCAGCGTGGAAAATGCTGTAAAAATGACCATATTTTCAAAATTTGATCTGAAAAATTACTGGTAGGTAATTTTCGTTTGGACGATCTTCCTGAAATTCGAATTTTGTTTTTTAAAATGAAAGAACCTACTTGGACTAGGTTCAGGCTGCCTCGCGCCAGCCGAGCGAGATAAACGTATCTTTACAATTTTAATCATCCATAAACTCGAATTTTATCTTTCAAAACGAAAGGACCTACTCGAATTCTGTGAACGAGAGCTGAATAATCGTATCTCCTGTTCCCAAATTGCCCACTTTTGTGTACAATCCGAGCGTCAATTAGGGAGAATTTAATTCAATTAGGGAGCGCGCCGCATAACTGTTATGAAACTTGTTCGGTTTTCCGTAACTGTTCCGGTCGGAAGCGATATACAGGCTGCCCCAAAATTATGGTACTTCCGGGAAATGGGGGATTCCCGAGGTGATTTGAAGCAACTTTTTCCTCAGCGAAATTGCAATCCGCGGCTTTGTTTACGAGTTATTAACGAAAAACAGTGACCAATGAGAGGCGAGCTCGGCTGGCGGGAGGCGGGCCAGCCAACGAGCGCACGAAGCCCAGTTCCGCTCATTGGCACGGCCGCCTCCCGCCAGCCGAGCTCGCCTCTCATTGGTCATTGTTTTTCGTCAATATCTCGTAAACGATGCCTCGGAGACAATTTTTGTAAAGGAAAAAGTTACTTCAAATCACCTCAGGAACTCCTCATTTCCCGGAAATACCATAATTTTCGGACACTCCGTATAACAGTTTGGAACAGTTATTTTCGGAGGCTTTCCAATCCCCGGATTTAGCTGCTAGATTGCGATGCAAACGCGGCTGTCCGTGCGGCGATTCGGAGAGTACGGAAAGTTAAAGAGAAATTTTCGCGGAGTGCTGCGTCTGGTCGGAAATAAAATAGGAAGTTCATTAAAATTGATCGAACTTTCGAGTAGTCGGCGCGGCGCGGCGCGGCGCGGCGTCGAGTAGAGCGACGACGGAGGCTCAGAATTTCACTGACCGAGTTCCTTTTCGTGTTCCAGGTAAGCGCCAGAGCGAGTTCCTCCGCGGGGAATTCACGGGGATAACGAGCATCGACGTGGCTGCGAGTGGAAGGTACACAACTGATTACCGAGGTCGCGAGAGAGGAGTCGATAAGTTCTCTCGTACCGCGAGGCGAGCACGAGCGAGCGGTTTCCCTCGCGGGAAACTCTTAAGCCGCTTTTCCCCGGGTAGATTTTCTTGGCGGGGCTTACATTCGCGAAACTCGATGTACAATATTGAGTCGAGTGTATCGGGGATCGAAATTAGCTTCGGGGCCGCAGTTCCCGTCCCCCGTTCTTCCCGCCAGCCGCCACCTCCTCCGCACAACTTTCCTCTCCGCGTCTCCGGCCGGCACAACCCCCTTCGATTCGCCGCCGTGTTTCCCGTTCGCCCTCTTTGACACGCTTTTCCCCTTACCCGTTGCTTCCGGTTCCTTTTCACCGGCGTTCCCTTCCCATTCCCTCTGCTCCTAATTGTTTCCCCGTTGCTCCTGTTGCTTCCTCTCGCCCGGAACCGCCAAAAATGCACTCCACCGACTCCGTCGCGAGAGAACAACCCTCGAGTCGAGGGTTGACATCGAAACCAAACACGACGGAACCTACCTAAATTATTCAAACGCAGTCGACGCAGGGCGGCTGGCGGAAGCGTTCGAACGCCGCTTTGAAAGGGGATGTAACTTTTTTTTTAAATTCGTTGAAACGAATCGCATTATTTTTAGATGTCACAGGAACCAGTTCGCTAGAAAATTGTTTAAAAAATACATTTTAGAGATTGCAATTCCTTGGAGCGATAAATAAAGTCAGAGTATAAATTGTACAATTGTACGTTTTAATTGTACTTTATTTATGTAGCATGATACTGTAATAAATAAATTGTAATAAGTACAAGAATATAATAACGAGATCGCGGAGTTGACGCGTTTATGATCAAAATAACTAGATGAAACACCAAAGCGTAAAGACGTTAGAAAAATTTAAGAACATTGTTAACTTCTCCTCGATTTATTAGAATTAATAAAAGAAGAAATAGATATCTATTTAATTTCTGTTCTCGATAATTAAGGTGGAACCTTTTCATTTTGTACTTTTTCGTTTTGTATTTGCTAAAATCATGCAACGGTGCTGTAAAAATCGGCGAGGATATAATTTAGCGATGTATCCAAATGTGCTTCTGCTATCCAAACATTCCCGGTCCCCTGGAAATAGTTCAAACTAGCGAGGTTCCAGCGCGCTTTGGGCGACGACGTGTCAAAGCTCGGACGCGCAAAATATTAATCGTGCGTTCCCCAAGAAATTGGAAAAGCACGATTGCCTTGGTGTTCGCCTGGGAATGTCGTAAAGGTCTGGCTCGGGTTACAAAATAGCAGGACGTCGGATTAAAGTAAAGCGAACTGTAGTAAACCGTGACGCGTTTATGATGAAAAAGACTAGATGAAACACACACACCAAAGCGTAAAGACGTTAGAAAAATTTAAAAACATTGTTAACTTCTCCACAATTTATTAGAATTAATAAAAGAAGAAGTAGATATCTATTTAATTTCTGTTCCCGATAATTGAGGTGGAACCTTCTCATTTTGTATTTGCTAAAATCATGCAACGGTGCTGCAAAAATCGGCGAGGATATAATTTAGCAGTGTATCCAAATGTGCTTCTGCTATCCAAACATTCTCGGTCCCCTGGAAATAGTTCAAACTAGCGAGGTTCCAGCGCGCTTTGGGCGACGACGCGTCAAAGCTCGGACGCGCAAAATATTAATCGTGCGTTCCCCAAGAAATTGGAAAAGCACGATTGCCTTGGTGTTCGCCTGGGAATGTCATTAAGGTATGGCTCGGGTTACAAAATAGCAGGACGTCGGATTAAAGTAAAGTGAACCGTAGTAAACCGTGACGCATTTATGATCAAAATGACTAGATGAAACACCAAAGCGTAAAGACGTTAGAAAAATTTAAGAACATTGTTAACTTCTCCTCGATTTATTAGAATTAATAAAAGAAGAAATAGATATCTATTTAATTTCTGTTCTCGATAATTAAGGTGGAACCTTTTCATTTTGTACTTTTTCGTTTTGTATTTGCTAAAATCATGCAACGGTGCTGTAAAAATCGGCGAGGATATAATTTAGCGATGTATCCAAATGTGCTTCTGCTATCCAAACATTCCCGGTCCCCTGGAAATAGTTCAAACTAGCGAGGTTCCAGCGCGCTTTGGGCGACGACGTGTCAAAGCTCGGACGCGCAAAATATTAATCGTGCGTTCCCCAAGAAATTGGAAAAGCACGATTGCCTTGGTGTTCGCCTGGGAATGTCGTAAAGGTCTGGCTCGGGTTACAAAATAGCAGGACGTCGGATTAAAGTAAAGCGAACTGTAGTAAACCGTGACGCGTTTATGATGAAAAAGACTAGATGAAACACACACACCAAAGCGTAAAGACGTTAGAAAAATTTAAAAACATTGTTAACTTCTCCACAATTTATTAGAATTAATAAAAGAAGAAGTAGATATCTATTTAATTTCTGTTCCCGATAATTGAGGTGGAACCTTCTCATTTTGTATTTGCTAAAATCATGCAACGGTGCTGCAAAAATCGGCGAGGATATAATTTAGCAGTGTATCCAAATGTGCTTCTGCTATCCAAACATTCTCGGTCCCCTGGAAATAGTTCAAACTAGCGAGGTTCCAGCGCGCTTTGGGCGACGACGCGTCAAAGCTCGGACGCGCAAAATATTAATCGTGCGTTCCCCAAGAAATTGGAAAAGCACGATTGCCTTGGTGTTCGCCTGGGAATGTCATTAAGGTATGGCTCGGGTTACAAAATAGCAGGACGTCGGATTAAAGTAAAGTGAACCGTAGTAAACCGTGACGCATTTATGATCAAAATGACTAGATGAAACACCAAAGCGTAAAGACGTTAGAAAAATTTAAGAACATTGTTAACTTCTCCTCGATTTATTAGAATTAATAAAAGAAGAAATAGATATCTATTTAATTTCTGTTCTCGATAATTAAGGTGGAACCTTTTCATTTTGTACTTTTTCGTTTTGTATTTGCTAAAATCATGCAACGGTGCTGTAAAAATCGGCGAGGATATAATTTAGCGATGTATCCAAATGTGCTTCTGCTATCCAAACATTCCCGGTCCCCTGGAAATAGTTCAAACTAGCGAGGTTCCAGCGCGCTTTGGGCGACGACGTGTCAAAGCTCGGACGCGCAAAATATTAATCGTGCGTTCCCCAAGAAATTGGAAAAGCACGATTGCCTTGGTGTTCGCCTGGGAATGTCGTAAAGGTCTGGCTCGGGTTACAAAATAGCAGGACGTCGGATTAAAGTAAAGCGAACTGTAGTAAACCGTGACGCGTTTATGATGAAAAAGACTAGATGAAACACACACACCAAAGCGTAAAGACGTTAGAAAAATTTAAAAACATTGTTAACTTCTCCACAATTTATTAGAATTAATAAAAGAAGAAGTAGATATCTATTTAATTTCTGTTCCCGATAATTGAGGTGGAACCTTCTCATTTTGTATTTGCTAAAATCATGCAACGGTGCTGCAAAAATCGGCGAGGATATAATTTAGCAGTGTATCCAAATGTGCTTCTGCTATCCAAACATTCTCGGTCCCCTGGAAATAGTTCAAACTAGCGAGGTTCCAGCGCGCTTTGGGCGACGACGCGTCAAAGCTCGGACGCGCAAAATATTAATCGTGCGTTCCCCAAGAAATTGGAAAAGCACGATTGCCTTGGTGTTCGCCTGGGAATGTCATTAAGGTATGGCTCGGGTTACAAAATAGCAGGACGTCGGATTAAAGTAAAGTGAACCGTAGTAAACCGTGACGCATTTATGATCAAAATGACTAGATGAAACACCAAAGCGTAAAGACGTTAGAAAAATTTAAGAACATTGTTAACTTCTCCTCGATTTATTAGAATTAACAAAAGAAGAAGTAGATATCTATTTAATTTCTGTTCCCGATAATTGAGGTGGAACCTTCTCATTTTGTATTTGCTAAAATCATGCAACGGTGCTGTAAAAATCGGCGAGGATATAATTTAGCGATGTATCCAAATGTGCTTCTGCTAATCCAAACATTCCCGGTCCCCTGGAAATAGTTCAAACGAGCGAGGTTCCAGCGCGCTTTGGGCGACGACGTGTCAAAGCTCGGACGCGCAAAATATTAATCGTGCGTTCCCCAAGAAATTGGAAAAGCACGATTGCCTTGGTGTTCGCCTGGGAATGTCGTAAAGGTCTGGCTCGGGTTACAAAATAGCAGGACGTCGGATTAAAGTAAAGTGAACCGTAGGCTCAAGGTGTCTTGACGATTGTTTGAGGCGGCGAAGGTGTCCCGAGGGCCTCGTGCCGGTCGCAGACGGTTAATTCGCAAAAATTCCCAACGAACACCGGCGTCGACTTCATCACGAGAGCCCGCTCTCCTCGTCTCTCTCTTTCTCCAGCACTAACCGCTCTTTCGCCCCGGGTAATGAAATATCGCGGTACATTAGCGCGCTGCGCCGTGTCGTCGATTTGCATAAAACGGGAACAGGCCGGCGTGGTGCGGCGCGGCTCGGTCTCGCGGCCGCTCGAGAATGATTTAATTTGGGTATCAAGGCCGGATGCGGGGAACAAACGCTTTGTTAACCACGCCCTCGGCCCACCCCCTCGCGGAATCGTATTTCTCAAGTTTTTCATTTGTCGCCTGCTCTTTTTCTACTTCTGTTCGACCTGTGCCGCGCGGCAAACGATACTACGGCGTTAATGACGCTGCAACAGGCTGCAGAAGATCGACGAAAAACGCGGTGAACGCGGTTCAAATAGAACTTGCCCGATACGGCCGTGATTAATTTCTTTGATCGCCGTGTCATTCATATGCGAGCGGAATTACTTAGGATGATACCAAATTATTTGCCTCGGAATTGAAAGTAATTTGCACGGCTGGTCAATGTACGCTTCCAATTTTAATTTCGTTAATCCTTAACTACTACAACTATTTAAACTTGTGTGATCACTATTAGAGCGGGTTCGCGGAGACCGCTAACGTTTATTTATTTATTTTTTATTTTATTTATTGACGTATCATCGACGTTTATTATTGGAGTTTATTAACGTCATTATAAAAGTTCTTTAAATACGCAATTTAAATCTACCGTTTTTAAATGAAACATGTGTTCAATTAAAAACAAGTAATCGAAATCAATTGTTTTTACTTTGCAGGTGAATAGTGAAGAGGTCATAGTTCGATTCTGTGGAAGCGAGTGTATTAAAAACGTTCCTTTTTTCACGATTTTTCTTACAATCGTGAACAAGAATGAATTAAGGGTCGAATAAAATACTTTCGTGAATGTGATAATATAATACATGCTTAATAATATAATATAAAATAATATAATAAAATACTTTCCGGTTAAAATGTTAAGTCGAAGTTCTATTATCGATGCGTGATATTTTAGCATCGATCTAACTCGTAGGCGTCGTGAAAGGGAGACATTACAGAAAAGAAGCGTAAGGGCAAAGGGTTAACCGTACGCCTACGAAATATTAAAAAACAATTCGTACCAGCGACGAAGTTACATGGTAGCTCGATCAACGAGATTTTCGATAAATGATTGCGCATCGAAATTCTGCGAGCTCGGTCGAGACGCGAATATATTCGCAAGAATAAACGGGTTTCTCGAGCACCGCGGCGCATTGTCCTCGCTTAATTACTCGCATTAGCAACCGCGGCGTCTTTTCGAAAGAAGACGAAGAGAGAGAGAGAGAGAGAGGTCAGACCTTGTTCATTGATTCGTCGGCGACGGGATTAATGAAATACCGCGTCCCCTATTCTCGGCTGTTTGGAATTCGACGCGAGGACGGCCTTCACCCAGACGACGCTCGTCTCTCCTCTCTCTCTCTCTCTCTCTCTCTCTCTCTCTCTCACTCTCTCTCTCTCTCTCTCTTTCCTCGCCCGTCTCCCACGGCGAATGAAAGGGTGAAAAGGGTGAAAAGGGTGGGTGGGATTCTTGATACCGCGGCGCTTTCAATTGATCGTTGAACCCGGCGACGTCGAGTGTGTTTCGCTTTTAAGGGGACGTCTGGACACCCGCGAACAGAAACATCCTTAGAATCCACGGTGAAAGAGCCCCGGCCCACTCGTTCGCTACTTTCGCATTAATTATCTCGACCGAATGCGCTTCCGCGGAAATATTCGCGATTTGATTTTCGTTCGATTGCTCCGGAGAGCAATGCAATGTTCGTTCGAGCCATTCTCTACAGATTCCCTTGCAACGATAAAGTCTCCAGCACCTGGTTACGGCTAATTTGTTTGGATGCTCAAGTATGTCGTAGTGCAAATTTTAATCTGCGTAACGGCAACGATTAGATCACCGAGTTCCGCTAAATATGTATTACAAATCGAGGATGAAAGTGAAAATATTAAATAATATGTAAGACGAGAAAAGTTGGTACCAATTGCAATTACAACTGTATACAGGGTGTTCCCCTCGCCACGAGGCTTTGACAGATGGTCGGGACGGACTCGAGCCGCGTTCGAAGTTTTGAACAAATCACGAAGCGAGAACTTTCCGGATTTTTTTTTACTACGTAACGGTGATATTTTTAAACTTTAATATCATTTACGTACTTTGTTAATCTTCACTGTACGCCTTGCTTAAAAATTTCATATAACCTTGATATATCAAGGTCATGTCAAGGTTATATCAAGGTTATATCAAGGTCATATCAAGGTTATGTCAAGGTCAACATATGAAATTTTTAAGCAAGGCGTACAGTGAAGATTAACAAAGTACGTAAATGATATTAAAGTTTAAAAATATCACCGTTACGTAGTAAAAAAAATCCGGAAATTTCTCGCTTCGTGATTTGTTCAATACTTCGAACGCGGCTCGAGTCCGTCCCGACCATCTATCAAAGCCTCGTGCTGCGAGCTCTCAATGGAAATCTTATTATGTTATATTTTATTATCATTATTATTATTATTATTATTATTATTATTATTATTATTATTATTATTATATAATCTTATTATATTATATTATTAACGAAAGTAAGAAACTTTTATTTCACCCGTTTTTGTTGCAATTGATGAAGATAATTTTCATTTTCCATAAAGATCCGCAGTCGACTCATTAGAGTACATAATTACGTGAAGTCGGACGAATTAATAATTCGATTGAAAAATATCAATATTAGAGTGAAGCAAAGGGGTGAACAAATATTTGAAACCGCGTAGCCATATTAATGACGAATAAAAATGAATCAGAATTACAGTAAATCCTCCTCAATTGTCCTCCAACTTCCGAACAAAAATAGACAATTTGGGAAATACCATTATTCGAGTCTCGCGGCACATTTTTATAGATTGCCAGCAATTATAAAAACGAGAAATACAAGGCTCGAATAATTAAAACCTCCTCGTCCCAAATCGTCCAATTTTTGTCCAAAAGCTGAGGGGGAGAATCGGGGAGGAATTTACTGTACACCGCACTGCGGCCGAAACGCTCAATTAATCATAATCTGCATAATTTCATTTCGCTCGTTGCTTTACGACGCGTCGGCTCGAATCGGCCCACCCGGTGCGTGTTTCCAGCGGCAGCGATAAACGGTGCATTCGGGGCTCGGAACCGATAGACCGTGGGACTTTATCGCGGACGGAACTTCGCCGAAAAGACGCAACGGCGCTAGCGCGGGGGTGGATTAATGGAAAAGGGGACCTGCCGTATCTCCGGCGGGGCTCCTCACGATATCGATCGTAAATAGTTCGCATATCTGGTTCCCGGCCAACGCCTAACAATTTGTCTGTCGCCTTCGTGGGTAGAGAGAGCCTTGGTCTGGTCGCGCGAGAGGAGGGCGCACACCGGGGGAAATGAAGTTTATCGATTCCCGGATTCGCCGGAGCGTGTTGACGTTGTTGCTTGCGGTCTTCTGGCCGGCTAGCCGGCGGATCTTCCTCGAAACGCCCAGGTTTCGTTCCGTTTTCTCCCACGGGCCTCTCGGACCGCCGGTCGCGGGCGTCGCACGGTGGGCCGTTTCGCCCGATCGCCGGGCCCCAACGATGGTTGCAGCGTTGCTCATCGTCTAATCGCCGTAATATTTGCATCGTTGAATTCGTCTTAACGTCGGCTACGACGTTATGGTATAAAAAATACATTTTAACGTATAAGGAATCAAAGTGACCTTGACCTTGCTGCGAAGAACAATTTTTTAGAAATTTTATGCATCGCAGTTTGCAGATGTCCGAACGCTGTTTAAGTTTTGTTCGAAACGTTTTGTCGTCAGATCATCGTGAATTCTTTAAATCCGCTGTGAAAAGGTATCTTCGCTTGTAAAAAGGTCGCTTTTTATATGTAAATTTTCCGACTTGTTTTTTTACCACGAGAATAGGGTGGTTTCCAGTATTTATTTCTTGCGAACTATTATCGTTCAAGTCGTAATATTAAAGGTTATATTATTTATGTATATATGCGGAAGCGTAAGCGTAACTTTCAACAAAATATTAGGTCTACCGGAAAGTTCTGTCCGTCTCGAAATAATAGATTTTTCATAAATGTAGTAATATTTATTGTACAATATGATTTCCGTCGTTACTTGTGACCTCTCGCCAGCGTGATGGCGAATTTGTGAGTAACATTTTTCAAAAATATATGTCTCAAACGAGCATGTGCATACCTATCGAAATTCGCGATGACATTATATCGGACAGAACTTTCCGGTAGACCTAATAAATAAAACTGTTAGGTTTAGGCGCGCCTATCGGGCCGAGTAGCCCACCGCGCGCCGTCTCGTCCAATTCCCGACACCGTGGGATCGCCGAAAGATTAGGATAACCCCCTGGTCGCCGGCGATCCCCTTCTATCGATCCCCGGGAAATCGCGATAGCCGGAGAGCCCGAGCGAACGATCCTCGAGCACAATAAATATCCCCGACATTATCGGGCTCGCTTAACGATCGATCGTCTAATGGGATTGGAACTCGTCGAAGAAGGACAATGTCTTAACCCCGAGACCGTATTTACTCTTCTCTTTGGCTCCCAGACAGCTTTTGATCGAGCGTCGAACCGACGCGAGCGAGCGAGCCACGCTGCACGCGGATCCCGAAAGCGTGGCCAAAACATAAAAGACGAATCGGATTTGATCGAGAATTTACGATCGACCGTTTTCACGGCCGTTGTTATCGCGATGCTGGGAACAGAATTTTTCAAATACTCGTGGAACCTATGACTTCTCTCTGAAACACTTTTGAATATCATTCGTCATACTCGAAACGAACCCGGTGAAAACTATTGACATTATTTTCTTTTTATTATTATTTATCGATTAAATTTGGAATACGTTTAATATTTAAATATTATTGTATTATAATTATTATATTATAATATTTAAATTATTTTGGAATACGTAGTTTTTCAACAAATTCTCGGTGAAGATTTGAAATGGGTGCTGTTCAGGAATTCACGTAAAGAAGCCAGAAAAGCTGATCCTCAGCGTTGTTAAATCGTCATATTATTATTATTATTATTATTACATATTATTCACCAATATATGAGTGATATTAACAATGTTATATTGCAAGAATTGACATAATAATGTCGTTTCGACCCCGCTGAACTCCAGGTTTCCTGCTGTTAATCATTGCTTTTTTTTAACGCGAATTTCATCTTCGCTGGCAATTATTATCTAATTATTGTATTAATACCGATTGTTTAATTCTATCTCTGTTCATTGTTATCTTCTTACTATCACTTTTCGGTCTTTCTACCTTGTCCCGCGTGTTCGCTATTATGATATTCCGTGTGCACCCCAAGGTGCGCCCTAAGGGGTGCAAAGGGTGCACCCCATTGACACAACAAACGTTGTTATTATTATTATTATTACTTACGAGCACCCTTAATGCATGCCGTTGGCAAGTCAGAAAGACGCAACGCTCGATTTGAACTCGCGTGCGCGGGGTTGCATAAGCGTTCGCAGTCTGGCGGCGCCGGCATTCGCTTTAAGTCGGAAGAGTCAACAATTACAGTCGGCTCCCGAGGGCTCAGGTCGGCGAACAACGAAAAAGTTTCGAGAGCAAAGCGGCGGTAGAAGCGGGAGGAGGATCGAGGGGACGAAAGAAGCCGAATCGACGATTCGTTATTTCCGCGGTGAACGAACACTCGGACAATTAGAGAGTTTCCGAAGCGATTCGGTAAAAAAAATCCGTCTGGCTCGTGGAGGAGGGGCCGGTAGACGGAAGGAGAGGAGAGAGAGAGAGAGAGGAAGATCTCTCTCGGCGATTCGAGCGACGGCGCTTCGAAACTTGCTAATCTCGTTCGGTTTTTCTCGCGGTATCTTGCGCTGCTCCGAGTCTCGCGCGCGGCTAACCGGCCCGCAACTTTCCGTCGACAAAGTGGTCGCGATTTGTTCCGCACCGACGTTCGCCGTCGCCTCGAGTTCGATGGATTTTTGCCGGAGAAAAGCCGGCGCGCCTCTTCCGGCCGGTTCGATTAGCGACGGCTGTTCCAAAGAATCTTCGCGCAGATGCTCGAGTCCCGATCGGAAACTAAAGTGGGACACCGATTGTGGCCGCGTTAAGGATTTGTGCGAATTTCAACGGAATTACATACTTCAAATCTTGTATCACTTAAGAAATATATTGTTTATTAAGAAATAATTCTTGCATGTTTCTTATGGGATATAAGATTATTATTTTTATTGTTATTTAATATAATATATATATATTAATTATATTATATAATAATAATATCTGTCTTGCAATAGGGTGAGAAAATGTTTAAAGAATTATTACAGTATAAAATTAGTAACATAAGTATTTTTCACTGTTTCTGACCATGCTTAGTGTCATCTCTGACACTAAAAAATAAATAACCTCAAAAACGTAATATTACAAGCTATAATATGATATCACGATAAATTTGTGATAAGAAAGAATACAAGCGATTAAAAAGCGGCATAATTTCTAGAAAATTTCGATTCTCTATATTTTACTTTATGGTATTGGAAAATGTTGGTACGTATGACGATATAAGTACATTTTTAAACAAAGTTTTACTCGTTTCTTTTGCCCCCCGAATTTTCCTTTTCTCCCAATTTCCTGCCTCTTTCCATTTCGCTATTAATTTGATTCGCATTTTCTTTTTCCAGTAATTTCTATGTTTGTTCTTTTCGAGGTTATGTTTGAGTTATACGTGCGATAATTCTACGTTTATTTCAAGAAAAACATACAATTCCAGAGGTTATCTGCCAGGAAAACTTAATGATTCACAGAAAACAGTTTTTCTATAATTGTACATATCCACCGCAGTAAATTCTCCCTAATTCGCGCTTAGATTGCGCACAAAAATAGGCGATTTGTGAAGAGAATGCACGATTATATATTATTATTTTTATTACCAATTGTCAACATCGATAAATACGAGCCGTAAACGAGTCGTATAATCGTATCTCCTCTTCCCAAATTGTCCAATTCTTGTGTACAGTAATTTCTCCCTAATTCGCGCTCGGATTGCGCCCAGGAATGGACGATTTGTGAAGCGAGAACACATTTTTATAGACGTCGACAATCGATAACTATAAAAGTAACAATAAATAATCGTATCTCCTCCACCCAAATCGTCCACTTTTGTGCGCAATCGGAGCGCGAATTAGGGAGAAATATGACCGTAGTTCGAAGTTCTGTTGATAACTGGGGCCCAACCTCGAGCAAGAAGATATGAATGACAAGTACAGACGGTCAGAAACTGACTGGACCGACCGCAACCGGTAATCAACCCTATCTCGCTGCGCGAAAGACGTTTTCCGCGGCCGGTCCGAGAAATCGGTACGATCGGTCGGCCCTGTCCGGGCCACGATCCTCCAATCAAAGACCGGAAGGGCGCTCGATGTCGCGTCCGGGAGGCGTCGCAATCAACAACCGAGGGAGAGAGAGAGAGAGAGAGAGAGAGAGAGAGAGAGAGAGAGAGAGAACCAGGAAAGCGTCGCAATTAACCTCGATCCGACGATGATCCCGCAAAAGACGACGCGCGGCCGTCGAGCGGAAGCGGCGAACAGAGAGAGAGACGCGTCCCGTTCCTCCGTTTCCGGCTTCGCCTTGTCCCCTGGCCGCCTCTCTGCCACCCCCGCGATCCTCCCCGTTCCCGGTCGTGTCCCCGGCGTCGCCTCCCTTCGCCTCCGTTTCGCTTTGAAAGCCGCACCGCGATCGAGGGAACGGTGCCGCGGCCACGTCCATCTCGTTATCGTCGCTGACTCTCCTCCTTGTCCTTTCATTTCGGTCACGTTCGACGTTTCGCGCGGCCACCGTCCCCTGCATTATTCACGAGATTCACGAGACCGCGACCCCTCGAGACGTCCAGTCCAGATCCTCCAGCGATCCTTCAACGATCCTCGAACTTTCCCCGAGATCCAGACGGTTTTTCGGCGCCGTCCTCCGTCTCGCCCTTTCACAAATAATTCCGAGGACTCCGGGATCCGGCCAATTTTTTTCAGCGATCGACCACCTGGGGCACCTGGCGCGCTCCGAGCACCTCGTGGCCCCCGGCTTCCAATCTCCATTTTCATCCTCGTAAAGGGACGAAGCCCTTGACTTCGATTTATTAAGCTGAACGGAGGCTTCTCGGAGTCAGCGGGCTTTATTGGCCAGATTCCCCGAGGACTTTCGAAGCTCGGGCCACTGGTACCGCGCTGGCGAATCTCGGTTTTTTCTTTCGGAAACGGTTCTTTGACCCCGGTTTTCGAAGATGAACGAAAGAAAGCTTGCCGGGGTCCCGGCATAAAGCGGAAGTAAAGGGCAAAGGGATCACGAATGTCCGTAGTAGAATGTGGATTCGGTTGGCGACCATATGCCAGTCGAGTTTCAGTGAATCGATGTTTTTGTAATAATTGAATATATTCAGGACGTTTCGTGATACGATACAAATTTCGGGAGCTGGTTGTACGTCTAAAAACTATGAAATGTCATGCGAATATATGTCCGATCTGTCTGTCTGCGTTTATGAGATGCAATGAATTTTGTTTGCGAAGCGAATTCTCTGAAGATACGAACGTAAAGTGAAATATTTGGTACCGAAAATGCTGAAATGCTACGAAATAGAATTATTACAAAAATAATCATTTTCTCTACGGTAATCACGATTACTAAAAATGTAGTCGGCGACACTTGTGAGACAATCTTTGTTTCTTTAATATTTTTAACTCGTAACAATGTTATCTCTTCCTTCTATTTTTTTTCTTTCTTTTTGAATTTTCTAATTACAGTAATGTCTCTCTAATTGACGCTCAGATTGACCACAAAAATGGACAATTTGAGAAGAGGAGATACGATTATTCGAGCCCATGCAGCTCGTTCTTATAGTTGCTGACAATTCGAGACTATAAATAAGGCTCGAATAATCGTTTCTCCTCTTCCCAAATTATCCATTTTTGTGGACGATCTCCGCCACAATTAGAGAGACATTAACTGTATCAGGTTCTACAACGTTTCTAGAATTTCTTTTCATTCACCAAACCGCATCAAACAGGTTTGGTATATTTCGCTCAGTTGCACGCGATTCTTTTGTTAGTTACTAAGAGGATTAAGCTAATGTAAAACGTTACACGTCGTCGTGTGAATAAATTAGGTTTCAAGCGTAATAATAAAAGCGGTTACGGGACCTCGAGGGAAGCAACAAAGCCGGGGAGAAGCTTAACGAAAGTAGAAATATCGGAGAATCGTGCTAGCAGGGCCTCTCCTGGAGCAGCAACCTGGATCGGCAAATCGCGTTTTTGAATCGACCAGCACTTTCCCCGGAGATGATTCATGAGGTGACTCCGAGTACTTTGAAGTCCGCCGGATGGACTGCAGCGGCTATCCCATTTTCAAGGGATAGAGGGCTTCTAACGAAGTTTCGACGGGTATTAGGCTGGCGTTCGACGGATGCCGAGGTCGACAGGGATCGTGGTTCTACAGGTCTGAGGTCTCCACCTCAGCCACTTGGGCCGCGCGAGACATGCTCCCGGTCTATATCGGCTTATCAAACAGTCAAGTTTCGCAGTTCATTTTCGTACGCGGCGACGACCTATCGTTTGCACATCTCGCCATTACGCGACTGCATTACGTCTAATTGGAAGCGCTGCGCGTGGGCTGTACTACAGCTTAATTAAAGTGGCGCTCTCTCTCCCTCCCTCTCTCTCTCTCTCTCTCTCTCTTTCTCTTCCTTGCTCTCTCTCTCTCTCTTTCTCTTCCTTGCTCTCTCTCTCTCTTTCTCTTTCTTGCTCTCTCTCTCTCTCTCTCTCTCTCTCTCTCTCTCTCTCTCTCGCTTTGTCTGTTGCTGCCACGACGCGTTCAACCGGAGGAATCGTGCGAGTACAGCGGAAGTACAGCGAAAGGGCACAGCCTGATAAGACGGTCGAATGTGAAACCTTATCAAATCCTGTTTATAGCATAACGGATCATTGAAAGAAAACTATCTCAGGCAAACTGCGAGTCGCAATTCCTGCTACAAGTGTGACTACAAAGTAAAAGGGTAGTGGAAAATTATGAGAAAATGTATGGACGTTCTTCCTAACGGAATACTTATGCTCTGATTATTTTCAGAATTTTTAGTTGCGAAATTTGGACAAAAATCCCAGAGCTTAGAAATGCAAATTTGTTATCGGAGTTATCAAGCGACCATATTTATATCTTTATGATAGTACTGTCCTGTTACGGTTATTAGTGTGTGTTTTTTTCAGATCTTTGTAAGAGAGGCGATCGTTAATAATTTTTCTAGTTTTCTCTTTTTGAAATGGAGATCCTAAGCGAAAAAACTAAAACTTCGAATTTTTCGACACTCTTTCGCGCAGATGTTTCGTGCCATATCTGTAGAATATTACGAACGATTCTGAAGTAAAAATTTTCCGCAGAACGCCGGGTGATCAAAGCCGCGTGACCAGATTATGCGGGAGTCGGGTCAACTGCGGCCCGGCCCGATCCGGCCCGTGATGCCTTTGATATCGAGACAATATCGCCGATAAAAATGGCCGGTTGGCGGCGTGTCAACAGGTCGATAAAGGGTTGGAACGCGACCGTGCTCGCCGACGCAAATATTTGAGTACCCGCGCCTTCTTCGCCGGCGCCGAACCCGTCCGAGCCGAGCCGAGCGGAGCGGATCGGATCGGATCAGAGCAGGGCGAAGAGAGAGAGAGAGAGAGAGAGAGAGAGAGAGAGAGAGAGTCCCTTTTTCGACTGCTCTACGCTTTCGTAAATATGGATGTCGCTTTGAGAACGCGACCCGAGAAAGGGATTGGGAGAACCAGCCCGGCGATGTGCCGAGACTCGCGCGGTTACTTCGACCGTATTGACACGCTCCTGCTTTCGCTGCTGCTGCAGCAGCCACGATGCTGCGCTGCGCGTTCGCCACGAGTTAAGTCTGATGGGGACTCTTCGCCTCTTTGTGAATCAATTAGTGTCTGAAACGCTCGGCGCAACTCTCCCAGAGCGAAATGTCGGACGACATCTGCACGGATTCCTATTGGTCGTTTGTTCGGCCTCGTTGCCGACAAGAAAAGAAAACTTTCTTTCAGGGAACGCGTTCACGCGCCAATTACCGATTTTTATACGACTCTGCCCCGATATATTTATGCTGGACAGACGGAAATAGCCCCTAAATGTAGGGCGCGTTCGGATAAAAGAATTATTTAGGTATAGCGGTGGAAGTATACTGTCCGACTTAACATTAACCCTTTGCACTCGAAGTTATTTTAACCTGAAAACCAAGACAGTATTTCTGACCTATAGTACTTCTACTTTTGATAATTATCTTCCTGTTGCGCGTATAACATTATGTTTATTTGTTTATGCAACATTTGCACTTGGAACGATTTATTAAATATAGATAAATGAAAGAATTATGTTGGAGAATAACATGTTATAGGTATAGCGGTGGAAGTATACTGTGCGCCTCAATATTAACCCTTTGCTCTCGAAGTTATTTTAACTTGAAAACCAAGACAGTATTTCTGACCTATAGTACTTCTACTTTTGATAATTATCTTCCTGTTGCGCGTATAACATTAAGCTTATTTGTTTATGCAACATTTGCACTTGGAACGATTTATTAAATATAGATAAATGCAAGAATTATGTTGAAGAATAACATGTTATAGGTATAGCGATGGAAGTATACTGTGCGCCTCAATATTAACCCTTTGCACTCGAAGTTATTTTAATCTGAAAACCAAGAGAGTATTTCTGACCTATAGTACTTCTACTTTTGATAATTATTTTCCTGTTGCGCGTATAACATTAAGTTTATCTGCTTGTGCAACATTTGCACTTGGAACGATTTATTAAATATAGATAAATGAAAGAATTATGTTGGAGAATAACATGTTATAGGTATAGCGGTGGAAGTATACTGTGCGCCTCAATATTAACTCTTTGCTCTCGAAGTTATTTTAACTTGAAAACCAAGAGAGTATTTCTGACCTATAGTACTTCTACTTTTGATAATTATTTTCCTGTTGCGCGTATAACATTAAGTTTATCTGCTTGTGCAACATTTGCACTTGGAACGATTTATTAAATATAGATAAATGAAAGAATTATGTTGGAGAATAACATGTTATAGCTATAGCGGTGGAAGTATACTGTGCGCCTCAATATTAACCCTTTGCGCTCGAAGTTATTTTAACCTGAAAACCAAGACAGTATTTCTGACCTATAGTACTTCTACTTTTGATAATTATTTTCCTGTTGCGCGTATAACATTAAGTTTATTTGCTTATGCAACATTTGCGCTTGGAACAATTTATTAAACATAGATAAATGCAAGAATTATGTTGAAGAATGATGTAGCAATTTGCAGTGGCGCCTCAGAGTAGCCGTTCGACTGCAAAGGGTTAAACCCAGTAGGTTCATGTCAAATGGCCCGTTTCGTATTTTTTATTAAGCAATTATTGAAATTACGAGGACGTTTCTATGGAGAACGATGTAATCAACTTATTTATTCTTAGTTATACAGTCAAACCTATTTTTGTGCGGTCTTTTCTTATGCGATACTTTCTTGTGCGACTTTTTTATGTGCTGTATGAATACAGCCAAACCTGTTTTTGTGCGGTAGACAGAGACCGCAGAAAAAGCCGCGCGAAAAAATCGCATAAAAATGACCGCACAAAAACAGGTTTGACTGTATTGTTCTTACTAACATTTCCGATCATCAGACCGCGGATCTTCATGTAAATTCTTATTTTCTCGCGTTATTTTATGAAAATCGGAACGAAAGGAAAGCATTCTTTCTCAATTGAAAAATCACTCATTGCGGGAAGAAGATAAAAGTGCTATTAGAACTCGTTAATTTATAAATTGTCTTACATTTTAACCCTTTGCACTCGAATGGCGACTCTGAGGCGCCACTAAAAATTGGTGTACTATTTTTCAAAATCATTCTAAGAGCATCGGACTCGTTTCTACTTGAAAAGAAACTATTAAAATTGCATTGTACTTGTCAACAGGCTCAATTTCATGCGCATAAGTCGCAATAAATTATATAAAATAGAACTACTGTAGATCAGAAATCATGTTTTGGATTTCGAATTCGAATAGCTTCGACCGCAAAGGGTTAACACGTTCCGTGCCACGTGTACCATCGATGGTACACGCTTGCATGTTTACTTAGTGAACTGAACAAATTGTTTACAAGAAATTTAGAACCGAAGAATCAATTTCCACCGCAAGAATGGGCGTTGATAAGTTTTGTTACGTTGTTATGTGTACGAGAATTAATAATTGCACGTAATACATCAAGTTTTAGTAAAATATCAAAGTGTGAAGATTCGAGTAAAAAAAGCTCGGCACGGAACGTGTTAAATATCTGCACATGCCAGAACCGCGTAAAGATCCGCGGTCTACAGATCACACAAAAAATGAAGCTCTAAAATAATAAAAGGGAGACAGCGAAAGATTAATTATCGCCACGTATGCTTCTTTTTATACCGAACAACATTCGTTCGACACGTTATTTCATGCAGCGTGCAGTTTATAAGAAAAATTAAGCTCGCCCTAGACTCAGCCTATACATCAAAAAACATCCTGTATCCGCCGATCGCGGCAGAAGATCGCGCGATATTTCGGCAAGCATCGCCAGAAATATTAGAAATATTCGGCGTTGAATTACGTTTCTGATCCGGATGCCCAATTTCACGACGCAAGAACGGTTGATTTCGCGGCTTAATAATATCCGCGCGACACAAAGGTACCGCGGCCGGGAATAAACGTTTCTTCGAGGTATATCCTCTCGCGTTGTTCCCAAGAGCGCACAATGTGCGCCGGCCGGCCATTGTTATTCTTTATCATTATTATCGGCCGGTGTCGTGCGAGAACCGGCACGGCGCGGCGCGGCGGTCTAGAATCGAAACGAGAGCACGTTAAGCCGGCCATTATGCGACGCGTGACGCGAAGCCGCGGGCAAAGCTCGTCCCGAGAAAATATTAACGAAATAATAAACGTAGCCCGGCGAAAGATATTTGATCCGTGGGGGCCGGTAATCGCGGTCCCGAAACACCTAAACTGAGACCGAAGGAACGGCGCCCCCCGCCCCCCTCCCCTCCCCCCGCCATTATTTCGCGAACCGGAGGCGACGCCGAATAGCGGACACGGGACTCCGCAAACACGTGCCCGTCGTTCGTTCGTTTGTTCGTACCTTGTTCCGTCTGAACGGCAAATGTTTGTTATTTACGATATAATGTATTTTTATTATTTTCCGCCTGGCGAACGATCGAATGTTTTTGCAACGGTGTGCGCAAACTGCGCCGCTGCTCAACCGGGGCATGGAAATTCGGAGAACAAAAAAAAAAAGAGCAGACTGCGTCGAGCCAGCAAATATCCCCGTTGTTTGCGGGAACCTGGGGCATTTCTGCTTACTCGATCGCAAGTTCGGAAAGAAATTTATTTTCCCGACTGGAAAACTCCCGTTTTGCATAAACACCGCACCGCGAATAAATCGTCGGAATTTGGACAATAGAGCGGCCAGGGCCGTTGCAACTTAGGTAATTCGCGCAAATTTATAACTGCCCTGATTTTGTCGCACAGGTGTATTCAGTTTGTAAATCTTTTTACGGTTATATTTCTCTTGACTCTTTCTGTTTCTATCTTTTTTCAGTGTTTCTATTTTTATTGTATTTTACACGCAAGCGGATTCGAACCCGTGAATTTGCCGAAGCAAACTGGAACCGGCTGATGTGACCGTTCTCACAGAAAACCGGACATTCTTGTTGGGACATTCAATATACCGGAAAAGGAAAAGGGAGTGGCGACGCGTCTGGGCCTGGACTCCGGACTCCGGCTCCGCCGTCGCGAGCTCGGACACGTTACACGCGATGTAACGCGATTACAGCTTGTCTCGCGACACCCGAATAAAATTAGCGGTCGCTGGGAAAATTAATTTCGAGCCGGAGGCCAGCCAGAGCGCCGGGCTCGCAGCAGAGAATCCCGTTCGGTCCGCGCGCGAAATCTCAAAATTGGCAATTTGAATTAGTGGCTTGCACGGTCGCTTTTCCGGCGTAGCCCGACCTTTGACGAGTCGCGCGGCCTCTGTCCGTCGGGTTCCATCCCGGCCGCCATTTTCTTCTGTGCTATCGGTGCCCGATCGTGTAAGAAGCAGTCAAATTTCTGTCACGTTGAAGCTTTAATTCTAGAAATTCCTGCGAGAGCTGTTAATGTTTATATTTGTTAACTGTGGCACTACGATAATTTCATATATTCGGTTTACAAGAGAAATAAACTTTTAACTCTGGATTGTACTCTCTTCCATTTTTCGGCATAAATAATATTATAGGGTTGCATTGTGAGATGTATACGTGTATACAATAATATATATTATTATTATTCATTTAATTGTTCTTCAGGCATCCAGCTACAACAATTTGCAAAATATTATATATTATATTATTATTTATTTATTTATATGT
Source organism: Megalopta genalis (assembly GCF_051020955.1). Classification (NCBI taxonomy): domain Eukaryota; kingdom Metazoa; phylum Arthropoda; class Insecta; order Hymenoptera; family Halictidae; genus Megalopta; species Megalopta genalis. The sequence goes on from NC_135027.1 coordinate 4,089,347, forward strand.
ATTATATTATTATTATGGTACTACGATAATTTCATATATTCGGTTTATAAGATAAATAAACTTTTAAAACTAAAATGACTCCCTCCTGTTTTTCGGTATAAATAATATTATAGGGTTGCATTGTGATATATACATGTATACAGTAATATATATTATGTTATTATTATTCATTTAATTGTTCTTGAGACATCAACCTACAACAATTTGCAAAATAATATATATTATATTATTATTATTTATTTAATTGTTCTTCAGGCATCAGCCTATAACAATTTGCAATAATATATATTATCTATTACATATTATATTTATATTAATATTATTATTGTTATACATATATATATATATATATACTACACATATATATTACTATAAACTATAAACATATATATTATTAAAAATTTTGTGGGTGTCGTTCTAGGATTAAAATCGCAGGAGTAGGGGTGAGGTCCCCTTTAAAAATCAATCGAATTAAGTGTATATTAAAAATAAATCATAAGTTAAATTTATATTAAAAATATACTACAAACCAAATCTATGATAGATTCGCCACTGCAAATAAATTTGTAACAACTATATCCATCAGTTTTCTTCTCCCGTTTAAAACGAATATAAATCTATTAAAAGTACTAAAATTTAAAATGTTATTATTTAAAATTTAACCACTCTTTCGCGATCCAACAAAAACTTCGAGGCGATCGTGCTAGGCTTGCAAAACGCGAAGCTCGATATATCGACAAGGGGTTTTCTATTTCGGCGGGTTGCACGCCGGATTCGAGTGGCAAAGTCGAATAAATATTTATGTTCGTTGTAAACGGTCAAGGTGGAAGCGGAGACCTGCCAGTGTTAACCTTGTTAAAGCGGATGTTTATGCGCTTAGAAGCAAGCGCGACGCGATTGTTTAAACTTTCCTGGCCCGACGGTTCAGCGAAGTTTAATCAGACAGCCATTTTATATTCGAAAGCCGCTGGTGCATCCTGCAACGAAGCTCTTTACGTTTCATTCCGTTTCAGAACGAATCGAAGTTTACGTTTGAACGTTCGCCAACGGTTCTCGCATTTCCGTTACCAGGAAACTCGTGGATCTTCGAATAGATCGCGCGATATATGCTCGATATTGTTTCTCACGGTTCCGCTTTAACGCTGTTTACAGTTTTAATTTTATAACGTCCCGGGGTTCCCCCGCGGGAACATTCTGACGCGGGAACGGTAAAATCGTTTCCCGAATAATCTCGAAACACGGCCGCGCCGCGAACCAACGATTTTGTTGGAAATTCCTCGGGGCCGCGTAATTTCGAGCGCGTTTTCCCTCCTCTCTCCCCGGCCGAAGAGACGCTGAAAAACACGCGCCGCCGCCGCCACCGCGAAATTAATTATTTCGTAATCAATTACCGCCTCGCGTTCGGCGATGGTCGTCGAACGGGCCGAAGGCATGCGTCGTCGATTAAATATACAATTTATTCATCGGTCGATGCTCCGCGCCTAGGCTTTCCATTTCGCGGCCTGACAGTGCATTTCTCCATCGCGAATCCCTGAGCAAAGCCAACTCGGGGAACGGTGTAAGTGATACGAAAATAATAAAATGAAATTGATAATAAAATAAAATTGATAAAAGAATAAAAGTGTCTCGAATTTTCCTCTTCGATGGTCTTTTAACCCTCGAACGGCGAACCATTTTAACAAAAATATATCTTAATGTGGTTAGGATCATTTGTAAATCATTTTAGTTGGCAAATTTTTCAACATATTTTTTGATGTACTTCTTTTAGACGCGTCAGATTTTGTATAAAGCTCGATAAGTCTGTTGACAATTTTAATTAATTGTCAGAAACTAAATAGTCAAATAACAATGTTTGCATTCTTCATCATTTATGCATCATTTTATTTGGCAAACTTTTCAACGTGCTTTTTTAATGTACTTCTTTTAGTCAGATTTTATATAAAATTCAATAAATCTGTTGACAATTATAATTAATTGTCAGAAACTAAATAGTCAAATGACAATGTTTGTATGTTCAAGTGTTAGAACCGAATAATTTTGTTCAAACTTAATTTAATTCACTTTAATTTGATTTGTCTAGACATCTTGAAATCTTCATATATGTTACCAATATCTACTAAATCGCATTGTTTAAATTTTCGTTAGAATCTCAGATAAAACGGTTAAAAAGCCTGAGGTTTTCTTTTCTTTTCTCATTCAACGCAATAGCAAAATTAAGCAAATGTATTCCACTCATTGTACGGTAAACCAGTCCCTCTGACATTTCCAAAAATGACCAGTTTTAAACAACTTATTGTTTTAAAAGCTGCCCGAACATTAACGAGCGTTACTATACGTTCTAATAAAAACGGCGAAAGTATTAGGTCCACCGGAAAGTTCTGTCCGTTTACGAAATGAAAGGAAATAATAGATTTTTCATAAATCTAGTAATATTTATTGTACAATATAATTTCCTACGTTACTTATGACTTCTTGCCAGCGTGATGGCAATTTGTGAGCAAAATATAATAATATAATATAATAATATAAATATAATAATAATTCATAATAATATAATAATAAATAAATATAATAATATATAAATATAAAAATATATATATATATTCAAAAATATATGTCTCAAATGAACATGTGCATACCTATCTAAATTTGCAATGACATTATCGGACAGAACTTTCCGGTAGACCTAATAAATTCAGTCTTATCATTCTCATCGATTACTTTTGTCGATCACTTTTAAAAGTGACATAATGTGCATTGATGCTTGACAGGATCAATATTAAATGAATTAAGTGTAGAATTAAAGTCGAACTCGATTACTTCAGTCCATCACTGTCATCCGCGCGTAGCAGATCGCGAAGGTAGAAGCTTCGTTGGACAGTCGAGTTGCAAACGGAGTAGAAGCTGCCGATTTGGCAGAGTGCGACGCGATATTCGGGGGGCCCGGTTCTACGTCTCGCAGGGTCCATTGTTGTTGGAGCGATATCGGAGCAGGATGTTCGCTCGGGTTCAGCTCGAGCCTCGAGGCTGAGCTTCCTCCAGCGGAAGCAGCGCAGGACTTGTGGCCCGGTAGCTGGGCAAAGGTACAGTCGAGGCTCCGGAAGGTTAAGCATAACTAAGCCGGCTTGATCCGAACGCGACCTCTGAGGATTTCGTTGCACGACCGAAATTACCAGCCCTCCTATAGTCATCCTCTAAGCCTTCCGCGGCTCTCGATCCGACTACTGGATCGCCCGGAAACTCCGCGAAAGAAACGTCTCTCTCTCTCTCTCTCGACGCTTTTATTCTCGTTCGTTTGCGCCTCTTAATCCCGGCCGCCGTTTCCACGTCGGACGGGCCCGCGATCGGCCAAGATCGGGATCATAAAAGAATCCTGATCCCCTTGTCCGTGAACAGCGGTTCTCTGTCCGCGAGCGCACCGTCGTCGACGCCAATTTTACGCTCGTTACACGTCTCCGGACGAGATCGATCACGCGAGATTATCTCTGCCGGCCCGCGCGGCCATTTCTTCTCGTCGCTGCTCGAGAAATTAAAAGCCCCTCGGGACTTGGCGCCGGAATGGAGAACACCCGGTATTCAGGGAATTAACAGATGATGTTTAATACCGCATCTCCGACTCGTTAGAATTATTGGGACTGTTTTTATTTCGCATTTAAATTCGCGGTCTGCGATTTACCGCGATCGCGTATTCTTTTTGTTTAAGATCGTTGACGATCTTAATGTATATGATTATTAATATTCTTATTATATAATATATTATATTAATATAATATATATATTCTTATTATATAATATATTATATTAATATAATATATATATATATTCTTATTATATATAATATATTATATAATATATTATAATATATATGATTATTAATATTTTTATTAATATTCTTATTATATAGGAAATGATATTTCACATTAAATATGAATTAAATAGAAATCACATTGTCCATTTTCGTGCGCAATCGGAGCGCGAATTAGGCAGAAATTGCTGTAAATAAAAATCTTAAAAATAAATATCTGTAAATAAATATTTATGAATATCTGTAAGTAAATATCTGTAAATATCTGTAAATAAATATCTCGAAAACTATAAGCCGTCTGCACCCAAAGCCGGCTATCATTGGATTCAGTTTTACGAGCCACCACCACCGTGCGAAATCTCATCAAAAAGCGAGTCTCTCGCCTGGGGATCTCTCCTTGTAAGTCTCGATACCTTAAAGCTCTGCTTCGTCTACTTTCGATCCCGTACAACTCTTTTTGTCCGACAAATTTGTCTAGCATTAGCTCGATCGGCAGCGGTTATCGATGGATCGAGTCACGTTTTCCAAAACGGTTCCGCAGCGATTCCAGGAGCACAGATCGTTCCTGGAAGTGCATTACGGATCTCGATGCGATCTCCGGAAGACCGCTGGCCCGCTCCTGAGGGAAGATGTCGATCGCCGGCAGAATCAACAGACGATTCTCCATCGGTCTTTTAATCTTGATCGCGCGAACCGATTGATCCGCGAGGCTCGCCGGAGGATGCCGAAAGCGCACCGTCCGGGAAAATGAGTCGTAATCGATCGGAACAGACTCTATTATTCGTGCTCCCTTCGAAATAGGATCGAACAATGGCGTGAATTTTTATTACGTCCCGGCCGTCGGCGACTTGTCCGTTTCGCCTGTTATTACGTCGTCTTTGTTGCGCCGAAGCAGCGCGGAAAAATTAGACGATATTGGCTGCAGCACGGTGCTTGAACTCCCCCGAGAAATTTCATTTTACGCACCGTTATACTCTGCCGGACGCCGGTAATTAATTCGCATGTATCAAATGACTTCTCGAATGGAAGGAAACTTTAATCGTTCTCCTTCAGAGAGGACAGTTTCGTAAGAAACAGTTCGTTCCGGATTGTTCTTCGAATCGCGCAAACACTGCAAAAGTCGAAAGAGGAGATCGAAGGATGACGCTCGACATATTTCGCAATTGTTTGTATATTTAAGTGCGCAGGCAGACGCAACGAAATATTAATTTGATACTTCGCATCGTGCTTCCGCAAAATAAATTGTAATTTTCATTCACTGTTTCATACTTTTCCCGCGGGCAATGTATCAAGCTCGTATTTGCATTTCATTCTCAAGCGTTCTCGTGGTGCAACACAAAAGCTTCAGATTTCGTATGCCCGCCCTGGAGATGGTACGCGATATCTTTTATACATGTCAACGAGTGCGTTTCACTTATTTCTGCATTTCATCGGAATTATTTCGCCCGTGAAGAGAAATTCGATAATCCTGTTTTAATAAAAATCTAGCATAAAATCTTGCTTTACGTTAAAAAAAAAGGAAAAAAGAGGAACGATTTAAAAATCGCATTTTACGTTATTCCACGCTACGTACCGAAGTCGCCGCGTTGAAATTGAACTTTTAGCTTCCGACTTGGCCCCGGCGACCTAAACAGCCCCTAATTACAAAGTGTCAGAACTACTACCGACTGCCGTGCGCAGTGTACAACGCGAATGTTTCCTGCGCTTAAACATAAAACGATTGGTGGATGCGAAATAAAAGCGATTTTGGAATCGGTGGCAATCGGCGGTTAAAGGAGCAATTTGTTTGCGGGGAGAAAAAATATCGGTGGGTCCGTGGGGACTGGCGCCATATTGTCTGGCAGCGGCAGCAGCCGCCATTGGAGAATCGGAGGACTTCCGGTGGGGAGAGAGGGCTCGCACGTCCGCCATTGAAAAGGAATTTCCGAACATCGGGACAGGGTGTGACGGAAGCTGACGATGGGTTGGGAGCCAGAACGAACGGAATATTAGACGCGGTGCTCTCGCGGCGCAATTAGCGGGATTCCGCGTGACGCCGAGCCACCGGAAATCGAACCGAAGCCTCGCGCATTAGACTTTAATTAGACGCAATACGTCGGATCGATAGCGCCGCTCGGCCGTCTCTCGTTCTCTCCTGCTCTTTCTCTCTCTTTCTCTCTCTCTCTCTCTCTCTCTCTCCCTCTCTCTCTCTCTCTCTCTCTCTCTCTCTCTCTCTCCCTCTCTTTCCCACGTCTGTCCCCGTTAATCCGTTTAACCGACCGACGCCGGAGCTCGGTTATCGATTAATTAATATTGTTACCTTTAAAGAAAAACTCGCTGAAAAATTGCGCGCCGACCGCGCCGCACACAACATGGCGGAGCCGACCCGCTGCGACCCGAAACCTCTCTGCTTTCGAGGGGGGTGTAACTTATATGCACGCTGAAAATTCTATCGAAATCGGTTAACGCGAGCCACAAGCGTTGAAAGAGATGCAAGAATCTCTAGATTTCTCACTATTTTCGAATGTCGTGGAAAACGCTCGCTGCTATCTTTAATACTGTATTCACGGAGCACTGAAAGCTGCTCTTTAATATTGCTCTATGAAATTAGACGATAAGAAATTTATTCCGATTTTTAACGAGCGTTTTGCAATACTTGCGGCGCTTAACTCGTAAATTGAATGACAGCCACAAATTGAAAATGTCAACGAAAGGTTCTTAACAGAGTATTTCTAGCTTTCAATAATTTCTGTTTAACACTATTTTTACCGAGGGGGTTAAAGGACATCTTCTAACCACTTTTGTCGTAATCGCTTCTAGATTTTTGCTGTAATCATCGCAAAATTAATTCGGTAAATTGTATAATGCAAGATATCGTTAAAAATAATATTAATGAATATCTTGAAGAATAAATTTATTTTAATTTAATCTAATTTAATTTATTTGTGTTGTATAACCAGGATGATGGATCCTTTATTACAGAAAGCGTAATAACAGCGAGTATGCGGGTATCAGTGTACAATAACAACGATAAGAATAATAATGATGGTAATAACAGTAACATGTTGCTGACAGCGGGACAAGAAATAAGGATGATCGCGTACAATAGCGATGGCAGAGCGTTCGAATGGCGTGAAGGAATTACAAAAAAAGGTCGAGAGAACGGCGATAACGATTGGCATTGACGAGTAATCGGTTTATGCAGTTGCAACGGCCATATGGCGCGCGCGATGCGCTTCCGTGGAAAAATTAATGAACAGGTGTTAGAATCCCGAGGCGTATTATACCTCGGCAACCCAAGTGTACTCGCAAGAACTCCGCGGGAACAGTGCCGTCCGCGAAGGGTTAAAAACGAAGACGCCGAGAACGCCTCGAGGTCGCCTCGAGGATTCTGCAGGGCAGCAACGAGAGCGCAGGCAGAGGACTTGGCAGCGCGGTTGGCCGGCGAAATCTCTTTGGGAATGTCGACGGAATCGCAGCCAGAAACAGCTGCAGGGGGAGGAGGGAAGTAATTGCACGGTAAACTTCATTTCCCTAGGGTTAATGAAGATCAAAGAACCGAGAGACGAAGAGGCAGAAATATCGCGGGGCGCCTGAAAATCGATAGCCGTGTAATAATAACGCGAGCTGCACAAGGCCCGAGAGCCTTCTGCTCGTCGTTAGAAGCGGATTAAAATTATTTGCCGCGCGCGAGCCGTAGCGGTGCGAAGCGGACTGGAGCGGACTGAAGCGGGCTGGAACGCGGCGAACGCCGAAACCGGTGGACCAGGTTTTTTCCTCGGAGCGTAACGAGGACAACGTTCCTCTGTCCGCAAAAGGAACAACAACCGCGACAACGTGGAGAACGGCTACTACGACTAGGACAACGGCGACACGGGAAAAAGCGTCTCGTTACACGCGGAAAACGTTGCGAAGTCGCCCGACCGGGGCAGGTAGCGATTATTTAATGGAACAAAGGACCGAGAATCTCGCGTCCCGTTCCGCTAAATCCCGGCAGAAAATCAAAGCGCACCAGTGAACCAACAGGAAGAGTAATCTCTATCCCAGCTTCCATTTCCCTGGAAGTTACCTGGAAGTTACCCTGGATTCGCCAGACTCGGAGAGTGCAAGAGAGCGCGCGAGAGAGAGAGAGATAGCGAAAGAGAGAGGAGTTTCTCTCTCTCTCTCTCGCTCTCTCGGAGCGGCTGTATATTTGCTGCCGCTCAGCTGCAGGCCCGTTAATGTGTTTAAGCCGAATATGGATCGTGGAAATTGGGTTTTGTCGCTCCACCTGAATCTTGAGACCGTCTTCGAGCCCCGAAACCGGATGATGTATTCGCGCGTTAGCAAATACGGGTTAGTCCCCTCTTATATCGGGCAACTCCGACGACTTAGCCGACGACTTAGCCGACGACTTTTCGCCGTAAGACGTCTCCCGAAGCTTTGCATCGATTTAGGAACACGATGGAAGAGGATAGATGAGACGGGAATACGACGTTCGAGATTTTAGAGCGCCACGGACGATTTCCGACCCGGTTCCAGCCGGTCTCGACGATTTGCGCGCCGGTCCCTCATCCGGGACCTCGTCGGAATCATCGATGCCCGGTTGCTATAGTGCGACGCTTAGACCATGTATGTACGTATAGCTATAGACATGGCTTCGGAGAGTTTATCTCGAGCAAAGTCGAATGGACGACGTCACAGCGAACTCGATGTATAAGCTATGCTAGTACGATATATAGTAAGGGATAAATGCATACAGGGTGTCCCAAAAATGTCTCGCAATCCGAAAGTAGGGGATTCCTGAGGTCATTTGAAGCAACTTTTTCCTTAGCGAAAACGCAATCCGCGGCTTCGTTTACGAGTTATTAACGAAAAACAGTGACCAATCAGAGGCGAGATCATTTGGCGCGAGACGGCTCAGCCAAGAAGCGGAACTGGGCTCCGTGCACTCGTTGGCTGGGCCGCCGCGCGCCAGCCGAGCTCGCCTCTTATTGGTCAGTGTTTTTCGTTAATAACTCGTAAACGAAGCCACGGAGAAAATTTTCGCAAAGGAAAGAGTTGCTTCAAATGACCTCAAGAACCTCCCATTTCCGGATTGCGAGACATTTTCGGGACACCCTGTATATGTGGACACCCTTTAAAACGTTATAACTTTTTTGAAACTGAACGACAGAGGCACCAGTCTACTAAACGATGACTAAAGTGCTATCTTTTTAGTTTTGTTATCACTTGGAATGACAAAGAAAAATAAAAACTTATGTTCTTCACTTTTTTATGTAGACTTGCGACGAACAATTTAAAAAATGCGTTCCATAGATCTCGGTAATTTATATGTATGCGTGCTGAAAGCCATTTAAACATCAAGTTTCTGACAAATAGTTTAATCTTTTCCAAGTTTCGTTAACACTAGATTTATCGAGTGCTAAAATTGATTGATGCTTATTGACCGATTCTTGCCGTAAATGCATAAGATCCGCAGTCTAATAATTACAAACGGTCCTAAATGCAGTCAGTCGTATTATTGTATTTGTGTGTCGATAAATTATATTCGAAATCTTCGTAACGAGTCTGACACGATGTTACAGTGCAAGTTTCGTTGGAAGGAGCTGCCAGCAACTCAAAGTACAACCATTCTCGATTGCCAGGATAATTGACTCGTCGTTTTGGTTTCCCTCTCGCGTCGTCATCGAAGCAGCCTCTTATCCTTTTTCGTCGTTCCATTGCGGGGCGGAATCGAAGTCACTGTGTCGATCGAAGATAATGGTCGAACGGAAAAGAGAAGGGGGGCCCCAAGAAAGAAAAAACAAAAATGACGCGAGACCAAGAGAGGCCTGGGCAGCGCGGAAGAGGGAAGTTCCCTTTTATTTCAAAGGGAAGCCTCTGCGGACGACACGTCGCGGACAAAAGAAACCGAGTTCCTACCAGCTCGGAAAAAGGAGGAGAAAAATGGCTCCGCTGGCTGTCGGCTGCGAGGACACCGGCTTCGCCCCCGCGGGGCGGCCGGCGCAGACTTCGGCCGATAACAATAAGGTGTTAATTAAGCGGCTGGCAAAGAGGACCGCGCTCGGTTAATTCCGCGTGTTGAATGGGAAAAGGAGCTCGCGAGCGCCACCCTCCTGCCACCCTATTTCGCTAGGACGACGCTCGTCCTTTCCTAGCGAGCTCTGCTCGGTCGTTCAACCTGGCAACCACCACCCCTTTTGGGCACCCCGGCCGCTTCGGTTTTGGCGAAATTCCCTGGCGATAGAAAATCGTGAAGTAAGATTGCGGTTTTGTGGTTGACTTGTTGATTCGTGCTGCAGAAATTCGTTTCGTCAGCGATGACGTCCCTGAACGGACCCCGAAAGTAAGTTTGTCGAAGTAAGACGTTCTAGACAGTCGAAACTTGACAACTGGAACCATCGTAGAGAGTACGAAAGGGATTCAGGAAGATTATTGAATGATTAACGATCATTGAAATTGTAAAGACACATGGGGAATTTATGGGGAATTTGTTCAATGAACTCGTTCCACTCGAAGCAACATAAAATCGTTGCTTTCAGCGCCGCGCAAAGCGTCCGTGTTAACACGGACGAAGATATTTTAGGCGAGGCTGTCAGACGACGACTCGCCTGAAATCGTCAAAATCGAGTTATTAAATCCTCGGAGTCCGCTTTGAAAGCTGCCACTTGAGGGTTGAAAAGCGGAGGCAGGGAAAAGCGACGGGAGCCAAGGTGAACGGAGGTATCGATTACCAATTTTCGCGTCGGTCCTAAAAATACCGGGCCATTTAGCGAAATACTTTCGAGCCCTCGCGCCGGAGGGAATAAAACCGGCAGATTTTTTCTGCGAGGCGGGTCGTGAATCGTTACGCACGAGCGTGAAGGCGCGGCGCGGCTCGCGAGAACAGAGGAGCGAATTCAAAAAAATAGGGAAGAAATAAAAATCGAGCGCGCCGACGGGAACGCGGCACGACGCTCGCATTGGAAGGGAGAAAAGGGTGGGACGGGCACGAAGTTCGCAGTTAATTTGAATACCGCGGTCCGGTATCCGGCTCGGATAAATCGCGAGCGGACAACGGGCGCCGGTCGCGGTAAAAGCCCGGCTCGAAGTTACCGGATAATTTCCGGGGATGTTCGAAATTAAAAAAGTTTACCCCCCGGGGTGCGCGGAGAGCGTCGAGAGGATCCACGGTTCGCGCGTTAATCGCCGGGCTGCTCTTTTATCTTTCGCTCTCTCCTTTTTCGCCGTTCCTTTTACGGCCGAACGGCGAAAAGAAACGGAAGGAAAAAAGTAGAACACCATGGAAACTCGAGCGGCCGCGGCAAGAACCGAATCTGAATTGCTTATCGCGCCGCCACCCCCTCGAGAGGCTTAACGCGGAATAATCGCGCTTTCAGGGCGACTTTTGATCGGTTGAACGCGCTCCAAGACGACTCTCGAGCACTCCGGTTCCTCGAATAGCGTCGCGCCGCTTGTAAAACGGGCCTCGAGATCCTCCCAGAGACGATCGGCTGTTTAGGAAACGAGTTAGAGTCTCATCCCTTCGCGAGTTCCCGTTTACCAGAGCACATCGAATCCTCCCGAAAGTTTCTCTCGCTTTATCCGCGTTTCAACCGTTGTACAGAATTAATTGGATTGTTGTCTTTTCGTCGGTGTTCCATTTACCCTTTTGCACACTAACGACCGCCAAAAAATGCTGGACTATTTTTACACAGAATTTGCAACAATATGTTTAACAATAACATTGAAAAATAGAAATCTGCTACGAGCAAATGGGATCAATCTCGCATGCGTGAAATAATAACAATCATACGAAGTGGAACTATTGTGGAGGGGGACCAGTGTCTTGATTTTAGTTAACCCTTTTAGTGCCGAACAACGATATATCTTGAGAAAATGTTGGTTTGTTAATATTTTTAATAACAGTCGTATTACTGAATTTATATTCCTTTTGGAATTTTCTAATCTCGTCAGGTTTTATAATACTTTTATAATTTTATTCTGAACTTTTGTCACACTCATCAAACAGGTTTGGAACCTTTCTGGTCGGCACTAAAGGGGTTAAGATAGCAAACAGTTAATTCCTAAAGCAATGATTTAATAATATAAATGAAATATAGCAATGATTTTGTAACTTTAAGCATTGAATTCCTTTATCCTGTCTTTTCGATCGTAGCGGGTTTTATTTGTTATCATTTGCCACTATATTTTTTCTGAAATTTTCGACGAAGATAAGTTAAATAGAAAGATTAAAATCACTTAATAATGTCAGTAAATTCCTTACGACCGACCAAAACTATTAAGGAAAGAACGCAACTTTCAAGTCACTCCTATTTTCTGCAACGGACAAAGACAATTTATATTTTGCATGAAGAGATCCGCGATCCGGCTGTTACTTTCTATTTTCCTCGGTAACACAAAGGGGTTTGCGGCGTCGGGATATCGAAAATAAAACTAAAAATTGTATCGGATCGATGCAGCCCTTTGCGGCAGCCGCGACTCGTCGAAACGCGAATATCTGCATAAACATGCAGTTCTTGTTGCGCCGCGAATGAAATCCAGCATCCGCGAACGTGAAAACGACGTGTTCCAGTAGCAATTTATAAAGAGAATCGCGAGTTGAATAGCAGGGCGAATCGCATTAAACTCGCTGGAAAGTATCTCGATTGCAGTTCTCGAATGCAGGGGAGGGAGGGGGAAAAAAAAGAGCGAAACAGCTTGCAAACGCGGGAGGATACGTTGGTGCTGGGTGCTCCGAAAAACAATCGTGAAAGCGATATATCGATTACAGGCGGGATGATCCGATAAAGTTGCAGAGGCGGAACGGGCCGAGGGACAACGAGTGGGGAAATCGATCGGAATAAATCGCGGGGAACGGCCGGGGGAGGGGGAGGGGTGGAATCCTGAAAGATCGGTTTCGGATCGATGGGCTCGTGTGTCCGCGACTAATCAATTGTCTCGAGGCCTGTCGGTAAAACGCTCGGACAAACGTCGCTATTCCGCGGGCAACGAGGCAGCTCGCGAGCCAAACTAATCCTCTTTTCGTTGGTTTCAACCGGCCCCGAGCCTCCGTAACGAGAAGGCGAACGGGGACACGGGGACACGGAACAGGAACAAAACCGTCCGGATGAATGGCGGACGGTGTAACGCGTCGATCGTCCGATTCGGTGATTTCAACGGGCGCACTCCGCGTAATCCGGTTGTTCCCCGCTGCGAGGAATTAACGGCGCCGAATAAAACGTCCTCGAGATACTCGAATCGGTTCCCTTCGCGTACCGAACATACCCCGCCATTCTTTAATGCTTCGATTCGAGATAACACTGGGACTGCCGATTATTTATTTTACAATTCAGCCGTTTAGCGCAGCAGTGTACATTCTCGTCAGAGCAGCGAAGTTAGAGAGAATTGTGCAGAGCAAATTTCAATGGAAAATTGGAACGACGCGAAAGAACATCGAATTATGCGATTTTGGAAGAAAACAGAATTGTCACAGTGGGGTATCCTGTAACGAATGTACAGTAATATCTCCCTAACTGACGCTCAGATTCTGCACAAAAATGGATAATTTGGGAAGGAAAGATACGATTACATCGATTATTACTATACATCGATTAGTATTATACGATTATTCGAGCCTTGCAGTAACTATAAAAATGAACTGCAAGGATCGAATAATTGTATCTTCTCTTCCAAAATTGACCATTTTTGTAGACAATCTGAGCGTCAATTAGGGAGACATTACTGTAATCCGTTCTAGAACCTCGTTTGTTATAGCATCCATTCATATAGCATTCCATTATAGCATACATTTATCGATATTAATACGTATGTTTATTTGCACGTTCTTATATTTTTTATTTTAATGTTATTTTTATTTTAATATTATTAGCAAATGTACAGGACAGTTATTACAGAGTACAGTAATGTCTCCCTAACTGACGCTCAGATTGTGCACAAAAATGGACAATTTAGGAAAAGGAGATACGATTATTCGAGCGTTGCGACTCGTTTTTATAATTGTTGACAATTCGTAACTACAAAAACAAACCGCAAGACTCGAATAATCGTATCTCCTCTTCCCAAATTGTCTATTTCTGTGGACAATCTGAGCGTCAATTAGAGAGACATTACTGTACAACGATTTCACACGAAAATAGGATCAATTTAATATAAAATAAAAAAGTATAAAAACGCGTACATAAATATATACATAGTACAAATTTAATTTATTTTTCACACAAAACTGTGATAAGTTTGATATGAAATAAACAGATATAAGAACGTGTACGTAAATATACACAGTATAAATTTAATTCATTACGTTTCAGTTTATTTCTTAACTGCTATTTGCGACTGTTATCGACAGAAGCCCGATCGTAAGTTGTTTCTTTACTATGGTAACGAATGCGGAATGGAACAATCGGCACAACGGCCGATTGTATTTTCCCGCGTTCGTTGTGGCATATTCATTCGTTGCAGCACTCTTTGATTTAATGAGAAAAACCGTTCGCTGCAGCATCTCTGCAGCATCCGTTCGTTGTAAGGTCGTTCGTTATAAGACGGCCCATTGTATCTTCGGGAATAATTTTACTGCGATTTGCATAAAGACGCGCAACATCTTTGAATATTGTTGCGCGTCGCAAAGCTTTCGGTCTCTCGTTCATTTGTGAATCAATCTTTTTCTCGCTTACGTCCAAACTCGCGCCGAACCGCTCAATTATCGAAATTAGATACAAACGCGCTGTTGTGGATGATTACCAATTGGCACGGTTGATAAAAACTTTTAACGGCTTGTTAAACGCGTTTCGGTTGTTTTCCGAAGGCGATACAGAGACAGCTCGGTTTTACAGCTCGGTAATCCCATTGTCCTGTAATTAACCGCGTTTTAAGCAGACCCGCGGCGGTCCTTTCCGATTCGAAATCTTCGCGTAACTTGCGAAACCGGCGAAGACAGTCCCACGAATTCTGCAAACAATCTTGCACACTTTGCCGGAATCAAATGCGACGGGGGTTCGTTAATGCAACTTTGTCCCCGTAATAAAGAGGCCATTATTCTTACGATCGGATCCGAAACGAGACTAAGAAAGGATCTACGGAGAGGCAGAGAGGATCGCCGCGATGCAGTTCGCGGCTGCGAAGACGTTTTAACGACTTGTTTTACGGCAGCGAGACCCGCGGCGAGGATCGCAATCTGAATTTAACGGTCGTGAATTGTTTATTGTTAACGATACTCACCGTTCGCGCGCCGGAACAAGGCTCCAGTTATGAAACAGCGGTCCTTCGTCGAGTCGGCGAGCCGAGCATCGCCGTTCACATTCTCGTGGGTGCTTGGATCTTCGAAATAGGTTCATCCGTCCGGCAGGAGCACCTGTGACGAATAAAGACGTCGTTAGACCGCGGCAACGATAAATCTCGCAGGAAATTATTATTGCTGCTATTAACACGTTCAAGAGGTCATTGACCGTGCCATCAGTGGATAACTAACGCTAATACATATATGAGCCGCTGAAAACAGGAATAGTTTCGTTCAAACGAAGAAGTTAATTTGTGGACAATGATGGATGAATTAAAAGTTTTGTACAATTCAATAGCATAAAAAACTGTTGCAACGCTTCTACGTAATTCAGTTTCAAGCTTTAACTTAAATTAATAAAACGAAATCAAATGAAATATCAAATTAAATACGATTTAATAATATTAAATTAGACTAGCGAAAAATTGACACACCACTTTTGCTTTAAACGGCTGAAACATAATTACTATTTCCATTTCGTGGCGCATATAAATTATGCAACTCTGTCCCAAAATTGTCGCTTTTGTGCACATTTGTCAAAGGGATCCAGCTCGTCGACTAAATAAGTAAATATTACAGGTATCAATAAGTAATATCGGTCGAAAAAAATGAGTCTGAAGTGAAAACTAGCTTTTGCATCTCTCGTTGCCAATCAAATTCTATGTAGAATATTTTTTGTGACATCGCTATCGGAGGAGATATTGTGGTGGCCGGATTTAAAAGAAACATAATTATATATAATTCCCTTTTTTTTTTAAATACATTCGAAATCATCATTTTGGTTTCTTTTCTCCTACTTTCCTGCAATATCTTTTTCATTACTTCGTATTATACGCTCTCGTTTATTTTACTTTCTCATCATTTTGCATTACATTTATAATTATACTTGTAATAGAAACATTCTCTCTCGTCAACTAAGTAAATAAATAAAGAATATTTGAAGCTACTGCAAAACATTTGTATTAATCAGAATCTTTATGTTCCCGTATCAAAATGATAGCGCAAAGGGTGCGCTTAAAAAAATGACATTACTCATCAGTTCCCCTAACAGCTTCTTTCGTGATAATGAAAGAGAGAACACTGAAAAGTGAGAGAGAGAGAGAGAGAGAGAGAGAGAGAGAGAGAAGGAAATAGGGAGGGTGGAAAGAGTGTTTAGGGGTGGTTCGTGTCGAAGAAATAATCTCGCTATCATTCCAGTTCCTTTTCAAACAGCTTTCACCGCCTCCCGTAGCGCAGAAAAGAGTTCCAAGGGAATTCCCGGCGCAAAAATCATTCACCGAAAACAGACCAAAGTATCGGAACCCGATAAATTCGCGAACAGCCCGATCATACCGACTCCGGGAACCGAAATCACCCCCGCGGTTCCCTCCCTACTCCGCTAACCCCCGCAGATCAGTGCTCGCAGGAAACCGCGAGCTCTGAAACATCCGTCCCCGAAGCGAGCTCACCCCCTCTCTCTCTCTCTCTCTCTCTCTCTCCCTCTCTCTCTCTCTCCCCTCTCTCTCTCACACCCTCTCTCTCCCCTCTCTCTCTCTCTCTCTCTCTCTCTCTCTCTCTCTCTCTCGCCCTCGTCTCCTCTTTTTCGCAGGTGGCGAGGGGAGGGTTAAACGACGCGTCGATTTCCATAAATAGTTCTCGAACTGCGGGGTCGATAGGGGTTGGCTGAGGCTGCGGGGCTCTGTAGAGCTGTGTAGAACTGTGCAGAACTGTGCAGAACTGTGTAGAACTGTGCAGACCCGTGGAGATCTAGAGAAATGCGGAGCTGTGGGTGAGCACGAGAAGTCAAGATCCAACGGATTGCAAGCGGAAAGTCGTGGCCGCGCGAGAGTTTCCCCGTTTCTCTCCATTTCTCTCTGTTCGATTCCATTCATCGGTCGTGTTCGCCGGATCCCCGACCCTCGTAAATTTCCGAAAGTGGTTCCTCGGGAGAATAAACATCGTATTGTTTGGCTCGCGGGGGTGGTCTCGACCATCCTCGGCGCGCAGCGCCCGGCTATCTTCGCGGATCGGGAAACGCCGCGTAAATCTTAACACCGGCGCACCCTCTCTCGAACGCCAACCATTCGATCTATACCTATACGTCCCTGAGAATAATACGTTGAACAAACAGATCGCTGGTCGTCAAAACTACTGCGGTATCGCGAATTATTCGAATTAGTAGTTCGTTTATTTTCTGAATAATTTCACCGATTTGTGTTATCGTGCAGGTCAACAAAATTGTATTAATAGGATCGTCACTAATGTAAATCGGTATTGCAACACGTTACATTTTTGTTGGCGCCTTCAGCACTTTCTGACTAAGCGTAAGAATTTTAGGTGTATTGATTTAGAAGAATAAATAATCTACATTTCCGTTATTATATAAATTGAATGCACAATATAATGCATAATAATACCACCGTAATATAATCCCCAATTTTATCGTCAATGTAAGCGCATAATGCGTACAATATCCTGCTCCTATGTATAAACTGTTACGTAAATAAAAGGCTTCCAACCCGTTTATCAATAAATAACAATAATATGTTGATTAATGATGATTTACACTATTGATGGTCCTATTAATGCAATTTTGTTGACCGGTACAGAATGCGATGAAATTCCTGTGCAAGAGGAACAAATTTGAACGTACTACAAGGGCTCGGTCCGCAAAATAAATAAATGAATAAATAAATGCCTAAAATCAACAGGCTATCAATAACGTTCATATGTAGAAAATTCTGTTTGACAAGGGGTTAAAGAAAATTCGGAAAACCGTGATGTTTGAGTATCGTTGTTTGCCGTGCGTGCGAATAATTCCCTCAACAACCTCGTCCGCGATTCTGATCGAATATTTTCTGGCCCTGCAAAGCTAGCATGCTCGCATGCTCGCCGACTATAAGATCGCTGCAATCAGTGTACCTACACTATTTCCTCGGGGCTCGCGTGCCGCTTCCCCTTTTCGGGGGTGGTGGCTTCTTTCGATTCGAAGCGAAACCGTTCCGAACCGGGTCAAGATTAACCCAAGTTATTCCGCTTATTTTCTCGGCCATTCGACCGAGACGTACCCTCCTCGCACACTCGTCGCTTCTAAATTCGTCGACGTCGGTGTTGACGTTGCATCATGCTCGAGCAGGTGATCCATCAATTTTTTAATTTTTATACATTACAAAAAATTGTTGTTTCAGTCGAATACAATTTTATTCGAAAAATTCATTCAAAATGTTTTTAATGCTTTGTTATGGTTTTCAATCATTCTTAATAGACTGCATAGCTTCCATTAATGTTCATAATTATTCCCACTATGTTAAAGTCTCTTAGATAAATAAATAAGTACGTTCCGAATCCATTAAATAATAGAAATAATATTTTGAATATTTTATTAACCCCTTGCAGACGTGTGGTGACTCTGAGACATCACTAAAAATTATAATATTAATAATATAAATATTAAAAATAATTTTAATATTATCAAATCTGTTTTTAAAAAACTGGTGAAAGTACAATTGTCGCATGAATCGCAAAATTCAAATTCATGAGCACGATATGCACAGGGTTATATGAAATGGAAACACTATAGGTCGGAATAACTATTTTGGATTTCCAGTTAAAATTGCTTCAACCGCAAAGGGTCAATAATTTTTACAGTTATTTTCTCTAAGTTCAAATGCTATAAATAAGTCAGCAGGTACATTTTAAACACGATAAGCGAGATAAATAATTTTGGCCAGCGGAATCCCACTGTACGACGATCGCGAGGGGGTTGATAAGGGGTTGCAAGGGGGTCGGAAGGAGTTCGAAAGGGGGTCACGAGGAAGGATGCGCGCGTTACAGGAAGCAGCGACATTTCATAAGACAAGTTCCATGTCTCGACATCGCATTCCCGAGTACGCGGGAGAACCTACATGCTCTTCCGCCGGAATCTCGAGTCGAGAGTAATGATATCATGGCTCTCTCCGGCGTCCTCTTTACGGATTTCGCCGTTCCCCGCCTATCTCGGTGCCCCTCTCTCCAGGGAGAATCTGTTTTCGTCGTCGTCGAAGCCCGAGCGGCCTCGAAATTGACGAACAAACATATTCCTCCTCCTCGCGAGGCCGAGCCTAGTCGCCCCGGCTCCATCCAGGGAATTTTTAATTGAAAGTTCGTGTAGCCGACCCCCTTTGACGGCCACCCACCGCCCCCCTGTCAAGCTGGAATTTCGTTTGAACCGATCGAACGGCTGCGATTCCGCGTTACTCGATGGCGTTCCACAATATCGTGCAGTTTATGCTCCGATGCGGGCGTGCCTTTCAACTCTTCTTTGTTCAAAC
Organism: Megalopta genalis; assembly: GCF_051020955.1. NCBI lineage: Eukaryota > Metazoa > Arthropoda > Insecta > Hymenoptera > Halictidae > Megalopta > Megalopta genalis. The sequence goes on from NC_135027.1 coordinate 4,108,677, forward strand.
GACTCCGCAATATTCCCCCGAATCGATATAACGCATAAATTAACCCTTGTCACACCAAGGATGCCTGCCGGGCTATTGTCTATTCGACGATTGCTTATGCGAGGATAATACTGCTGGGATAAAGACGAAGAGAGAGAGACGTATTTTCAAACAACGAAAACCTTTTACACAATTTTCACGCAACTTACCATTTTTACGTGTTATTTTATGAAAACCTAAAGCAGCGAAATGTTCTTCGAGCATCGGGGCTAAAACGATTCTCGCCGCAACCATAAAATAATAATGCAACAACCACTTCTCGTTGATACGCTATTCCTGCATTTTACAAACTCGTTTGATACGATTTGCCTCGCAACACGCTTAACCAGCTAGCTGTTTTTGACGAGTATACTTGTCGTGATGTAATGCCAACATTTTGTGTTATGCCGAGCATACTCGCTAAAAACAGCTAATTGGTTCGGTTAAGTAGACAAAGCCCCACCACGCGCAATCTCTCAAAGAGATTGCAACAGCTTACCGACTGAACTTCACTGCCGCGGAGAAATGATTAAATTCTGTATTTTAAAATGGGGATTTCGAAGCAAATAACGAGTAAAACGGGAAGAGAAAATCCTCGGGGAAGGAATACGGTGTTTGAGAATCGATGAGCCGACCGGTCAGAAGGTTAAAAACTTGGCCGTTCGAAGCTCGAAGAGTGAAAAATGAGCGATAAAGAGTAAGAAAACAGTTAGCAGAACGGGGCGCGCGATTCCCGTCGCTTAAACGGGTCGAGCACCCCCGAAAGAAATGCCGGCGAGCATTCGGGATGGCCATTCGGACGCGGAATGGCCCCTAAACGCGACAAAATGGCGCCGACGGATGCCTGGCAACGCGTTGCCGGCACAGCGAGTCGTCGGATTCGTTTCACGATGCATAACTGTCACCGGCAAACGTACGCACGGCTTTTTGGAACTGTCTTGTTTACTGCGCTCGCGAATTATGTCCCCTCTGTGTTCGTTAATGGCGAACGATAAGAGACACGGACCGAGGGAGGCCGGCAGAGAACGCCGGAGACGCGGCGCGTTCAACGATTTTTATTGCCAGATTACATTCGCTCGCGCGAATTCTTCATTTATACGTGTCCATTGAATCGCCGCCGTAAAAAACGACGAAATTATGTAGTTGCGTGTCGAATCGAGGAAAGCTTAAACTGCCGGGGGCCAGGCAAATTTTCTCACACAAGTGGGTAGCTTTGAGCGAAGAATTATTACACGTACACGCGGGGTATTTCTTTCACAAACATACTATCACGACGCGAGTCGATGCATTGACTTTCCGAATTTCTAATGGTTACATTATTCTTGCACGCAAACGTTATTTCGATAATTATACGTTCATACTCGACTGATAAAAGTTTCCAGAAACATACGATTTCGCCCTCGCCTCATGGATTATTTCCATTTCCAATTAATTACCAATCCCTCCGACGGACAATACATTATTAATATGCCACAATACATGTTAATGTGTTTTCGGCTCGATTCCGTCGTCCACGTTAACGGCATTCGACGTTCTCTCTGCGCTGCATTCGAATCCGTTCGAATTTTCAAGTTAAGTCCGCTCTCCTATTTTCTATCGAGAACAATTTATAAAACTTTCATTTCTATCTTTCTGTACGTGTTCCACCTACACATATTTTCCTGCACTTCTAAAGTTACTAATGGGTTCCATAAGCCATTACTCACTTTGTACCTTTAAAAAGTCTGCGTTACGCGCGGTGCGCCATAACATGATGCTTTTCGCTCATCCTCGGATGCGTAAATTTCTCTTACTTTATTATGTCATGTCATGTCTGCATCATTTGTTATGGCCAGACTGCGGATTTTATGCATTTACGAGGAAATTGATCGCGTGCAATTCAAAATAATAAAGAGATAAAATGAAATTAAGAATGCCAAGATATTATTTTCAGTCAATCGGCATTGCTGGAAAAAGAAACCGCTTTCTATCTTTCTTTCTAACTAATACAAAAAATTTTTATTTTGCACGAGGATCCATAATTTCTTGTTTCCTTTTTTTTTATTTGCAACCCTGTTCGATTGTTACTGTATTTTTGTATCGTACAACAAAGGGTGCATGCCGTCAAAAGAAATAAAAATTATTACTATTATTATTAAATCGGTGATATTTGTCTGATGATAATACCAAGATGGCCACCACGATCGAGAAACGCCTCGCTATCCCAACACCGAGTTCCCGTTCGATCCTCCCCCGATCGCGACCAAGAACAAGAATGCCGAGGCCTGTTCATCGATCGGCGAAAACCGTCTGAATAATTACCCCCTTAATCCGAGTACATGGTCGACCGCCATCTTGTTTTACCTTGCCGTTGCTCAGTATGCAAAACACAACGGTCCGGACGAATTTTTTTCGCCGTTCCGTCGCGTTTCGCCGTCGGGAACTCGATTTTTTTTCGCCTCTTCCGTCGCGCCTTCCGCCTCACTTTGAAAACTTTTTCCGCGCCGGCCGGCCGCCGCCATTTTCCCCCTTTTCTCTTTTCCCTCTTTTAGTCTTTTACCGTGTGCCTCTGTGCGCGCCGCGACGCTCTTTCTCCGCGGGAAAAAATCGTTTTACTCGCGGCCGACTACCCCCCCCCCCCTCCCTCTCCTACCCTCCGACGCTTCCAAACTGTAATTTATTCCGCTTATTAAACGTATCTTTATTATTCTTCGCCGTTGGACCCGCCATAGGCACTCTTTCTCTCTCAAAGCGCTATAAATCGCGACAAAGGAGTTGGGAATATGATGAATTAAAATTCGTTACAAGACACCAGTTATAGAACTCGTTTATAGGACGTTTAATTTCTGTTGCAATCTCATAGTTTCTCCTTGCTATTCTGCATACATAGAAAATTACCAGGAACATATGAGCCGTTTATTTTGAAAGTGGCATAAGTCACTTTGTTTTTAAGTCGATATATTTAAGGGTTTGCGTTTTAACACGTTTAACCCCTTAACGCGCAGAAACGTATTAACACGGGCGTGCAAAACCGGCCAAAATGTGCAGACCCGTATATATACGGTCGGCGTCGCAACTTATGTCGCTAAAATGTTCAGATTCGAATATATGAAGAACAGTACGATGGGTACAAAATTCGATCTGCAATGCGATTCAATATTCACTATAATTATTTATCCACTATTTTTATTGAATTTTTAGTAATTTTTGCGTTTTTTTTAAATATTTATTGAAATTAAGGTCCAAATATGTATTTTCTTAGATAAAAAAAATTGATTTTTTTGGTCGGTTTTTTTTTTTTAAATTGTGCATTAAGGGGTTAAAAAGATGGATGCTAACTTTCGAGAAGATTTACTTGTATTTGTTATCTCGGGATACTGATATTTTTCTCAGTATAAATAATTTCGTATAAACATTAAAAAATCACCACTTTTCATTACGGTAAAGTGACTGATGCCACTTTCAAAATAAACGGCTCGTATAGGCGAAAATCGCAAAGCAATTTCGAAGAATGTAAATATGAATTGATTTACGCCTTATTTAGAAAACGCTGTCTACCTGCGTTATGCATATAGAAGATGGTTGAGTAAAACGCTTGGAGTAGCAGCAGAAGGAAATATCGGCCGTAAGAAGCTCGTGGGACAACGCAATTACAATCGGACGGTCGTTGGTTGCTTTCACCGTGGCTTGCGTAATCAAATGGAAAGGTTAAGGCGGGAATCGGCGGGGAAAGAAGCCACGAACCGCGACAAATACCAGCCGCGATGCTCTTTCGCGATTCGCATTGTCCCGCCGATCCTATTACAATAACATTTCCCCCGCGACGATTATTCCAATGAAAACGCCATTTTACTGCAACACGAGCTCTTCGTGTTTGCTCCGGAATATTTCTCATTCCGGACGGCTCTTCGCGTTTCGCGTAACATCGTCGCGGCTATACTTTGATGTCTCACGGGGAGAAAATCTAATTAAACTCTGTGTACGTCGTTCCTTAAAATGATGGCCGAGAGCGGCAGTTCGAAGAGCTACCGGCTCTTTTAATAACGATATTTTTCAAGCATTGATAAAGAAGTGAACAATATGTCTGTCTGCATTTCGGAAAAGGTTGGAGCGAACGTGTTGAACAAATTCGAGAACGAAACGCCGATGTTCTCGAGCAACCGAGCTTCAAATATCGACAGCTTTTTCATGCGTTCTTGTTTTGAAACCTCACCAATCGGAAAGATTTTTCCGACATACCTAAACTCGTAGCAAATTTTATAAAAATTGTGACATTGCTATGCGAAGTCGAATTAGAATAGAAATCATTGCGCTGTTGTGAGATTACTTTCTGTGTTTTTATCTAGGTATTTTACACGACTATCTACATATATTATACTGTATTATATTATTTATATTACCTAAACTCGTAGCAAATTTTATAAAAATTGTGACATAGCTATGCGAAGTCGAATTAGAATAGAAATCATTGCGCTGTTGTGAGATTACTTTCTGTGTTTTTATCTAGGTATTTTACACGACTATCTACATATATTATACTGTATTATATTATTTATATTACCTAAACTCGTAGCAAATTTTATAAAAATTGTGACATAGCTATGCGAAGTCGAATTAGAATAGAAATCATTGCGCTATTGTGAGATTACTTTCTGTGTTTTTATCTAGGTATTTTACACGACTATCTACATATATTATACTGTATTATATTATTTATATTACCTAAACTCGTAGCAAATTTTATAAAAATTGTGACATAGCTATGCGAAGTCGAATTAGAATAGAAATCATTGCGCTGTTGTGAGATTACTTTCTGTGTTTTTATCTAGGTATTTTACACGACTATCTACATATATTATACTGTATTATATTATTTATATTACCTAAACTCGTAGCAAATTTTATAAAAATTGTGACATAGCTATGCGAAGTCGAATTAGAATAGAAATCATTGCACTGTTGTGAGATTACTTTCTGTGTTTTTGTCTAGGTATTTTACACGACTATCTATATTATACTGTATTATATTATTTATATTACCTAAACTCGTAGCAAATTTTATAAAAATTGTGACATAGCTATGCGAAGTCGAATTAGAATAGAAATCATTGCGCTGTTGTGAGATTACTTTCTGTGTTTTTATCTAGGTATTTTACACGACTATCTATATTATACTGTATTATATTATTTATATTACACGTATATATATAGTGTCGCCATACTGGCGATATCCGAGTGCGAGGGATTAACAATGGAATAATTAACAGATGAAATTAAAAACAGCAGAACAATTTTAGAAATTTGACGTTGTCCGCGTATTATTTTCAACTCGTTGAAATGATCAGAGAGCGAGGGAGAAAGTTTTTTATTCGATTCTCCGGAATCGACGAAGAAAATTGTTATTTATCATTTGGTTTAGAGTTCGCTGGAAATTATATCGGCAGCCGATTATGCAATTGGTGCCGCTGGCTACGGTGGGCCGCGCCGCGCGGATAAAACGGTGATTTATTTGGCGAACTCGAAAGAAAACACGTGACAGTAGCCTCGTGGCTGAGCCAGCCAGCGTATCCATATCCGTCTTCCATTACGATAAGAAAAATGTATGGCCGGCACAGATATCGACAATTTATTCCGAACGGAATAAGGCGGCACGTTTTCGGTGGGAAATCTCGGATATACGCCCGCTCGGTAAATAATAAATCGAACTACTCGGTTGATCTTCGCAGACCGCCGCGTCACGCCGCGCCGCACCGGTTTCACCTGATAGAAAGGTGCGTCGCCCTGATAAAACAATGGGACAGGTGCTCGGTGCATCGCCGATGCATCGCGCTATTCATTCGATCGTCGACGCGATTGTCCGTCATTTCTCTGTGTGCTCGAGCTCGCCCACGGTTGATACACGCTACTGGAAATATATCTACCACCGCTTCGATTCGACGTAAACACTTCAAACATTGAAAATCCACACCTAAAATGCCCGGAAAATATAAGTAATTTCATTAGCGAGACTGGAAGTAGTTGATCACAGTCGATGGAGTTGCTTTGCAAGTCTTTTGCATTCTAAACGGTCCGAAAAACCGAATATACTTTTAATTTTTCTACAAAAATTCAACATAACGATAGCAATAGTAATGATAACAAAATACGAATAAAAATAGTGTGATTACAATATACAACATCACGTCATCATATATAATCATCAATGAAGAAGTCAATGTCACTGAGACACGAAAGTATTCGTACGCCTTTTAAAACGGAATAATCTTTTTTTATAATCGGGCCAAGCGATCTAAATTGTTTTGAGATGCTAGAGCAATTAGTTCACTAAACAATGGCTAGAACGTTGTTTTCAAACATTGCAATTGGTTGGAATAGCAACAAAAAGAAATCTAAAATTAATCATTATACCGAATACGTTAGAGTAGAACTGAATTTTGAAAACTAGTAAAACATTGTTGTCGCCCGCATATGACCGACGCGTAACATGTAAAACATTGTCGTTCCCAGGTTTCTCGCTATCGACACCCGGTGAATACTATTAACCTGTGAACGACGAATATACTCGTCGCGTAAAAAATGGCAGTTCCACGGTTTACGATAAACGTGCACGTTCTACGATTTCAATTCGGAATATCTGCGAACCGTTTTCGCGGGTTTCGCACATTTTCGAATGATCGTAGTGCCTTTGCTGCGAGGGACTGCGCGCAGAACTGTAATCGATCGAATTGAAAAGAGAAGCCAAAAATTGCGAATGAAAAACACGGGAAGAGGAATGAAACGTAAAAGCGATGCGGGAGTTTTCCCATTGACGGCTGAATTTCCGAACGGTTTTGGTAACGCGATATCGTCAACGCAAGTACACTATTCGCGAGTTCAGGTCTTCGACGTTTAAACGAATTTTAATAAACGCGGCGGATGAAACGAATTGCGAGCTATCGACACGCAGTCACTGGGATTCGAGTAATCGCTGTGGAACATACGAGCTGGAAGTGCATTGCACCGGCGCGGATCGCAGCGACTATTGCATTTTCATTTGCCGGGCCGGTGTAACGTTACGCGAACGATCTTCGAATAATCATTCGCTGCTGTTGGCCAGCGACAGTGCCGATCCTACAGCCTCTTGAACAACAGCAATACCTTTCACATTGTCATTGTGATATCGTAAAATGAACCATTAACGCTAAAACTATCAAACTGATCAAAATGATTGTTTTCCGATTTTTCTTTTACAATTCCTGATATTGTAGTAATGTTTCTCGGAGATATTTATAGATAAACTTCCGTAATTAACTCTTCATCTTTGTAAGGGCGCAGTAGCTCGCTCAAAAATTGTTCTGTCCATTTTGTTAAATATTTTGCGTTCTCTGTATATTTCAATCATGAGAAAATTCGTGCTTATATAAAAGACATCGACACGTAATTTAAATATTTTAAGAAATACGATATAAGTAAAAGAGACTGTTTTATTTGTCGAAAACTTCGGACGTCGCTTTAACGGGCTCAGTAATTCATATACTTATCCTAGCGGTCGCTGGAAGCAAAAGGACAGATTCGAGGACCGGTTTGACTATTTCTGTTCGACAACTGAACTCGCGAGCCGCTCGAGCCCCTCGCCACCGCGTTTCCCAGACCGACAGATTACGAGCCACGGGAGAGTTTGAAATTTTCGCGGGAAAAAATAGCAGCGCGTTAAGCTGGCCTTAATTTCCTACGGATAAATTGAATGAATTTAATAGGCGGCGCGATCGTATCAAGTCGAATCAACTCGAATCGACTCGAATCGACTCGGCTCGGCTCGACATCGGGGAAAACTGCGACGCGAGTGTGCCGGACGCGCGTTAAACGGACGGGTATCGTCGCGTTAATCGTTATCGAGCGTCTCGCGGGGCTTTTTCGCGGGACGATGCCCTTCGTAACACCGGAATTGCAATGTAATCGCGCGCCGCGATGCAGCGGGCGGGGAAGAGGGGGGGCGGACAGAGAGGCCAGGGGGCGAATTCAATTCGCCCTCGCGGGGGATTAAAATTCGACGATGCTCCGTTGTTTTCGGTGCGGGAACAAGGAACACCGATTTCGGCGCAGAAAATGGAAATTGTTCGAGTTCGGTCGCCGTTAATTACCTGCAAAAATTCTCTCCGATCGTCCGACAAAAAATAAAAAAAGAACGACGTTTTATCATCATTTCCGGTAGACTGCGGTCGCGATGCGTGTACGACGAAAATGAATGGATGAATTATAATTAAACCGTGGACGTTTATGCGGTTATGATATGTGCAAATTTCTGGAATACAGGGAATCATGCATATTAATAGGACGCGATAATATTTTGATTTTATAATAATAATAACAATATTAATTGTGTTTGGTCAACGGGGAGGAAAGCGCTTATGTTACAATAATGTGGCAATGTGTCGCACAAGCAGCATAATCAAAAGGAAAGAAGAAGAGAAGTGATGCAATAGAAAGATACGATAGAGATAATACAGTATGAGATCGTTAATGTAACAAAGAGCACAATTGGAATTATTAGAAAGAAACGAGCGATTAAGATCGAACACAGAAATATCGTAAAAAAACCCTAACGATGAATCAGTAAAAGTGTGCTACTCAAAAAGCCACAATTTGATTTCATTCGATTGATCAACGGACATAGCCCGCTGACGAAAGAATATACGGATTATAAATTATCTATTACAAATATTAAATACGTAGAATAAGTCGCCGATCGATAGCCGAGCTAACTGATTCCAACGAAAAGGGTTATATCTCAATGGTGCTCTCTCGACTTTGACGGAGTCGAGTCGGTAGTCGCACGACGGGCATCTTCTATGGTTGTCCTAAACCTCTGGCAATGCGACAAATCGCATCATTTAGAGCGTGGAATCGTAACAAGTTTCCCGAGCGGAATCAGGCGGTTGACAAAGGAGTCTGAAGAGGGCCACAGTAATTAGCGTGGCGAGCTTCTTGTCATTCGTGGCCGGATCAATGCGGCGAGACGGTTGAACAGGAAGAAGAAGAAGAGGAACAAGAAGAAGAAGAAGAAGCGGAAGGAGAGGAAGGTAAAGAAGACGAAAATGGAGAAGAAGAAGCATTTGCCAAGAGTTCGTAGCCAAGAAGAAAGCGGTTTATACGCGAACCCAGCGCGAGCCAAGAGCCTAACTCGGGGGCTCGGGCATCTCGGAGCTGTTCCAACGGAGGGCATGAATGATGTATTCGTAAATATAGTCGGCGAACGTCCGGAAAAACGGCGGCTTTATCGACGATCTTTATTTTCCTACGGGTTTAGCGACTCGACGCTCGAGGCGTGTCCCGGGACGTTTACGTTCGATTTAATGGCCGCCGGGGCCGGGGCCGAGGCTCCTCGATGCAACGGCTTCAGGATGGAAACAACCTGAAAGGGTTCGTTATTCGACCGATTGTTTGGACTGACCTCTGCGCGCGCCGCCCGATGAATGCTGTTTGCCTTGTTTCCCTCGGAGGAGCTGCTCCCCCTGTTCCTAGATATCTTCGACACAATATGGCCATTGTCAGGCTAATGGCGCACCGGGATTAAATATTTGTCGCAAGCCCTGCAGTCGTGGCCCCGCTGCCTCGGATCGAACAACCGATTGGTTTCCACGATTTCAGAGCCTTTTCTTCATTTTATAGCTATCTCTCGTTCCCTTTGTTCTGCAACGTTAGTTCTGGGAAAACCGAGAGTCGTTTAACCCTTTGCGCTCGAAGCCATTTTTCACTTTGCTTCAACATTGCTTTCCTGGCTTACAATATATTCATTTTAAACGACTTAGTGCGTTTTATGCGCATCGTGCGACAGCTTATTAGATATAAACGAATTTGATAATGTAGAAACGATTTTGGAGCGTGATATAAGAATTTTCAGTGCAAACGGTTAACTAGCCGCCCTCTCCGAAATGCGATCAAACTCGAATCAACTGTGAACGAAATATCGATAAAAACGCTACTATTTCTAGTATATATTATAGTAAATAATTGACAGATTGATAATGTGCCCACAGTCAATGTACAGAAATGTACAGGATGATTCGTTTAACTCTTTATATTTCTCGTAAACTACATGTTATATAAAGAAATATTTCGAACCGAAATTGTTTGGTAAAAAGAGCAGCTTAATAATTTTTTATTCTCTATTTAACAGACTTTCGAATGGCACAATTGTATATTACACGTTATAATAGAGAAAATCAAGATAATGTTATTAATAAGAAAAAAGGAAAACAAGGAAAAAAATTAATTGTTGCCGTGCATGCTCCTCTCTATACCAAGCAACTTTCGTTCGAAACATTTCCTTCGCAGCGCACGTAGTTTGGAAGAAAAATCACGGTGAAAGAGTTAAATGACTCACCCTGCACGTTTACGAAACGAATAAACTTTCACGACGACGAATTAATCGTATAGTTGGAGAAATCACGAGCACCGTGCGCTCGGGCCGGTTCAAAATTGCAGTTTTCATTCCAGGAACAAACTAATTTCCCGCTAATCTGCGAGAAGAAATACACCGTTAAAGGACGACGGGAATCTCGGCGAATGTTCCGCCTTCCGCGAGGAGGCGCGCTGATTAAAAACGCGACAGAAGCGGAATGCTTTATTAAATTGGACAGTGAAATTCTCCTTTTGTCCTGCGGAAAAATGACCGGCGACGCTTTGACGAGCGCCGGACCAAGAACAGGGAAAACATAAATAACGCGGCTACAAAGTGGACGGGAGCTGCGCTAGATTTTCTGGGACAGCGTAATAACCCGGTGAAAGGGGCAGGAAAGGGTTCGAAAGCCACCCTCGTGTTCCTTCGGGGCCCTCCCACGTCCCGCGACAAGTCCGGAGCACGCAGTCGCCTAAGCGCCAACAATCCCCGAGTCCTGACAAAGGATAAATTAATCAACGCTTTGGATCCACGCAAGGATCTTGACTCCCTTTCGCGGGTGGATCGACCCAGCTTTTACGATCCAGAAAGGAAACGCATAATCTTCACAAATGCCCGTATTCTCGCAGAAATAATCTTGGAGAAATAATCAATACGAAATGCGCAAGAAAAACTTAAATTTCACGTAAATTTCCGCTGTATAAATATTAATATAGAAAAATACAATTTTTATTTGAGTTCTAGCATCGCTCCAACGTGTAAGTTCATTTTCCATGTTTTTATTACTTTATGCAGTAGCTGAGAATAAAATAAAATGCATCTCTTATCTAGAATCAGATTGACGCGTTTTCTTGCAGCTTTCATTTGAGTTCTAGCACGACTCCGATATATTTGTAATCTTTGTGAAAATCATTTTACCGACTGACGGTTTAAAAAGGGGTTGTAAAGACGGAGCAAAATTAACGAGTCCAACTTCCTGGGCGTTTTAGTGGCTGTTTAAAAGATAATATTTAATAACGGTAATTTCTATTGATCTTCGCTCGGCTGTTTTCCGGCGGGTGTTTTTCCAGTTGCGCGGTTAACACGATTGCGGCGCAAACACCGTCGATCGGGGGGTGGCTTTTCTTTGCGGAAGGGAACGAACGACACAGCCGGAGGCAAAGGAACGCGGGAAACGCAATTGCCTCGTACAAAAGGCGATGCGGACTAATTTATGCGATAGTTCGACATCCCACGCCAATATTTAGGGGCTGACTCCCTTCTTCCCTTTCCACTGCATCCGCCAGTCTCTCGCTCGCTCTTTCTCTCTCCCTCTGGTTCGCCCCTCTCGCTCCTCTCTCTCTCTTTCTCTCTCCTGTTGCGAGGGTCCCGAGGGGCAGAAGGGGTGGAGTTGTGAATCAATACAAGGGCTGCCCTCCCCCGACCGACTCTGCTACCAGCGATGGGTTCAAGACGCTTCGAAATCCTTCCAGTGTTGCTCGAACTTCACAACTCTTCCACCTCCTCTTCCTCCTCCTCCTCCTCCTTCTCGAAATAACCAACTTCGCCAACGCAGAATCAAATATTTAGCAATATTTTCCTACGCTCCTGGATCCGTAGAATTCGCAGAAATTCTTTTCTCGCTCGTTTCGATCCTCTACTTCCAACGTATCTGCGAATAGTATTTTCATCCCCCGGTTCGATGGATCGCAGTTTCCTCGAGTTCTTTATGTTTGTTTATCGATCTATTTGATCGTGAAATAACTTGGGAGAAGCATTTTTTAGGCTGCTCTTTATACCGATAGCAAGGATTAAAAATATGATCTGAAATTGATGATTAAAAGTATGGTCACTTTGTACACAGCGAACACAAATACCTAATTGAAAAAATCCAACACGTTCTACTTCGTTACGCGGCATATAAAACAGGACAAACAATATCTCGTATTGCTCATTGTTACTAGACTGCGGATTTTACGTATTTATTTACCATAACCGAGTTATGTATAATAAGTTAAGTATCAACTGTATAATAAGTTAAATATAAAACTGCGAAAACATGATACGAATTCGCGAATATTATTATATTATTTCTGACTTATTCGAATGATCGAAAGAGGAAAGACATTTTTATTTCATTTCTGCTTCCTATCATTGACTTCACCTTTACGCACCTTTGCGAAGATTCGACCTGCTCACCCTCGAGGATAGACCTACTGCTTCTGATCTCAGCTTTTCGCACAACATCATGCAAGGAGAATTTTCCTGTTCGAGACTTGCAGTCCCGATCTTTATCATTTCATCTAGAGACTCCAGGCATCCAACTCCCTCGTGGATCGCAGTTTATAGACATGCTGCATTAGATCCAACAAACCGAGTAGGTAGTTTAGCTGACAAATATTTGACGAAGGTTGACTTTCTCACTGGCAACACGATCTCGTTTAAATCGAACTTAATTAAGTGTCTACTAGCTCTTTTACCATCGTATTCGATGATGTTCTTATTCGTTTCCTGTATCTACTTCCGCATGCTTACCAATTTGTATACATACATATATGTACATTGGTGTGAGTAATTATAGACACAAAGTAACTTTCACACTTTTGGTAATTTTTAAAAGAAGAAATCTTAATAAAACGTCATATTTGTATAGTTCTATATTAGAAATAATAGAAAATGGAAATAATCGAATATGATGTTTCGTCAAGTTGTCATTTAGATATCAGTGACAATGTAAAAGTTACTTTGTAACTATAATTATGCAAATCTCTGTACACGAAGGTCTACTTCCGTTAAGTACAGTAATGCCTCCCTAATTGACGCTTAGATTGCATGCAAAAATGGACAATTTGGGAAGTGGAGATACGATTATTATTTATTTATTTTTATAGTTGCCGATTATCGACAACTATAAAAGCGAGCCGCAAGGCTCGAATGATCGTATCTCTTCCCAAATTGTCTATTTTTCCGCACAATCTGAGCGTCAATTAGGGAGAATTTACTGTACCAAACGAATAAATATTTTGATCCCCATTTGAGCTCCGACGTTCGAGTTTTCGCTGCCTCGATTCCTTTCGTCGATCTATTTTATCGGTAAACCGGCTGGAGGAATTTTTTGCCTGTTCCCGGCCTTAATCGAAGACCGGGAACGAGTCTCGGGGTTAAGGGCGAGTTTTATCGTCGGAAAAACACAGCGGCAGCCATGAATCATCTCCGGCTACGGATTAAACCCCCCCTCGACGAAAGCCTTTGTTTCCCATCACGTAGATCCGCAGCCGTAGATCCAGCCACGGAGAGAGTTAATTACGAGTGTTACACGGCTCCAAGTAATGATCGTACAACCAGGACATCAGCCAGTTAATACCCATTACAGCGCATCAGACACCTCTGATAAGTTCTTTAGCTACCGTTGGCCCAATTTGTGCGCGCAAGCAGATACAAGATCGACTGTCGGCGTAATTACGCGTGTTGACGAACTCGGGAACCATCGGTGGAAATTCAACGGATTACCGGAACCAACTAGTAACGCCCACGCGGAACTTCTGTTCGCCATCTTTATCAATTATGCCCGGCTCCGCTCCAAACGAACTTCCCTGAATATTTTAACGCGCCGCACCGATTTGATTCTAATGTCCCTAATTTTAAGGTAAACAAAAATGGTCAATTTGTCGATTATTCGAGTCTTGCACCTCGTTATTATAATTGTTAGCAATCGGCAACTATAAAAATGAGCCGTGAGAATAATCGTATCTTCTCTTTCCACGAATTGTACATTTTTGTTTACAAGCTGAAATTAGAAAGAATTTACTGTACTACTGCATCCTCGAGTAAACTGTTCTCGGACTTATTTATTTTTTATTTAACACTATCGAGCGTTGTAAACGACGAACGCGAGTTACTCCGCGAGTAGATTGTGGATTTTATGCATTCGTGACAAAACTGAGTGAATGAAATGCAAAATAGCGAAATCATTCGAACGATTTGAAAATATGATCGCATTGCTGTCAACTCGTTGAAATTATTAAGAAAAGGAACGGATGTCCATGCAGTTCCTATATCTGGCAATTAATGAAGCAATTTTTATTTAACTTCTCCTTATATTTTTATTGTAACGCGACGCTTGCATTCAGACATTTACTTATTCATTTTGAACAATTTTAAGTGTTTAGTTAAAGTTAGTGTTAATCTATTTCATTGCCGGAATTGAGGTTCTTTGATGTATGTACGTAAAAACAAATATTAACCTTTAACTGCTATTGTTGGTCTGTGTGAGATCGCTATTAATCACTCATCTTTGGCGATAATGTAATTGTAATAAAAATCGTAGAAAAAAGAAAGGTTTTTAATACACTTACTTCTATTCCGTCTAATTGGACCCCTCCATTGGACTGTCCAATTTGGACCCCATTATTACTGACGTGCAAAGTAAGAACAATTGATCTTGATATTGTATTTACCATTTTTACGTTGTATAATAACGCAATAAACTTTAGCGGTTTGCGAGATCGCCAATAGGGGTTGCATAAGTTTTAATAGGTGCAGTAGTTCAGGGTTGAGGTCGGAATTAGACGGTTACCCAGTGAATTATGCATAGTAATCGCTATCAGTTAAAGCACTAGTTGTCTGATGATATAATCAATGATCTTCTAAACTTGACAGAAGGTGTAATAAAGAGATATCAATCACGTCAGAGATCTTACTAGGTGAGCTATTATATCGCCGCGTAACTTGGTGACTGCGTCATAACGTTGAAAATCGGTTCGAAGATTTCAAAGAATTCGACGGATTTCAACAAACGTCCATCGTCGCGACGCGTTAAGTGATAAAATACCTGGCACAATCCTCTCGAGCAGACTGTTTCAGCAGATTTCGGTAAACGTTTATGATCGCAGCTGTAAATGATGAAACGCGAAATAACAGAAGCGTCGTCGCGCGACTCTCGCAATCAGGTTTCAAACGGCACCAGAAATTCGGGAATTCGTCGAAGTTCGGTGTAAAATCACGGTCCATCGGCCCCTCTAATTGCGTCTCGTAGCTCGACGATTCGAACACCGGGACGAAATATGAAATATTAAACGCGCGCGCGACGCCCTCTCCCTGGATCGCGCGGCCCCGATCCCTACGATCCACGCGGCTAAAATCGACGAGGGCTGGGGATAAAAAACCGACAAAATGCCAACGGGAAAACAAAACGGAAGGGGTAGATATCGAGTATCGATCGAGAGGCTTTTTTTCGATGGGTTCTCGGCGGTCCCGTGAGGGCTCGCGAGATTTTCCAGGCTCGGCGCCCCGATTTTCCAGCAGGTTCTCACCGGGACTTACCCCCGCGGCAGGGGTGGATCCAACGGGGGCGGATAAGTAGCGTCGAGAATCGGAAAAGGATTTAAAGTCGGGGGGACCGTGTCCCGGAATTATTGTGCAGGCTCGTTCGTCGAGGGTCCTGTCGCGCAGTGCGCGTTTTGCCTATATTGAACGTTCAGGACAAAAATCATAAATTCGAAACTAATCAATCGTCGCGACCTAAATGCCTTAATAAATTTCCAAAGGGATCACAAAGCACAAAAGATTTCGATACAAAAAGTTATGTATGATTTTATAAAAGAAATTGTAACCACCTTTATCTTTTATTGAATAAAATCTTCCACGCAGATTCTCATTGACGTAATTTATTAACACTGAATAACTTTTGTCGAAAACATCTTTTCAGAATACAATAGAATTATAACCCCGTGGGAACATTCGGGCAGAATTTGCTTAAATAATATTGTTTTCCATTCAGGCACGGTTTTGCCTTATTAGAGGGAAACGCGTAATTAAAGTTATAATTGGAGTGGCTTTTACGTACTATTATCCCGATTATTCATTGTAAAATACTGAATTATTAGTCAAAAATTAATCAAAGCATTATTTACGCTTTCAAATAATACTAATATTCGGTAACCTCGAAATGTTACACAAAAGAATGCAAACTTTGCCATGTATTGTCATTATAAGCAGAATTTTCTTTCTTTTACGACGATGTCTGAATTTAATTATATTATTATATATTAATATATATAATTTTTCGAATTTTTTTTTCGACGATGCACTATGTGCCGCCCTCTTCCAAGCCCCGTCCACCCTTTGGCCACCCTCCGACCAACTCCTCGGATATACACGACCCTCCAAGCTTTAACGAGGAACGCTCTCTCTCTCTCTCTCTCTCTCTCTCTCCTCGCGCTAATGACGCTAATTATCGGTTCGAATTGTTTTGTCTGGAGAAGCGCGCCCCGCATTGTCGAGGCACACAGAGAAGGGGAACGATGGGGGGATGATGCTCGGTGATCATTCGGGGGTGAAAGAGTGCCGAATGAACTCGAGTCTGTTTGTGGCCAATGCTACCAGGCTTCACCCTTTTACCCTGGCCGACCTTTTTATTTCGGCAGTCGACCGTTCGCTTCGATGCTACGGCTCGCGGGGTCGTTAACAATTTCCGTCGATTGTCGTGCGTTTGCACGAAAGACCGAGTATGTGTTCGGAGCAAAATTCAAGATGAAATGAATGTCAATCGTTGTGCCGAGGGAATTGTTGCTGGCAAAACTGTATAGAATTTCGGGACTGTCTCGAACAATTTTTCTCCTCCCAGCTATGAATGACGAGTGTACTCGTCGCAACGGAATGGCATTCTTTCGTGAAACGATGACTATACTGTGTCATCTTTAGTTGAATTGTCCTAGCCAACATTTCTGGCCATCCAAAAAATGAAGCTTTAAATTAATAAAATGATTTTGAAATGAGCGAGAATAGATAAATGGAATTTCGTTTGTAACTCTATGAAATATATACAGAATATTCTACCTTTGCTTAATAAGTGAAACGCGGCGCGACGTTCCAAGTACTGTGAAATATTCTGAAAAGTGGCGAACTAGTAGATAAAGTATATTAACTAAGAACGGCGAAGTGTACGCCTTACGAAGATACGGTAATTTTCGTGCGACGAGTAATATAGTCGTCGCGAATAAACGGCAATTTTTCGCGTAACGACGATTATGCCCGTGTTGCGACGGTACGTAGACATGGCAGGAGGTTAAGCTGATTCGAAATGGTATTTTTCAGCTGCTTGTTATGCGAGAGCGTGCATTTCCGCAGGCTACAACAGGTCGCGAATCGACGCGTGACGTGGATTAAACGGGGAAAATCGGAGAAATTAGAATTGGAATCGTGGACAACAGAGTTTAGCGGGGCCGGTAATTAACCGTTTCACGGAACCAGTTTAATAATACTGTCTGTATTATTAATAGTGTCTCTCATTAATATTGTGAACATTTCGTAATTGCATCTGCGCAAAATATTGATATTCGGTATCCAAAGGACAGTAATTAAATGAATCGCCTGTCGTGGTACATGGCTCATTAGTAAATTCAATAGAGCTCCGCCGTCGATAGAAGTAGTTCACTAATCGTCGACCAATAACGAATCCGCAAAAATCCACCGCACGGTAATTCACGACTTTTACACTTATATTCGTATTTACGATCATTCTCGTTCAGTGGAAATACCACTAAAATTTTCATAAAGACGAAGCAATTTCATTAATTGAACCGAAACTAGAATGTTAAAATTTATCATAGTGGATGACATTAGAATTCTTTCGCGTCCGCAACATCCCAGTCAAATTCAGTTTGTTCGAATATATTACAATGAGAATGAATTTTCAAAATTGGTAAAAAAAATTAGTGCCACCCATGTGTGACCGACGCGGCGCTAAACGTGTTAACTACTTGTTTTCCATTAGTTTTACGCTTGTTTTACGCTTGTTTTACGCTTGTGTTTTACGTGCCACTTAGACGTCTCTGACGTCTCTCGAGCACACAGTTACTTCAATACATATTGTATAAGAAATTTATCAAATTATGAATATATACAAAATTTTATATCTGATCAGTTCAGTCAATTTAAATGATAATATATAATAATAATAATAATAATAATAATAAATAATAAATAATAATAATAATAGTAAATAATAATAATAATAACAATAATAATAAATAATAAATATATTTATGTATTCTTCTGCGGAAATAATCCATTTGAGAAATGTGTAAGTTACTGTAATGATCCTATGTACCTTCGATTTTCTTAATATTTTCTTTAAATATGACACTTCGTAAAATGTATAATTTAATCAAGAACGTCAAAGTAAATATAATTTAACCTTCTTGACAAGTTATCCGTTTTGGGCAAGTATTCTCGTGACGAAGGAACGGCTCACATGCTAAGTGGTTAATAAGGAATTAATAAATTTGACTACGGTAAATGCCGCTCGCTAGAATATCCAGCGTGGCACAAAGGGGTTGTTGTGTGCGAAGGGGTTAACAACAGCCCAAATTGTCCCGAGTTTTGGTTGTAGTTTCGCGACTATAACCCGAGATTGTCAGGGAACGCGATAATGTGCGTGCCGTTTGATCGATCTTCGAGGTGTTTGGAACAAAGGCGGCGGTGTAATTCGGGAGAATGCGATTGCGGCCGCCAAAGGACTGATACGGTACCGTGCCCCGACTGATTCGGGTCGCGGATTTCGATGGAAGGATGCTACCTATAATCCCAACGTGAACGTGTGCGGGCTTTGCGAACACGCGTCCACGAACGAACGAACGAATTAACGGCTCCTTCGTTTTTGTTTTCTGCCTCGACGAGTCTCGGGGCGTGAAAAAGGTCCGACCGGCGCGGCGGGGCGCGGCGTGCCGTTCGGTTTGCTCGATTGAACGGCCATTTAACGCTCAATGAGACAGTCATGGCTCTATTGCCTTCCTGTGTTCCCCACGGAACGGTGAATTCTTACGGATTATTTCGCGCGAGAAACCCACGTATTGTGTTCCAACGGCTGGCTTCGTTTTCACCGGGTTCCACGCGCTCGTTTCTCCGCCGTGCGTTTCCCAAACTCGATCCTCCAACTACTGTTTCTCTTTCTCGTCGCGTCGCTTTTTCCATGGCAAATTATCAAGCACCTCTGCGCGCTCGACGAACTCCTTTCTCCCGTTCTCTCTTCGATAGCAAATTATCGACGTTCTTTCGCTCCTCTGTTTCGTTCGTTTGCTTTCAAATTAACCAGCTTTCTCGACGGTAAATTGTATATCGTCGGAGCTTCGACAAATCATATTAAATGGAAGCAGCTCATGTGCGGAACTGCTGGCTAACTTTAGGCCTTAGGCTTAATACGTCAGTCCAGAAGATGCCGTACCCTTCTCCGCCGCGAGCATCATCGCATGCTATACGGTCAATGCAACTGCGTTAATAGGATAATTAACGGTAGCTTTACGAAACCCGTCAAAATGACGGGTCACTGATTTCGTAATTTACGATTATTCTGTTTGCAAAGATACATTTAGGAGGCGTTCAATCAATACATGTATAATTTTCGGCAAATATTGCCATAACACTTGTTGTGAAAAATCCGAATAAATGTCTTGCTGTTACTTTTATAAAGTAATATAAAACAACTGATATCGCCCGCATTATTTTCAAGATAGAAAACCCACATCGATATTTCCTTCTTTTTTTCTTTTCCGTTCAGCCCGCATTGTTTAAATTGTTTTTGGCAACAAGTAATATGTGGATATATTTTTTTATCGTCTCTAAAATTATATATATTATACAAGAATATAAGTTTTTTAATTTTATATCGTCAGTCACCGGTGATCGACACGGCCCGCTCGACGTGTTAACTAAAGAATAGTGTATGAATAAATTCCAAAAAAGGATTTAGACGCTAGAGACGTATGCTGTCGATGGCTCTCGTCTTCCGGAAATTGATAGGAAAATTCCGACGGGAAAATCAACGAGAAACAATGGCGAACGAAGGCGGCGTGAAAGGAGAACAGATGACCGAGATGGCCGATGAAAAATTCAACGGAGCGCGCCGAGAAAATTACCGAATTCGGGGATGGCTTCGGTCGGGTTTCGGTCGGGTTTCGGTCGGGATGTGTGGGCGGAGAGAAAAGGGACAGAGGAAGGAACTTGTCCCGGATGACGTTTGGCCTTAATAAGCCTTCGAGAGTCTCGAATCCAAGTTGCGCAGCTACTTGCTCCCGTCTTCGACACGCTTCTTCCCCTTGTGTTCCGGCCAATAAAATCTACGATCGACTACGACCGCCACTGTCCTCGTTCCTTCGACGACGTTCTCGACCAACCCCTGGAATAATAATCGAAACTTCGCAATCGAAACATGTGGTTCACTGCCTGGGAAATCCTTATATTCGGCTCCCCGTTTGTTCATCGCTTAACACTATCTTCACCGATCTTTCGTATAAACCTATTTTGACCAAATATTTTTTTATTTATTTGTTTCCAATATTTCAACGAGACGAATCCTTTCTGTTGGAAAGACAAAACTGAAGGTAACAACTGCGAATTGTTATGCAAAATATAAATTATTATCATTGATTGCAAGATGCAGGAACTATAGAGACATTCATTTAATTCCTTAATCATTTTAATGAGTTGACAATGATACTGTAATATTATCAAAATATTGGTGCTTAAATATTGCCGCTATTCTGCATTTGATCTACTCAGTTTTATTATAAATCCATAAAAATCCGCATTCCAGCAATAACAATCGAACAGACAAATAAAAGCAAAGTAACATAAAGAAATGCAATGGCTAAAGTTACAAGATCATTGCTGTTATTCTAATTTGATAAATGACTTTTTAATGGGTGACGTAACGCACGTTCCACTGAGCTTTTAAACGCACAAAGAGGAGGACAGAAAATATCAACGAAGTTACTAAAACGATTAGTTGCAACGAATAATTGATGCAGTCATTAGAGCCGTAGAGCGTAGATTGTAAAATTAATTTTGCAATCATTATAGGAGAAGTTGAAGAGTCGATTAAGGAAACTAATAATTGTTAGAGTAGTTAGAGAATAGTTATAAATTGTAATTGTAATCGAGCGTGTGTAGTATCTGGTTTGTTTCGTGGTCGATTCCAAAACGTGTCGAGGTCCAAATTCGTTACCGACGGTGTCCGGTCTAACGAACCGTAATTACACTGAAACTAATCGCGTAAGCAAAGTCTGAGCACGGCTCCAGAGACGTACTACGCGCCTTTTTTGTGTACACAGCGCTCGCAAAAGGGTCTTTGGTCTGTGAAGGGGTGTGCGCCACCCTTGGCAGACGGTATTCCACGAAACGGGCTAACCCGGCCGCCTGGAAAAATCATTTGCACGCCAAAGAAACCGATACGAGGGGTGCGTTGGATCGTCTTAAATGTCTCTCTCATTATTAGACCGCGAATTTTCGTGCGAAATCAAAATTCTCCGTATTTCTTAATCATTTTACTGTCGCGCGTTTGCGACATTCGCGAACTTGCATGCATTTATGACAAATGTGAGTGAGTGGAACAAACGCGGATTAATTAAACAATTTTGTCATATTATTTTCAACTTGTTGAAAATATTTAAAAAACGAAAATAAATTTTTATTGAACTCCCGTTCGTTGCGATCGTGCTACAGAATTTTCATTTTGCACAAAGATCCGCAATAAAAACGACGTATGTCGGCGACAAGAAAATTTAATTGTCCGTTCGTTATCCGCTAATATGGTACAGAGTAAATACGAAAAATCGTAACAATGTCCAATATCGATTTCATATCAGTTATAATTTATTCGATAACTCTCTTAATTAATTGTTCACACACCTATGGACAGGGGCGTTGTACATAGGCGTCACGACAATCAACGTTGCTGTCCGAACTGTCCAAACAGTCAAAACGAAGTCAAAACCGGCTGCTGACCGAAGACGAGGGTCACGATCGACCCGCAGCGGATTGGCCGAGCCGCACAAAACGTCAGACGCTGTCCGGCGGTACATTAGGTGTCCGGGAACGGCGCGTTATCCGCGAAGGGAACAAAGCGCGTGTCTGTGTGGGTGTAGCGCGAATCCTGTAGGTTAGGTTATGTTAAGACAAGAGCAAGAGCGGCGGATCCTGGGTGTCGAGTGTCCATTGCGGGCCGGGAATAACGGAATAAGGGAATAAATGAATACGAAAAGGGCGGCGAGGTGCCGGACAAATTGCCGGTCGGCAAACTAAAAAGAACGTCGCCGAGGAACGAGAGAGTCCTCGTGCGCCGATGAAAGGACAAGGAATATCGTTGAGATTCCGTTCTTTTCGCCGCTCGACGGAGCTAATCAATTCCGTCTTTGGAGTGGCCGCGAGATTCGTCAGGAGGAAGGAACCACTCCCTCTCTCCCCTCTCTTTCTTTCTTTCTTTATTTCTTTCTTTCTTCCTCTCTCCCTCTCTTTTCCTCCCCCCCCCTCTCTCTACCTCTCATTCTGTGTGCACGCGTTTAATCCGCGAGATTCGAGAGGAGGGGGCAGGACTAAGAAAGCCGGAATATCTCGAATGGGAAAAAGGAAGAGGCAGGGGAGAAAAGTGAAAAAGGAAAAGAGACGAAGTCGAGGAAGAAAAGTTCGCCCGGCCAGAGTTTAATGAGATTCGTGGACAATTTAATTGAAAGCAATACGGGCGGGGGCAAATAAACGACCAACCAGTTTCCTTTTCTTCTGTCCGGTCCTCGAGGAAGAAACGGATTGAAAGAACCGGCCCGGGAGGATCCCATGTTTTCCGTTAATTAAAGTACATAATAACCAGGGGTTGGGGAACAAAGAGGATTCCGTTTGCGGAAGATGGAACCCTCTCCGCCGCGTTAAGTCCGGAAATAATCGCTTCGGGATGATAGTATTTTCCTGGAGCGCTTTTTTTTCACGACCGGCCGGGCTAATAGAAACCCACTGATAATGCCAGATAGAAATTACCGACAATAGAAAGCATCGTCGAGTCGCGAAATATCAGAAAATACGGTAGGTCGTCTGAAAAAATTCGTTTCTTAATTCCGGCGATTTTTTGCTGTTGTACGAATCGAACACAAGGATTCAGACAATAGAATATGTCTATCACAGCTTACATAATTTACACAAGCTTATTATAATCAATATCGGCGCTTGTTATTCTGTTTCAAATTTATTTTGTTTTAAGTTTATTTAGTTTATAAGTTTTGTATAGTTTTTATTGGTATATTGCAAATATTTTTTCTAGATATACAAGGTGTCATGTAACTTGTGGCACCCTGTACATTTTGTATTAATCGTGTACAAGAGAATTAAACCTATAAACAAATTTCTTGGGGTAAAGTTTAACTGCGTGAATCTCCATTTTCAAACTATAAATTGCAATAGTTTCCAAAGAATGGGCATTAACAGCGATTTTATGATATCTCTCAAAGAACTTTCTGTTAATGTTTACCCCCTACGTTCAAAAACGAACAAGCTTGTTCACTTTTAAAGCTTCAGTATCGAAGATGCTTCGCATAAACCTTTATTCGAACTATAAATTATAATAGTTTCCAATAAATGGACATTAACGGCGATTTTACGATATTTTTCGGACAACACCCAACCGGGTGCACCCGGTTTCACCCCTAAGTAGTCTATCCATCAAACGTTATCGTCTCCATAAAATGCATAAGCACACTTTGTTAATGTCGAAGAATGGAAAAGAGGAAATAATTCGTCTGAATTGTAGGGTAATGAAGCCGGGATCAACTTTGTATTTATCGAGTAAGACAAATAAATCAAATTTTCTTCGTATTAAACATTTATTTTTAACGTTAAATTTACGTTTCATACGTTTTAATACGTTCAAACTTATTTCGTATTAAAAAAATGTTCAAAGCTGAACAAAATAAGAGACTGAAAAATGTAATATGTCTTATTCGATAAATATAAAATTAACTGTGCCGGAAAACAAATCAAAGGCACGGCAATTGGTCACCCAACATAATCGGTTTCACAAGCCTGTACGAATAAAGCTTGCATCGCGAATCGCAGCCATCGGAAATATACTACTCGAGGGGTAAAAAAGAAAAGAGCGGACCGTTAAGCTTGAACCCGAAGTCAAAGAGGGGGTTAGAGGGCCAGCAAAGAAATCACGGAATTAATTCGTCTCCGCCCCTTCGGCTCCCACGCGAGAGACTTACGGGCGCAGCTTAGCTCGGAGAAGGGTGAAGAGTGTCCTCGCGAGAAAAAGGACGAAAGGGGTCGGCGAGAGAGACAGCTGGGTGCCGGCCCTCGAAGAAAGAGTGTAGTGTGCCTCGGGGGTCGGGGGTCGGAGGGTAAGGTAGCCGGTTCCACGCATGCTAAGCGACGAATTAGGCAAATATTACCGCGCGTAGCTCGCGGCCACGCGTAAAAAAGAATCCATTTGCCTCTCGCTGGCGTGGATCGACGACCCTCGCTGGGAAAAAGAGTCGTCGGCCCGCGGACCCGCCTCCCATTCCACCACCCTCTCTCCGCTCCTCTTTTAACCCCCATGCCGCCCCGTTGCCCCCCTTTTGCGAGCCCGTTCGTCTTTTTGCTACTTAATTACACGTACGACCCGGATCTCTCGCGGTAAATCGCAAGACTTTACCCGCCGTATGCTCGGGCTGATTCAGCGTTTAGGGGTGCACACCCCCTCGGGATGCGCGACAAGGAAATGCTCCGGGAATATCATAAATTTCACGGTTTCTTTAGAGGACGCGTGCGGACGTAATGGGAATCTTTTGATAAAAATTCAATCCCTCGCAAGACGTCAGCCGCTATAACCGTCCACCGCCATTTTCTTTTCGAATCCGACCGAGGCGGGGCTTCCGGATACGTAGATACAGAAATTCCTCGGAATTTCTCCGCTCTGCTGATTCGCCGCACGATTTTTTTATCCGATTGGGAAGCACTGCCGTGAATGGAACAGTTTTATTTAGGACGAGATAACGAGGAAACTAAACGACCTATCCAATTCCAGTTTGAAACATCCGATACATCAGTTCCTTTTGTTACAAGAATGCATAGTGTCAATGAGCTTCTTGTGCCTACGTTTATTTGCTACATTTTTCATCTTAACAGAATAAAGTAATATTATTAATATTAATTTTATTATTATTATATATTTATTATTAATATATTATTAATATATATATTATTCATTATTCATTATTCATTATTCATTATTCATTATTCATTATTCATTATTCATTATTCATTATTCATTATTCATTATTCATTATTCATTATTCATTATTCATTATTCATTATTCATTATTCATTATTCATTATTCATTATTCATTACTCATTATTCATTATTCATTATTCATTATTCATTATTCATTATTCATTATTCATTATTCATTATTCATTATTCATTATTCATTATTCATTATTTATTATTTATTATTTATTATATAATATATATTATTTATTATTAATATTATTAATTTTATTAATCCAAGCTCTGGTTTTTTATTCATTGTAAGGACATGTAATCTTATGTTTTTTACATTTTTGGATTAATATCACATTTCAGTATTCCACGACAAAAAATATAAATAGAAATAGCAATATTTTGTGTTATGACGAGTATACTCGTCACGCGTAAAAAGTAATTACAATTTGCTGTTTAAATTGCAATTTTAGCGAGAACTAAAATAATCCGTAAATTTTCAGATACTTTGAATATTTGGAGTCCAAGACGAAATGTAATGAAGTAATCAAGAAATATAAATAATAAAAAACACACTTTCAAAAGAGGTCGCAACAACTAACTGGTTGAACAAAAACAAAAGCGACGTAAAAATCCTTGAAAATTTGAATCAATTTGATCGATACCTCCGAATAATATTCCCTCTCATTACAATCCTTCTAGAATCATCCGTATAAACCTGCATACGGTGCAACAGAATCTGACGATGAAGTTCGCACGCGTGCAACGCCGGGTGTAATATTCTTTCCGGCATCGTTGACGAGGAATATTTGTTTTCGCGGGCATCTAGGGCATTATTTAAATGATTGGTGGCGCAGTTTCCGATGAAATAGGACGAAGATCTGGCAGCTCATGTATATTTATCAACAAGGTTCACCCGTTCAAATATTTTTACGAATTATTCATGGGGGGGCCCGTATTCGTGGGCATACCGGTGTGTTTATTGTTTACCCGAGTTTATCTCGAAAACAGCCGAGTGAAATATTCAGTGGCGAGCCAGAATAAAGAGTATAGTCTCTGCGCGCGCGCGCGCGCGTGTGTGCGCGCGTTTTTTTTGTTGCAACACTGATGAATTATTAATGGCTGGCGTGCACGATTTCAATCGGTTCTCGGCCGCGTGGAGTCCGGATCGGCCGTCGTAATTTGTCAAGTTATTAAATCTAACGCGATTCGAATAGCGATCGATGTCGCCGAATGAACGACGCCGATGTAACGAGCTTTTACACCTTCTTGTTCCAGTCACCGCGTAAATTAGAAACGTCGATCGATTACCATTTGTCGGCGGTCGACCCACAGCAAAGAACACGAACAGTGAAATTATTCAAATTTCTTATAAAACGGAACAAGTTACCGAGATCTAGAAAATGCAGTTTCTAAATCTTCGTTACAGGCTCAGATAAAAAAATTAAATTGGTCATGCTGACCAATTGCAATTTTTGAAAACAAGTTTTTAATCATTGTCCAGCAAACCAAATTACATCTCAAACAAAATTTAGATCGCTCGACTCGACGTGCGCAATGCGAATTTCGCTTCGAAATTGTAGAAGAATTTTTTAAGCGAACAAATTGAAGGTGTACGAAATAATTGAAATACTTTCGCCTAGCATTCTACGTTCTCGCGTAGCAATATTATTTTAATTAATCGCAGCGCAACGAGTTAAGGATCTACTCTCGGATACAATAACGATCTCGAGGAGAATCAGCGCGTCCCGTAGAACGAAAGACCGCAGTCGTCAAGACGAAATTAATTGAACTGTTTCTATTTGGCGGACGACGTTCCCGGAGCGGCTCGAATAAAAATCCGGCGGGTCGAAACGGACGATCCGATGGAAGAATTTAATCAGTTTCCGAGTTTATAGAGGTTCTCGCATAAGAACGGCGGATTTCGCGTAGTGGATCGTTCCGTTTGAGAGCCGTCTGCAGCGGGAGGGAGCCGCGGCCGCATCTCAGAGACTAAACCGGAGGCTAAACCGGAGGCCGAACCGGAGGCTAAACTGCGGGCTAAACTGCTGGCTAAACTGGATGATAAAAAAGAAAAAGCTCGGCGGTTCGAGAGTCCTCCGGACTTTTATTGGACCGTTCGCCGTCCGGCTGCATCCGAAATCAAGACCCGCGAGCTCGAATACTTCGCGGATAATGCAACAAGACGCACGGACTTTCGCCCGGCTTCATTAGCATAATTCCCCTTAACGCTCGGCTTGGATATTCATTAGCGTAATTCCCCGTAATGTTTAGCGGGCTAATGTCCCTCCGGCCGTCGCGTCGCTGGAAAAGCCCACCGGGCTCCCGACGTACGATTTTTAAGGGGGCTTTAGGGGATGCATCCTAATGGGCGAACTTTCAAGGAAGACTCCGTGACGACTCGCGCCCAAGAAATCTACCCTTTTTACTACGATATTACGTAACAACGAGATCACGTTTTTGACTCGTTCACCGCGTTTACCTTAAATCACGAACGAACCGCCCCGGAAAATGCGGCAGATTTTTCTAACGTGCCCTGTAATCAAGCACGTGCGTTCCGAAAAAGATGCCGGAATCTACGGCACCGCTAAATATCAAAAGAAAATATTGTTACGAGGATAGACGAGTAATCATATCGAATTCATTGTCATTTTTATTATTATTCTATTATTATTATTATTAATATTTTTATTGTCATTATTATTATTATTATTATTATTGTGTTGAATTTTTGTAGAAAAATAATAAAGGAAATCTGGTCTCTGTGTACCAAAGAAATTAAGTTAAGAATGTTTTCGTATCCGCAAAATTTGCGCAGTGAAAGCGCAAAGGGTTAGGCTCGATAACGCGGACAGCGGAGAATAAAAGAGCTGAGCGTTTCTTTGGATAATCCTGTTGCCTCGGAAAAGTAACGCTCGGTAAGAAAAGAACACTCGCCGGAGTAGCTTTCAATTACGTCTCAGATTCGTTTCACGTTAGCGTTTAACAAACGCGACCGGGGTCGGAACCACGTCCAGTCGCGGCGTTGTGACCGCTGCATAATTATCGTCGCGATAATTGCGCGTGGTCGGTGTGCTTTATGCACGTCGACGCATCTCTCAGGCCAGGAGGCAGCCAGCTCGTTAGCGAAATGGAACGCGATTGCGATCCCAGTCTGACGCGCTTCCGCAAGCGGTCTGTTTGCTTCTTTCGCCCTTTCACCCTTTCGCCCTTTCGTTCTCCCTTCGTGGCGACCGTTTACCCCTTTTTTCCCTCTCTCTCTAACTCTTTCTCTTTTTCTCTCTGTCTCACTCTCTCTCTCTCTCTCTCTCTCTCTCTCTCTCTCTCTCTCTCTCTCTCTCTCTCCTGCTCGAGTCTTGTCCCTTTTGGTTTCTCGGGTTTCTCTTTCACGGGAACAACGAGTCCGCCTTCCGGCAACTCGGCCCTCTTCGTCGATTGTACTCCCGCCAACGCTCTTGTTCTTGCTCGCAGTTGGCAACCTAACTTCGCACAAGTACGGATCCTTGGTATCGTTGCAAGAATCGGGAAACTTAGACCGCTAACTTAGAGATCGGCTAACTCTTTCGTGCCCGACTTATTAATACGGTATTCCGGTGTGAACCTTCGAAAAAAAAACGATTTCCTTTTGTTTTTACTTTTTCTCGGTGAATACAGGCTCCAAAATACGCCCACAAAACCGTACGTCTGAATACTTAAAATTAACGAAGCGAGCATGATATTCACAATATGAATGATCAATCGATTGCAAATCTTTACGCAACATTTTTGCAAAACTAATTCAGTCGACGATTTTAGGAATTTCCGAGCAATGAATCATTCATTGGACTGTGTTAATGTTCGGCCTTCGACGGAGTCCAGCAATGTACTATTTTTGTAGTATTGTTTCAACCTTCTACTTGACGCCGCGCTAAATCGGTAATACGAAACTCGAGTACGTCGATAAATTTATCTTTAACGAACTGTATCGCATACGGTGCGGCATGAATTTCTGAAGCTGCAATTTTTCATACACGTTGCTTAATGCTCAGAGTTGGGTGAAACTTTCTTCGGACGACGGGTAAGGATTAACGGATACAATTTTATTCGACATTATTGAACGAGTGTCTTATCGAACAAATATCCAATCGAATGAAAATTCGTTCGAATAATTCGGAAAATAATCGATTTGAATATGAATTTTAGAATTATGGTGTTTTTCCATAATTGATTAATTTCTTTCATGTTAATTCCTGCAGTCGACTAATTTTTTGAACAGCTGCATCGGAAAGTTTGTTACTTTTGGACAGACCGATCTTATTCGAATGAGTATTTATCTAAAATAATTCGGGTAATGTCGAACTCCGCTCAAAGCTCTGTGTGTCTAAATCACGAAAATATTCCCCGTAATTGCGCCCTGCCGCACGATTATTAAAATCGCTCGCTTCAGCTGGTTTTTCAAAGATCGAGTAACATGCAAAGCGTTGAATTTGTTGGTTGAACGAGCGCGGCTCTCCTCTCAAAGGGCAGCATGTTTTCAAATCGGCGGCACGCGAAAGCTAAATATCGCGTGTTACGTCCGATTTGGTGTTCAACAAAAACTTCATGAATTCGAAACGTCCGTAGAGCCCTCTGCGTCCGATTGAATTGCTCGCAATAATTGCAGCGGCCCTTCTCGATCACCGAAAAAACCCGAACGCGTCGTTCGTCGCTGCGTCGAAAATCGCTGGAAATACATATATTTTTACTTTTTGCCGAACATTTTTCATTCAGGGACTATTCTAGTCTAGAACGCGTTTTTTTGTTGGTATTTTTTTATAAAAAAAAACCCATGCAACATCGCACGTCGGGGTTTTTCATATATATTGTTGCTCTATCAACGATATTTACGATTTATTACAGCGAGAAATAGTCAACATCGATGTGGTGTCCAGCAGTATGCTTCGGTAAAAATATTTTCGAAAGCACATACATGCATACTTTCAGAAAATGAAGAGATCGATTTTTCGAAGGTTCGAGACACCCCGGCCATTTGTTTAATGACCGACGTTTCTCTATTGTTTAGCGATATGTTAAGTGGTATCACCCAGCTGTCAATAGCTGCATTAGCGCCTAATTAAGAACGACGACAGCGTGATTTTGTTCTCGGTATTATTTGTACAGGTCTCTTGGGGTGCCGCGCACCCCTCGCGTCGCTTTATTTAACTTTAAATGACGCGCCCGTTCCGGGGTTAAATAAATAACTTGGCAGCGTTTCTGCGTTCGAAAATTTCTTTCGAGATTCTTCGACGTTGAGAGACCCTGGGGATCGAAAATGGCGGCCGAAGCTGACACAGAAACCACGGCGGTGCTGCGAAACGAGAGAAATCGGCGGGAGGGCGGTGGAGTCGGATATCAAGGTAGATCAAAATTCCCGAGGAAGGGGGGGTGCGAGAAAGAAGAACCGGAAAAGACGTCGCGGGACTGCGAAAAGTAACGTGACGACGAGAAAGAAAAGAAAAAGGAAGGCGCTGAGAGACACCCGTGAAAGCAAACCGCGCAGGTAACCCGAGGGAACACCGAATACTCCCGGGCTGCAACGGAAAAACCGGTGAACAGAGGGGTGGGATACCCGGGGCAAGAAGCGAAGCCATAGGATTTCGAAAAATCGAGAAAAGCGGTGACGAACTGTGTCTTCGAAATGCTGGATTTTAGGTCTCGAGGCCGCCAACAGAAATTAGTAGAAATTGAAGAAGGTTAGATAAAAAGGTTAAATAAATATTAAAACTTGTAATATACAAGAAAATATATGTAGAAATAAACGGAAGATAATTATAAGTTAAAACACTTTGCATCACAGAAATGTGACAATAATATATATTTCGGTAGATTAATTACGTTCCTCTTGAAGTTTACTTGAAAATTGTATAAAATTTTGACGTGTAACGGTAAAATTAACCCCTTGCCGTACCATTTTCTTCATAGTTTCAATAATTAGAAGTTTTTTGATTGTAATAATACCTAAGAAGGAAAAACACAATTTATATTTATTGTGTGTCTGCATTTACTGAAATGTTTAAATATCGATGACGAGAAATCAGAATTTTATTCAGACTAAAAAGAACAAAATAGCATTCGTACTTAGCAGGTTATTGCTAGAAATCTCCATCGCGTGTTAGACTCGTTAAAGTATGGCAAGGGGTTGAAAGATAAAATTAAAAAAATTTAGGTAAATTGAAAAATAGGAAACAGTTGTGGAGACAATCCAATTCGAACGGAGCAACGTAAGCCATTCACCTAGCATTAGTTTGATTTAAAAAAGAATGTAACAGCGTTAACACGCTATTAATACTAATACTGAAACTCACGGTTGATAGCGCATAATTCATTTACATTGTTGATAAAACTTGCGAGCAGAACATCGCAGTAGCGACGAAAACATTTGAAACATGATTTCCCTTCGCTGTTGTCGATGCAGAGAAGAGGGTGTCACAATCGTGATATTCGATAATTAGGAACAATTCTGCATATCGACCGTCAAATGTGTTTCATTTAATGTCGTCAACGGCCATTGTGGTTGTTAACGCGCTCACCTGCCGGGTACGTTGTCGCCATTATAATAAATCCGTTATTAGCAGAACGTATTTGTACAGGCGAAAGTCATTTTACCAAGTTGCGAGCTGCGGCTCGCCTCGTTCGCTCGTCTCTCTCTCTCTCTCTCTCTCTCTCATTCTCTCTTTCTTTATCTCGCTTCCTCTCTCCCTCTCTTGCTCTTCCCTCTCTCTTCCTCTGTCGCTGTTAAATGCTGCGGCTTTGGTACAAAGCGGCGCGAAATTAACCGACGCGAAATTGTATTTCACGCTGAACAGACTAATTCCACAGAATGGAGATGATGGCGTCTTTATCCGGGGTTACAGCCAATGGGAACACACGGCGGTACAACGGTGCCCTACGCGTCGTTGTGCATTTGACACCTTGCTCGAACGATTATCTATGCGCCCCGTTTTATGCGAGCGGAAACCGAGCTCGCGATCCCGGCAAACCGAATCCAAAAACGGCCCCGACGATCATTGTAGAACTCGGCACACGCCGTGCTGCAACGAGAACACGCTTAAAAACCAGCGAAATCCGACGTATGACGTTCCAATTCTTTCGTGCAGGCGTTAATTCAGCAATCACGTCGGGTGTCGACCCGCTCGCCGAGCGCGACGAATTAACCTGTCATTTTTATCGACTTCAGTTCTCGCTTCTTTGTTCGCTGAACATTTTGACGATCTAATTCTATCTCTCCGTGTCACTTAATCGCTAACTGGAATCTTCGCTTATCCCAAAATCATTTTTGCGAGGACGGAGGGTTCGCGTAACAATCGTGCGCTGCTCTGCAGTGATTAGACTGCTGATCTTATAATAATAAAATATTTGCACAATAGTGAAAATATTTAGAATGCAAAGATGCGTGTAAATTGACAAGGTTTACTAGCATTTTTATTTGATTTTTTTCAGTATTTTCAGTTCACGAAGGACACTTTTCTTTAACTCCAATTTTTGGAAAATTACGTACGAAAATGGGAATTTTCATAAGGATTCGCGGTCTATTAACCCGAGAAAGATAACCTACGTCGCAGAGGCGCCTGCGAAGACTGTTGATTTTTGTTAATTTTTCATAGAGGTCTAGTGATTTAAGTTTAAAATTAATTAAAATATAAAAAAATATAATATAAATGCATTTTATTTTTACAATAATGCCAAACCTTTAAAATGACTAGATTAACTTAAATAAATATCCATTGTTAGTATAAAATTGACGCCTTAGAAAAGCATGCGCCTCTGAAGCGTATGGTTATCTTTTACGTATGTTGTCATATGGTTATCTTTCTAGGGTTAATAAGTCTCTAGGATGAAGCGGAAATTTGCATTTAATGTATAGCTAAAACGTCGACGCTTGAATATCGATAACAAAAACGCAGATGTTTCGTTCGATTTGAAGGATTAAATTCGATTTAAAAATAACAAGCGTATTTGTAGTAACAAGCGTACTTATCCAGATTTTTAGCGATTTTTATCGTAAATACATCCATCTACCACACGGATTTATCACCGGATAATTACCAGAAAAATATTAAGCTTTCCTCGTAATTAATTAATTTGCAATTTCACGTGTGATAATTATTTAAATACAAATAGAAAAATATTAAAACCGAAATAACCTATATTTACAAAATATATTCACAAAATTTCCAAATTCTTGCGAATTATATTATTTAAATAATTGTGTTTCACTAAATACACTGTAACGAATCTCCTACTACTAACAAAAAAAGGAGAAAGACACGCTATTATATTAAAATAAAATGAAACGAACCTATCATTATTTCGAGCACTGTTTATCGAAATAAATTGAATAATTTGGAAACCAGATAAAAACCTAGTATTAGTAACAATGATAATAGAAGATTCCACTTAAGAAGTTCATCTCGTGTACAGTTAGACGCGTTGAGACAAAAGAGAGAACGGTTATGGAGTTGACTTACCAGGGCAGATACTGTTAACCGGAGCCAGTCGGCGATCCATGGGCCGTGAAACGAAATGCAGAGGCGAAGTCGTCCCTCTGCAGTCCTTTTGTCGTTCGCATACGAGAACGGTCACGTTCGCCTGAACATCCGAACGGTCCGTCTGGATTTGCTCTGTTACAAGGTTAATGAACCATTTCTGCGGGTGTAGGGGACACAACATGGCCACGCCGCGGACAGGACGGGCGAAGCGGCGGTGAAATCTAATCGGTTGAAATTTCGTCCAGGAAGTTCGGCTCGCGGAGCACAGGCCAGACACTTGTTCGCGTGTGCACACGAGAGCCTCGTCGCAAAACTCGCTTGCTTGATCGGTACTCGACCGGTTTAATTATTCCCTCTCTCGTGTCGGAGATCTCGCGGTTATCGACTTTCGAACGGTCCGGGCGCGCACCACCCGCGCACACACGCCGCACTAAAAACAGAAAGAAAAAAATGCTCCAGTTCGACGACACACGGACGAACGCGTGCACCGAAAGAGCAGCGAAAAGTAGAACATTTCACGGCGTTTGCTTTGAGGACCGCGGTGATAGTGAGGCCGATTTGACCGCTCAGCGGTCTCACACGCCCCTCGTTTATTGTTTGTTTACTCGATCACCGGGGTATTTTGCAGGTGCCATTGCGACCAGATTTCCCTTCCCTTGCCATTCTAATACCTGTTCGCCATTGAATCTGCGAGCCGTCACCTTCGCCGCAATGCAAAACTGTCCTCAATTAACGCTTTGTCCTCGAAGCCATTTTGACCCTGAAGTAAGTTCTTTTACCTGCGGTAAATTACCGTTTATTTACGGGTGACGCTAATTTTTTACTTGGCTTCGGAATTCATTTTTATTTTGCTATAGTGAACAAAGTGCATCGTACTGAGATTCTTGGAATACAAAAGAGTCGAACCCCATTTCTAAGGGGTTATTGGTAAAATTTGGGTTTGTCGATAAAATTGGGGTTGACTCTTAAAAAGTGTCCATCACCGGCGGTGACATACTGATCGATAATACTGAACGCTTTTGCGTATTATTGCAAGTGAATGGTGCGTGTATTTTAAATAAACGTCGAGCGACGAGGAGTGAAACCGAAGTATGCTACAGCATAATATGTTTACGTAATACAATAACTATGCATAAATACTCGTATTCTCCAATTTGTGGTATTTACGAAGGATTTGATCTACCATGATCGAGATACGCTGTTTGCAAGTAATATAATCTGAACAGATTTCATATATTGCAACTAGGATATAAAGCCGTAAAAATAATAGATGAATATAATAGATAAAAAATAGATAAAAATAATATTTTAGTCAACGCTTAAGGGATCAATAATTCTATTTGGTTCTGCTCAGAGGTAATAACGAGTAAACAAAGAACGCGTGGATACGAAAAGAACGACGATAGATTCAAATTTGTAAGCTGTAGATCGCCGAGAACGGTGCCATAAAATCAAGTAAAATAAACGATACGGAAACATAGAAATAACGTAGACGTTTCTCGCGATGCCAAGGTGACTGGTATCCTGAATTCTGTGCGACGATGTGTTCCTACGAGCGTGCGTTATCAGCAGCGGCGATGAGTGTGTCTGAGGCTGCGGACGTGTTCCTTTCACAGTAAACGAACGCGCGGAACGACGCGAGACCGCGAACGCGATTGCGAACGGGAGTAGAGTTAAGATTCTTGGATTCGGATCCAATATGAAAGATTCCGATCCTATTCAAATAGACGGGTCTCGCGGTGGGAACGCGTCACATGCACAGACTGGATTTTCAATATCCCCCGCATCCAACGAGGGTGTATACTGAACGGATAGTCTGATCAGTCGACTTATCGCGTCCCGGAAACCATCTCCCACGGTATCGAGTCTCGAAAATCTGCGAAGCAACACGTACGACGTCCTCCCTATTCTCGGTGAAAAAATATCGGATGCATCGTACGTAACTGTCTCTATCTCTCTTCGTCTCTCTCTCTCTCTCTCTCTCTCTCTCTCTCTCTCTCTCTCTCTCTCTCTCTCTCTCCCTGCGTTCCTTTGATACGCCTATGTTTCCACGAAGATGTAGAACAAAACCTTATTTAACCCCTTGCTTCGATTTCTTTCACAGCTTCGTTGATTTTGTCCTTGTTTGTCGATAATATGTTTGCAAAATGTAACTAACAAGCACCTCTAAGTTTGGCGTACTTAAATAATTTATATTGATAGAATGTCAATCTCAAATTTAATATTAGAATTAACAAGCCAGTCAAAATGATGGTTTTTGTTTTTTTCTTTTACAATTCATGATGTTATTAAAATGTTTCTATGAGCAATTTTTAGATATATTTCTTTATCGAAGCATATATTATAATAGGAATCGTACGAAGTTTATATAATTCCAATATTATTATTCATTATTTATAATTACATATATATAATACATAATATATTATATTATAATATATATATATATATTATTATAATTATATATAATATTATATATATAATATATTATTTATTATAAAACCATGCAGATTAGTAGCGTTTAAGGCTCGGTCGTTCAAGTGTTAATGTTGAAAGACTAACACAATAGCGGGGTTAATTTAATTTCGATTTAAAAGACGACAGCAACATCTATAAGTCATGTTCAGAATCTTATTTACACTTATTCCGCGGATTAACACTAAACTTACCGAGCCGGTAAAAGTGACTAGTTTCAAATTTTGCAATTTTAACGTTTAACTACTACAGCCGACCTGTGAGACCGCTCCTAATTACTTATTCATCTGTGGTGATAATATAATTATAAGAAAAATTGTCGAAAGAGAAACATTTCTAACACGCTTGCTTCTATTCAATCGATCTTGGAACCCTTCATCATCGATGTGCAAAGTAAGAAATTGACTTCGACTGTTCATTTACCACTTTTACATCCAATAATAACGCAATAAACCTTAGCGATCCGTGTGACCGCTAATAGTGATTACGTAAAAGTTCTAATAGGTGTAATACTTAAGGGTTGAAATTGTTGTGATTATAAATACCATTTCCTAGAGAATGATTGAACGCTTGAAAAACTTAATCCTCCAATGTATCTACCCTAAAATCTTGTTCTCTGTAACGTTCATTTTGTCCCGGATTTTGTGTTTCATCTGTATGATTTACGAGACTGTAGCGGCCCGCGAATAAATAATAAAGATGACAATGATAACACACGTTAATTACATTCGCGGTTCGGTCGGTTTCACGTTAAACGTTTCGCGATACCGAGGTTCGAGCCTATTAATTATCGATAGCACGGAAGCTCGGGACGTTGTAACGTTGATGCGATCCAGCAGCGGAGAAGGCGACCATAAATATTCGAACGAGCCGTCCATCTTCGGGGATCTGTACATAAATAAATGAACCTCGCCGCGGCGATCCATCATTCCATCTTTCATTGGCCCCCGCTAATTCCGAAACGGGGGATTCTATAGCGATTTGATAATTCGGTCGAATTTCTGGGTAACGCGGTCAGAGAAGTGGGGTAACGCGGCATCTTCGCCGAAAATGGGACAGAGTCAAGGAAGGACGAGAATGGGGCGTTTAAAGACCCCTGCGGGAAAGAAGCAGCTTCGGAGATTCCTTCAGTTGCTACGAAGTCGTTAACGATCGTAGAATTCGAAACTGGCATAGATCCTGAATTGTTTCACGTTTAGGATAACGTTGACTGTGGCTTTAAACTTGAAATTGCTCCGCCTTTGGTTCGTATCCGGGCATAATTCATCGAATGAGACACGCTGAAATTTTTTTATTCAGAAATAAACAAAATAAAAGGCTAAAAACATTGAATATATCTTGTTCGATAAATGTAAAATTAATGTATAAAGTAAATATATTAGATCGTTCGAAAAGTAATTTCGTTTTCTCAAGGAAAATTGAAAGACGCTTTTCAGCCCTTAACTACTAATTCAACCCTACCTATTAAAACCTATTAAAACCGCTATCAGCGAAATTCCATTCTCGTACAGGTCCCGTTTCTTATTTGCACAGAACATAATGTTAGAAGAACGAAGTCGCTTTCCGAACGATCAAATGGATCGGAAGAAATGTCTTCTGGGACTCGAATCTCCTCGAGCCGGAGTGATCGATGGTCCGTGGACGGGAACGCGAACAAATAAACAAACAAATAAATAATCGTTGGGGGGGATTATTCGCGAGGAAACGAATGTTTCCCGTGGTCCCGTAAAAATCGCGGATCCCGGATGCTGGATGGTACAGTCCTGGCCAGATCCTCCCGTTTTATCTGTGCGGTAGCTATATAGAGCGAGCTGGAGCAGTGCCGTCTACAGTCCCGAGGCCGTACTACGCCAGTGCAGTCGCTACTTCGGTGAAAAGCATATCTCGGCGGCTATCTCTCGGAAATTCCGGGATTCTCGGGGTCGGTTTCGCTGTGTCCCCGGGATTTGCCCCAGGAGCGCTCCGTGAGTATCATCGTGAACCATCCGACGAACGCACACACCTGTGTTCGATCGCCATCGGGCCGGTCCTCGTTTCGCTTTCGCGTGTCACGATCGTATAACCGTCGAGGTGAAAACGCGGGGGCGGCCGCGGTGGGCAAGAGGATTTCGAGGACAACCTTGACCTTAGGGGCGGTAGGCCTGCCTGCTCTCGCGGAGGCAGAGGCCGTGTCGCGGAGAGGGAAAGAGAGAAAGAGGGAAGGAGCGAGCATTGTTCGCGTGGAACCGAGAGAACGGCGACGACGACACTTTCGATGAACAAGGAAGAGCGGAACGTGTGCGGGCGCGATGGAATACGCGAAAGTGGTCGATAACATCGCGCGCGCCCGCGCAATTCTTGCGTTTCTTCCGCGCGGACGAAAAACACCCCTCGAAGAGTCGGAGGAGACCCGATCTCTTTCCTCCGAGCAGAGTCCGAGGCACTCGATCAGTAACCGAGAAAACGCGGGTCCAGGGTGTGCGTGGTGTCGCGTCGTTTCTCTCGCTAGCACGCCAAAGAAAGAGAGAGGGAGAGAGAGACCGAGAAAGAGAGAGAGAGAGAGAGAGAGAGAGACCCGGACCTTCTCTGCCCGGGAGGACGAAATTCGTGTTATCGATCAGCTGCTGCGGCGGACACGCTCTCGTCGAGATGCAATTCGTACGCACGATCCTGTGCGCCCGGTGCATCCCCGGTCGTTGCACCTGCAACCTTGTGACTCTACACCTTGTGTAGTCTGTCTACTGGAAAGAGGTGCGTTCCAAACTGCCAGGACACGGTCTAGGTGGCTAGGGTACGGTCCTTCTAGAACGACGCACAGCTGTTGGCTCCTCGAACGCTCAAGAGGCTGGAGTATTTTTGACCAGACGGTAGCTACTAGGACAGCTGGGGTAGATCATCTGACAAAGAATAAGCTCCAACCCGGAAATACAACAAATTCTGGAACTTTGGAGATATGTAAAGCATACTTAGATACGTATTACGACACGTATTATTAGATATGATTAAATCATCGATATTTTTCGCGTATCGCGCGATAGATTTTGTTTCAAGACTTCTTCCCTATTCTTATACATTTTACGAGTTACAGCAATAAAATACAAATCAACCGAACATCTCGCGATCAATTTTCTACCCTTAAAGTGAATTTTGCGCAAAAAAATTACGCGATGCATACATATGTCGCGATGCTACGTATGCTCTACATATCCTCGATGTTTCAGAAATTTTTCAATTTTCGAGTCGAGTGTCGTCCCTTGTAAGTAAACAGACATTTCGTGTCGAGAGGTCTGGATCGAAAATTGTAGAGACCCAGCTCGAATAGAATAGAAGCTATCCGAATTAATCGGAACGTAGATGTTCGAACAATAAAGCAGTTAGATAGTTACAATGCTAGACTAGATCTTCGCCGATTTGTACGATAAATCTCGTTGTCCATGGATTGCCTTCAATGAAACTGTTCGCCCGAGAAACGTATTTAGCTAATAGACATTTATGACGTCAGAGACTCCGCGCTGTACTAGATTCGAGGAAAACTCTACATCGAAGCAGCCTAGCGCCTAGCCTAGTTTCCGAAGTACAATTTTCCTCGTGTTACGACACCGTTCGTTGACCAAACTTCTCCCAGGATTCGCTGTATCCGCTGTCTCGTGACCTCCGACGTATAGCCGACGCAGCAGGAGAACACGCAGCACTTTCCTAATGCAGTTTTATTCCACTGCGGACCTCTGGGTCAACCCGTGTTTACGCCCGCCAGCACGAACTTGCGGCGCCGCTGCGAAATATTCGTGGCTCGCCTTGCATCAAGGTCACGCTTCAATCAATTTAGCATTTCTTTCTACCGGTATCCCGCGCGCTGTTTCCCCCCCCCCCCCCCCCCGATTCGTTAAGGCTTCGTTCAGATTCGTTACGATCCGACAATGAAACCTCGGACTGCGGATGGCGAATCTTCTTGACCGAGTGCATTTAATCATTTGCGCTGTAACAACGAGTCGGACTCGCGGTGAAGATTTCATGCGTGATCATCCGATCGTTTCATTCGAACACGATAATATCTCTTAACCCTAGAAAGATAACCATATGACAACGTACGTAAAAGATAACCATACGCTTCAGAGGCGCATGCTTTTCTAAGGCGTCAATTTTATACTAACAATGGATATTTATTTAAGTTAATCTAGTCATTTTAAAGGTTTGGCATTATTGTAAAAATAAAATGCATTTATATTATATTTTTTTATATTTTAAGTAATTTTAATCTTAAATCACTAGACCTCTATGAAAAATTAACAAAAATCAACAGTCTTCGCAGGCGCCTCTGCGACGTAGGTTATCTTTCTCGGGTTAAATCGAAACAAAATTCGATTCTTCTGTTATCAAAGTTCGAAAATGAAAGTAAACGGCGACGTATAAGAAGCGAATACTGTTCTAATAAGGATATGATTAACCAGTTAGCTGTTGCAATCTCTTTGAAATGTGTGTCAGTTACTGTGATTATACCGTATACAAGTTCGATGTTTTTCTTATATTTTATCCAAATACAACACTCTTATGAAATATACAATTTAATAGAGAATATCAAAGTATACTCGCATACACGTAAAAAAAAACAGCTAACTGTTTAAGAACGAAGAGATGCTATTCAACCGTATTTGTGATGTTGTGAACGACATCGTAGCGCAAATGGTTAAATCGTCACCCAATTACTCAATTATCGGCTATTCGATTAAATAAATTCGCAACGTACAACAAATAGTCCAATGGATCTACAAAAGAAGAAGTAACATAAAAAAAATATGCATAGAAAAATTAACTGAGAATTGGCATGAACACGTTGGCATCAATC
The DNA here is from genome assembly GCF_051020955.1 of Megalopta genalis. Lineage (NCBI taxonomy): Eukaryota > Metazoa > Arthropoda > Insecta > Hymenoptera > Halictidae > Megalopta > Megalopta genalis. Next base: position 4,149,858 of record NC_135027.1, read on the forward strand.
GTACGGTGGTGAAAATCTCCCTTCGTGGATCAAGGGTTGTGCTGCATCTCGGATGTCGTTGAGCGTGAACGCCCACATTTTGTTCGCACGAACGACACTGGTCTATCCAGAATATTTCCGAGTCCCTCCCGTTCTTATCTTCGAGGTCGATTAACCGATTAACGAACGACGTATAAAAAGTCAACTTAATTGAAACGGCGCGACGCGACGGCGTTGGATAAACAGGCGCGCGACGATCGCGCATTTGGGATCTTTAATTTAGGCTGGTACACACAGTGCTCGTCCGCGATTACGGCCCATTATACGATCGAGTGCATATTATAGTTGGCCACCGGTGGGCAATGTGCAATGAGACGAGAGCGCTCTTTCCAGGCCGGGCGTAACTGCCGTTCTGTAAACAGGAACGTGCCATATGGCGGCGCTTGTAGAGGCGTGATTAGTTTCCTCTGGTTGAACGGTGAAATTTCGAGGCCGGGAACGCGCCGCGTCGGGTATATCGACGCAACGAGCGTCGTTCGGCGGACAACTGGTCCCCATTTGATTGTACAGCGCCGTGTATAAACGACGCATCCTGTGTGTGCACACTCTTCTGCCCTCGCGATTGTCCGCGCGCGCTGTTTCCGAGAGATACACGTTCAATGGGATCTCTCGACGAATTATCGAATCCCGGGACAAAAATACCGCGATCTAGCCCGCCGATGCAACGGGAAACGATGCAGTTGCATTCTGCGGCTCTCTCGGCTGACCATCGCGCGCCGCGCCAGCGGTTACCCTAGTTTCGGCTCGAAATCAAAAAATCTCCGGCCGTCTGCAGAAAGTAATACAGGGTGATTCTAGTAACTGGACCGAGCTGCGGCCTCTGTTCCAGTTTAGATTTTAGAAAAGAAAGTTGTAGAGACAAATTTTGCATTATTTAACAAGCCCTGTTATCCTATAATACGATATTTTTCACAAGTGCAAGTGCACTTTCTTTTGCATATTTCTCGCAGGCAGATCGAATCTCTCTCTCTCTCTCTCTCTCTCTCTCTCTCTAGAACATTCTCGGTAAAAATTATATTATTATTAGGGTATATTATATTATAGTAAGTAGTTAATTATATTATAGTATTAGGATACAATGACAAGAAAAATTAATTTCGTCGCGTCACCCTTGGAGCGATAAGCACGAATTTGTATGCAAAATAAAAATTGTCTGCCTTGATTGCAAGATGCAGACAGTGCAGAGACATCTCTTTTTCTCTTGAACTGCTTTAGCGACTTGAAAATAATACAGTATTTTTAAATTCTTTGAATGTTTTTTGTTTGATCTACTCATGTTTGTCATCAAATCCGCTGTCTAACGATAAAAGGGTTGAATCACGTCTCGGCCGTCTGTCGCCATCTTATTAACGCTAAATCTGTCGAGGTCCGAATCAAGAAATCGATTCAATAGTTTCTAATGCAAGCAGTTTTATCGCATCAATAATTATAAAATAAAAAATGCGAAACCGGTCGTTTGACCGGCGCTGATAGATTTAGTGTAAATTCCTCGAACCTGCGAATAAATGCTGGAGGTCTCGATCGGACGATCGGAAGACAATAGCGACTGCTGGCACCGTTTGTTATGCTGGCCTTTATCGCGCGTCACTTCGGCATGCAATCGGCGTTTGCTAACCGGAAGTCGCCGATAGCTCGACGTATCCTTGACGCGGAACTATAATGATCGCACTGCAGATTCCGATGTTAACATTACGGTCATGAGAAATCGATGATAACTGATAGATTCGATCTCGAGATGCGTTTAAAATTGTCCTCTGTTCGAAAACGAACAATTCTGTTTCGATTTCCCTTCCGCTGGGCGATTATTAAGGTGTCGAGAATGGAGTGAATAAGAAGAACGAACGAACGAACGAACGAAATGGTGTTTTGATGATGCCACCGTATCCCGTGCCGTAATTCGAGAGCAAACACACAAGCACGCGCGTCTCGGGAATGGTATCTATTTCGAGACCAGACCGGAGATGATGCGAGACCAAGCAGAAAAGAAACACCAAAAAGACAGACAACACGTTGTCCGGGCGATGCTTCGTTATCCGGTGTCTACGGGGTGGTCTACAAGTTTGCCGACAGATTTACGCGATACAGAGTTAGGCGGCGGCCTCTGCGAAAGCTCGCAGAGATTTTCGATAGATTCGAAAAGAAGTAGAATCTCGTTTCTTTCGCAACGGATACAGCGATGTGAATAATTACAGATTCAAAGAAACTTTTACATTTGTATTGATGTTTAAACGAAAAGTAAACAAAACGTCGTATTTATATGTTTCCGTGTTAGAAATTTTGGTTTGAATGTTAATAAAAACGTAAAAGCTACTTTAAATCTATATTTATGGTCACCACTGTATATGGAGTGACTCAGAAGCTAGTCAGTGTGTGTCCATTAACCTTAAAATTGAGATAAATAAGGATTTTGCAAATTGGCCGTAAGAAAATAATAATGCGAAGACAATTTTTATTATAAGATGACATACGAATTAACTAAACGAAAAAAGAATCGAAAGAAAAATGTTAATCATTTCTTAGAAATAACAAATCCCTCTGAACAATTCTGTTTAATCATCCCATGATCAATATAAGCGGTGCTATCTATTGTTTATTGGTGAAGAAATCGGCTATATCGATTTATCAATCGATAAATATAATAATAAAAATATGTTCGCACTACTTAACGCATTTTCAAAGAAAAGTTGTGTTACGCTGGTCGGCTACTGAACCGTTCGTATGGGAGACTGCACTGGCTAGGATTACTATACAAAGATTTCTGTTAATCGCCAATGATTTTTAACAATTGTCGAAACGTTTGTTCGCAGAAGGACCAAAGCGAGAAGGAGAGGACGGCGGGAGGAAGTTCTACGTACAACTCCCCGGACGATCTCTACCTAGACGATCAGGAACCTTTGGAAGGCTCTGGTCGAGGTGGCAGCGAAGGTCACGACGACCTTGAATCGTCCGGTAGCGGTCTTGGTCCCGACGACGAGGACGGCGACGACGATCACGGTACGATTGTTCTTCCTCGCTGTTCAACCGAACGCGAACGACTCGAATATACAAAGTTTACCACTTGCACTACGATTTCTTTCATAGCTACGTCGATTAACGCTTCTTTGTTGTTAATAAAATTCTTCTGCAGAGAGACAATGCTATTAACATACTTATACACTATTATTTGTTTTTATTTGCGCACTTTCGTATTGTTTATTAAATTATTTTATAAAAGTGTCGTATTTGAACAACATACGAAGCAAATCAAATATCTAACAGGATAATTACAGTAACTTACACACTTTTCAAAGAGGTTGCAGCAGCTAACTGGTTAATTGTACGTCAACGTTAACTTTGATTGCCAAAATTGTACTTTTGTAACGTGTCACCAAATATTGAAATGTTTTGTTCAAACTCGAAGTTGCGATCCGCAGACCACAAGTAAAAGGATAATTAATATCGTAAATCTGAATTTCGTAATTTTTGTTTCGTTAACGCTAAATCTAACGAGAACTAAGAGTGTATAAGGTGCGTTGCTTTCTAAGAATAACAAGCCTGGATTTATATAGACTTTTCGACGCTTCTATCATAACGTGTGCTTGAATTACAATATTTATTCCTGAATTATTCTCTGTGAAAGCGTCTTTATCGTTAGAACGATTTTAGAAAAAAATGTGAAACGGGTCATTTCGACCAGCGCGGTAGGTTTAGCTGGTAAGTTGAATAAATTGCTTAGGAACTATCGAGTTTCCTACCTGAATGGACGACCGACGTGCGAAAAGAAGCTATATTCAGTGAATTACCCTCGAAATCTTCGGAACGTGCCTGGCACGCCTGTTATACGCATATAGTGCAAGGGATTAATTCTTAATGGAGTTTTCCCAAAAACTTTTTGAGCGTTCTCTATATTGGCCGCTTGCTTAGTTCGGTCAGCACGAATCCCTGGCAGTGATCCTTTCGTGCATTGTGTCGCAGATTTCAGCAACAACAATAGGATAGACCCGGTGCCGAACAACAGGCCGACAGAGCCGGATGAGCCGTACTCCGTCGATGAGCCGATAATCAAGCCCAAGGAAAAGGTGATTATATCCGAGAGCCGTAACTTTTCTCGCGTCTAAATTGAAACAGGGAGGAACCGGAGGACCGATATCACGGTGGTAAAACGCGTGTAACGTTAAGAGGGGATATTAGATTTGTTTGAAAATGCGTGTCGGCCCCTCCTCGTTCGTCAGCCGAATTAAACGGATTAAACTGATTAAGCCGTGTCCCGTTGCAGGCCAACGTAGAGACTGTAAACCGACCCGGCAACGAGGTCGATGTAATCGGGCCCTCAGGTGTCGAGGGCGACCACTCGGACAACACAGACGTCTACATGAATCCGAAACACGAGGACCGCGCTAGCTCCTTCTTTGCCCAGCCAGGCGTGCTGGCAGGTAAGCTACCTGTTCTCGCTTAATTTACAATTTTCCACGAAAATCACCTAAAACATTATCATCCGCTACTAAATATTTCCGAGGCTTCGGAAACCTTTCAAGAACCAAACACGATTTTCCAGCATATCTTTCGTTTGTAACATGTACTTCGTGGAGTATAGGGCAGCGGAGCCGGTTACTGTGCCTTTGGCTTGTTTTCGGGCATAATTAACTTTTCACTTGTCGCATGAGACATATTGAATTTCGTTGTTCCTTTATTTCATTCACTTTCTAATAAAAAAAATTTAATATGACTTATTCGATAAATATAAAGTTAATCAGGTCCGAAAAAACAAACCAAAGATACAGCAATTGGTAAACCCACAGTAATCGGCTCCGCTACCCTATTTCCAAGACGGACGCGGGTCGCAAATGCATCGGGATTTGAAATGAGTTTGCTATCGCGAGATTGATTCGATCGTTTTCCACAGGGGTCGATCGTGCTGACGCGCCGCGATCGCACGGTTCGCCGGGGCAAAATGTTAATCACGCGGTTTGCGCAATCAGTCAAACATTGGAAATTGACGGGAAGAGAATGTCTTTGTACAGCGGGAATTGTTTCGGGGCCCCCGCGTCGGGGGATTACGTTATTTATTAACGCGCTCCCTTGGCGTTGCGCGGCCAAGTATAAGGGCAACGCGCGAATCAACATTCCGCGGGAAACCGGTATTTATTCACGAGGGCGCAGGGAGAAACGCCGACGAAATTCTGGGTTAAGTTAACCGATCCGGACCACGCATAATAAACGCTCTACATAATTGACAACGCTGAATATTTCAGCCGGTGAATTATGAACTCCCCCTGTTCCCGCAAAGCCACTTAAGCTGTTTCTGATTTTCTCGGTTGCGTTCTATCGGGCCCCGATGTACCCGAATTGCCGTCGCGAATTACCGGTAGCAATCAACCGTGCAAAATTGTGCGACGCGCTGACCTCTCAATCCCTTTAACTTAATATTTCAACAATCGATGGATTCAACCCCCTGCTATGATAGAAAGAGAGTCTTCACTACTTCAATAATTTTAAACTAAACAATGTGAACCGTCCGTTTTTCACTGGTATTGTAGATTTTCTGTTAAACTTTGAGAATAATTTGAAATTGATCTGTCAAAAAACGTCTTTTGGCCTCTTTGGTAAAAAGAGAGCGTCGCCCATATTTATCAGAATCCGCAAAACGTAAGAATGTGAAAAAATTAATTCATATCGTACAGTTTAATTAGAGATGAAATATTTTATTATTATAATATATTATATATTATAATATAATATATATTATAATATATATTATATATTATATATTATATTATAATATATTATTATTGATTTTGATTAGATGAAATACTTCAACTTTATAGAATGTCGAACGTGTTGGTGCGGTGATTAAAGTTTTACATTATGTGTGGAACTCATGTAGTATAGTAAATCGGATAAATATATCATTATTAAACTTGTGAATCCGACGGGGCCCTACCGTCAAGAGTTCTAAGCTGAAGGATTCCTTGTTCTGGAGATGTCGAGGGGTTGAATCGATCGTAGCCGAAGATAGAAAGATTAATATAAATGATCATTTAATAAATTTGCAGCGGTGATCGGAGGAGCGGTAGTAGGGCTGCTATGCGCGATCCTGGTGGTGATGTTCATCGTGTACAGGATGCGCAAGAAGGATGAGGGCTCGTACGCCCTGGACGAGCCGAGGAGATCACCGGCGGCACAGGCGTTCCCGAAACCGGGCGCGCCGCATCACAATCGAGAGTTCTACGCTTGAGGCGGCGAAGCCTAAGCCTGGCTTTGACATCGCCGAGTTTTGCCCCACGACACTACGCCGAGAAAGACGATGTCCTTCGACCGAATTAAGCGCCGCAGCCGCCTACCGTCGCGACAATCTATCGCAGCGGTACACAATATGTCCCGCGAGGCTCTGCTCCCGCGGAACGCACGCCTCGTCGTCAGCAACAAAACACGGGGGTTGGCTCCCCTAACCGGGGGAAGCGTCAGCGCCAGCGCACAACCTCTTTTTTCCGTCATCCTTCGATCAAGCATAATATCCTCAACAATCCTCTCTCCGCCGCTTTGCTTTTCCGTTTCGCTAAGACACCTCGGACCTCGGTCAGTCGTGCCATCCCCCCCCCCCTAACCAGTCGTAACTTAACCTATACACCCTTTAACAAGTGTGTCTACCCCCGTTCGTGATTGATCGCTCGGTGGTGGACACACAACGCAGCCAGCCTTTTGGCTTAACGACGCTTTCTTTCGCCGCCCTAACGCCTCCCAACGTCGCGGATCGGTACTTCGGGAGTACAGAACTTTTTCCTCCTTTCTTTCGGACGTTCGGTCGATAGGCTCCACACCTCCGATAGAGAGAAAGAGAGAGTTAGACTGAGAACGAGAGTGAAAGTGAGAGAAAGTGAGAGTGTGTGTGTCTGTGAATGAGAGAGAGAGAGAGAGAGAGAGAGAGAGAGAGAGAGAATGAGTGAGTGAGGACACGCGGGCATGTGGTGCGCTGATCGAAGGAGAAGGGTAGCAAACTCAGTTCGCCGAGTCCTCGTCGGCGCTAGGTCGCGGCTAATTATTCCAGATGCATTTACAGAGCGTATATGTATTTAGGCGTACGTATACGCCCACATCACCCCCAGCCCCTGTATAGGACCGAGAGCGCGAAAATTCGTGGGCGATAAACGCTGCTGGTATAATCGTTAATCATTCTGTCCCCCGCGCCCGCCCCCTGGTGGAAGGAGGGAAGGAAGAAGGATCGTTGCGCCAACCGTGATTTCTTTTCGACGCGCATCCACGCGACCTCATTTATCAGGCCAACGCTAAACCGAGAGAGCACTGTTTGCTCTGGGAGTACCAACGATCGCCCTGAGCTCTCCGCGGAGCCCCGGAGCACTGCCCCTCGGGGCAAACGGTGCCTATGTTCCTGGCCAACCGATTCCCCCTAGCTCTTTGTTTCGCTCGGTTTTCTTCAGTCAACGATTCTCATCATTTTAATGCTTTGACCAGCGGGGTCTTAACCCCCCCATAACCCCCCCCCCCCCAACTTTCTCATATGTCCTGGAATGTCTCACCTTCGCGGACTGGTCGTCCGGGAACGGGCACGAGCGAGAAGCAAACCCGTCGATTTTTCTTGAAATTTTTATTCACGAGGTCCGCGATACTATATTCTTCTAAGCTTTTCGTCGTTCGTACCGTTTTATTGTCGTTTTGAACGCGTTCCCTTTCGTGTATCGATCGGAAGATATCTTTTAGAAAAGCGTATCGAATTTTTAGGGTACGGCCGTCTCGAATTTTTCGTTTTAAACATTAAGCGATCATTGGAAAGCAATCGAGAAAGGAAGAAAAATCCGATATCGCGCGTTTGATTCGGACGCTAAGATAAACGGGCATTCGATGAGTTTTTGGAAATTTATTGACTTTACATATCGACGATTAGGTGTCGTTTTTTCATCGTTTGTCGCGATTCGTAAATCGTAATCGTTAGATCCTCTATGGTAAGGTACGTCTCTGTCTTCGAGAATTATTTATTCTTACAGCCGCGTCTGTGTGTGTTTTAATCTAATTGTTCGTCGTACACTCCTCTCCATTCGGACTTGTAGATAATCATCTAGTTTTTATCCCGAACGGTGATTCGCGGACGCTCCTAGCGGACCTAGAAGTCCTTAGGACAACGTGAAATCGAGAATTCGTTTTTTTAGATAGTTTTCATGTGCGTTGTGTTTTTATATAGAAGAGAAAAAAGGAGAGAGAGAGAGAGAGAGAGAGAGAGAGACAGAGAGAGAGAGAGAGAGAGAGAGAGAGAGAAAGAAAAAGAAAGATAATAGCAACAGGGCGAGAATGAAACGGCACCTTCGCGACGGAAGCGGTTCGTTCGAACGCGGTTGCATCGATTGCCATGCACTTAGCGAATAAAGAGGGAAACTCAACGTGCCATTTGAAGCACAGTCAGTGACTAGTTGTACGCAACCGATCGCTCGATCCTCCGTCCAGGCGCGAACGATGAAAATTAAAAGAAATTGGGAAAGACGTGAACTCACAGGTCGCAGGGCACAATCCCGAGTATCGTTCCCTTCTTCCACCCCGGAATCACGGGACACCTTCTGCATATAAAGGAGAAAGGCTTCTTCTGCTGGTCGAGAGAGATTCTATTTGCCATTGGACACTAAACAGGTCCAAATTTTCCTCCGGCCCTCGAGAGGAACGCGCGCGAACACATCCATACACACCTACACACACATATACATATATACATACACGCGGTTCTTTGTTGTTCGACTGAAAAGTATGCCTATGCCATATACCGAGAAAAAACTAACGAAGGAGGTATGAAAAAAAAAACAGAAAGAAAGAAGGAAATGACACGCTAAACATACGTGTACTGTCCGTTTAATTTCGGATTAAAGCAGAAAAAAAATGGCGAGCGTGATAAAAATTTCAATGTCACCTCGATTCTTAAACAATTTGAGTATGAAAAAACTGTCGCAAGTTGCATCGACATTCGTAATTTACTGATTACGAAGTTCACGGACCCCTAGTCTCACTAGCTATGTTTCTGGACAAGTGAAGCGTATTGCTCTAATCTTTAGTTGAACGAACAGTACGTCCATTTGTTCCAATATTTTTCGTCCACGGTGTCTATTATCCCATGGCCGATTAGTATCGCCAACTACATTGTAATAATTTATTGACTTTTTTACGTAGGACCAAGCGATCTCCCTTTCTCCCAGCCCTCTGGATCCATGGATCCTCTTGCATTTGCTTCACCTAACCTCCTTTTACTCTTCCGGTGATCCCGCGATGATCGTTACCGTGACGTTCCTTGATTATCGTGATCCGCGTGACGTTCGCCTCTTCCCAGGTAGAACAGATGATATATCGTAAATCTCGACCAATCGATACTATTGACTTTTCGCCACCGACGAGAGATGGGAATCGTTCGTGTATCCTCCTTATTCCATTTTTTCTCGATTTTTATGTTTGTTTCTTTTTCATTTCATTTTACCTTCTCAAGTGTCACGAAGTAAATGACTAATCGATATCGCAACGTTCCCTCTATTCGGAACAGTAGGGTAAATTCGTAATCGATTGTTAGTCGCGCCATCTAGGAGGCATTGTTTCCCGCCACGTCTCTCCGCATTATTCCCGAAAAAGAAAAAAAAAAATACTGGAAAAAAAACTTTGTCTCTTCTTCGTAGGAAACATAGCGGTATCTAACTATCGACGTTCTCACCTGACGCGCGCAATTGCGAAAACACTCTGGAGGATTACCATACTTCGTAATAAATAATCTTATATATACGATGTTATGCGGCTATAATGTCTTATATATAACGTTATGTCACTATTATGTCCTGTGCAATAATAATATGAATTTTACGTACACGAACCGTCGCATTTATTGCCGCCCGCAACGACCAATCATATAAATCATATTTCATCACGTATTACACGTAACGCGCAATATATGAATTTTCAAAAATGGCTGATACTGATAAGGTTTGAGCATCAATGATCTGCGCATGTCTTAACCTGTTGCCTAGAAAAACGTTTGTCCGTTTTGTACCATTTTCCATTTTATTTACTTATGCAAGAAATATTTCACATATATCGATTATTGGGAAGTCAACCGGTTTACAGGTTAAGACAGTTTCACAACGATGCGGAACTTTAATGACAAGTTATTTGCGACCTACATGAAAATTTGTTCGGAAACAGTTTCTTTATTAAAATCGTATTCCCTCTGTTCATCGCCATCGGACTTTTGAAATGGCAATGGTATACAATACTCGAATAAAATTTATGTAAATGTCGCAAGAGAAAACGATAAGTTGGAGCAAAGAGAATAGGGAAACAAAGGTAAAATAGGAAAAGTTTCGGAGGATAGAATGATCTGGTGTCGGCTGGGCGAGATTCCAAACAAAAAAGAAATTCGAAAGACAGTATGTTTCTACTTGGGTCGCAGGAATACGAGCGCCATTTCTGTAAAGTCCAACGTGACGTACGGGGTAAATGAAACATCATGCCAATACTGCCATGTATTACGTAAGGAACACCAATTTCATACGGGAATTATCGTAACCTGATCGGCGGCATTCCATTTTCATTTTCTTTCTTCGTTTTCGTCCCCCGTGACAATCTGACAATTCCATTTATCTTCTTGTAGTGACTAACACCGAAAACGATCGTTGGATATTACGGGCAAACAGCGTTTCAAACTTGATCGTTGCGTCGACTGTCAACATCGCGGGAGGCGATCGGCCAATCGCGTATCACTTACCCTCCCCACTCCACCTCTCTCCTCACGGAATTACCGTCACGTGATTCAAGCAAAATCATCGTTAGATGAAATAATCTGTTTCTACAATCGCCTGCCGCGATGTCGATCTATATATTTTCAGGTACGAAAACTTCATCGATCGGCGCGTTCTCGTGAACGAACTTTTTTCACTGCTTCTAAATCGATCTTATCGATTCGTGAAATAGCTCGACGCTATTTTATAAGCTTATTTATAATGCGTCTAGACGTCTCGAGGATATATTGTAATGATATACGTAGTAATAAAGGTACGATTAAGTGTATTGATAGGGTCGACTTGGAAGGAGAACTATTTAAACAACTATTCAATGTACAGGTTATGTTGGATGATAAGGTCGCAAATAAATATCGATACCTAAGCGAACGATCGGAATGAGTTGAATGATTAAGGTACGGTATCGAAAGTACCTTCAGAAAAAAATCATATTGTGTTTAGGGTAAATCAGTTGCAATAAATGGAATCCAAATCATCTCTTTCTTCTAGTTTATCCCTTCTGTTTTCTTATACACAATTTCCCATTCGACCAACATTCGAACAAAATAAAGAAATTTTAATAAAGAATATTATGACTGAAAGACTTCCACCTGAACAAAAAATTAAGCAGAAAATGTATGCTGCATTTTCACGTGACTCGTTTAAAATTCTTGTGGCGCTATCTAGATTTTAAGCACATGTATTTGAGCTACCATTCCTGTCTTATTTCTTAAGCAAGATGGAGCTACAGTGCCTTTTAAGTCTTTCAGCGAAATTAATTAGAAAGCTAACAAAGAACGTTATATGTATACATACATATAAAATGTAACCGTCATGTATACAAATTATTAATTTGTGTCTCAAGCCAAGCAAATAATTTGATTTTAAGCATCAGATAGATTTGACTGAGACCGCAATGCGTTACTTTATTAATAGTAAAGGTACATCAAAAATACGTACTCCAACATTTTTAAAAGGGTTTTTAACAATGTATTAATTATTCCTCCGCACCCGTAAAAGCAATGTTTCACTTCTCTAAGTATTTACATCAATACTCTACAAAGGCAGTAGAAAAATATATTCATAAACTCTTCTAGATATAAATTTCTAATATTCTACATACTCTATAAATTTGTTAACGATGTAGATGAATGTATAAAAAAGCATATCGAAAAGAAAGTCAAAGTCCAACAACGAATATTCACCTATTATACGATGTATGAATCAAAAATATACGAAGTAGACTCTAACGATAACGTTGTGAACAAGATATTGCACTACAAATTGCTCTTAAGGAATGGTTTCAAATATTTTTGGAAAGACTCATTCACGCTTGTCTGGTTCAGAGGGCTTTTCATGGCCTCTGCGAACAGTCGCTCGTAAACGTTGCCATCATATGCTCCCAGAGCTGAACAAAGGATTTCATCACGAATATCAAAGCCGTCAACAATACCGACAGCGTTTGGACGGATAGCGGCTAGTAGGTCTTCCAGCCAAGCTTGAAGTGATGGGACATCCTCATTTCTCAATGCAGAGAACTGAACAAACAAAATTAATTGTGAAAGTTCCAACAACCTTCAGAAATCGATCGTATCAACAACTACACATGCAAAAACACCTGAGAATTAAAATATTCTGCCAAAACGACCATATACTGCACCTAATCATTTATCGTCTACAATTAACTATCAATAGCTAAACAATGAAATACAAAAATAAAACGAAACATTGAGAACACTTGTCATTTCATACTCACCTGAAGGAAATCGCCGAGTCTTTGTAACACCCAGTATACAGCATACAGTTCACAAAGATGCTGCAGAACGGCACGCAACTCTTTCGACACAGATGTAATTTCTTTAACGGATTCTATGAATCTCATGACTAGAAACGCTCTGCAATGAGCCTCAGCGCAGCGGGCTAATTCGATGCTGGTTTGATTCCAAGCATCTTCATGCGAAACTCCTTTACTTATCCTGCGGTCCATATTCTCCGTCGCCAAACGAATCTTGCTGTTTAATGAGAAAATATTAGTACAATTGTACAGTTGCGTGTGGATATCACGTTAGATAATAGTACTAGTTGATAAAGAAATTACCCAGCAGCTACCGCTTGATGAGCATTAATAATACAGTCTAAACTGTTTTTCCAAGGTCGTTGTTTAACACCCTTGACGAGCATCGTGAGATACTGTATGGTTAATGGCAACTTCTGACCACTGACCGCTAATTTCCAAGCTTTAACCAAGTATCTCGCCGTTTGCAATAACAGAACAGTGTTCTCTCCCTCGTAGGTACAGACGGCAGTAACTAAACCGTAAGTTGCTGGAAGATTGCTAGCGTCCATATATCCGTGTCCACCGCAAGCCAATCGCACTTGTTCTACTCCGGTGGCTGCGTCCGAAGACGCAACTGCTTTCAGGCAACACGACAAAGCATGCAACTGCAAAGTAACAGCCACTATTAGTTGTCGAAGCCCAGGAAAAAGATACAATTTATTGAACAGTGTCTTAGAAAGTGATTGAAGATAATGCTATCCAGTACCTCAGGTAATCTGTCCAACTCGCCCTGGTCTAATTCAGCTGTAACATTATTGTACATATTCCAGATCCAATCTGCGGTCATCCGAAAAGCGAAACATGCGGCAAGATTTGGGAAGATTTTGTATTGTTGCGTTATGTAATTAATAATTTGTGCCTCGGGTTCACTGATAAAATAACATGAAAAAGATTGAGAAGCGATTCTTTATAATTGAACGTGTTGAACTTTACACACTACAATTATCTTTTCTGTTACTCACTCTGAATTAATTTGACTCTGACGTCGTACCGCGCTGTATCTCGTTGCAATCGTGACAGCTTTCGATAAATAACTTGCGATATCATGAACCAATACAACGCGGACAAACATCATAGTACCATACGTTAATTTGTCGTTTAATGCTTTCACGTATGTACCATCTTCGAGAACCTATAATAAGGAAGTTCAGATGCATGCATTTTTATGAACTGTGCGCACTTTATCCGACAGTTCTATTTATGCAAATAACATGTAAATTACCTTTCCAACTTACTGCCATTGAAAAATGACCGAGCGAAAAACAGACAAAAAAATTTAAAGAATAGCACAAGAGATGTCGAAATGTTAAAGTCTTGCAATCTCTATTTTTTGTTACATTATAAAACATGTTAAAATAGTTATATTGAGCTTAATTATTCTTATCAAAGTTATTAAAGACTGGAGTACAAAAGTACCCCGCGAGTGTAGTTGTGTAAGCCAGATTTGGCCAGCGTTGTTAAGGGTTAATAGCTTGCGAATGTTGATGCGATTTCTAATAATGGAGAAGGAATATTCAGAAATAGAGAAAATAATTGAATATTAATTTTATGATCAAGAGACGCATGAGCATCCGCAATCTATGAATCGTATTAGTTTTACCGAGAAAAAATAGAACTGTTTGCTTTTTCACGAGAGCTTCGTGAAAGTAGCATACTTTCTCTTTTACCTGAGAGTTCTTCATAAGCATGTTTTCGCGAGGTATTCTGACGTTCTCGAATCCAAGGAATCCGTTATTTGTTGCATTCATTCCTAACTTGGTGCCAATTTCTCCAATTTTAATACCTGTACCAATAGAAACGTATTAAAAACGAATTCATTGTCATGCGATCGCTTTAGTTCGCAGATACGTAAAAGACGACGTCAACATACCAGGCAGAGGTTCGTGTGTCTCTTCATCTCTTAATTGCACGATGAAAGGATGGATTCCTTTGCAGTCTCCTTTAGTGTATAATTGGGCGACGACTACGGCATAATTCGCTGTATGGCCCACTATAATTAATATTAAATGTAGGATTAGAATGTAACTATCTCTAGAGAAAATAATTCCTCTATCATTTTCTCTATTTAATACTCACAACCCCCAGGCCACCATTTATAAGATGTTAAAGTAGGGCTGTTCAGTACAAATTCTTTTGTACTAGGATCGTATTTTGCTGTTGTTTCCAGACCTCTAATGAAAGTTCCATGACCAAGTTCAGTCTGAAATAAAAAAAGAAACGGAATATTAAATTTGTATTTTAATATAAGTGTTACAATAGTTTACCTGAGCATAAGTTCCCACAATATTGCCACTCCATGCTCTGGATATCCAATACTCCTGTTGTTTTGTAGTTCCTTGTCCTATAAGAGATGGAAGAAACATGGCATAGTGAACCAAAAATGGATTTCCATCTTTCAGTATGCCAGACCCAAACATCCCTCCTAAAACATGACTGAAAAATACCTTCAATCAAAAAGCATGTTCTTTTATTTATGAAACAACCAGAGATCATAACCGTTATAATCAAAACGAGAAAAAACAATTTTTACTTAAAATGATTTTGATTACTAAATAATGACTACAATTTTTTTGTTTACCAATTACTATTATAAATGATGGAAACAGTTTTTGTTTATGAACTACCATAATAGATAACGAAAATTCTTTCTTGTTACACACAATTGTCGATAACGAGAATTTTAAGTCATTATGCAAACAATTTTTATTATCTATAATAGTTATTTGTAACCAAATACCATTTCTGTCATTTATAATGGTTATTGGTAACAAAAATAATTCCAGACATTTACAACCATTAATTAGTAACCACACTACATAAAAATTCATTTTTTTCTAATCACTGCATTTTTTTTTATTTTCTTTAAAATTTAATGATAACCATCTTTTATGAGAATTAAAAATCAATTTTCTATTGATGGTTATTTCCTATCCAATATTTGATATAACTGTTATCTTTGATCTCTGAAAATAGTAAAATAATAATAAAGAACATACGAGAAAAGATCCATGTCACCCCTGCCTTCCTCTTGTAGTGTTCGTACCTTTTGCAAAACCTTGCAGGCTTTACGAACTCCATTTTCATATACTTCCTTGTGGCTTTTGTATTTAACTGGTACATCATCTTGCAACTCAGGATCATCAAGGAAGAATTGTTCTGTAACAAAATTTGTATAACATTAACAGGAAGATAAAGATTTTCTTATATTAAAAGAAGATTTATTTGTATTTATTTATTTATTAGTATTTATTTATTTATATATTTATTTATTTATTTGTATTTAACATCTGCTATTTTTTGTTTGCTTACAAATGGCTTCCTGGTCTATGTCACAATATAATAAAAGTATTTAATTGCAGTAAAAAAGTACATAAATAATTTTTTGTTACATCAATATATGACATAGCAGTTTTGCTGGTAAAGTATATCTAGTCTCTATCACGAGTAATTAAATCGTCAATAACAGTAAAGCAACGTGATAATCAAAAACCGATAATATACTGTATTAACATAATCAATTTCCGATTGCATGTTATTGGTAGCGTAATCGCAATGAAATATGCAACATTTGTTCACTAATCTTATCGGAGGGTGCGTTTTCAAAGTCTAAAGATCGCGGCGTTAGGCTTTTATTTATGCATTACGTCTTAACTGAGTAACGTTAAAATTAAATAAAAACACATGTTAACCGATTCAAGTGATAATTACCGGATAATTTGATGTTAACATCATTCGATTCTACCGCAACGCCATTCGTCATAGGCGTATCTATTTTCTTCGTATTCTGCACGAGGAAAGTATCAAATCAATTTATTCGGTCTCGGACAATTTCGGATCATACACAAATGTAACAACAAATTAATCTTTTTATCTATCACGATCATCGGAATTTATTTTATATCAAGAATTCGTTTTATCTACAACAACAGTGACTCAACTGAAGTTTAATTCCCATAATACGAAAGTGCTATCTTTAAGGTACAAAGGTGCTAGTCGAAAAACAGAATCATTTGTTTTTGTGCGTTCAAACTTTCTTACATACATATATTTCGTACAATATATTACATACTTTCAAAAACTTTGATAGTTATCATTTTGTCTCGTCTTAATCTACAGAATGTTAATAAAACCATTTAATATTTATATGGTACACGAGACCCACTATACTGAGTAAAAAAGCCTTAGTAAACATAGATCGATTTCTGAGATATTTCATTCAAAGTTTCAATACTTTACTATAAACAAAAGCATTGAACGAATGTTGGAAATGTTTGAAATATTACTTCCGTATTGACAGCGAGAATAAATGTAAAATGACGCGTATGTAAAAATGTGAACAGTATCATTACAGAACAAACAAAATTAATGGGTGAAGTGCTGAATATTTAACATTACAAATTATCCAACACGTAATTTCCATATAGATTAATAATCTCCGGATAGAAAAAATTTTGAAAAGAGAATAAATTTGAATAACGCTTATTAAGTAACCGCCATGCTCTAACAGGTGTCCGTTGTACCGCATTAGATTTATACAGGTAAAAGCAAGTGTTTCGTATACATAATTATAATATATAACAGTGAACGCATTATCTGTATAAATAAGAATAAAATTTAATTAAATTTATTGATAAATCAGTTTTATAATTTCCATTCGTCGGTAGTACTTCCTGCATCGTTCACGATGCAGGAATATATCCATTCTTAAATTCATTACAGTGCATTGCAGTGATTGATTATCGTGAATTATTTAAGAGTTCAAAGCGAAGGCTTCCGATCGGATTAATATCAGTATTCGACGGAATAACGAATCAAGTACAAGTGTATGTTCACAGTGAATCTAAAAAAAAAAGGTTTAACTATGTCTTAAATACCTCGTTCACGACGATTATTAGTTTTCTCTGGACTACCGTCCATAAGATTAGTCAATTCAACTGGATTAAATGTACATTTCTCCCGTTCACGCTGCAAATCCTTGTTCACAGTAATTGTCTTCTGCATTTTTGTCAACGGATAATCACACTACGTCTACACGGCAAAGTGTCACGTAAAACTGGGCATTTGCCACACGAGCCACTAGCTCAAATGTGTATATGTACGTAAGTATTTACGCTATGCGTCACTCTTTCTAATCAATGCGTCACTATAAGCGCACCGACGAATCGCACAGGTCGATTTCACAAGTACCAAAAATCTTTGTCTCATGTTCCAACGACTGTAATTCGTTTATCATTTTCTTCTGTCACATCCAACATTAATTACTGAAATAATAATGATATGTTACACGTCATATATGAGACATGAATGGCAATGCACGATGCTTACATCCCATTCTCACTCCATATTTGAGACACATACATTTGGCGGTAAATTCGAATTTTAAACATACATGTATATTTAATGTTGATCTTCCGTATATATATCTAACGGAAGATTATATTCATATAATATTCATATAATATTTGCTTACAACTCGATAGCAAAGCATCTCATGATAAACATTATATGTATAATATTTTTTTCTTCCTTTTATATGTGTAGATTAAGCTCTTGCAGTTTGCCCGACCAACAATAAGTTCTGAACACCCTGTATATATTAATTTATTAAAGTTGTGAAAATAAAGTTCAAGCATACAATATAAATTATTTTTCAAACAACTAATTTGTTTTATTGCAGCATTATTTGACAATTCAAAATAAGCCCGCCTTTATTGTTCTCATTTCCGTTGGTATAAGAACACAGGAAATGTAGTTCCTGCCATCTTGTTCTTCTTTACCAAGGAGGACTCGTTGATCCGTCATGAGGTACAGAACCTTCTTAAGATTTTCTAAAATATTTTGACAGTATTACATTAAAAATAATTCCGATCACTGATATTGTTAAGGAAAATGTTTATACTCTTTCTCATAGATGTGACATTTCATTGAAAACATGATAATTTTCGATTTCTATGCTCATAATTCGTTTAGAGCTGACCACATGGTTCAGTGTATCGAACTCATGTTATCTTTATATTTTGTGCAGTGTTTATATTCTATTTTAGTTGCATTTTCGCGAATGTATTAACTAAACGATATGTAACTAAAGATTTAAAACAATCGTACCACGTTTTGTAATACCGAATGATCTCCATAACATAACCTCACTTCGTTTGTTTCAGTTCGTTAAAATTGCAGAAGAGGCTCGCAGCCTCTGTTATGCGATGTGGCCGAAAGAAGGTCTGGTTGGATCCTAATGAAATTAATGAAATCGCAAATACAAATTCTCGTAAGTTTAAACATTTCTGTAAATTCTATGCAGTCTACACTTCCTTTTCTGGTATCATGAGCACAAGTCTCATATTCTTTCAGGTCAAAGCATCAGAAAGCTGATTAAAGATGGTCTCATCATTAAGAAGCCCGTGGCTGTTCACTCCAGAGCCCGTGTCCGCAAAAATACCGAAGCCAGACGCAAAGGTCGTCACTGTGGTTTTGGTAAAAGGAAGGGTACAGCAAACGCACGTACACCACAAAAGGTAAATATGAGTGCTTTATTCTTAAAACAATGTTGCTTTGAATTTATGAGAAGGCAAACGATAATAAACACTTCACATTATTTATAGGACTTGTGGATTCAAAGAATGCGCGTTCTTCGTCGACTATTAAAAAAATATCGAGAGACGAAGAAGATCGACAGGCACCTTTATCATTCTCTGTACATGAAGGCAAAAGGTAACGTGTTCAAGAACAAGAGAGTTTTGATGGAGTTCATTCACAAGAAGAAGGCTGAGAAGGCGAGAGCAGAGATGCTTTCGGATCAGGCCGAAGCACGTCGTACTAAAGTTAGGGAGGCACGTAAACGCAGAGCAGAACGTATTGCAACTAAGAAGCAAGAGTTACTGCAGTCGTATCAACGCGAAGACGAAGCAGCGGCCGCGCAGAAGAAGTGATTTAAGAATCTTACAGACTATTGTATAAATAAAACATGAAAAAAACAAAATTCTTTTGTGTAATTTTACTACAACATGATCGTTCAGCTCTATCCGGAAATCTTCATTGCCATGAGTCTTACAAAAAGAGAAATTATGATATCAGTAATTATTATTTTAATACATTATTACGATTTTAAATGTTTAAGATACTAATTTTACTTCAATAAGAAATATTAACAAAAAAAGTTGTAACTGTTTACATTTTTGCAATTAAGTTTCTGTTGGTGCCTGTAGGTGGAGACATTGTTGCCTTTCAGGTTATGATCACAATACTGTATGTAAGTAAAGATAACTTCGTGTTGTATTACAATAGCGCGATCGAGTAGGTGTCCAAAAATTGTACATAAAATGCAACTAAAATAGAATATAAACACTGCACAAAATATAAAGATAACATGAGTTCGATACACTGAACCATGTGGTCAGCTCTAAACGAATTATGAGCATAGAAATCGAAAATTATCATGTTTTCAATGAAATGTCACATCTATGAGAAAGAGTATAAACATTTTCCTTAACAACGTTAGATATATATACGGAAGATTATATTCATATAATATTCATATAATATTTGCTTACAACTCGATAGCAAAGCATCTCATGATAAACATTATATGTATAATATTTTTTTCTTCCTTTTATATGTGTAGATTAAGCTCTTGCAGTTTGCCCGACCAACAATAAGTTCTGAACACCCTGTATATATTAATTTATTAAAGTTGTGAAAATAAAGTTCAAGCATACAATATAAATTATTTTTCAAACAACTAATTTGTTTTATTGCAGCATTATTTGACAATTCAAAATAAGCCCGCCTTTATTGTTCTCATTTCCGTTGGTATAAGAACACAGGAAATGTAGTTCCTGCCATCTTGTTCTTCTTTACCAAGGAGGACTCGTTGATCCGTCATGAGGTACAGAACCTTCTTAAGATTTTCTAAAATATTTTGACAGTATTACATTAAAAATAATTCCGATCACTGATATTGTTAAGGAAAATGTTTATACTCTTTCTCATAGATGTGACATTTCATTGAAAACATGATAATTTTCGATTTCTATGCTCATAATTCGTTTAGAGCTGACCACATGGTTCAGTGTATCGAACTCATGTTATCTTTATATTTTGTGCAGTGTTTATATTCTATTTTAGTTGCATTTTCGCGAATGTATTAACTAAACGATATGTAACTAAAGATTTAAAACAATCGTACCACGTTTTGTAATACCGAATGATCTCCATAACATAACCTCACTTCGTTTGTTTCAGTTCGTTAAAATTGCAGAAGAGGCTCGCAGCCTCTGTTATGCGATGTGGCCGAAAGAAGGTCTGGTTGGATCCTAATGAAATTAATGAAATCGCAAATACAAATTCTCGTAAGTTTAAACATTTCTGTAAATTCTATGCAGTCTACACTTCCTTTTCTGGTATCATGAGCACAAGTCTCATATTCTTTCAGGTCAAAGCATCAGAAAGCTGATTAAAGATGGTCTCATCATTAAGAAGCCCGTGGCTGTTCACTCCAGAGCCCGTGTCCGCAAAAATACCGAAGCCAGACGCAAAGGTCGTCACTGTGGTTTTGGTAAAAGGAAGGGTACAGCAAACGCACGTACACCACAAAAGGTAAATATGAGTGCTTTATTCTTAAAACAATGTTGCTTTGAATTTATGAGAAGGCAAACGATAATAAACACTTCACATTATTTATAGGACTTGTGGATTCAAAGAATGCGCGTTCTTCGTCGACTATTAAAAAAATATCGAGAGACGAAGAAGATCGACAGGCACCTTTATCATTCTCTGTACATGAAGGCAAAAGGTAACGTGTTCAAGAACAAGAGAGTTTTGATGGAGTTCATTCACAAGAAGAAGGCTGAGAAGGCGAGAGCAGAGATGCTTTCGGATCAGGCCGAAGCACGTCGTACTAAAGTTAGGGAGGCACGTAAACGCAGAGCAGAACGTATTGCAACTAAGAAGCAAGAGTTACTGCAGTCGTATCAACGCGAAGACGAAGCAGCGGCCGCGCAGAAGAAGTGATTTAAGAATCTTACAGACTATTGTATATATTCCGTATATATATCTAACGGAAGATTATATTCATATAATATTCATATAATATTTGCTTACAACTCGATAGCAAAGCATCTCATGATAAACATTATATGTATAATATTTTTTTCTTCCTTTTATATGTGTAGATTAAGCTCTTGCAGTTTGCCCGACCAACAATAAGTTCTGAACACCCTGTATATATTAATTTATTAAAGTTGTGAAAATAAAGTTCAAGCATACAATATAAATTATTTTTCAAACAACTAATTTGTTTTATTGCAGCATTATTTGACAATTCAAAATAAGCCCGCCTTTATTGTTCTCATTTCCGTTGGTATAAGAACACAGGAAATGTAGTTCCTACCATCTTGTTCTTCTTTACCAAGGAGGACTCGTTGATCCGTCATGAGGTACAGAACCTTCTTAAGATTTTCTAAAATATTTTGACAGTATTACATTAAAAATAATTCCGATCACTGATATTGTTAAGGAAAATGTTTATACTCTTTCTCATAGATGTGACATTTCATTGAAAACATGATAATTTTCGATTTCTATGCTCATAATTCGTTTAGAGCTGACCACATGGTTCAGTGTATCGAACTCATGTTATCTTTATATTTTGTGCAGTGTTTATATTCTATTTTAGTTGCATTTTATGTACAATTTTTGGACACCTACTCGATCGCGCTATTGTAATACAACACGAAGTTATCTTTACTTACATGCGCGTTCTTCGTCGACTATTAAAAAAATATCGAGAGACGAAGAAGATCGACAGGCACCTTTATCATTCTCTGTACATGAAGGCAAAAGGTAACGTGTTCAAGAACAAGAGAGTTTTGATGGAGTTCATTCACAAGAAGAAGGCTGAGAAGGCGAGAGCAGAGATGCTTTCGGATCAGGCCGAAGCACGTCGTACTAAAGTTAGGGAGGCACGTAAACGCAGAGCAGAACGTATTGCCACTAAGAAGCAAGAGTTACTGCAGTCGTATCAACGCGAAGACGAAGCAGCGGCCGCGCAGAAGAAGTGATTTAAGAATCTTACAGACTATTGTATAAATAAAACATGAAAAAAACAAAATTCTTTTGTGTAATTTTACTACAACATGATCGTTCAGCTCTATCCGGAAATCTTCATTGCCATGAGTCTTACAAAAAGAGAAATTATGATATCAGTAATTATTATTTTAATACATTATTACGATTTTAAATGTTTAAGATACTAATTTTACTTCAATAAGAAATATTAACAAAAAAAGTTGTAACTGTTTACATTTTTGCAATTAAGTTTCTGTTGGTGCCTGTAGGTGGAGACATTGTTGCCTTTCAGGTTATGATCACAATACTGTATGTAAGTAAAGATAACTTCGTGTTGTATTACAATAGCGCGATCGAGTAGGTGTCCAAAAATTGTACATAAGTAAAAAAAATCATTATAGTGTTGGCAAATATATATTCCGACCTGGATCGAAGGTGCATGGTTTACATTTGAAGTATTTTATTTATATATTTATTTACACTTTTAACAGAGCATAAGGAACACGCGAGAGATTAGAAAACTAAATTGTGTACGATACGTGAGGAGCTAATTAAAAATATTGAAACAAAAAATTTATGTTAATTTGGAGAAAAACATTCTTGAATTTAGTTCTTTAATGCTGAAGCATGTGGTATATTTATGTTTTAAACGCAGCTTTTGTATCGTGCTCCAAGTGAAGTTTTTTTACTGTCGTGTACAAGAAGCATACTTATTGTTAACATCATAAAAATAATCATTTCTTTAACCTTTAAAATGTGTGCGTATATTTACGTTGCATCATTTACGTTCGTGATTGCATAAAAGCAAGGGGAGTCGGTGTCAATTAATATTTTGATTACAGTTGGCCGCTCAACTTCATGTCGTACGAATTATACGATGTTCTTATAAAATGTTCGTTTCAAAACTGTAATATAAATGCTGTAACATGTGCAAATATGTTAAATGACTTGAAACAGCAGTTGTACGAAGATTTATTTTATATTATAAAAAATTAAGAGTTCACAGCTGGACTTTTCATCATTATTTGATTACTATAGAGGCGAAACTTACGTGTTTTTTGAGAGTTATTTTCAAAGCACATGCGTGCAGAAATTGTTACGTAGTTAATATTCACGAGATGTTTAAAAGGATTTGATTATATACGTGAAACGATAAAAGCTTTTTCTTCAAGTCAAATTGAATTTACGAAACTGTTCATTTCCTTTTAAATATAATTATCCATAACGTTGTATTTAAAGTATTGCCGCGTTTATCAGAGTTTTCAATTCTTCATATTCAGTACTTTTTTATCACAGAATTCTAGTATGAAGTGTATATATATATATATATAATAGTATGGAGTGTATATGTATAATACTATATAATGCATAGAATTATGTACTTTTTACTGTTCTATTTGGAAACTTTTAAGAAGTAATGAATATGTTGTCTGTGAAAAAACGGCAACACCGATTCTAACTTGTGTCCAAGATTCTTCAATTGAAGGACATGAAAAACAAAAATATCCAAACAAGTTTTGCCTTTGGCTGTGTTCTACGTTCTACTTTCTACTACGTATCAGTGATGAAATATGGAACGGTGTTTCTCGTGCATGCGCGCCCAGAATGACAGTAACGTAACCTATGGTCGGGGAGAAGGTAGTAAAGCAGTGACCAAGACCTGATAAGTGCACTACGAATTTTTGGTAAGTTATTGCTATTATTTGATCATGGCAGCTAGCTATGCATTCATTTTTGGCAATCAAATCGTAAAAATTTTTGCAAAAAGATGCACGGTGATCAAGGTACCCCATTTTATCGAAAGATTTACGTACTTCACTGATGGTAAATTCGATGCGCATGCGTGATAAAACCAGTTCCATATCTAATATTAGACATAAAACACGTTCCATATCTTATCATTGACTGCGTGACACTACGTGTGTTCCTGGCTGAAAACTAAACATACAGCGATGATGGACCAGGAGGAACAGGTCCGTAAATATGGAATATCTCAACTTAATGTGGAAATTTTGTTTATTCTGATTTTATCCCTCTTGTAAAATTATTTTCTCGGTTACTTAATCCTTTATGACATGGTTAGCGTACATTTGACAATTCTGACTCAAGATGGAGATTTCTAGTAATAACCTGTTAAGTATGAATGTTATTTTGTCTTTTTAAGTTTGAATAAAATTTTGTTCTATTCTCATCAATATTTAAGTATTCAGGTATTAAATGATGGCACACAATAAATATATATTTCCTTTTCTTTCTAAGTAATTATTACAATCGAAAATTTTCTAACCATTGCAACTGTGAAGAAAGTGTTGCAACAAGAAGTTAACAGCAGTAATTAAAAATATTCGTTTTCATTTAATTCCATGAATGATATTTTTATCATTTATTTATGTTGTTTAAAGAGATGATAATTTAATGATTTAATATAAATTAGATTAGTTTATAAATACGTGTTTGTAGCCATACATTAGTTCAGACTAAATCATATGTTTCTCATTACGATTTAATAATACGAAATAATTTTATTTTAGTTAATGAAAAACGATCAGTTCAGGCTCTGTACACGTTCTAGAGCCAGGCATTTACGTAGAAAGCGAATGCACGATGCCCGTAGGGCTGAAAAGCAACAAGATTGTTCATTTAATGGGATAGATGTTGAATCTGACTGTAAAAATTCATTATCTATTACTGAAATAGTCAGTAATCAAGAAGTTTCTGCTGAAAATGATACAGAGGATACACAAACAATAACTAAGTCCAAAGCTCGCAGATTAAGGAAAAAGAATAAAAATAAATTGGAAGAAAGCATTTGTCCCTATTCTTACTATTCTGCCAATTCACCTCTTGCACCACTTCTGAAATGTTTTAGAACAGAGAGTTTTTGTTATCCATGTTCTTGTAACAAACATATGAAACAAAGGGACGCTGAAATTTATAGTAATTATTTGGTGGCAAATGTATTTAGTGATCCGTTCCAAAGGATTAAAAAGGTGATCAACAATATAGACAATTTATCCGAACGAGATAGTAATGCATTGAAATCCTTTGGATTTCCTAAAGAATACTTTTCTAGGTGTCTGAAATCAATTTTACAAGAACAATTGGAAACTAAGGTAGTTACAGATCCAATTATAAGTTCAGAAAATAATACACCTGACTTGAATTCTTTGCAAACAGAAATTTTAGGCTCTAAAGAACAATTACCTATGATACAAAATAATAATAACTCGTCAAATATAACTTCTTCGTTAGGTAACAATTTACACTTACTATTAAATTATGTTAGATATTTTTTAAAAAATCACTACATTCCTTTCTCTTTTTTATAGATAACATTGAACTTGATAAATTAGGATCTACATCATTATCAAATTCGCCGATTGCTACAAAAATGACCGAAAATAAAATGAATATTTCGGAAAAAACTCGAGAGGAAGTGAAAAACGAACGAGCAGCAAAAAAGGCAGCTAAGGCGCTTGCCAAAGCGAAAGCAAAAACAGATAAGGTACAAACTAAAGCTGATTCCAGCAACAAATCTGCATCCACTGATAGTACTAATGATGAAAAGACTATTGAAATACCAGACAGTGCATCTAGCGAAAATGTCCAGAATAAAATACCCCCAAGTCATAAGACTAATACATGCGCGAAAAATGCACCAGTAGAAACTAATGTTGAAGGGAGAAGCAAAGCAGAATTACGTGCTGAAAGGAGAGCGAAACAGGAGGCGCAAAGAGCTGTCAAACAACAGGTCCTGCATGAGAAAACTAAAGTGAAGACTAAAGAAAACGAAGAAAGTAAGGTTTCCGTAGTGCATCAGATTGCAGTTCCAGCTGACCGTGCAAAGAAACCTACAATGCCTAAAAAATCTAGTTTAAAAGAAAATACTCATGAAATCAATCTTTTCAAGCATTTGTACCATGAAAGAGAGCAAGCCATTGTCAATGTTCTTCCAGTAAATTCACACATACACCCGAAAATAGTCAGATTAGGTGCACAGTATGCCCAAAAAGTGATAGTTGGCAGTAATGCGAGATGTGTAGCTCTCTTGGCCGCTGTGAAAGAGCTTATTCAAGATTTC
This sequence comes from Megalopta genalis, assembly GCF_051020955.1. NCBI lineage: Eukaryota > Metazoa > Arthropoda > Insecta > Hymenoptera > Halictidae > Megalopta > Megalopta genalis. Next base: position 4,176,613 of record NC_135027.1, read on the forward strand.
GAACGACCATCACAAGCTGACTTTATCAGAGGTCTCGAATCAAGTTTGTTAGAATCAATGGCTTACTTGCATCACTGTAGACCATCGGCTGTTTCTATGCAGAATGCGTTGAGGCATCTATTGAGACAAATGACACAGCTATCTTCTGCGTTATCCGATGCGGATGTAAGTAGAAATCCGAAAGAATTTCGAAAGACTTTGTAAAACTCCACTTTTCATACCTATTTTATTTTCCAGGCAAAATGTAAATTGCTCAATGTGATAGATACTTACATACGCGAACAAATACAGCTCGCTGATGATGCGATATCATTGACCATTCAGCAAAAAGTGTCTAATGGGGACGTTATCTTGACGTATGGCTAGTAAGTGCCCATAGATGTATAATAAAAATGACATGTGTCTACAGAACAAGATTTTATACAGAGTGAGACACCTAAATAACTCGGCTGCTATTCATGATAGATAAATAACGTCTCATTTCATCTACAAGAAAACTATCTTCTTCTATTACAACAACAGCCAAGTTTACCAGGTAGCCTGTTTCAGGTGTCTCACTGTGGATAATACTATGATATATCCAACAAAATCGGTACTGCTTTTAGCTCGTCTTTGATTCATAAAATCCTGTTAGACACGCATACGGCAGAGAAACAGTTCCGTGTCATAGTTGTGGATGGAAGGCCTTGGTTAGAAGGAAGGGAACAGCTCAGACGTTTAGCACAGCACGGCATCGAGTGCTCCTATATTCTAATTAATGCTCTAAGCTACGTAATGCCAGAAGTAAGGATTCGAATACACTTTCTTTTGTCACGCATTTTAACGTGATTTCTTTTTCTATTGTTGATTAAATAGGTGAGTAAAGTCTTCCTGGGTGCTCATGCAATATTGGCCAATGGCGCTGTCATGTCGAGGGCTGGTACCGCACAAGTTGCTCTGATGGCGAGAGCCTTTAATATCCCAGTTCTGGTGGCTTGCGAAACCCACAAATCCTATGAGCGTGTACAGACGGATTCTATTGTTTATAATGAACTAGGTAAATATTATTGGTAAGATAATTCTATACAGATCATCTGAAGTTTCTGCAATCAAATCTAACGTTTCAGGTAACGCGAATGAACTTGCGCAGGGATGCGGCTCAAAAAAATGTCAGCTGACCAATTGGAAAACGAAGAAGTCCTTAAATCTTTTAAATATTACCTACGATGTCACACCAGCTGATCTGGTTACAGCTGTTGTTACGGAATTAGCGATTTTACCCTGCACCAGTGTCCCTGTGATTTTACGAATCAAACCGTCTGAGATTTAATTCTTCACAATAATTAATTATATAGTATGTAATACTAAATGTTCTATAATCAAATATTTCGAGAACTAACTGCGACTTTTGATTTGTCCGTTGAGTAAAGCGATCCTCCTACCTGTTATCTTTCTATTATCATAGCAAAATGAAACTTCTGTATACTATTTCTTTTTAAGAGAATTTGTCTACAGTTTACACACGTATAGCTTTATGATGTTGAATGCGAATGGTGTTTCCGTTTTAAAATAGAGTCGATGCATGCAATGTTATTTATCGTGCTATTAGGGGGACCGGAAAGTTATGTCGTTTGTTTACATTAAATTCAAGTAACAAGGTTTATAGTGGTGTTCATGACGTTCATGAAGATTCTACTATAACATTTGTACATTAAGTTAGGTTAGAGCATGCTGTGACTGTGGGTTCATGGGTTGTGTATATAATTCGGTTTTTGCGTTTTATGTAGTATCAATCTGTTTTACTGCAAAGTGTGATTGATTCTACGAGTCTACCGTGTAATTCATCGTTTGGTTATAGGATCATTTATTAATAATGTTTGCATACAAAAATACATGTATAAGGTTTTGAAAAAAATATAACCTTCATTTAAATATTTTCTTTGATTTTCTTGCGCTGATTTGTGCCCGATGAGTGAATTGTTGTAAAAAGAAGATGTATAAACTGTTTATTTGTAAAACATTCGTTGAAACATGCTACAAACAGTCATTGTTTTATTCAACAAAATGTAATATTCGTGAAATATTGACTACTCAGTTGGGTTTAGACCATAACACCATGGAGAATATTCTTCGAGATAAAAACTATAATTACGATACATTATCGGAACAGAATATTACTAAAAATTGTAAAACTCTTAAGGTTTAAATTTTTCACAATACTACTTGATATTATATTACATAGTGTATGTTTGGTATAGTTTCATTTCATTAATAACGTCTCCCTTACATATGTGTTTTAGGATCTAGCAGTGGAAATGCAGAATACCAATTTCTTAATAGATTGCTTAAGACTCGAGCCTAGAATCTTAACTAATAGAATCCTACTACTTGAAGAAATTGGTGTTAAAACTGTATCTTTGGATCGTATTTATGGGTATCATACAATGTTTGGGATCTTACCGCAATGTAAATGTATAACTTACTAGTCTCTTATTCTAGGTTTCCATCATCAATGCGTAAAACATTAAAATCATTTAAACAACGATACAAAATGCCACCAGAAACTGATATAGTAAAAAACATGCTCAACAGTGTTGGAAAGTCTCCATTATCGTCAAATGCATTAAAATTGCAAGGGCGTGCCAAAACAGCAGATTATTACATACTAACTATGACATATTACAAAACATTTTACCTCAAAGTATACAACAAACCTCTTCTCAGTAATGCTGTATTCAAGTACCAAAGCTTCAGACAACTTACTGGGTTGGTGGACATTCTTAAAACCAAATTTCAAATTGATAAGGACTTTGTAAGTACAATCTCTTTGTGCATGGAAGTAATACAAACAATGATTAGACATTAATTGAGTTTGGTTTACAGCTAGATAGGCATCCTTTCTTATTAACCTTGCATCTAGATGATGTAAATCATTTTTTGAATGAATTTGAGGATATAAAAATTCATGGAGCAAGCATGGTTGATCTAGTCAAAAAGTTTCCACGTCTTTTGCAATACGATGTATCTAATATTAAGGCACTCAGAGCTCTTTTTGAAGAATTTAATGTACAGGAACATGCAGTGTATTCTAATTTACAGATTCTAGGCATGGGAAAAGATTCATTTGTGAAAAGGTACAAAACAATTGCAAATCATCCTGAACTTAGTGTGTGGTTGAATCGTTCGAAGATATTGCATTTAATTATTGCATATAATTCTACTAAGGAGAAAATTGATATTCTCGAAAACACGAACCGTATGAATTCGGTTTCTTTTTATGCAATCTATTCTTCAAGAAAGATTTTTTATAGGTCAGCTACACAACAAGTGTGAAAAACTTTTATTTTTGCATTAAATTATTTTATTTTACTGAAATTGAAAAACTGTACAGGTCTCTCGAGCCATTGACACATCCTCGGGTGGCTAGAAAGAAATATTTGCAATCCTTATTGAATGAAGCATTTGGAAAGGATGCAATGCAATGTGTCTCTTCTATAACGAGACATCCTCATTGGAAAAACATACCATTTAGTGCTATGTACAAAATGATAATTTACTTAAAAGAAAATTACACGCTGGAAGACATACTGCCTAATATTCACCTCATACTCTATCCACTGTAAGTTCATACATACTAAACTTGCATATGATAAGCTATGTGAAGGAGATAAAAATACGAAGTAAAAAAAAAAAAATTTTGGCGCAACTATCAAGTGATTCGTTCAATCTTTTATCAAGCATTCAATTTCTTATTACAGGTCCACAGTTAAGAAGATGATTGAAACAGTCGACAAGGAATATAGTTTACGAAATAAACCGGACTACACAAATAGTCAACGCCTAGCATTATGTTTGTACATGTTAGAGAAATCTTATCATTTCAGTGGCGATGCCGTTTGGAAAATATTGTATCCTGAGGAGAGCTCGAACAAAACCAATCCTGAAAATCTTGAAACCAATCTTGAAAATTCAGAGGAATGTTCATGTAATGTTAATACGATTGATAAAGGATTCAACCCATATATGAAAAAGCTTTGATTATTATAATGGTAGAAAACATGCGATATTCTCAGAAATTTTGTTTACATCTTATCAATTTTTGTTGGTTTATTCAAAATCATGTTCGTACACAAATGAAATATTAATGTAGCAGATTTCTCGTGATGGTATTTCTTGAAAATCGATTTGTTACATACTTTTATAATTTATTTTCAATAATATTCTGACTAAGAAGTAAGGGTAGGACGATATGCAAACACATGATATATATATATATATATCTTTTTTAACAAATGTCGCACGCACAATATGTTTTTAATATACAATAATATCACCATAAAATACGCATAACATCAGAGACCGTCAGCATGTTACAATTTTGCTGGGCACGATTCAATTTTCCATCGAACAAAAGAAATGGAAATCGAAGTTTCCGAATACAGTTACACTCATCCCATAAGAACACATATACACGTTAAGCTTATTTTTTTAAGGCACTTGGAATGCTCCAATTAATTTAACGCGCTCATCCCTACAACTATCCGATATTTCTTATTTTGATCTATTCATTATAAAAACACTAAAAAAGTTCCTAATCGAAGACTGAATTACTCGAATATCTCTTTCACAATCAAATGAAATCTGCACCAATTTCCTCAAAGTACAAACTCTTGAACAGATCCAGGAAGCTTTAAAAAACGTTCTTCTCTAGTTCGACCCATTAAAAATTGGAAATAAATATACATCTAGCTTAATGCGATTTAATTTACAAATATCAAAGAAAAGATGATAAGAGAGAAAGAAAGAAAGAGAGAGGGGGAGCGTTAAGTTGAAACACGTATCCTATTCCTATGATCCAAGAAGGACCTGTATCAATACGAAAACTATGATTGGTATAAAGCTGTATGTCTTTCGCGGGCCTATGTTTGCGGAGCAGACCCGACTCCTTGCTTATCTATGAAAATCAATTGCAAATCGGAACACTTTATACAGGGTGTTCTTGATCTCGCGACGTTGGAGTATCTCACGAAGGACTGTGCCTATCTCCGAATATTCGACTGTTTCCTACGAGTACTGTCCTTCATGGTGTACTCCAGTGTTGCGAGATAAAGGTTATTTGAGATTGTCCACAGCTTGGTCCCAAAACCGTTCATTGATCAGGGCCCGTGGTGAAGTGGCAAGGCTCAGCTAGAACGAGTCTAGAACGGAGGTTTCGAGTCAGTTCAGAAAAGGAGGCAGCTGCACATAGTTCTGTTGGCTAGCCGGCTCACTCTTCACCATCACTTGGTCCTTCAGACCTTGGCGTCCTTGCGGTGAATGCATACCGTAGTCCTGCTTCTGGTCCTGTTGCGACTGTTGCTGTTGTTGCTGCGTGTAATCCGGCTGCTCGTGTTGGTACTTGTCCGCCGGACTCAGTCCGCTCACGTAGTCCAACTGCTTGTTCTGCTGATGGTCCTCCTCGGACATCGAGTTGGCCAGGTGCGTGGGTGGCGAGTGGGCGGTCACCATCGTCTGGTAATCGTTGCGGGTCAACGGCGGCGGCGGACTGTTCCCGGCGTTCATGTAGTCCTGGTGAACCCGCATCGCGTTGCCGGACGGCGCCGAGAACAACGAGGTGTCGTGCTGCGGCAGCATAGTCGCGTACGAATACGCTGTTCCGTTGTTGCTTGGACCGCCGAACGACGTCGAATACGGCGAATTCGAGGGACTCAGCAGGTTCAAATGAGGCGCTAGGTCATAGGCCGGCGTATACGTCCAAGCATCCGGCGGCGCCGTTGCCGTCGTCGGCGAGGCGAACGGGTTCAAGCTGTTGTTCAGCGAGGTGAACGATCCTGGAACAACAATAACAACAATTTCGTTATTCAAACGGTCCTAAGATGATCAAGACCCTCGTTCCCGGCGCGTTTCGCCCCTGGGCCACCTGTTATGGCCGGTACCAGTGATGCGACGCCATGCTGTCTTGTGCCTACATTGAACTCTCCGAGTTTTCAACGCTTTGGATGTTTGCGCGTCTAGCAAGAAGCATTCCATCGAACACACCGAGCGTTTAGCATTGTAATTATACACGATAAAGGTGAAAATGTAAGAGCAAAACTTGTCATATATCCAGGAAACGTCAATCCTTCGCGCACAAAGCTATCGTAACTCCAAAATCTAGATCTAATGTATTTTTTTCACGTTCTATAATTATCTTTGAGTCTGTGTGCACATGATAGCGAGCCAATCCGTTCATCAAAATTCTTTGTTCGACAATCGCATTTATGATATTTCGGTCGAATATTTTTTTCCAGGGCTGGTAGTACGTAAACAATTCGAAAGTTTCGCGATCGAATTTACCTGACAAGCCTGGACTAGCCGATCCAGCGGCCATGTAGCCGGCGGTCTTGCGCGGCGGTTCCCGCTTCCGCCATTTCGCGCGTCGATTCTGAAACCAAACCTGAACCCTGGACTCGGAGAGCGCGAGCTTCACCGCGAGTTCCTCGCGGGCGAACACGTCCGGGTACGGTGCACGTTCGAACGCTTTCTCCAGCTCGTCCAGCTGATACGCCGTGAACGTGGTCCTGCAATTGATCGGATTCGAAGTTTAGTACGTCGTCCGAAGGGGCACGGCCAATCGTAAGCAGCATATTAGTTTGAAGTTGAACGACCGTACCTGGTCTTCTTCTTTTTGATCCCGTTGTTGTCGGTCTTCTTCTTCGAGTCTTTCTTAGCCGGCTGCGCCTCGCTGCTCACTGCAACACGAATTCGAAACATGATTTATCCTCGTTTCCCGGTTCTACGATCGAAACCCGAAAGAGAAGCTGACGAACCTGGCGCGAGGGTGTTCATCGGGTCCTCCGGCTTCCTCTTGAGCGGGTTGCCAAGCTGCAACCCCTGTTGGAGCGTGGTGGAGGTCGGCGTCGCGGCGCTCGACGTCGAGGTGGTGACGTCCTGCGTCTGAGGAAGCGGCGCGTACATTCCGGCCAGCTCCAGTTCCTTCAGCTCCTTCTGCTGTTGCTGTTGCAAATGATGGTGCGAAGCCTGGTGATGCGGCGGAGGACTGTTCGAGGAGTCCAGCTTGTGAAGATGACCGCCGGTGGGCATGAGATCGCCGCCGTGATGACCGCCGTGCAGACCCAGCATCACCTGGATGCTGTGAACACCTGTGCCACCCCGGCCGCCGAAGTCGGAGAAGATCGGGTCGTCGAAAGGACCCCCGTCCATGGTTCGCCGGTGGCTCTCCGGAGGACGTTCAACGGATTCGACTGCTCCTCGACGAAAACGAGACAACTCGTGATGCTAGTTCGCACGATCACTCGACGGTGGTCTTTTCCGTTGGACACTCGAGTTCTCGTCGAACCGGGCACAGTGTTCCCGCGGATAATCCACGAACCGCACACTTCCTCGTCGTGTCGTGGCACAGTTTCCGCTCGAGGCCCGTTTCACCGGTTAAATTCCTCCTGGCGCTTCTGTACGGTGTCCTCCGGTTGTCTCGCGAGGAATTCAGATCCGCGGCGGTCCCGCGGCAATTATGCAAAAAAGCACGCGTGTACGGCTGATCGCGTTAGCGGCACCGGTAATGGAATCCGGACCAATTGCGATCAATTGTTGCCCGGGTTATGATTAATTTTGATTAGTTTTAACCGGAGTTAACTAAGCGACCGGCGTTTGCGAACGTTGGCCCCGAGACGAGACCAGACGAGACCAAACGAGACGAGACGGGACGAGACGCGACGAGACGAGCGTGTTGCCGCGGACACAGGGAAAACCAGGACCTTGGAGGACGGTGTGCCGCGGAATGGATCGTGTGGTCCCGGGACGCGGTTTCTATTGAGCGGGCTGCGTGTTCGATCGTGAAGAGCGGCCTATCCTCGCGCCACCGACGATCTCCTCTGACTCTGGCTAATCAACCGACACTCACACACGCTTATATTTTCAACGGGTTGCCGGCCAGGCCGCCCCCACACATGGAAGCCAGCCAATCCTGTGGCAACTGGCCGCCTCGACGTGATCCGCGAGAGGACGGCCGTTTTATGCGGGCGCGGTGCGCGCTCTCTGCCTCGTTTTCTTCCTCTTTCTTTCTCTTTCTCGCCCTTTCGGCGCCCGTATCCTCCCTCTCGTCCTTTTTTTCCCTATTCCTCTCTTTCCGAACCCCGCGCGACCCGCGACGCCTCCCAGCTCCCGCCTTTCCTCTTCCATCCGTCGCCTTTTTCCCTGTTTTCGGTGCGCCGCTGCCTCCTGCTCTTCTCGATCCGAGCGAAACAGACGATCCGGGTTTTGTCACCGATGCGACCGCCCCCCGGCCCACCGGAGAACGCCGCCGCGCCGCGGAGATCAGCGTCGGGACGCCCGAGATGCCGAGACGCCGCGACGTGGAGGGGCGTGTGGGAACCGGACCGACCAGAGACCGTCGGCACCGCCGAGCTCGGCCCGCGTCCCATCCCGATGGGAAAATTAAACGATGGATCCGAGCTCCGCCATGGATCCGCGTGTTTCGCGACCTTTCGACCTTCGCGCGGTTCTTCGAACCGACCGCTCGTCGATCCGCGCGGATTCCCGCGGTTTCCTCGCCATTCACGATTGCCAGGAGAATCTTCCGATCGATCGACCGATCTGCTCCACTCGGAACACCCGGTTCAAATTGGCTAGTTCAAAGTTCGAGGTTGCACGATTTCACACCGCGTCCCTTTAGCACGGTCTCCTCGCGACGACCATCATTCTCGAAGCGACGCTCTTCGAATGGAACCTTCGAACGTTCACCGTTGCGACTCGCAGGCACTCGGTATTTTCGACTACGGTACAGCGAATCGGTACGTACCTGGACAGCCTGATCCTGATAAAGGTAGCAGGTTAACGCGTTAGGTCACGACCATCGATTCCTCGGCGTACCGATGGTATCCGAGATCTTCTGGTTCCTCGGGAACACGGTCACCGGTGCTCCAAAGATTCGAAGCACTCTCGTTTCGACTCGGAAAGATCGAGTCGGGAGAAGGTCGCTCAGCCAGAAGTCCTTGAACCCGACCGGCGAGCCTCTATCCTTCGATCTCGCGATCCGCGAGATCGCACGGTGCACGATCGCCGCGATATTCCTCGGCGCTGAATCATCTTCTCTCCGGCGTTATCACACTGGCGTTATCCTTTGAGCACTCGCAGGCCGGAAGACACCGGAATCACTCGGAGATTTCGCCGGGGACCGATCGCGACGAGATCAGCCGGCGCCGCGTCGGATCGCGGCCGGCGATCGGCACGGATCACCGTAGATCACGAACGGATCGACGCGAAGGACGGCAAAGGTAAGGGTACCTACACTTTCCAAGAGATCCATGTCCGTTGACCGGCAGCGTGGCACTGAGCTCTTAAGCGCAGGCTCAATGAAACCAGCAATCGCCAGGAATTGCCTCGAATTGGCCCAATCAAACTACCCCCATTCCGTGTGTACACGCGTATATTAACTGCTAATTTCATCGGCGGTAATTAGCGCGCGCGGCTGTCACGGCGCGCTGATTTAATTGCGGCTCGCGGACGCTTTCCCTCCTCGGCCCCCTCCTCGGGACCGTCTTTTCCGCTCCGATCCGGTCCCCTGGGGAGGATCGACCGGTGGCCACCGGTTCCCGCGGCTTTCCTCCTCGTTCCGCCGGTTAATCGCTTTGTTTACGGCGCGCCGGAATCGAGCCGCATCGGCGGACTCGCTGGGAAACGCGGCGAACGACCGCCGTTCCTGGCTCAACCTCGCCTCCCCGATAAGCGGACCTCACCTTGGACCCCTCGGTGCTCCGTCTTCTTTGCATCCCGAGCCAATCGACGAATCTGTTCCGATAACGACGACGATCGCGTCCCAAGGCTTCGTCGCGCCGTCGTCGGTACCGATGCGTTCTCACCTGTCCCCTCAGTCTTCAGCGAAAGCTTCGGCGCCCAAGAGGATCCCGTCTCACCCTTGATTCGACGAGACATATAGAAATTGGCCTGTTAACGCTACCGAGCGTTAAAAGCGACGGATGCGCGTTGCCCTGTAAGAATGACAATACCGAATTTATTTAGACTTTCCAGAATTTTGATTGCAACGAATACTTGCATCGAGAAGTTCGTTCAATCATTTCCTGCGAAAGGTTCTTTACAGGACAATTTTAAAATACAAATGCCGGTTATCTCGACCGGCTTGGCAGGTTTAGCGCTAAAACGATACATTTTTCTGTACCTTCAGGCATAACTTTCGTCTCTCCCCTGCGAGAAGAACCACCGGAGCGAGCGTCGAACGAGAACCCTGTCGCGGATCGACAGGCCCTATCGGTCTCAACGTAAACATTCGACGAAGATGCGTCGTCTTGCGGAATCGAGGACGAAACGAGTACGAGACGATCCTCGTATATTCGAAGCCAACCGAGTCGACGTTGAACGATAAGAAAGACATCTGTAAACTGGACGTCCAAGAGCACCGAGCACCGACCTAGGTCAACGTCGTCCGCGGCGGCTCATCGAGACTAGCGTCGAAGCCGATCCGCTTCGAGGAACCGGAGGATCTCGGGGCGCCCTAGCCGGTTCGGGTGGAGAGGATGCGGGCGGCCGCAGGACATCCGCGGGCACAGGAACCGGTCGGCACCGCGAGGACGCCGGCCGAGCGCAAGAGCGAGAAGTCGGCAACTTAACTGGCCTAAATGGGTTTAACTCGATGTGATTTTGCTGGCGAACCACTAAATTGAACGAATACGAACTAAACTGAACTCAACTAAGCTAATCATATCACATTACTAGCGTTATTAGCCGAGAGACGATATAAGTGAAGGCCCGGTGGTGCCAGGCTGCAGTAACGGGTCGCCTCCTGCGCTGACCCTCCGCGCGACTTTCCTTTCGACCCTGTGTACCCTTCGACCCTTGCCCGGGAACCACCGTCGCCGCGGCTCCCTTCGAGCTCCCGGCGTCGCGGACGCGTTTCCTCTCGCGATCGGTCCCGTTCCGCGGTGCCGCCTTTGGAAACGGGCCGTCTTCGTCGAGGAAGGCCCCGACGAAGTGCGTTCGTCGGGCAACCGAGCAGACGGACACGTGGTTCCGGCAGGCGACGACGACCGACCGTGACCGAAGTGTCCCGCCAGCTGATCGACAGGAAACACGTGGCCTGGGAGCCGACGACTCGCGCGGGAAACTCGAACCGACTGTTCATCCGAGCTGCTGGAACCTGAGGAATTTCGTTCATCGAGTGCCAACGTTCCTTTCTCTCCTGCAAGAAACGAACGATATCGCTGTTCGCGAATTTGTACGCGCTCGCCGCGAAATTGTTAGCGGGATCCAGTGATCTTGGCGCGTCCGCAGGATGCGATTTTATTCGTCGGTGTTCGTTCTCACTGGATCAGAGATATTACAACGTTCGTTCGCGAGTCCTTGACATTGTTCGTCCGAGTCGCGAGTGCCCGAGCCGCGATGAGATCGAGCGACTCGCGCCCCTAACGGAGATCTCGTTCGTGGATCGGCTCTTTCGAATTGATCGCCGACGTCGATTGCGCAATGTTGCACAGATCTCTGCTCGCGCGTCAGATTCTATGAGCGCAAAGATGGCGGAAGGCGGCGAAGAAAGGGGGAAGGCCGTCGTCGAGGGAGGAAAGAGAAGCCAGAATAATTAGCCCCCACTCCCGCGGAAGCGAACGGAGAGGGAGGAGACACGGTGGAAGATAAGACCGGAGCGGGCACGATAGAATCCGCTCCCACCACCTTCGGGCGCAGAAAACGGGTCCTGGGCTCCACCTATTCCCCCTTCCGACCCCGTTGTCCTTCGCCGGCGAAAAACTGCGCTACCGACGCACTTACGCTCGTTTTCCTCCCTTCCAGCAGCCATCCAAAGAATAAGCCTGGGGCCGCAACGCGCCACCGGAGCGAATCCCTCGCTCTGCCCGACGGAACTATCGATTCGACGTGTATTATTTAACGCCTTAACAATTTTTAACTAGCGGATAACGTAACGAGACTCTCTGTCTACTACGATGTATTTTTACCAGAATTAATTTACGCGAAGGGGCATGGTTGACGTTAGGGGTTGATCTCTCTCTGTCGCGTCGCAGCCGTGACAAAAAGTATCAGAAGACGAGTCTGCCGACTATAGTTCAGAGAATTTATCGATATCGTTGTTGCTTTCGGCTCGAGAATTTGAAAATGAATTCCGCAGTTCGCACGTTGCAGGTTTCCGGCGACCGCTTCGCTACGTTTTATTTTCGTCCCGCGATGGCGAACGCGTCGACAGTTTTTCCGCTTATCACCGGATTCGCTTCAGCAATTAAGCCGCCGCGTGAGAAACGGAAAACGAGAGAGAGAGAGAGAGAGAGAGAGGGAAATCTATTTTCGGACGACGAGAACCTACCGGCACGAAATCAGCTCGACGCTCGAACCGGAGACTGATCGGCTTCCTCGCGAATGATTTATCATCCATGGAATTCCGAAGGAACGTTCGTCCCTCCGTTGAACTTCAGCAACAATTTCGCGGACGTTTTTCAATCGTGATCAGTCGAACGAAGTTTCGTCACGAAGGTAAAAAGGTTTCGCGAAATCGTCTTCGATTCGAAGCGTGGGCCGAGCAAAATTGGATCCCCCGGCGTTGACTCGTGAAGCTTCGGTACGTCACCGGAGAAGCATACGTATATATATATATATATAGATCGAGAAATGACGGCAATGGAACGAAGGGGTCCCCGCGGAGGGTTCTCAAGGGTTCGATTCTTTTTGCGCGCAAACAGCCTCCGTCTTTTTCTCCTTTGTCTCCGGTTTTTTCTGCTTCTTTTTTACGTCGTAGGTATGCCAACCGGATAGTATAGCCGTGTGCCCGCAGTGCCACGCTAGCAGGGCCGACCAATTGAGCCGGTTAACGTCAATTGGACTGAATTAGTTCAATTGGACGTAATTGCGCGAAGGCGACGGGGAACCTCCGCTACACGTCGGCCATGCTCGCGTTCCTCTCGCGGCTAGCAAACCGGGCACAGTCACCACGATACGTGTAGCAAAATATTATTTCGACTCGGAAACCGCGGGATTCGGTTTTCCGAACGACAGAAAGATCAAGGCTTTTTTGCATCCCGCGGTCTCGTGCTTTATTCGATCCTCGTCGCCCGTTTCTTCAATTCAATATCGTCCTTGAGAAGGGGATGCCGTCGATTTTTATACGTTCCTCCCCTGGAAATGAAGAAATACGGTGCGATAAGATTCGCAACGTCTGCGAGCAATAATCCCGGGGACAGATTAAAAGACTTGAAAAAAGCAGTCGTCAACGGTAACGAAATGTCGCAGCTTTCGAGGGTTGATTCTCGTGCAACGCGACGCAATAATTAAATGTTTTTCATTGGATTTTTCTATACAAATCTAAAAGTTATATTGCTCTAGAACTTTGGGAGGCGTAAAGAGAAACTTTCAAGATGGAGGACAGAATTTGTTAGTCGTACTTTTGTTATTTCTGATTAAATAGTGATCCAGTCTTATACTCGTCTTCGATGATGGCGGGCAGTGCAGCATCTACGACGGACACCGCAACGAATCAAAAATTTTCTTAAAGTTAGATCATTTAAGCTGGGATTCAACCTATTTTGATTAACAAATTTGACGAGTTAAACAAATTCTAACGTCTGCAAGCAAATTTTCTTTTGTTTTGGTGTACAATTTCAGCTTGAAAACGTCGTTGAAAAGTATCATAAATGAGAAATAAAATTTAATCTTAGGTTCAATCCCTGCACAAAGTTGTAACGAAAAATGTAAGCTTCGTTTCGAGTCGATTGGTCGATTAGATTTTTAGTTATTCCGCCCCCACTTTAAAAAAAATACGGTACAGTAAATTCTCCCGAATTGACGCTCAAGATTGTACACAAAAATGGACAATTTGGGAAGAGGAGATGGGTCGTTTTTATAGTTACCGATTGTTAATAACCATAAAAACGGAGCCGCAAGGCTCGAGAATATAATAATATAATATAATATAATAAATTAGAGAGAATTTTTTTACTCTGTGTATATTGGGATGATAGCAGACCATAGTTGGATAAAAAGTAATCTAATTTAACGGCGATATTTAACGGTTACAACTCGTCAACTATTATAAACAATTTATAATAATTTACGTGCGTACAGCTTAACTGTACGATTAAATCGTGTATGTTCATTCCTGTTAATTCGACACTTCATAGTTTCCAAAAAATTAATTACTTTTTCAATCAACGATTCATACTAAAAACGTATAAAATGATACGGGAACGATTGCCGAATGTAATACAAGTTGAAGGAGATGTAACGAAACATTAATTTCATATTTTGTCTTCAAGATTACTAATAATCGTATCTCCTCTTCCCAAATCGTCCATTTCTGTGCACAATCCGAGCGTCAATTATGGAGAATTTACACTGCATCGAGAAAAACGCGTTTAAAATTTGTCAGCACTTACAGTTCAAAATTCGATGTCTTCGGTCCGTTACTCCAGGGCCATACAGTAAGAAACTACAACTGAAAAAATTTACAGGGCAGATTTTCGACACACTGTACCATCGATTTATGCAAAAAAAGAAAACAAAAAATCTATTCTTTTTTTTACCCGCTTAAACGATTTCGTTGCAGATCCGTAACGACGGTTCTCCGATAGGTTAAAAAACTCATTCGTCCCGTATCTCCCCGAGGGACGTCCAGTTTTAATGGGGGGGTTCCGATGTTATCTTCGAGCGGCCACCCCCGGTAGCCGGTTTTCGGAAGTGTAACGATCGAAAGGTGCCGCGTAGACGCAATTATGACGGCGATACCTACGAATTAGCGTGCCCACATGAGAGATTCCCCGACGGAGATCACAATAAACGTCTGGTTCCACCCTGTTCCTTTCATCTGTCCCCTGCACCCCCATAGCAAACGTCCCGCAGTCGATGCACGAGGCCGGCGTGAGACCTGGCGCGTATCGTCCGCATTAGTCACTTTATATCATGGTGGTATATTTCACGCATCAAAGCGTAGGAAGATCGGCGACGCGGGTGAGACTTATGGTTCCCGGCGATGGGATAGCTGCTGGTCGAACTGCGCCCCACGAACGGCACAATGAGCCTTCAAAAGATTTCGGTGCGCACGTCTATTCGAACATTGATGCTAGGGCCTAGCTGTATGGTTAAATGGCTACGGGTTGGCCGGCACAAGTGACTCCATTGTGCCTACGGAGAAGCGAATTTTCAGGGCGAACCCGGCAACAGGTTGCTACGCTCGTGGAAAACGCGAGACCGTGACCTTTTATCGGGAAAATTAACGGAGACCACGGAAGCTTTCGAACGCAACAGGTGATTCCGCGAGCGTGTCCGGTCTCTCTGTGTTTAATCCTTCCGCGGACGAGGACGAAGTGATCCTCCATCGTTTCATTACGATTAAATCAACTATTCAATTAACCCTTTGCCACTTTCATTTAAAGGGCCGGCGGTAGGACGACCGCGTTCCTCTGAATGAACATTTAAATTCGCCGAATGGAATCTTATGTACAACCAAAGAATTAAGATCGTAAAAATTAAACTATAAGAATTATCGTTGAAATGATTTTTCTGTCTAATTTTTAAGATATTTTTGCATAAGCCAATCCACTCGCCTGATCGTTTCGTCCAGCGTTTCAACCGCAGCGCGCGATATAAATTTCAATGTATCGATTCGAACGAAGCAAGAACGTTTCAACGTTTCGGGTACGACAAAGGGTCGACCCTTTGCAGTCGAAGCTATTTGAAATCGAAATCCGAAACACGATTTCTGATCCACAGTATTTCTATTTTATGCAATTTATTGCGATTTATGCGTATGAAATTGAACCTATTGGCAAGTACAACGCAATTTTAACAGATTTTTACTAAATATAAACGTGTCTGATGCTCTTAGAATGATTTTGAAAAATATAAATTGTATATTGTATAAATATTATATTATATATAATATAATATTATTATATATTATATATATATTATTATATATTCTATTATATTATTAAATATATTCTATATATATTATTATATATTCTATTATATTATTAAATATATTCTATATATATTATTATATATTCTATTATATTATTATATATATTCTATATATATATTATTATATATTCTATTATATTATTATATATATTCTATATATATTATTATATATAATATAATAATAATAATATAAAAATATAAAAAATATATTTTTGGTGGCGTCTCAGAGTCGCCACTAGAATGCAGTGGGTTAATCGAATCGAATTATAATGAAGGCCGATAAATAGGTAGATCGCAGAAGGTCGGCTCGTTGGACGCGATTTTTCAGTGGTTTTATCCGGCAAGCCGCTTCGCAGCAGTCCCGCTTAATCGTCGCTGGCAATTAACGTTCAGCTTAATCGCGGTCCTGGATTCGGAGATCGTGATTCAAAGGAGAAAATGTAACGTCGCAGCCCGATGACGTCGCATCCTTATTAACCCGGCGCAGTCGCATCCGTCGCCGTGCCTCTGTTCGTATTCACATATAGGGTGTTTCTCTCGATGATGCCTCGTTTCCGAAATCTCCGGCGTTCTGCAATCATTCGAAATTTCCAAATTAAAAAAAGCAATCCCGTAAAAATCCCACCGTCTCGCCGAGCGGTTCTCAATGAACCACCGTCGACCACCGTCGCCTTCGTCATTAACCCCTTAATGCACAGTTTTTTTGAAAAAGGCCGGCCAAAAATAATCAATTTTTTCTAATGTAAAAAAACACAATTTAGAACGTTGTCTTGGCAAAAAAATTAAAAGAATACAAAAATAATCGAAATTTTTATTTTAATTTTGGATTTTGATCCACATCGCAGAAAAGAGCCGAATATTGCAATGTTACACGTACATCGACTTTTTTATCTTTCTTTTCGAATTGCTATTTCGGAAAAAAACATATTTTTATCGGTAAAAGTAGATAAGCAATATCCAACCAAATCCACATCCTCATAGGTTTCCATTTGTTACCGGCCCTGATTCAACTTTTCTTTTGGTGGAGAATTTTGATACACTGCGCTTTTGTTCCACGGAAAAAGGCTATATTTTATTCTTGAATAAATAAGTGTTATAACTTACAATCCCATGTAAATGATAAATATCAATAAAACGATTTCTTTTTCTTTGCTTTCACATTGTTATTTTCAATTCTCGATTATATTCGAGTGTGAGAAATTATAGCAGCATAAAATACAACGCCGCTCGAATTATCTCGAGTGTGCACAGTTCGGCCAGTTTAGCGCGCTCGAGTTAACTCGAGCGTGCACGTTAAGGGGTTAATTTACACGTTCGACGATTAAAATGTGCTGGCCGGTGGACCAAGTTGACCCCGAACACCACGGGGGTTAAGTATGGGCCGCGTGGAGGCTGGTCGAAGTAGAGAACGAGGCCTCGGCACAGATTCTCACGAGAATTCGGCGCGGATTCGATCCTCCGGAGGATCGAATCCGCCATTGACGACCAATTAGTCGGGAACGTATGCCCACATGTTCCGTGAGAACGAGAAATTCGGTTTCTCATGACGGCCGCGCAGTCCTAGTATAGTAGGGGAAATCGAAAAACGCGGTCCGTCGTCCCGCATAAGATCGCCTACGTATAGTATAACAATAATAATAATAAGAGGACTGCGGGTGGGAATTTACGAGGACGTCTTTAGATCTGATTACACCGGACTACTGTATTCGGGGAGACGGAACTGCGCCCATATCCAGAAATGTGCCACCGACGAATTCAACGAGTCGCTAATCTCCCCCAAAGATCGGCTTTTCGAGGCAAATATCCCCCGAACGATGTAAACAGGGAGAACCGCGTCGAATCGAAACTCGTCTCACTTTTTTCGCGGTCTTCGCTTGGTTGCAGAATATCCGCTCCGTTTTCCATGCTCCTTTTAACCCCTTAACGTGCACGCTCGAGTTAACTCGAGCGCGCTAAACTGGCCACAAACTGTGCACACTGGAGATAATTCGAGCGGCGTTGTACTTTATGTTGCTATAATTTTTCACACTCGAATGCAATCGAGAATTGAAAATAACAATCTGAAAGCAACAAAAAAAACAATCGTTTTATTGATATTTATCATTTGCATGGGATTGTAAGCTATAACACTTACTTATTCAAGTATAAAATATATCCTTTTTCTACTTATCACACTTACGACTTATCTCTTCCTTGTGAGCCGCTTTCCGACAGCGTATTCATATTCAGATTCTGATTCGCTCATTTTTCAATATATATTTTACTAAAATATAATGTAAAATAAAATATAATAATAATAATAATAATGATAATAATAACAACAATAATAATAATAACAATAATAACAATAATAATAATAATAATAATAACAATAATAATAATAGTAATATTCTGAAAATTAGAAATCATACCAATTGTATAAATTGTATAAATATTTTTGTATTTTTGTAATTGTCTTGCCAAGACAACGTTCTAAATTGTGTTTTTTTACATTAAAAAAAATTTATTTTTTTTGGCCGGCCTTTTTAAAAAATCTGTGCATTAAGGGGTTAATCAGCGAAACTCCCGAGCGGCGCTGCGTGTTCAATTTCTCATCCTCGAAGACCTGAAACGAAGGTGAAGGAATTAGGGTTAAAATGAAAATTGGAGATTTAAAAGCCCGTGGATCTTTTCGACGTTCCTGTTGGATAGCTGCGAATGTTCGTGAATATTTTGTCGCAAAGAAGTACCGAGAATTGCCATGAGAATATTTTGTCGAGTGCTTTCGAAGAACCCTTCGACGCCGCGCACGGAAACCATATGTTTCCACGAGCGATCATGCTGGCTAGGATGACTCTCGCCGACACGCGACCCGCAGCCACCTCGAACGTACTTCGCCGACGATTCGACTCGCGAACGGGAATGATATCCGTGGAATTCTCCCAGATCATCTTTTCGCAATTACAATAACACGCGATGCTAATAACTGGACAGCGGAGGTTTCCGTGAATCGGTGTTTTCGTGAACGCGATTCGAAAGGGAAAAATAAAACTGAGACGTATATGTTAAGAATTTGATTCGACTAGAAATTGTACTTTTTTTCATGATGTTTGTAGTTACCTGTTAATGTTTTATATTATTTGAGAATTAATTATACCTCGTCTGTGACAATGAATTCTAAGTGTTCACTTTGTTTCATTTTCACAACGGTGAAACCGTTTTTGCAAGTCGGTAGTCGGCCAGCAGTTTCAATATTTTATCGTGAGTGGCGCCATCAGACTTGGCGTTTTGTTTTTGTAGGGCGGTAATTTGGCTGACGGTTTCAGCGTTTTGCCACTACGCAAATTAGCGCTGTATGGACCCTCCCAAAGTGAGCTTCGAGATTTCACCACAAGGAGCGCCACTTATTACAAATGAAGTTTGGTTCGAGCGCCAATCAATGTAGTGGCAAAATGCTCAAACTGTTAGCCAAAACCGACTGTCGGCAATTTGGCGAACAGTTCGAGCGTTTTGCCACTACGCCAAGTGGCGCTGTACGGACCTCCGAAGCGAGCTTCGAGATTTCACCACAAGGAGCGCCACATGTTACAAATAGCGCTAATCTTGAATTTATAGGAGCAAATGATTTGTGCCGCTTTGAACGTGGTCGCTTATGAGAAATTCATCATGAATCATCTGTAGTTGGATTTTATTAACAATAAACTTTTTTGTATGGTATGCACGCAGGAAATTCTGCTGAACATCTCTATGCCTTCAAAGTATATTTTTAGACATTAAGTTGACAGAATTTACGAAATATTTACGTTTTCCAGTTTCCATGTTTTCAAGCGTCGACGAAAAATGGCGCTTGATTCGCTGTTTTGTTAAATATTTATTAAGAGATACGATAATAGCAGTTGTCATTACAAATTGATGGGGATACCAACCAATAATTTTCGAAGAAGTTTAATTACTTTTTCTTATGCTTTTTTATCAATTCAACCATATCATATACATACTTACTACGTATGTACCGTATAACCTGTGATTGTAGTATATGTAAGTTTACACTGACTGGTTTGTGCAGCCGGCGAAGTTGGGTGAAGCCGGGACAAACAATATACACACATTTTTTACGTAATTAGGAGATTTGCTGCATTGCTTTTTAATTTGAGAACATAACAAGTACTCAAAATGAGTAAAGCACATCCTCCTGAACTCAAAAAGTAAGTCTGTTAAATCATTTGGTTAGCAATGTTACTACGAATCCACGCTAAAGATAAACCTAATAAAACGATGTTAAATAATTCTGTTGTTTTATTGTAGATACATGGATAAGAGATTATCACGTAAGTGAAGTTTAGGTTTTAACAATTATTCGTAAGGTTTTAACAATTATTCATTAATTAATATAAAATAATCACATTTATAGGTTATAAAGGTTGTTAATGTTTTGTTTACATGTTACATGTTTAACGTAAAATTTCTTGCAGTAAAATTAAATGGTGGACGACACGTTGTCGGTATTTTACGCGGATTTGATCCATTCATGAATATGGTGATCGATGAAAGTATAGAAGAATGCAAAGATGGCACAAAAAACAATATTGGCATGGTGGTGAGTTACGTTATATGAAATTTAACAATCTTAAGATTTACAGTCGTAATTTAATGTGTTTTATTTTCCCAGGTAATACGTGGTAATAGCGTCATAATGTTAGAGGCTCTAGATAGAATATGAGAACAACAAACGCGGAAATTATGTAAAAATATAATTTGTATTCTTAGGAGATTAAGTAAAGAATCTTTTTTATGACTTATCAAGTTAACGCTTTTAATCTTTCTCCAAATAAGAATATGTTTCAAACAACGTAATTTGTGTCTAAAAATAAAACGTCACTTTAAATAAATGCTGTGTTATTAAATATTCATTTATTACAAAAACTTCGTCTATAAATACATCAATGAACAATATCTGCCACAAGTTACACTTAGGACGCATTATATTTCGCTTAGTACTTCTGTGATTATATTCACTGAAAAAATAATCTATTTACAGCTTCATAATTTGAGAAATTCTCATGCGGTCTATACCAGTAAATAATGATGTTTAAGTCTTTAAATCTATGAAATTAGTAGATCGTAACATGACTGTTCAGCTTCATGAATGGAAAATTCGATAAATGTTATTGTCGATCGAAAATCGGTAAAGTAACCAACAGAATAAATATTATTCTCGCGTAAGGAACATTAAAATTTAGAAGGCACGTGATATTTTATTTATTTCCTTTATCGAGGAACATATTCGGGTGACACGAAAATTACCTTTTCATCTAAGTTTTCTGTAATGTATCTATTTATTCTCTCTCTTTTTCTGGTCAACGTTCGGTAAAATCTGGGTATTCATTTCAGAATTTAAAGCACATTCTATAACAAGATATAAGATTTGTCAACCTTCTGTCTGTATAACAGGCGTTCTTTGTTATTTCATATCGGACAATAATAATACAGCTTAAAACTCTGGTATATCGGACATCAGTTCCCATATATCCTTTTCGATATGAAAGTACCATGTGAATAATATTATTTCACGAAGTTGAACGTTTCTAAGAACAGTTGCTACATACAAGTAGTGTCTATTTCATATCGTTCTACATGTAGCAATGCATTTTCATTGTAATAAGTGAAGTGACGGTCGACGTCTTCAGCATACAATAAAAATTTCGTTTCCATACTTCTACTGCAAGGTTTTGTTCTGATAAGAAAGCTGATGTTGCGTAAAGTTTTTTGTGATAACAATTACATACATTGTTTCCATGTTGGCAAAGTGATTTCAAAAATACCTAAAACATCTACAAACTTAGATGTATGTGTTAATGAATGAATGACTGACTGAATGAATGAATTGATGAACAAATGAGTGAATACTTTTAAATAACTATACAACTAAAGATAAAAGGAACACAATGCAGCTTGTATGCATTCATGCATCAAAAATGGCGTTTAACTCTCTTTCCATATAAAATACTTTTACTAGAATAAAATGAAAAGATTATGTAGTTATTTCTCATTGAAATTACCTGACCATGCACGTTAAGATATGTATGATTATATCTTTGTTTGCTTGCACAATTGTCATAATTAAAATTTTTCACGTGAAATGATAAAACTGTTACAGTGGAAAGATGGTCACATATCACAGTTCGAAAATTTTTGCTTACTCTTAAATTTAATTTCCATTTAATCTGTAGCAGTTTCTTCGAGCGTGTTACTTTCTTGAAAAATATAATTCCTTAACTCATCTGAATAATGTTCTTATTATCTCTTTATATATAATCTATTTTATGAATAAGAAACAAAGATCTGGGTATATTTTAAAATGTCTTTTTCTGTGCGAAACCTGCTACGTAATTTAAATTACGATCTAATAATTTAATTAGTTGAAAAACTCGAATAAAATTCAGTTGTGGAAAAAGTAACAATTGGTTAATCATAGTACTTATGCATATTCTGCCAACAATCACTTACTCGAGTTTCATAACAAGTATACTTTCAATTTGAATAATTATTTTTCGTTCTTTGAGACTTCAATGAGCGATTACAATTGGAATGTTTTACGTTTCATTAAAGTCGTCCAATTCTATTTTGATATTTTCAACAGTAATCTCATCATAATTAGAATTGTGTCCATTCGTTTTACTGTCGTTTTCGATCTTTGTTTTTACTGGTAAGCTATTCGTATCAATTTTCACAAAATCCTTTGTGTCGAAATCCTCGTCGGACACATCACCATTTTCCATGGCAGCGTCCATTCTATCTAAAATTTTTCCTGTTCGATTGTGCACTGAGGCAAAGTGCTTGACTAATTCCTCCTGCATCACCTCAGCGTGACACAAGGCACACGCTACTCTGCCATGCTTCAGTTGTCTATGATATTTCAAATCTCTCATGGTAGGACAATTCGTGGGACAGTCCAAGCATTGGAAGGTCTGCTGTAGACTCCGTTTCTTTTTTATAAGAGCCTGAACTTCGGGTAATTTGTTTTTTTTGTGATTGAGTACCATATGATTCCTCAGCTCGATGTTATTAGCAAAAGACTCTTTGCACACCTTACAAGAATATCGTGACTCGCCAGTGTGCATGGCAACGTGCAACTTGAAGTACCAATCCGTGCTAAAACGCTTAAGACAATACTTACATTTGAACTCTTTCTTTTTATGTTTGCGTTTCTTTTTCGATATTGGTTTCCTTTTCTTAAATGATATATTAGACTCGTTTGGAATCTCAATTTTTGTTATTGCCCGCGGAACTAGAGTCGGTTTTGGTACTGTCAATGGTGCAATTGGTTGTTGAGTAGGCTGTGGCTTCGCTGTGGTTATTGGTATCAACGACGGAATGGGTAATGAATTAGTTATAGTCAAGGGGGCCGTCGTTTGCTGAACAGGTTGTTGATTCGTTACAGTCAACGATACTGCCACTGATTTCGAGGACTGTGAATTTCCTATGGTCAGTGGTATGGGTATAGGAGAATCCGCCATGATACAGTACCTGGGTATACCTTGTTTCTGATGCAACAACGACGGCTGCGTTATCAAATTAGTTATAGGCACGACGCGGATTGGTGTGAGCACCGGTTTTGATTGAATCGGTGTACTCATAACGTGAGATTGCGTAAACAGTATGTCGTTCAACGTTAACGGTTGCGAGCTGTGCTGCGTTGCAAACGTAACATATTGATTACGAGCTAAAGGAACAGAATTGGTCGATGGTATAAACGGTTGATTCGTAGCATCGGGCATAGCTACTTGCATCGCGGCTGTTATGCCATTTTCGTTAGAACACTGCGATTTACCAACAACTAGACTTTGCTGTGGCAATACGAATGGTATGTTGGGTAAAAGTTTTCCAAAAATGTTATTTACATTGTTTATGTGCGGGCTATGCTGAGGAGCAGTCACGGGTACTGTACTGGTAGTTGGTTGCCGAACAGGAACTGATTTCGGGATAATGATTATCTCTTCATTCCTTTTCAAAGTTTCCAATGCCGCGACAGGGTCTGTATAGTCCTTTCTGCTTAGTTTGGAAGCCTCTATCATCTGAATCTCTCTCTCCCGCATTCGTACTTTCAGTATTTCAGCCCTATTTGATTCGTTATGCCTGTATTCGTTCGTTCTTGTACAGTTTTTGTGGTGTATGCGACATCTTCGCGTCTGCAGCTCGGTGCCACAAATGTCGCAGGCTTTTGACCGATTGCATCTATATAGTCTTACTACAGCTCTACGGCAACGATCATGATCGATGCTCAGTGCATCACATTTTTCATTTTTACAGTGTTTCGTGACTGGTGCATTTATCTCATCCTCTTCTATATTAGTTGCTAACAAAGGCGATGATCCATCTCTATCCATGTATTGTTGCACTGCCACGTCGCATACTATGTTCTCACATGGTTCATAATGTCCACAAGGTTTTCTCTCTGATTTTATAGGCACTAGCATAATCTCTGATTTCCCATTTATCTTAGAAGGTAAAAGATTTTCATCGTCTGCATTTTTTTCTTTAATATTCTCAGGTAGAATCGTTGTATTTAATTTGGTCTTTGATTCCTTTACATTTAAATGAGTCATTTTCACCTTATTGGTAACATTGTTGTAGGAATTTGGAGTTGTTTGTATATTAAGAGGAATGGCTCTAACAATGATATTTGGTTGGTTCAATAGTCTTTTCACTGGCTCCGAGTTTAATACCTGCAAATGTGTAATGTTAAAACAGGGTAAAGAAGCATACGCAGAGTAGTTTAGGTTTTAACAGCCAAACTTCGTTTGACGCTGAGAACATTGGGCATCATACGATAGAATATTAGATGCTTTTGGAATTGAAGCATTATTATTGATTATCTTTGACAACTTTAGGTAGTAAACACAGCTGACATAAACATCTGATATGTTTTCACATTGTATCGCAGTAACTATAGATCCATCACTGCTCTCAATATTTGCTAATCCTAAAATTTTTCTCTTATTTACAGCAGTATAATTTATAGACAAATTTTGGCCATCGAAATCTGTAACAACCCTCCTCATATCGCAAATGTCAAACTCACGTCGGACAAGGGGGTTGTCGTTGAAAAATCGGTGGGGCACATGGCTGACGTAATTATTGGTTTCGAGGCAAGTTTCGGCAATATCGTTTGTGCCATTTTCGCAGCACGAAAACGGAAATCTGTTTATACCCTGGAACATCAAAGACAGCTTTACTATTGTATAACGTTTCGCCCAAACTGTCGCAATGTAACGCGAAGTCGGTGCACAATTTACTTGAAAATGGCAATGCGAAGCACTTCGATGAGAACGTTACGAGCCCCAGAAACATTCCGATGATTTCGATACATGAGACATCGCTGAAAACTGTTCCCCACTTACGAGAGAATTGTTAGGTTATTGGTTCCCTGACAAACGAGGATTCGTGTATTATCCGGTGGAAAAATACACGGTGTCTGGTCAATTTGGCAACATTTTCAACAAAATGCTCTCAGGCCCCTCGTGATATTGTCACCGACGTGGATCGATAAGTGTATTAATTGAACTGACACTTACGTGCTCGTAAATTTACGTTAATCGTAAATTGAAATCCATCGTCGCGACGCACACTGTGTACATCGCGAAACATCGACGGTCTCTCCGTAGGGGTTCCTACATTTCGAAGAAAAACATTGATAATTGATCGAACAAAAAGTACGTTTCCACTCGGAAGACGTACAATTTGACTGCTCCGAGAGACGATGCTGTTTACAGTGCTACAATACGAAAACGTATCAACGAATTCATTCTTTATAAACGTACCAACGGTCTAGCGAACCGATCCTATTGGCGGGAAAATGTGGTAAGGGAAGGTTTCTCCCACTTTGCGAACTCTTCGATTAGCTTCTTGATATTTATATTCTTCTTTTTTTCATTCCAATTAAGTTCTTAATATAAAGGGGGGGACAAGTTCGTTTTTCAATCGATATATGCATACATACATACATGTAATTCTCATCAAACAAGAAACTTATTGTACAAGCGAGTCGGGCAAAGTTTTAGCACGATTAATGACTAGCAGTTACATTTTAAATATTTGATTATGAGTTGCGATTTACGATTAGATTTTCTATTCAACCGATGCGTAATCGCAGCTTCTTAAAATAGGTTATTCAATCGTCGGTTGTGAACTACTGTACGTATTATAGCACTGTTATAAATAAATATAACTTCTTTTTCATCGTTGTCCAAACGATCTTATAGTACTGTTCACAGGGAGAACGACATTGCAATGCATCCAATACGTACAAAATATATTAAATAAATAGTACCATAGGTTTCTACAAAAAAAGATTAGCATCTTCGTTGCGTTATTTAAATCTCGCTCGTTGGTATGCATTTCCATGGTGAACACGCTGCATCCTGCATCTGCCGCGCGTACACACCTACCTTCCAATGATTATCGGCTACAATGATTCAGACGATCGCATGCATGGAATAAAGAATTTATTGTAACGTTACCATAGACTGGAAATTGTACAAGTATTAACACAACGTTTAAGGTTTAAGTAGTCTACATCTTGGCCTTTCGAACGCGCGAAACGCGGTTCGTCTTTGGTACCGAACATAATTGCATAATGGAATGATGCTGTCTGTTGGCTGTAGCAGGCTGCAAAGTTGACGAAGGGCAACAAACAAATTTTGTCGATTCGTTTCACGGTTTCGTTGACCTGTTCCCTCGAATAAGATGATGCTCGTTAAACGTTCTCGCGAACAATAGAAAGCCGCGCGTTCCTGATCGCTGCACGAATTTTTCCGGGGTCAAGAGGAGGTCAATCGATCGCAATCAATTTGAAAAAGAAAACAGGCCAAGGTTCTGCTCGAAAAAGTGACGATACCGTCTCGTTTTCTTTCGTTTCGTTTCGTTTCATTATTTCGTACACGTGGCGTGCTGCACGGAACGTCTTGATTGTCTTTTACAGCGGAACAAGAAGCGCGCTGAGAGCGATTTTACAAATGACACGCGGCGGCGAACACGCTTGAACATTGTTGAAAAGCTTTATTGAACCCGAGGTTGCTCGGCTATACTCAGAAAAATTCCAACGCATATCCAGGCGCGTCTGTACATAGGAACTGTGTAAATGAAAAAGCGAACAATCGTATACAGGTGAACGTGGATCGCGAGAGAGATCGCTGTGCCTCGAATCGGCAAATGCACACGAACACGTTGCAACCGTTCAATAAAACCTTTTCTATTCTTTCTCTTGTGCTCTCTTTCTCCCGTTCTGTTTTTTGGTCTGTTGCGTGTTCTTCTATTTCCTCTTTCCTCGTCGTTTATTACTCTTTTCCCTTTGCTTTTCTCTGTAATTTTTGGTACAGGCGAGTCTCACGCGCTTAACAACAAATCGAACTTGACACCGTTAAAAAGCTAAATGCTGAAAAGTCGCATATCTCGCATAGGCTGCTCCCATGGGGTGGAGCCGGCCGCGAAAATGAACTCCATGGGCACGAAGGTACGTTGTATAAAATACGACTTACGTCTATGTTACAATATGCACATATTTACACGCTGCTATATCTCTCTTTCTCTCTCTCTCTCTCTCTCTCTCTCTCTCTCTCTCTCTCTCTCATGTTTATCAGTCAAATCAGGATTCTCCTTTGTTTTTTGGTTTAACGTTTTAAATTCTGTTCGATCCGATTTTCTTCTCGTTGGTTTTGCTAGGCAAATACGGAGCTGCACAAATAAATGTATTATAATCGTTACGGGATTCGAACGGGGGTTGCCATGTTTCCAGCTGATTAGGAACTCTGTCCTGCGTTTCGAAGTCTTTCGCGTTGCTTCTAGCGACTGCAGCTGCCTGCGAAGAAGAAACTTTCAAACCAAACCGGACTCCAAAAATAAAAGGGACCTCGCTCTAACGAATTTCGAATCTCGTATCGCGAAGTTCTGCGATGGTACGTATGATCGTGATCTCGGTGGCTTGGGGATTCTAACGGTTAATCTTTGGAAAGGTGCAGAGCTCTCTTCGATATGATTCTCGTCTCGGGGCTATAATTTCGCTCTTTAAAACTCTATCTTTATAAAATGATAAATTTTGGTCGAGCGTCTCTAATCTGCTATCGTCTCTTTCAACTGGTTGACTGCCGCGTCGGTCCTCCTGCGATCCGGTTTAGAAACGAAAAGCATCGGTGGAGAATGCGTCGGGCGGGGAACGCGAGGGATTGGACGAGGGTTTTATTCTTACATGTGGACGAGTAGACCGAACGCGGAAGGGTAGAAGAATCGCTCTGACTTTCAGGGGGGGTTTCGGGGGTCTTCACCCTCAACACCGGTACACCGGGATCACGAGGGACCCCAACATCGTATCTCTAATCTCAGTTTACAATAAAAGCTGAAGTCTCCACGTTTCCATTATTTTATACGCTAGCTAAAAATAAAATATCGACGGAGCGTTCGTCCAGAATTCGATCCGACAAGTTTCTCGGCGTTTCTCCTTCCGTTTTGGGGTCTGCCACGAGCCCGGCGTACCAGTAATTCGGCAGTCAACGGCGTTAGCAGTTGGCACCAACGCGGGCGCAATGTTTCTGTGCTATTTCTTTCGTTACACGTATATCACAGAGTTGAAGAATTTCTCGCGGGACTTTTGAAAATAAATCGATGCTTAGTCGTCTCGTTCGTTAAAAAATTCTCTCACGAACAAACCCATGTTCGTCGGTCGTTAGTGTTGCACGTGGATTACGGGTGAGATATCTCTACAAAAAATATTAGAATTTTTAAGTAACTACTATGTACACCGGTAGAAGAGGCAGGCTGTCCCAAGAGCACGCGATCCGAGACACCGGGCGTGTTCCGGGTACGTATCTGCGCGTCGCTGCCGTCACGAGCTGCCGTCGGAACGAGCACAAAAATCTCGATCCGACCACTTCGAGAAGTCCGACAGGTAATATAATAGAAGACGCGTTTCTTCGTCGTTTCGAAGCTTACTCCGAAGATCCTCGAACGATCGAGACATAGAACCACTTATTCGAGCGCCATTCGTGCTCGTCGCACCCTCGACAAGCGAGTCACCGACAGACTAGATTATTTCGAGTACATCTGCTCCCGAGATCTACTTTTTCCCCTCTGCCGTCTTCGCGACCGTCCTTTTGTGCACGCCGGCCACTGTCCTCGTCGCGTTCGCGTTGGAGTTCTTGTTAGCCTCGAACTTCTGCTGGAGCGACGCCACGTTCGATTTCCCGGCGGCGGCCCTCTGCACCGGGTTCGCCTTCGTCTCCGTCTTCGTCTCGGTCTTCGTTTCTGCCTTCGGGGCAACGAGCTTGGCCTGCGAGACCTTCGAGACCGACTCCTTCACGGAGGCCAGAGGTTTGCCGATGCCGGCGTTCCCGCTGGTCGTCGGCGACTTCTTCCTCTCCGCCGGGGCGGAGGTCGTCTTGGCGATCCCGAGCGGCTTCAAGGGCGTCGAGGGACTCTTGCCGCCTCTCGGCAGCGTGGGCACCTTCTGCGCGCTCTTCACCGGGAAGCTGAACTTGCCGCTGTTCCCGAGCACGTCCGGCGACTTTGTACTGATTTGGTTCGAGCTCGAACAGCTCGACACCACGTCCGGGCTGTTGAACTTACCCCCGCTATCCTTAGGGCTACAAGGCACAGTTTTCGCAGATAATCTATTTACGTTCGTGGCAGAGTCCTCCTTCTCCGTGTTCCCGCTGGACCCTTGCTTCGATACCTTCGAGCTGCCGTCGGGGGGCTGTTTCGACCTGAACGTGTTCTCAGGATTTTTCGCCGTTGATCCCTTCGCGATGCTGGGAGGCGTCTTTGTCCGGCCGAGAACGGGCCTTGGCTGCTCCTTACCATCCACCGTGTCCTCCCCGGTCTTCGTCGCGGCTCGCTGGACCGGCCTGGTCTTCGACGAAATCGCCGGCTTGTCGGCGTTGCTCGGCTTCATCCCCAGCTCCTTCGATATGTCGTCGTTCAAGTTCGGGTTCGACGAGTTCAGGGACGCCAGCTTGGTCTTGTCGATCTGCTTCGGCTCCGGCTTCTCCGGCTTCTCGGGCTCCTGTCGCGGCACGTTCAGCACCGAGGGGTTCAAGTAGCCCGAGCTGGTCGTCGAGCTGGACGAGTTGAACTTGCCGGACGCGGAGTTCGAGTAGATGCTGCCTGGCGACTTGTAGTGAGCGGAGTTCACGTAGGCTTCTTCCGGCGTCTTGGCCGCCTCCTCGTTGTTCTTCGACTTCCGCGAGATGGTGGCGGTCGAGTAGATGGAGTCGAAGTTCCGGTTCGAGATCTCCGAGACGATCTCCGACAGCAGACCCATCGACTCGACGCCGGCGGCGGCCGCGGAGGCTTCGACCGGCTTCGGGAGCTTGTACTCGTTGTCCAGCCGCTTGTCGACGGTCAGCTGCTGCTCCGCGAGGTTCTTTCTCGCTTTTTCCGGCAACGTTTCCTCGATGACCGCGTAGATGTTGTCGCTGGTGGGCGACTCCTCGGTGATCTTGGTCAGCGAGGACTCCGGGACCAGATTCATGCAGTCGTCGTACGTGTCGTCGACGATCTTCTGCGAGCTCTTGACCTGCGGCGTCTGATAGCCGGGCAGCCCGGGGATCTTGCCCGTTTCGTTCATCTTCTCCGCGGAGTTGGAGATCGTCGGAGGTCCCGGCGGCGGAGCCGTGGGCCTGGTGCTCGCGGGGATGCTGGTGGGCCTCTTGACCGGCGTGGTCTGCCTCATGGAACCGAAGGTCTGGATATTGGGCCTGGGCGTGATCTTGCTGTCCCTCATCGATTGAGCCCTCAGCACCACGTTCTTCTTCTCCGTCTCCGCCGCGGAGACCACGGGTATCGCAGGGGTCGGGATCTCTATCTCCTTCTGAGGAATCGGGTTCGATATCTCCAGGTTCCTCAAGATCTCTTTGTTTACCAGCTTGTTGGCCTTGTGATGCTGCAGTCTGGGCAGCGAGTTCGTGTTCTTCTCCTCCTTCTGCGATATCTGCAGGCCCGCCTTCATGATGCCGGAGCTCGGGCGTAGGATCGAGGCTATCCTGTTCAGAGTGCCGCCCTTGTCGTGCCTTTTCTCGGGTTCTGTGACGAGGACGTTGGTCAACGGAGTGCTGTTGGGTCTCTGGAGCCGCTGGAGCTCGGCGGAAATTGGCGGGGCGGGCGCCGGTCTCGTTGGAGCGTCCAAAGAGGGCCGGGCAAGCGGTTTGGTTGATATCACCTCCACGGAGGTGCAAGTCGTCGCTGCCAAGACCGGGCTGCTGATCGAAGGACGGCCTGGGTTCAACGGCGGCAGGCTGGGTGCCGGTGGCGCGGACGGCACCTCGTTGTTGTACCCGGACGAAGGGTTTAGGATGGAGTTTCGTGGCGCGGCGCTCTTCGGCAGCGTTCTGATGTTGGTTTTGATCGCCACGGTGGGGATCGTGGGCGGAGGCGGCGCTGGCTTGGTCGGCTCGTTGCTCTTCTGCTGGCTCTTGATCGGCGTGATCGAGAACCCTTTGAACTGGCCGAACAGATTATTGTTGTAACGCTCGTCGGTCTCCGGCTTCGGCAATAAGCTCGCGCACGCCGGGTCCTGACTCAGGCTAGAATCGATCGTCTCGATCGTTCGGGGCAAGGGACTCGGACGATCGATCCCATTGTGGCCGCGATCGCTCCTGAAATGTCAAGCACAAACAACCAACAATCGCGTGTGCACTCTGAACGCTCTACTCAGGTTGAACGGTTACATGCACTTAGCTCTCTTCGATCGTCGCGTGCATCGCGGCTCTCTCACGCACACGTGCGAGATTCTTATTCGTTCTGGTGCATACGAGATGCTCCCGGTTCCGTTGAACGGACGCGCGTCTCTCACGGAGCCGTTTCACATTTCGTATGCACCGGTCCGACACAGTGTTTCGGGGGAACGTTCTTGTAGGGAAACACGCATGCAAACACACGTTTTCAGAAAAAAAACACTTGCAGGAATAGATGGTGTTAGTGAGAGATTAAAGTGTTAGTCGCAAGCTCTTTGGAAGAAGGAAGTTTTCGTATCTGCTTTCTGCTTTCGTTCGATCGATTCACTATGAAGAAAATTCGGTACACTTGTCCGTGTAGAAACATTACAGTTTATTGAGAATAATCATGTACAATCCATTCTGCTTAAGTGCGAGCGACTCTGTGCAGTTTTCCGAGATTCCCTTCGAGAGAGAAAAAGAGAGAGAGAAGGGACACCGGTTACTCCTCCTCATACCTTCGCTACCTTCTTTCTGTTTGTTTGTTTGCTTTTTTTTTTGTTAAAAGAGATTAATTTCCAGTATTACGTGGTCGTTAACACGTGTCCCGGCGTACACCGAGTCCACTCGGAGGAGCCGAGAACCTCGAGCCACTTCCGCGAACCTCAAGATGCAAAAGTAATCGAGAAAAACAGAATCCACACATGCTCATGCTCGTGTCGCAAGTTCTAGCCATGCTCTAAGTCCACGGGTCTCAAACCTGTCCTTCGGTTGAGCTATTTTTAACTAAATAGAGTATTATAGCTTATATCGCCCCTGCACGCAGCGCAATAGTTCAGTGATCGTATCTAATAGCGTTACAGCTTGTCAAAGAATATTTTTGGAACTATCGTAACCATTCAGGTTGTTAGGCTATTTCATTGTTTCGAATGGTTGCCTATACTTTACAGGATAATTTCTAAATCGCTGAAATATCACGCCGCGCGACAGGGCAACCGTCGTTCTGTCTTATTATCACCCACTTGCTTAATACTTTAACACGACGTGCACACTCTAACACATAATATGTATCTATATACTATATATATTTATAATAGTATCCTCGAAATGCGCGATGCGCGTGTGTCGTTACTTGAGCATATGAAATAATCCACGACAAAACAAGAATAAATAAGCTACGTACGCGCGCGCGATTCCTCTAATCTCTACAGTGATAAGTACAAAATTCTACGCATTCGCGTTCGATATGCTCGTACGAGCACGGTTCGTGTCTCGAAACGTATAAAAATTCTACAACAGGACTCGGTCTACGTGGACCACTACCCATGGAGACGAGGTCCCGCCGACTATTCGTTAATTCCGTTGTTACAGTATAAAGATCACAGTGCATCCGTACTCTATCGTTTGGCAAAATGAGTCGATTAGTGCCGCCACCGTTACCGCCAACCTTGCTTTCGTCCTAGCGCGAAGATCATGGTCGTGACAGAGGGATCAAGGGTCGCCATGACCTCCGCACTAAAAGGAAACACTTCTGGATATCGACGCTTCGTCTACCGGAATCCTATTGTTATCGTTCGTATGAAAATGTTATTGCGACCGTCTGACCAATCGCGAGTTCGCAGAGATTCCTCGAACAACCGGTAGACAATGCGTTCATCGAGGTGATAGGAAACTGTTACGTGGGCTTGAGGATAGGTCGGATCTTTGGCTTGAGGCTTTGGTCGGGTGCGGGCGGGGGCGGAGGCTTTTTATTGTAGAACGGAGATTGGACCCTGATGCAGGGTTGCTTGACGGGCAACAAGGGCTCGCCAGTCTTCGGCGACGGGCTGGGAGCTTTGTTCAAGTGCTCCGGTTTCATGTCGGTTCTGACCGTGAGCCCCTTGACGTTCTTTGCGGTCATTTTCTGCATCTGTTGGATGCGCTCGGATATCTTGGTGCCCAGCTCGGTTCGCAGCGAGTTCTTGCGCGGTCGGGACTCTACGGAGGACGAGGTCGCGGCGGCGGTGGCGGACCGGTCAGACTCAATCGATTTCCGGTCGACGATCTCGTTCGGTTTGGTTCGACCGTTAGTCTGGTTACCGGCGTTCGCGAGCAGCATCGACTTCCGGTACTCGATGCTGCTGCTGCAGTTAATCGCGTCCGGGTTAGTGGTCGAGATCAGGCCGGTCTTAGTGATCTGCAGCTTCTCCTTCGTCGGGAGATTGTCGCTGATCGTGTACACGCGGTCCTCGTTCCTGAGGCTCCCCGGCCGCGACGAGAAGAACATGACCATTCGCTCGTATACGTTTTTACCGATCGTGTGACCCGAGGTCGGCCGCGGCTGATGCTTGCGCGGCTTTAGCACAGGCTCGAAGCATACGTACTTTTTCTCTTTGAGCCAGATCCCGATCGAAGATATTGCGACCATCGGCACGATGCCCAGGAAGATTATGTACATGACCATCGCGAAGTCGTTCCTCGCTGCAACGAACAGAGAAGCAAGATTAGAACAAATTGCAACGAGAGCTTTGGTGGTAGGCTGGCGTTGGTCCTTCGATGAAGCTCGAGACGATCCAACGCCAACGATCTCGGGAAATTGAACGAAATCGATTCACCGTTCGGATCCTGCGCCGGCCCGCTGTCCTCGGAGCCACCCACGCCCGGCTGAGTGCAGTCGGGCGGCCGGAAGCCGCGATTGCAGTGACAGTGGCCCAAACTGTTGCACACGCCGTTCCCACCGCAATTGTTCGGACACGCTTGCCCGCCAGACACCGACGCGCGCAGGTCGGCCACCGACATGCACTTCTGGTTCACGCACATCTAAATCGGTCATAACGTTTATAGTAATCGGATATAGGCGCATGCTGCAGCGAAATTGTACTCTTAGTACCCCGTGAAATGTGGTCGATCGATCGAGTCGGTTAACAACAGCTATGCCGTGGATCATTGTATTCGCGATTTCGATCGATCACTTTTTCCCAGGAGAAACAGATTAGAACAGTATCCCATCGTTACCTTTCCAGGCGCGCACTTGGCACCGTCAGGAGCTAGACCAGGGTCCACCTGGTTCAAGCCTAGATCGACGATTGCCGTTCGACACGGGATGATCTTCCCTCCGTTGTTGATGAACGAGTGACTGAGAATCGCAACGGACTCCATGCCGAACTCCAGCCTCTCGTTCAAGTGTTTGCAATGCAGCATCCCGCAGAGGAGATTCCTGAAAGGGTGCCATAAAAGGGGCAATTAAAATGCATTCTTTTCTCTTGTAGGGTAAATGTGAATCAAATCTACAGCGTCCTCCGATTTTGATAAAACAGAGTTCCAATAAATGTTTAGTCCGCTAAACAGACAAGAACTACGTTGTTCAATTTGTGGTATTTATTATTCATACAATGTATCGTATGAATATACTATACGTATAATTAATGTGATCCGAATAATATTCAGAAAAATAATGTACAAAGTAGCCATTTCTTCTACTATACTTTCTCCTTTTAGTCTCGACTTTCTAGCAGGTGCTTCTCAAAATCGGAGAGAAGCCTTGTCAAGAAGGAACGTCGTCTTACTGGTCGGTGCACTTGACGTAGCTGGTGTCGAGACGTCTGTAGCCGCAGTTGCCGTGTCTTGTACCCTTGTTGTTCATCTCGTAGCACTGCGAGTCCGAGGAGATGCCAGTGGGTCCCCAGAGCAACTTGCACTGATCGTTGTGAGTCCTGCAGGAGCCTTTGTAGCAGAAAGCCTTGCCCATGTTGCAGGACTCACCGTCCATCTTGAAGACATCGACGGGACAGTACTCGCTCTGGCCTGTGCAGTACTCCGGCAGATCGCACTCGTGCTCCGCGCTTCTGCACTCGGTGCCCGCGGTCTTCGGTTTGCAGGTCTTGAGGTCGCAGCACGCCCCGGTGGCGCAGCTCGCGTTGCTGTGCAGCATACAGGTGGTCACGTTGCAGCAGGGGTTGTCGCAGTTCTCCTTGAAGCCGCAGTCGCACTGTTCTCCGGGCTCGACGAACCCGTTGCCACAGACGGGGCTGTCGAACAGCTTCTGCGGCTTGTTCCTCAGACAGTAGTCCATGCCGTGCTCAAACGCCAGAGCCAAGTGGTCCAGGGAGCAGCTAGACCAGTGCGTTGGCCCAGCAGAGCCGCTCGACGACGCCATTATGCATCTGTGATAAGAAAACAGCTGTTACTGGACTGATTCGCTAGCGCTTATTTTATCTAGCCTCAGGTTTAGAAATCGGACTTGTCTTTACAAATTTGACCAACTCATTCTGCTTTTCACCAGGTTCCATTCATTCCTTCTTTCTTCGCATTTCTTATGTTCTAATTACTCCATCTAGATATCCTGTCTACTCTATCTAGTGCACACTGTTTCTATCCTTTCGGTTATCCTACCTGTTTCATTATAGCCTCTGGGTTATTTTCTATTCTTTGGGTTATCCTACCTTTTTCTTTATAGCCTTGTCTCCTACTCATTATACCCTTTATGGTGATACCTTCATCGGTTTCTCTGCAGAACCTTACTAAATGATCTAAATTCTATCTTCGTACAAGTCGCGACTTTTCTAACATAAAGTAAGTTTTTGGTGTATGAAGACTCGTACTTCTCTTCGGGACACTCGCAGTCGCTAGAATCGTGCTCCATGCCGAAGTTGTGACCCATTTCATGGGCGACGGTCGCGGCAACCAGTCCCACGACTGTTGAGTGATCCATGGAGACACCACCAGAGAACTCGTACGTGCATATCGGCCCCTTAAGCGCTTTACCAACCACGCCTCCCTCGAAAGTGATCCGCCTGCAAGTTCCAAAACCGTTTTTCGTCAGTTTGCCGTCGATTCTCTCGCCGATCGGTTTACCAACGGCTCGAAACTCACGTCAACAGCTGGGCGTTGTCGTTCGGTATGTCCTGGACCAGCTTCTCCCTTCGGTAGCGAAGGAAGTTCGAGAGAGTGGTGTCCCCGTTCGTCGACAGCGTTATTTCGTCCGTGTCGGACCAGATCTGCACGCCGACCAGAGCGATGAATATGTTCAGCGGCATGTACAGCTGCAACATAAAAGAAACTCTATTCGAGTCCTCGAAAACCATTGTCGGTAGCAAGAAAGACGTTTGTCGTACGAACCGCGTTGATGATGTTGGCAATGTCTTTGCAATGGTGGTGCACTTTGTCGTAATTCTCGTCCAGCGCCATGAACTCCTTCTTGTCGATCACTATCACCAGCTCCACGTATCTGGAGTGTCTGTTCGCGTTATATGGTCCTCGGATCACCTCGGCCGCTCTCTTGTGCTGTAAGGAAACGCAATCTCTAGGACGAGGGCCGAGCAAAACTTCGTGCCGAGGATTTAAACCCTTCGAGGACGTTCGTGTACAGTAAATTATCTCAAATTGTTTCTCAGCTTGTAAACAAAACTGGACAATTTGGGAAAAGGAGACACGATTACTCGAGCTTCGCGGTTCGTTTTTATAATTGCCGATTGTCAGCAACTATGAAAACGACGAGCCGCAGGACTCGAATAATCGTATCTCCTTTTCCCACATTATCCAGTTTTGTTTACAAGCTAAGGGACAATTTGGGAGAATTTACTGTAATTGTGCACCGGACCGACTCCGATGCAGCTTCGAAAAATTGAAATCGTGTACGAAACCGGGATTCGTTCCCGAAGGGAAACAAAGTTCTACGGATTTTCTGCAACGGTGCAACGTACCCTGGAGGCTCTGGTGACGATCCCGCGGTGCTCGGGGCCAAGAACATGGTGCGGCGTTCCCTCGTAACCTGCGCGAAACAAAAACCCAAGATCATCGGTCGAGTTCTCGGTAGAGTTACGGACAAAGAGGACGGGCGGCCGGCAGAATCTCGCTCCCACATTCGTTAAGACCGTTAAGGAGAGACCAGTCCGGGACAGGTCTGCCAGTCCCAAACGGGCAAGGGTAGCAGCTCCAGAACGCAGCCGAGACCGTCGGCGTTTTCCTATCTGGCTGGGAACGAGTCTCTGTTCAAGAACCGAGGATTCCAAGGTGGCCGAAATCGTCCAAGACCTGGCCTACTTCTCCGCTTGTCCTCTGTACTCGCTCGGAGTCAGCTCTGAGCTCGTTTCGATGTGACCCGAGTGAGTTAAATATCGACGTGGCAGTGGTTTCATCACTTTTCAATATTAATCGCTTCGCAAATATCAATGATCTAGTGACCTTTGCACTCATTTGCGTTATTACTTGCACAGAGCCAACTGCGGGGTCATTTAAATAGGACCGCATTGGGTCATCGTTAACTTCAGACCAGGATTTCGACGTTTCGATAGCAAAATTAAAAAAGAAAAGTATTTCAGCCATTGTACGGTAAACTAGGCCCTCTAATATTTTCAAAAAATTCAAGAGAGTTCGTCCAGTTTTAAAAAAGTTATCGGTGTTCGAATGAACCTGTTTCTGTTGCAAGAAGCACGAGTCTCGCTCAGGAATTTCTTTAGTAATTGAGAATATAAACTTAAAATCATTTTTCCAAGTTTTTCGTATTTACAATTGTATAATTAATTCGATCGAAGTAGACGTGTACAAATGATCGGTAGAAATAGTGTCGAAATCACAGCCACCCGTTTTCGTCGCAAACGCGTCAAATCCGCGGTCTAACGATTGATTTCTGTTACCGCATGTGTGATTGGCGACGAGATCCCTCTGATTGTAGATATAGTGCCTCGAGTCCAGGGTCTCCCTCTCCGGCTGGATGTGGTGGAGGTTCTCGCCGTCGAAGACGACTCCTTTCAGTCCTCTGCAAGTCGACAACGCTACCCAGGAGCCGGGCATCTCTCGCACGCTGCCTTGGTAGTGGCAGAGCTCCTGCGAATTTCAAGGAAACATTCCTTCGTTTATTTCCAGAGGGAGAGAGAGAGATGGAGAGAGAGAGAGAGAGAGAGAGAGAGAGAGAGAGAGAGAAAGAGAGAGGAAGAGAGATGATGCCGGGGAACGGAAGATAATTAGACGCGGTAAAGGATTCTCGGCGCGGTGGTAGCAACGAAACTCGAGACTGCATATTCACCGGATTATCTCGTGTTTCGCGCCCATCCGTCCGCTACAAATATAGTTGGCCCACATTCAGCCGGGCCAGTCATCCTTTCCGTCTTCCTTTTGCTCCTTCTCGCGACGCTGGCCGATCCGGCGAGCTATCGAAACACAAACGAAACTGGGAACAGCGGTTCAAAACGCTGCTACCGTTCGGCGCAGGTGGGACAAAGCGCGGGAGTCCGCGGTTTTCGAACCGCCTGTTCGAAACCAACTCGTGTAAATCGAGCACCATTGAAACTCTATTGTCGGGAAACTGAATGCACGCCTCTGCGAGACCAGATTTCATTTTCGCGA
Organism: Megalopta genalis; assembly: GCF_051020955.1. Classification (NCBI taxonomy): domain Eukaryota; kingdom Metazoa; phylum Arthropoda; class Insecta; order Hymenoptera; family Halictidae; genus Megalopta; species Megalopta genalis. The sequence goes on from NC_135027.1 coordinate 4,215,522, forward strand.
CGGAAAACGAAGGAATGGAGGAACAAAAGGGCAGCGATTAGCCGCGAGAACAGCCTAACGAGTTGGATTCGCGGAATTTCCCCCATTTAAGCGGCCGAAATTAGCTCGTCCGCTTGTCTTGGAACGGCGAGCACAAATAATTCGCAGCCGAGAGAGATCGAGAGATAAAGAGACAGAGGAAGAGAGAGAGAAAGAGAGAGAGCGAGAGAGAGAGAGAGAGAGAGAAAGAGAGTCACGGACGGCAACTGGACGTGCCAATTCATTTATTCAATTGCGTAAAATGTGGAACCGACGACAACAGAGCGCAACGAACTCGCTCGATGAAACACGGCCGGCCATCCGCCTGCCGGCGCACGATGCTTTATGCGTGTCCATTAACCGTGAATAACGTCGCTGACAAAAATTTCTGTCGACGTCCGCGCCTGCTGTTTCGACCTACGAAACAGCTCGTGAACACAAGCATTTTTGTGCTTGTCCTCGAACAATCGATAGCGCTCGCTGTGTTCTTCCGCGTTGTCGAGATCGTCGAAGCTTTTAGAAAATCGTTCCGAAAGATTAGTCCACCTCCTGGAAGAACAACGGGCGATACCAGCCGAACAAATGCGAAAGAACAGACGTTCACCGGCGTTATTTAAGAGTGATCGATACTCTCGAATCGTCCCTGGTATACATACATGCTCTACACTGTCTACGCTCTATACCCGTTCTTGTCCTGGAAACGCACAACCGGCCCGGTTCGGCCCCTGAGTCACCGTTATCGATTCCGGTGTTCTTCGCACCTGTGTACCCGTGTACCTGTGTACCTTTGTTCCCTCGTGAAACGACAATCGAACGCAGGGATTAAAAAAATCCTACGCCCGTAATCCTCAAGGAAGGGACCACGCCGCAGGATTCTACTCACGTTTCTCGGTGGGCCGCGGACTTTGTCCAGGACCTTCGATAATCTCCTTAACTAACGGTTTTCGGGGGGGGGGGGGAGGCAAACTAGCAAAAAGGACCGCAAGACGGTTGCCATTTTCGTCGGGACACTAACTTTCGCGGGCTGAAGAGGACGAAGTGGGTGGGAGACAAGGAGACAAAATTATGCTCATTGATCTCTTCGATTCGTAAAGACTGAACCAGCGAAAGCAGTTAATTATCGGTACATAATATACTTGTAATTTTCGACGGGACACTAGCTTTCGGGGTTCTCGAGGGACCAAAATGGTAGAAGAGAAAGAGAGACTAAAATTTGCTAATTTATTTCTCTCATCCCCAACGGGCTGAACTACTTGCAAAGGATTAATCGATGACACAGGAGTCCTCGCAGATGGAGCTAACAGAAGGGGCCGCATAATAAGATTCGACTTGTAATTTTCGACGGGCCACTAACTTTCGGGGTCCCCGAGGGAGCGAAGTAAAAGAAGGCACGGCGAAAGAAGATTCTGCTCGCCGACCTCTCGAGTCTCCGAGGGCTAAACTATCGGAAAGGATTAACTGCCGGTACAGCAGCTCTCGAAGTTCGAGCCGAATAGAGCACATAATAAGATTCAACTCACGACTTTCTCAGGGACATGGACTTTGTACGATCCCTGGTGCTGATGTCTCTGTTGGTAGCCGACCGGTATGAGATCGGTGTTGAGCCTGAGGTCGAGCACCCGCTTGACCCCGTCCAGTTCGAAGCCTACTGTCAGCACATCCGCGTGGTCGTTGTCCTGGAAGCAGAAATCGGTCGGTCGCAATTAGTCGGTGTCTTCGGCTGCGGCTGTCCCGCAGATAACGTGGACAGGAGGAGGAGGGGGGCAGATAATCGGGCGTTGGCCGCGTCTTATCAGGCACAGGTGTTCCCTTTCCACGTCAGATAAAACTCCGAATCGGCGTTCGTGTACGTTAGAATCGTTTCGTAGCTGTGCATTATGCACCTGTTGCGCTCGACGACGCGCCCAAGGAGAAAGATAAAAAGAGGAGCGGCGTCTGGATCGAGGCGATCGATCCTCGAGTGGCCTGGAATCGGCACGAGCTCGGAGCAATTAGCTTCGCCAAGCTCGGACTGTGCTTTCTTCGTTAACGGTCCACCGGCAAGGGCCAATTATTCTTGCACGCACGCGAATTGCACGGGAATCGCACGCGACAGCGCTTTCTAAAGACTCTACGGCGCTCGAGATCGCCTCGAAATCGGATCGAGCGCGGGGCAGAAGCGAGACAATGGGCCGCGAGTGGACTTTTCACTGGCGCCCCAATTTCCCAGAGCCCCGGGCTTCGACCAGGGCGCCGAATAGCCGAGCGTTTAAACGTTTTCGGGCTCGGGGACCGAGTTTTTCGGTGGGCGGGCGCGTGCCGGACCTCGCAAATGAATTCACGGTTTCTCGTTTGCGCCCTCCGCCCTGCTCCGCTCCGGCCAGTTCTGCTCCGCTCCGCTCGGCTCGGCTTTCGCATCCATGTTTAATTCATGGGGGACGCGTCCCGGCGGCCCACTTCCACCCGGACAGGAAATATCGCGGCCCGTGGAGCGCATGCATGCACATACGCGTGCACCACCTCGAACCTTGTGCACGGTGTGCACAAGTGCACACCGCTGCCAGCCGGAGAAAGATCTTTAACAGGACCAACAACGGGTCTCCCGAGAATCTCGGCCGAATGCAAGGCCGTCGCGACGCCTCTTTAACGCGTCGTTATGACCCGCTGGGACCATCAGGCCGGCGACAGATCGCTGCCGGCTGCAATCGTCACCTTCCCGATCGATCTCTGCCGTCGATTGTGCTCTGATTTTATTCGAAATCTGATATGTTCTAATTCATACCAATTTAGGTGGGGTTTATGTCATCAAACAGGCGGTAATAACAGTATAAAATAATAAGAGATGAGATTTTATATAATAATAATATAATATAATAATAATAATAATAATATAATATAATAATAATAAGATAATTTAATAAGATAATAAGATTTTTAGAGACGTTAATATCTATTATAAACGGTTGAATTTTTCTTCTACCCCTACATAAGACGAGATAAGTAATAATAATAATAGAATATATAGAGGCACAGTTAAATTATAATTATTATACAAATGTATTGTCAACTTAAACCCCATAAATATCCTGATTATATGTATATAACGCTATTGCATTGTTACGTATTATTACTACAAATTGTAGAGAATACTGGAATTGATAAGCACCCAGATTCATCTGATTTTAAAAGAAAAATTGCAATCTTCTTGTATGTTTTCCAAAAAGAGTCTTCTTCCCGTAAATAAGTAAATAAGACTATAAATAAATCATTTTATTGCCTGCACGTTTGCTTAATAAAATACAGAACTTCGAACAGTGGTCAGTGTCTGAATTTTCGTGAAATCTGCCGCCTGCACTTGAGAATTTTTCTCTCGAGAACCATCCGCTCTATCCATTTGTTTCTTCTGCGATTTTCTATTATACTACAAGAACTATTGGCCTACTGTAAGAACACCGTTCCACTCCAAAAATCGATCTCCCAACATGAAAAATAATTAGCATGCCGTGCAGAGCTTGCCTCGCGAAGACTTTCCCTGAAACTATTCATCTTATCGACACTGTTCCAAGGGGAAAAAGTTGTCAAGAGGATTTCTCCAGCATTATAGCCGGCGAAGATAACGACCGTAGGTGTAGGAGTCTCTTGTCGAGAGGACCACTCGACTCGAGCCACTCTCCCTGAGAAAATATCGGAACGAATAAGGCTGGTCCCCGGCCGCAACAATGACCGCTGGAAAACGCGTGTTCCAGGCTCTCGCAGGACTAATAAAACGGAGCTTCAGAGTCGAAATTGTTGGAAAAACGAGATAGCCGAGGGCCCGAGAGGATCCTTGCGGAATAAACCGCACCCAGAGCCGATAAATCGGGCCGAGAGGTGCGCGCCGATGAACTTTCGACGTTGTTTGACGGTTTATCCTAACCTCGAATCTCTCTCTCTCTCTCTCTCTCTCGTACAGCGAATAGTTCGCGGCGGTCGAACGCGCCGAAAAGAAAAGCCAGGTAAAAAGGAAGGAGAGAGAGACCGACGCAAAGGGATCGTTCGCGAGTGCATTCCTTTATCCTGCTCGCTGTTTCCGGCCACAAAGAGAAATGGAGTGGCTCCTCTATCGCGCTTCTCTGTACTTTACACGACCGAAACGTTTTCGGCTTGCACCGGGCTTCTCCTATCCACGAACAACGAAATTCCGCTATCTGTTGCTGATAAGCGGGTATAGTGTATTTTATGCATTTATAGCGGAATTGAATAGCGATGGAAATTAGGATCGAAAGCCTTTACAGAGTCAAAGGATCGACGATCTGAGACAGAATAGAGGCGGAAAGGTGACGAATAAATAGGATTATTGTTAGCGATACTTAGTTTGTGTATTGTACACTGTATTTAAATATATTTCACCTGGTCTAGGTGTAACACCAACATTGCAAACACATTTCACTTTATTGCAAATATAAACGCACCATGGTTATTTTTTTAATTTTACCCCTATTTTTTTTATTAATCTTTCATTTGCATTCTCAATTTCACAGCGGTATTAGTTGCATGACTGATTATCTTTCATTCAGTTCTTGTTATTTATTATTCATTATATACATGTACTAAGCTATTTCTTATTTTTTATATTGTATACACTTGTATACATTTACATATTGTATACATTTTAATTTTTATTGTACTCGTGTGACGGCTATACAAAATCTCCCTCGTATTTTACATCCTTTTTCTCTAACGAGAATCCTTTTTCTCTCGTTTACCCGTACACACGAATAAAATTATCATTATTATTACTAAATACGTCAATACCTCATAGCGCCGAAATTGCTGGTTATATTTAAAAAATAATTACAACAAATTCTTAATGTTTTTCAAATAAATCAAGTCTCGTCAAATTACATCAATCTGGCTCAGTTCTTTCGCTTAGATGCATATTGAGCTGGCACTAAAAGGGGCAAAATTATTAACAATTGCGTGCGAGTCGATCCAGACGCGAGTTCAAATTGCAGAAATCACGTTCGAGAGAAGCGCGGAAGATCGGAAGCCGGTTTCGCGCGATTAAGAGGGGACCCAGAGGTCGTCGTACACAAAGCCGCAGAAATCCGAGAGTGCTGATAAAGACCGTACGTGGAACGAAACAAAAAGGCTCGCCCGACACAATGAAAATTTGCCGGTGGTTCGCGTTAATCGCCTCGAAAAGTGACGTCGACGGTGTCGACGGTGTCGGCGGTTTCTTTGGCGGTATCTCGGGGGTTCCTAGGACGCGGAAACGTAGACGGCAGAGTTCCTTCTTCCTGCTTCTAGCCTCGGCCTGGTCGTCGAGGGCCGAGATTAAAAGATGCCTTTCATCCTAAGCCACCTACAAAGAGCTCCTCTGTACGTTGCCGTACATTGTGCTCCGCCCTGCCACGCGTTCTCGTTAACAGCACCAATTTCCACGAAGTCTGAACAATTAATAACGATCAAGATGGTTCTAGGCCGGCCAGGGAAAAGAGCCGTGGATCGATGGCGATAAGATTGTGGAATTTCTAGTTTACGAAAGGCTCCGATATCTCGAGACACGGGAGAGACTCTGTGCAAACGAAAGTACGTACGTTTTATACCGAAGTAAGGAAGTCGAAAACTATTCGTTAAAATAAAAAAGATCGATAGACAAACGATCGAACGGACTTTGATCGGCGAGCAACGACAACGTGCTCACGTACGAAGCCAATAGTTCGTGATAATTAGGTACGCTAATTATCCGAAAATGGAGCCAGTGATTCAAGCTTGTACATACGCAGATTCTAGCTCGCGAAGTGATCAAATAACCGAGCTACAAGCACAACAAAGGATCCGAACTATTGATTACGTTGTTAAACTACGGCGGTGCACGGACTGATGCAAAACAGCGTGGTCGCTAATGATCGACACGACCTATAAATAATTGATAGAAGAAAAACGAACAGGATCGGCTCGCATTGTTTAATCAGTTATTGTGCAGCCTTTTTAGGAGAGCCGTTTCCGTTGTTGTTGCACAATGATTTCCGGCGGAGCGCAGCCGCCGCCGAAATCGGTCTAAACAATTAGCGACCGCTAATCCGCATTGCTTTCGTTAACGTCGGGCGTGGTGTCGGCGTCGAGTCTGGTGCAACCGGTCGACCGCAGATAGATCGTCCGCGGTAATCGTGAGCGTTCGCGGCCAGATGTTTATTTCGAAATGAACGCAATAAATCCCTCGGTTATGGCGTAATGCCGTATCATTGCGGCGACTCCGGAGCTCGCATTACGGTGAATCGATGGCGTTGCCCGCCGAATTCGCGCGGCTCTCTAGGCGCGTACGTACCGGCAGCGACGACAAAAAGTCCGATAAAACCTGCGAGATAACTGGACACGCCGGATCCGTGTTTGCGTTCGATCGAGCACGGTAAATACGCTTGTCGTTCGTTCGTTCGTTCGTTCGTTCGCCAGCCTGCCGATTGATCGACGAGTCCGACGGTGCCGGCCAATCAAATTCGCCGCGACCCCGGCAATCAAACGAGTCGTGCTGCAATTAAAACCGTCAGCCTCCGCGGGTCATTAGCGTATTTAAATAACCAGGTGCTGGCGCCGCCTCGACTCGACTCAATTCCATTTCCTGCCGTCGAATGGCATCCGTTTGACCCCTGTGATCTCCACGCGCGATCCGTATCTGCCGGGTCGATCGAGGAACGCGCTCCGTTACCGAGCATTCATTGTCATCCGGGCCACAGTCTTGGCTGCGATAACTTAGATGCCACAAAACCACGCCCTCGAGGACGTAAGTTGATGAAGCAAGAGCCTCCAGAGAGAGATACCCAGAGGATAGGCGGTTCTACACGACTAGATTGTAGAAGCTGCAGAGATATTTGGACTACCAAGATTTCTACTTGTCTAAGCTGTGAAAGCTGCGAACATCTTTGTTCTACCGAGATTTGCATTTAACTAGGATATAAAAGGTAGAAACTACGAGGATTCTCGTATCTATCAAGATTTGTACTCGTGCAGGCGTTAGAAACTGCAAAACTGTTCGATTTACCAAGATTTGTGCTTGCCTTGATCGCAGAAACTGTAGAAATTTGATGCTCTACCAATGTTTGTACTTATCTAAACTACTGGAAATGCAGAGTACTTTGGTCTACCAAGATCCCTTTTTATCTAGACTGCAGGAAGTGCAGAGATTTTTGGTCTACCAAGATTCCTTCTTATCTGGAATAAAGGAACTCCTGAGATTTTTGGTCTACCAAGATTCCTTCTTATCTAAACTGCAGAAACTGCAACGATGTTCGATCTTCCAAGATTTATACTCATTTAAACTGCAGGAACTCCAAAGATTTTTAGTTTACCGAGATTTATACTCACGCAGGCTGCAGAAATGGCGAACATTTTTGGTTTATCAAGACTTATACTCGCGTAGACTGCAGAAACGGCGAACATTTTTGGTTCATCAAGATTTATATTCGCGTAGACTGCAGAAATTACGAACATTTTCGGTTTACTAAGGTTTGCACTTATCTAGACTACAGGAAGTGCAGACATTTTTGGTTTACCAAGATTCTTTCTTATCTAGACTGCCAGAAACTGCAACGTTACTTGGATTACCAAGATTTATATTCGTTTAGACTGCAGAAACTCCAAAGATTTTTGCTTCACCAAGATTTATGCTCATGTAGACTGCAGAAACTGCAAAAATGTTTGGGCTACGAAGATTTATAGTCGCGTAGACTGCAGAAACTGCGAACATTTTTGATCTACCAACGTTTTCAATTATCCAGACTGCAGAAACTGCGAAATTTGTTCGTTCACCAAGATTTGTACTCATCTAGACCGCAGAAACTGCATTGTAATCGCGGTCGAAGAAAATCGCGGAGGATTCGATAAGGGTCGATCCGACGAGCCAGGAGCGTAGCGGAGAGAGGAAAAGGAGAAGCGAAAGCTTCGAATCGGATAAAAATATTCGATTCGTCGGTTGTAGGAGGTCGTCGCGATTCGTTAGTCTGTCGGGAGCGGGACAGGGGGTGCGGGGCAGGAGGTTCGATGAGAAACCCTGACCCCTCGGTACATTTGTTTCCCGATATCGACTCGGAATGGGCGCGGGTCACGGCGGGAACGGTAACTGGAATATCGAGAAACGTTTCCCGGCCGTTGGCGACCGGCCAGGTATGGATTGCTAACCGTCGCCGTCCAACGACGATGATAGAATCCGCGCCGGGAGAATTCCGCGGATCCATCTATCGTCGATCCCGGCTGCATCCTCTCGCCGCGTGCTCGGAATACTCGAAACGTATGACCTGGAAGAAGCTTTTTCGTCCCGGAGACGAGGCAGAGAGAGATGGGGAGAGAAAGAGAGAGAGAGAGAGAGAGAGAGAGAGAGACGAGAGAGAGACGAGAGCTCCGGGCTGGATCGATGGAAGCTTGGAGACCATCGGCCCGTGAATCCCAGCTTTTTGCCCCGACTCTCTCCCGACGTAATCAAACCCGCCGGGGATGTTTGCACGAAACATACTCCAGCCGGAGGAGTATCGCCGCCTACAAGTGCTCGAGAGTTGCTCCGATCCCGGCGAAACTTGCGTACAATATAGAGAAAATACGCGGCGGAGATTTTTCCAGTTATTTTTCTTTCCATCATTCGGATCCACGGAAGTGAAAATACAGAGCCGGTCGTGTTTGGGAAACGCGAGACGAATCCTTTGAGAATCGGTGTATCAAGCTCTGGTAAGAAGGAACGCTATTGATACAAAACATGTCTTTCCATTTTTGCGATGGTCAGCGTTCGGGATTCAGGAGGCGGATCCTTTATGGTGGACAGGATGCGGAGAAAATTCTGTCCTTTCGTGTATTTATTTATTTACTTGTTTAATAAACGGGAAAAATCCTTTGGAGCGAGCGTTACAGAATCACTCGCAGGCAGATATCGCACAAAGCGATCGCCGTTTAAAACGCATTTATGAAAAATCCTGCTGTTTTCTGCAAATGTTTTTGTAGGATACGGAAAGAAGAATTACAATGATTATTATTGAAGATAGAAAATCTTCCATCAACCATTCTAGTCGATGAATGAGTTAAAACCAGCTTTGCAAAATGCGTGGAACGAAATTACGATGAAAATCGGGTAAATCGTGTAAATTTTAAACGCTCAATGTACATTTTATTGTTCAGTTTTGCGATTAGCAAGTTTGTTAAATTGGTAAAACGCCTAGAATATTAGATCGGAGTGTCCTCATTTCCAAAACAGTCAAATTTAAATATACAGAATTTCCTCCGCGCGTTGTACCAAGAGGGAACAATAGCGGGGGACATTCTTCCATGCGTCTTCGCACAGCGGAAACTTCGGAATGGAGACGCGATGCTCTCCGGTTGGCCAGGCGTTTTTGGATAGATAGCAAAGTCCGACGAGAAGCGTCTCGCGTGGGAGGTAGTCGCGTGTTCAGAGATTACGAGAGGCCAGGCTTCTCTAGTAGCGGAGCTATAGTCCCTCTCTTCAAACAAACTTCTTGGGCAACTCCGGTCGTAGACAGCGCGAACGCGACAAGTATGTTTTGACGCGTTCTCTCGTGCCGCTTATCGGCTCTCTGCAAGTGTACCACGTACTTTTCCGCTCGAGTAGATCATACGATACACAGCCGAATCTCGCGTCTGCTCGCGAAAGACCGCCTGCAAAGATCCTATCGGCAGAAATCAATCGCTAGGGAGTTGCGACGGATGGCGATCCGCCCTAGGTAACCGGAAATTAGATTCATTGTCGTGGACAGACGCACTGATAACGCTCATTCTTCCCGTGATAACGAGAAACGAGGCCAATTGCCTCGCTTCGTCGACGCCGCGAGACCGAGGGCGCGTACAATCCCAAGCAATGGACTCGGCGATCTATCTCTGCGATCCGGAACGTCTAGATCCTTTCCGATCCTCCGTGACGGACTGCGAAACAATCCTGCGGCTTCCGAGAGGAGCTTTGAATTCAAAGAAAATACTCCGAGGTCCGCAGAAAGCCCGTTAGCATCAGTTAATGAAATTCGTGATCTTGGTGTTGTTCTTTCATCCGATCTCTTCTTCGCTAAGTTTCTTCTAACGCTTCGACGGTGTACAAAAATTCTTCGACTCACAAAAGAGGCCCGGAGCATCAGATAACCTGCAAGGAACGGTTTAAGGACTCCGGAAATATTCCACGTTTCCCAAAGCAGACTCAGAATCAATGGAATTATTCTAGAACCCGCATAGAACATTTTTAGGCCCGTAAAATATCATAGGGCTCTCTGAAAGGGCTCGCATCCTAAAGAATCGTTCTAGGACCACTGGAGACCATATCTTAGGGCCTGTGAGAAAATTGTATGGCTTCTAGAGAAGACGAACGATCACGGGAATTGTCGAAACCACTTAAAACTTGTCTTTGCCGATGATCACTGCACCGCGAGTTTTATGCATTTATGGCAAAATTGGATGGTTAAGATTTAAAATAGCGTAAAGATTAAAAGCAATTTAGAACGTCGATGTATTGTTTGTAATCTATTATGATGATTCAAGGAAGAACGAATTTGTTATCCGGTTTCCATCCCTTGGAAACGGTGCCAGCAATCGTTATTGTCTTCTGATCGTCGGACCGAGACTTCCCACATTTATTTGCACGTTCGAGGAATTAGTAAAATGACGACAGCAACCGTGGCGAACACGCGATTCAACCCTTATCATTAGACTGTGGATTCAATGGCGAACGCGAATAGACGAAATAAGAAACTTTCGAAGAATTCGAAGGTAACACTGCATTGTTTGCAACTCGATAAAACAATTAATTAAATAAGAACGAAATGTCTAAGTATTATCCGCATCCTGCGATTAATACAGACGATTTTTATTCAGCGTAAAAATCCGCAATCCAGAGTGATCACGCAGAACGCAAGCACGCGCTATCGAGGCGCAGGATGCAGCCTGGTGCAGTGAACGGTCACGTTCATTTGTTTCGTTCGAAACGCATCCAGCGCTTAAGGGGATCGCGGCAACCCGTTCAAAAATAGCTGCTCCGCGCAACACGCGTCTCGGGAACATCTGTTTCTGGAGGTATCGACCGTAAGGAAGGAAGTTCCCGTGGCTGGCCGTCGCGCGATGCTCGGCGACGGAAGGAACCCGTTGTTCGACGAAAATTTCGTCGCGACCTTACGACTTCCGCCGGCAGGTAGGTCGCAGTTTCCTCGCAGATCCTCGGATTTGGTATTCGCGGCGCGGCGCCGCGCGACGAGACATTTGCATCGAAATTGTTGCACCCGTGTGTCGACGGCACCGCGGCCAGCATTCCAAGTTCCGCGCCGCGGACCCGCGCTCCGTCGGCGCTCCAGATTCGAGCGCGTTTTCCGCACCTTCTTGATTAAATGCGCCGCGCAAGCTTCGCCGAATATTTTATTCCCCCTCCCCTGTCCCAACTATTTTTCCTTCGTGCCGGTGCTCGATCGACCCGAGAATCTCGATATATTTTAATTTTAATTTATTTAGCGTGAACGGGCGATTTTTCTACGGGCATTCGATAGAATAATAATATAAATGAAAATGAAATATAATTATACAATAATTAATGAAAAATAATTACAAATATGAAGTTAATCGTGTCGGAAAACAAACCAAAGGCACAGCAATTGGTCATCCGCTCCGCAACCCTATACAATCGACGATGTTTCTAAACATTTCCAGTGTCATAAACCAATTTTCCAGGACACATTTTTAAACATACTTCGCGCAAGCGAACTTTTTTTATTGCTTTTAGCGTAACCGAAAATTAAATTTAACTGTCGATAACCGAATATGTAATGATGTAAGTGACGATTTTAAATACACTGGGTCAAAACGACTCGGTCACCGCAGTTCGAGGGTTAAATTAAGTGACGACCGGTACTCACGTTTTCCTTGGTCGTCGAGATCTCCCGTTTGGTTCTCCCGTGATAGACCTGTGGCCTGACCAGCGTGTGCCTGCTGAAATCCGCGGACGGACCTGCAACACAAACGACGAAGCCGTTAGAGAGAGGGAGAGAGAAATAGAGAGAGAGAGAATCACTGTGTTCTCTCGGTCCCTTTGTGTCTCAACGAGCGAGAAACGGCGTTCGAAGGGAAAGAGTAGTTCGACTGTCGGCCAGACCCGGAGTATTTCAGTCTCTGGCAAGTGTCCCGCGGGAACGCTTTTGTCCCGAAATTCGCTAGCGGGAACGCCGTCCGTCGCGGCGCGACGGTTTACCGTGCTGGCGCGCCCTTCTACGCTAATCACATCGAGCCGAGTCCTTGACACCGAGCTGAACAACGGGGAAAAGGGAGAGAAAGAGCGCGCGGGACAGAGACCGCGGGCGAAAGAGTGAAAAAGAGACACGCCTGGAGGGCCTCTCGGGCAATTTTCGCGGGCGTCCCGTTAGCGTGGCTTTTTCTGGCGGTATCGACCGCCGTTCCCGAAACTTCAAAGTCTTCGGGGACACGTGGCAATTTTTTCGGAACTCGGAGGACATTGCTGGAGCTAGATACAAATTTTAGGGCTCCCGGGAAAGGCCGGGAGAACGCGAAATCACTAAAACAAGCAACGAACGTTCAAGGGATTACAGAAAAATTGTAGAGTTCTCGGGAAGAGTCTGAAGCAAAGGCGTTAGTTCTGCAGCCTGCTGCCAATATTTTTGAGCCTGCGAAAAAATCGTACAGCTACCGGAAGAGGCACAGAGCCCTAAGAAATAAACTAGAACCACTAGGGAGCCTAGTGAAAAATCACGAGGCTACCGGGGAAGACTTAGAGCCTATGAAATCGTATCGAAACCTGCAGCAAACATTTTAGGGCGTGCAGAAAATTGTAGGGCTTCCGAAAGAGGCTCGGTGGCCACGGAAACATTTCGCTAGAAATCAGTCGACGACCTGTGAAAAAATGATGACGCTCGCAGAAAGGACCGAGGATGTACTGAAATGGTGCACGGAACCGCAGAGGTCGTCGCAGAGTCTGGGAAAAATTGTGGAAAGTGGGTCGAGCCCCAAGGTCCCGATCCAGTGACGGAACACCATGATTTTCGGGCTTCCTGGTGGACGGTATCTCTGTGCTAGTTTGCCCTGACCCGCGGCCAATTAAAAAGCGAAGGCTCAAAAGCGCGGGTCCCTCGCGCGAGAGATCACGGTCTAAAAATATTCTCGATTGATTAGAGCCCGGCGGTTCGGTGGTGGCCTTGATCTCCGGCGTTGCCCGCTCGATATTCCACGAATCGAGGCGTTTTCTGTCCGTGCAGCAGCCGGAGAGGCCCGTGAATCGTGAAAACCGCTAGCCGCGACGAGAGAAGAGGAGGCTCGGCCACATGATTCGTCATTCTGTCGGACACACGCGCTCTTGCGTAGGCCCCGCGCCGGAGCGTAGGTATTAAATGCTCCGTAATTATTGCCCGTCGGTCTCGCCCGTTTCCCGCCTCCTCTCGCGCCGTCTCCCGCGCGAAACGGTATTCTCGCAACGATAAAAAGAGCCACGCTCTTCCCTCCTCTCCCCGGGCCGGAACAAAGGTCCCGTGTACGCGCAGACGAAAATATTGTTCTTGGCGCGGAGCGCGGATGAATTTTGCAGCGCGAGTGCCTCCGAGAGTTTCTTCAAACAAAGCTGCTCCGACGATTGCCTTCGACGGCCGGAAGTTATCGAGTCGTTCGGTTCACGCGAATCTGCGCGTTTCGCGGCCGCTCTAAGTATCACGAATGGATCCGAGAGGCTCTGGATCCAGTCCGGAGAGCATGCCAAGTACTCGAAGAACCCGATGTAAATCGACGATAAAATAGGCCCGCGTATTCAATGACAATAAGTGGTCTCCGGAGCCATTTGGTCGGCGCGAACTTGCACGGTTTGCGTGTTCGGTCCTTGAATATTGTTCCTTAATTTGGAAGGGTTAAATCGGCTTGCTTTGACAAACGTATCAAACCTATAGAGAGAGTGCGGCATCGGCTTTCGCGTCTTGTCTCTTGGCGCAGTGGGCAATCTGTGCTCTTTACTAATCGCAATTATGAGCCTGTGTCATCTGTGTCATCTCATCATCTACACTCAACTACTCCACAATATACAAGGTGTCCCGAAAATGTCTCGTAATCCAGTAATGGGAGGTTCCTGAGGTCATTTGAAGCAACTTTTTCCTTTGCGAAAATGTTCTCCGTGGCTTCGTTTACGAGTTATCAACGAAAAACACTGACCAATAAGAGGCGAGCTCGGCTGGCGCGCGGCGGCCCAGCCAACGAGTGCACGGAGCCCAGTTCTGCTCATTGGCTCGGTCGTCTCGCGCCAAATGATCTCACCTCTGATTGGTTACTGTTTTTCGTTAATAACTCGTAAACGAAGCCGCGGATTGCATTTTCGCTAAGGAAAAAGTTGCTTCAAATGACCTCAGGAATCTCCGACTTACGGATTGCGAGACATTTTTGGGACACCCTGTACATATATATCATCGTATACGATAAAAGAATCCTTAATCCGCGTTTCATTACAATTCAACCTAAACAACCCTTTCCGTACTTTAACGAGTCTAACTCTTAATAAAGGTTTTTAGTAGCAACCTGTTGAGTACGAATGTTACTCTGTTCATTCAAGTTCGTCTAAAATTCTGTTCTTTTCTCCACAATATTTAAACGTTTAAAGAAACGTAGGCACGCAATAAATATAAATTTTCTTCTCCCTCTGAGAAATGTGATTATAATCAAGAAACTTCTAGTCATCACGAGACTGTAAAGAAAATGGTACGGCAAGGGGTTAAATCTTAACGTTTATACTTCTCTCTATAGTAACGGGTTATCCGGTTCGAATAAAATAAATAAATAAATTCCATCGGTATCTCGATGCATCCGCGGAGCAGTGGATCCAGTTAGGATGCAGAACGGATGCCAACTATTCGCAGGACAATGTGGACCGAGGACAGAGCAGGCCTCCCACGATTTCAACGACCAACTAAGTGGCCTCTGGATCGATCGTGGCTCGTCAACGAAGGTCGGATCGAGGTGGCGATCGATGGGACCGAGGTGTCCCGCGGCTGGAACCGTCGCGATCGATCGCGAGAAGAACTGGGTCACCGTGGACTTTTGATTGGCCGTTTAAACGGACCATCGTCATCGGGAGGACACGGCGCAGGGAGTCGCGAGCGGATCGGGCGAACCGCGAGAGCACACATGTGCTCCGCTTATGGGAACGAGATTGACGTCAACGAGGGGTGCCTGGCAAAAACCTCGGACCAAATGTACCCACGAAAACAGCCGGACCCTCGTCCGCCGATAGATGACGTAAAAGATTCGGTTCGCTTCTTTCGCGATCGCAACCGTGCTTTTCAAAAGCTCGCGGTCGAAGCGGCAGCTCGACGGGAGCAGGTGAACTTCCACGTCGACATGGCGGACGAACCAATCGCTTTTCGCACACTCGTGGCGGCTAACGATTTCAATGGATGCGCCAACGACGCTGATCTCGTTAAGTCTGAATCGCAACCGGTTCGCTCCGGCGACCGTGCCGCTTTTGTACGACCTCGCGGCCCGCTGCGTATCGAGCCGAAAACAACTGGCCGATCCAGCCGCGGATCTAATTGGGTCGCGAGCACCGAATTCAGCCCGGTAATTACTTCCCGAACCTGCGACAGATTTAAAGCTGATCGACCGTCCGGTTACGCCGTTCGATTCGTCGTTAATTTCCTGTTTGCCGAGGCCGAGAGGAAATCGAGCCTCGTTCGATCGTTGCTCCTGGGTGCCGCGATCAACCGGGACCTTGGCGATCCGACGACGATCGCGAATGAATCATCCAGGCTCGGGACCATCGTCTGCCCTTGCCGTGACGCGAAGTGGATCGTCGGACGTCTTCATTTTCTTCATAATCGTCTCACTCCAGCGATCGTCTAACGATCCGAGCGAGCCGCTTGCACAGTTGTCACGCGATCCATGACTCGGAGATCAATAAGGTCACGCGAGGCCGAAGGAGGCTGAACCGGATTAATGCACAGTGATCCGGGATTTCGAAATTATTTTAGCGTTGTTTCAAGATTTATGATTATAGCATAGTAGATCTTGAATTTATAGCGGAATAAACTTTCTCGGGATATTAAGCTTAAGGAACTGAATTTCGACGATGGAACGCTGGCTGCTCGGCAAGACGACTGTGCGATAAGATGATCGAAGATCGAGGAGAGACGTCGCATTGCGATCGCTCTTTGTCCCAGCAGGTGCATTTCCAATTGTGGATTCATCGGGGCGGTTATCTCGCGGCGGCCTGACAACACAATCGCGAGTTAATGACGCACAAAAATAGCCGTTCGTCAACGATTGCACAACTGGCCGGCGAAATTCGGGTTAACGACGGTCTTCGACGCGAGAAAGCGCGCGACAACGAATACGCGGCATGTGCTGCGGCTGTCTCCGAGGCGAAACGATCGCCACGAAACGGTTCAAAGGACTGTTGGGCTTTTGGCGGATTTACGTTTTCCGTGCATTCGCTATCAGCGTCGCCGACGTACATAAGTTTAGTGGCCCACAAAAGTGTTCGTTTTAAAACGCAATAACTATTTTAAAACTGAACTAAATGACTTTGTTTTTAGGTGATAGAGGAACTAGACGATGACTGAAATGCATTTCTTTTTATTTTGCCATTACTTGGAATGACAAAAAAATAAAAATCCTTCGTTTTTTAACTTCTTTTTTATCGGAGCCTGCAACGAAAATTTAAGAAATGCCTTTCGAAGATATGTGCAACTTATATGCATGTTGAAAATTTTATCGAAATCGGTTCACATTGTTACGAGTTACAACAAATTAAAGATCGCAAAAATCGCAGTTTTATCGCGATTTAGGTGTAGCTCGATTCTGGGTTATGTCAAGGTTATTTGACATAATTTCGATCAAATTTTTAGCACGCATATAAGTTACCGAGATAAAAAGTTAAAAGATAAAAAAGTTAGAAGATGAAAAAGCTCTTATAAAAAAGTTAAAAAGCAAGGGTTTTCAATTCTTTCTTTTCATTCCAAATAATAGCGAAATTAAAAAGAAAGCTTTTTAGCCATTGTCTAGTAGACTAGTCTCTCTATCATCTGAAAAAATTCAAGTCATTTAGTTCAGCTTTGAAAATGTTATTGCGTTTTAAAGGATGCTTCGTGCACCACTGTATATTAATCGTATTTATCATACTAAATACACCGTATCCTCTAATAAAATATAATAAAAATATCGCCAAACATAAGCTACAAATTCTCTAAACATCATGCCACGTGCTACAAATTTTAAATGACAATATTCGCAAAATTAATTCGACGTCCTTCACGCGAGATACCAAAATGGTAGCGAGCGAATTAACAATTTGTCGCTTTGATGTCTAATACATCTTAAGCGGTACACTCTGTTCTCGATAATTACGTTGTTTGCGCGTTAGATGGTCCAAGGGTCGCGCTATTGCAAACATTGTCAAGCATGCAACGTAAGCGAAATTATCGATCGTATTAGCTTCGCCGGATCGGCCTGAGCGAGATTAGTAGCCAAAAAGTCGGTCCTCCGGCAGCACGGAGAGCGTGTTAACGGGAGACGAGCCCTTCGTTATATACAATACAAAAAAAAGCGCGCTAACGAAAGAAAGAAAGTTCGAGGCCGAATCCGCGTAGTTCGAAAAGCAAAGCCGTGCGCGGGTTGGTTCCGCGCAACAGAGAGCAGTCTGTTCGAAAGTTTGAGAAACGCTGTCGGTGTTAACGACGTCCGTCGTAAAACGAGGGAGGGGTGGAGAGGCACGAGGGAATTAGCGACGGTCAATTAGGTCGTCGTTAATTCGGTGTGCGGCGGCGCGCACACGCTCGCGGGTATGTGTACGGAGCCGCGTTCGGCGTCGAGGGCATATGCGAAGGCGGATCTTGCATTTCGTGTTCCCAGGCAGTCGTATCCCGATTTCACATGTGTCCCGGTGCCTTTCGCATCCTCGCCGAGCACCGCGCCTGAGAAAATTCGGCGAAGCTCGAAATTCACCGGAACAAGAGCAGATTGCCCCCCCCCCCCGAGGGGGAAGGGACGGTGCTTCGAATCTTGCCCATTGAATCTCCGACGCGACGGAACGGGCTAGGAGCGCAGAGTCGGGGCGAGGAGATGAAGTTTCCGAGGATGCCGGCTGCTAATATCCTGTCGAACGCGATTCGGGGCCGGATCGCGGAGGATCCCGGTGTGCCGTCGCGGCGAAAGGGAAGAGGAGTTTTCGCGACGAGCTTCTCGAAACGATCCATCGGCGTAGAAGAGTCCGCCGGCTAGACGCTTTCGAATTAATTGCAACGTGAATGAACGAGGAGCCGGGCTCGCAGTGAATGGACCAATCAGGGCTCCATTTCTGCACTGGTTCGCAGGTCCCCGTCCGCGCTCGTTAGTCAATTAAACCTCGTAATTATAGCTGGCTCGGAGGTTCGGCTCCCCGAGCCGGAATACCGAGGGAAACAGAGGGAAAGAGAGACATTGGCAATGAGTCGTGGCTGGGGGAAAGAGAGAGAAAGAGAGAGAGAGAGAGAGAGAGAGAGAGAGAGAGAGAGAGAGAGAGAGAGAGAGAGAGAGAGGACTTGTCCGACGACCGATGACTCACGACGGATGTTGCGAACCGCTCGATAATGTACGTGCACGCGAGCGGTGAACTCTTCCGCGTTAACTCTTTACGCTGCGGACGAGCCGGGACCGTCGGCTACGCCGATAGCGAACGTAGCGCAAGTTCACGTGGCGATGCGACGAGACGTAGCTGCTATTCAGCTACTTTCAACTATCGCCACCTGGTACTGCGAAACGACGTCGTTAAATGCATTCCTACGTATCGATCTCATGCGTACGCCGTGCACTTATCCTCCCGGCTACTGACCATTAACGCCAGTCCAGCAAACAGCGGTTAGCTTTGCTGAATCTAATAATGAAAATTCTCGCGTGGTTCCGATTTCTCTGGAGGATTGGATATCGACGGGGAATAAGGGTCGAAATCGCGTTAACGGTGTAGCATGGTTTTACAGTGAAAAATTGTAGGGTTTCCGGGAAAGGCATAGAGTCTGTGAAATTGTTCTGGAACGTGCAGCGAGCATTTCAGAGCCGGCGAAAAAATCACTGAGCTCCAAAGAAGACACTGAAATCCCGAGGAAACATTCCGAGGCTACTAAAAATTATTTTATGGCCCGCGGAAAAATTGCAAGGCTCGCAGAAATGAACTCGGATCTGGGCGATCGTTCCGGAACGTGCAGCGAACATTTTCGTAATTGGGGAAAAATTGCGAGGCTCCCGGAAGTTATCTTCTAGAGCCCATAAAAAATTATAGAACCTGCATGGAACGTCGTGGAATCTCTGGAAAAAAAATTACAGCCGCTCCCAAGAGTGACGCGGAGTCCATGAAATCACTTTCGAACCTGTCGTGAGACCATTTCGTTGCCAGCGAAATAAATTGTAGGGTATCGAGAAGAGGCTCGTTAAACGCAGGAATTCGTCGACACAATTTTCGTTTTGTCGAGGAGCCACCGATGAAACTAGGAGAGCGCAGGTGTCCTACCAATTAGACGGGACAAATGAAAAATGTCGTGCACTCGTCGGGTGAATGCGGGGGGTTGGGGGGCTTTGGATCACGCTCGTCCCGCGTTTTCCGGCGAGGTGAAAGCGGGCTTCCGGATTTATTGAAATTGATTATCGGGGCGTGCCGAGCGCTTCTTTGTTCGGCGAGCACAATGCCAGGCGGAGCTCGTTAGCCGAAACCGGGTAGAAGAATCCGCGAGCATCGGTTGTCTGTCGGCTCGCGGAAAAGAAAGGAATGGCCGATTGCCTCTAAATAAAGCAAAGCTCTTCCGACCTCGAGCAGTCTCTCCCTTTCACCGGTTTCAGGCGAAGTCCCGCGCGGCCGTCGTTCTCGCTTCGACCTAATCAGCACAGCCCGAGCTCGGCTCAGCTCAGCTCTGCTCGGCTCGGCGCGGCTCGGCTTCTCATCGGCATCGGCATCGGCGTCGAGTTTCCCCGCGGATCCGACCGTTTTCACAGCTCCGATTCGTCCGCGTTTATTTGTCGGATTAATTCCAGCTCGAGCGTGAAATCGATTTAGCCACCATCGATTCTTCGGAGCCTCCGCGAGTCTCGTCTTTTTTTTCCGGGCTCGCGTGCCGATCGCCAGCGGAATTTTAACGCCCTGTTTCCACTCGCCGGTAGTTTTTTCGAATCCGCCGAACCCTTTGTTCCGGATCCGGAAAAGGATTTGTCCGGCCAGCAACCGGGTAATCCTCTTTGCGGGCTTTTTACCGTGTACCGGAAATCCAACGCGCGCCGCCGCACCCCCTCGATACCGAAATTAGAATATTCCAACGGACCTCGTTCACTTCGGAAACTCGTCCCGGAAAAAAGCTCGCAGACTCCCTGGTCTTCCCCCGTCTACGTTCCTCCGGGCACCCTTTCGACGAAATTGCTGCCCCGAGCGGCTGCGTGCTCGCAGGAGGGTCGGCTCGATTAGGCGAGTCCAGCCTGCTCAGCGGTAAATCCGCTCGAGATTAATCCGAAGCTCCGATGGTCACGCGTCGATGCTCGCTTCGCGCGACAAAGCCCCTGCGGAGGTTGTCCTGCAATTTTTACGGACGAGATCGCCGGAACCCTCGCCGAAATTGTCTCCAATTCCAGAGAAAATGATTCACCCTCGCACGGCGAACCCTTTACACAACTATATATAATTGACCAATCGACGATGTTTACGAGGATTTTCAATTTTATTCATCAATTTTTCCTAAACACATTTTTTAAGATATTTCGCGAATACCATTAGTGTAACAACAATTTGTTTGACACTCGAAAAACGGATTTATTTGGACCCAGTGTATAAATACTGCTATTTAAGCGAATTCTTGATAATTAACTGAAATGTTCGCATGTTTCATTAACAGCTATAGAAAAACTAATACGTTTAGCTGGAGCATCATAACAAAATATGTTGAAACAAATTGATAAGTAGAATTATGAATGATCCTCAACATGCCCAGTTAGATTATAAAAATGCAAGGAAACGTAAAAATGAACATTTCATTTTTACAATGGGTAATTTTTTAGTCGACAAAGCCAGCTTTTCTTTTATTCTAATTTTTGTAAAATGACGTATGACAATGGGAATTTGCACGAAGACCCGCAATTCACTCGTATCCGTCCATGATGTATGAAATCCGCGATCGGCTTGTGAACTCGTCAATGTTTCAGCTACAAAGCACGGTCGTAGATTTGTACTTCCGGCTGGAATATCAGTTTGCAGCTGCGTCGAATCAACGAAAACGGAATCGCAGTCGCTCCGAGGACTCGATCGATTCGAGCCAGAGGATGACCAAGTGAACCCGTTGCTCTTCCTTCCGCGCGGATTCCCGTCGACGAGACAGGTTGCCCGAATAAATACCACCTTCTGCGAGCAGAGCGGAGCAGAGGAAAAAAAAATCGACGTCCACCCGCGCAATGCCGGTCCTCGCGGCGCGGCGCATCCAATTAACTGGGGAGTTCAAGTTCGTCAACGCGGCCCGGGTTAATTGCCGTAAATAGGCGTCAAGTGGTGGTTTCGCGTCTTGGATTAGCGGCGGGCGAACCGCTCCCTCCTTCCACTCCGTTTCCCCCGTTTCTTTTCTTCTTTCGATCTCTCCTCCCCAACTTTCATCGCCGGCGTCGTCGTCGACGCAAATAGCGCGTCGTTACTTCCGCTAACGAACGGGTCCTTTCGCGTAATCCGCGAATAAAAGATCCTGCGGACCGACCCAAGAGCTTCCCCGATTCGTCGACACGGCTCGCCGGAGACGTTAAATAGCACTGGATGCTATCGAGCTCGCCCGTCACGGGTGAACATCGTCCAACCGGTTAAAAATCCCGACTTTTTTCTTTTTATTCTCTTAAGGTTTCAAGCGCGTGGAACGTTACGTCAAAGCGATATTTGGAGATTCGAACATTTAGAGATTACGGGAAAAGCTTAAAAAAAGGTCTGGCTTTGCCAGAGAGGAAAGTTATTCTAGAACTTTTTTTATATTTTTCTCGGAACTACATTTTTCATCCTGGCCGCCACGAAATCTCCGGATGTACACATCCGATTTACTTGACATTTTATGGAGATATTCTGCGCACAGTGTTCTCTACAATGTAGCGTACAGTCTTTTTTTTTCTGTGTCAACTATGCAATTTTTTATAAGCTTTTAAAGTTGACCTTTTGGGATGAAAAACAGCTGTTTTCTCTTCAAACTACGGCCATTTCTACGATTATTAAAAATTTTCGAAAACCCGCGCTAGATAATAATTTTAAGTTTATAAATTAACAAGGTTTTTTTTATAATTCAAACGTCCCAGTACCTGTTTACTCTGACGAGTTTTTCTTTATTCGCAAACTTTACCGGTTTCTTAACGCCTCGGGATGGTGCTCCCCCCTCCCCTCCCACCTTAACCCGTTTGCTAGGATAAGAACGCAGAGGCTACGCGAAACGTTGCTGTTTCGCAGCGGCGAGCAACGTCGATAGTTATTATCAATAACCTTATTCTCGGCCGCGTTATCCGCTGGCCCGATAAAGCCGCCGGCAAAGCTGCTTCTAATTGGAGGCTAGCACCGGCTAAATAGTTTCACGACCGCCGACTCCCAGTCCCCTTTTCAACGATTCTTTTGTTCGTCTCGCTTATCGAGCTCTCCGAGTGTAATTTCCAATCTGAACCTTGCAACCTTAGCCCACACTAGCTCCACGATGGAATCGTTCTAACAGACGCGTACAAATTTGCTTGACACTAACTGCACCGATCTCTGGTCGAATGACCGGTTTGGCGATTTTATATTCTACAAACTACGGCGGAACTCTGGTTGCGCGAAATAAATTTTAGCAGTTCGCTAAGTGTTTGATAGTTAACTGAATTTTAGCCGGGTTAACGGAATCGTTTTATGCGAGCGCGAACTCTTAGTAAATGAACGAAAAATCATGGTCAATCGTGGGAGACAGATCATTTGAACCATCCGATTATGTGAACCAGCTTGTTTCCCAGAAGATTCATATAGATGGAGTTTTACTGTATTTAAATTATAAGGATACTTTTCTTCATCGAAAATCATTAAATAAATTTACTAATTTCAACAAGTATCAATCAATAACAATTTTCAAAATATCGGTGTTAATTAAATCTCGCAATTCTTCATGTACGTAATTTGTGGCCGCAGACGTTCGCATCTTCAAACGAGTAGGCTAAAATCATAGCGACGTGACATTTTCGAGAACTTTTACTTTTTACTTTATTTTTACTTGTGTGTTCAAATGCAATGTGTGCATGCCAACGCGTTAAAAAGACAAGCGAGATGAATGATGAAGTCACTATAAATGAACTTAACTCTAAATTATCTTAACAATAAATTCGGTCAGTAAGCAACATATATGTCAATAACGAGTAACACTCCTCGTTCCTCGCGATGAGGAAAATGTGACTCACCCCACCATGATTCCTAGTCCACTCAAATGAGAATTGAAAGGTTCAATCGAAGAGCAAATAAGCTAGATGTTGGTCGAGAGGAAAGATCAAAAGGAGAAAAAGGATCGATCGATCCTCGGAGCAAACGTAGATTGAAGAGGAACCTCCGGAGCCCAGATTTCCGATGCGCGCTCTGCTCCGGAGGGCTCAGCCTCGTTTTGCCTCTGGTTTCTCGAATCCAGAAATAACGCCGCGTCTCTCCCATGCTCCCTCTCGGCCTCCCTTCTGTCTCTCTCTGCTTTTTTTGCCGGGATCTCCTCTTCCCTGTGTTACAGCGCCGCTTTCTGCCCCCGTTGATCCTCGCTTTCCATTCGCGTCAACGGAAGCGGATTTCTTAATGGGACAAGAACGGAATGATAACAGCAAGCGTGGATGTAACGCGGTTGGCAGTCCTCTTCGAAGAAACACTCTGCGGTTAATATTCTCACTGTAAATTCATTTTCACGCTAATCCACACACTATAATCTCCTGATTTTATTGGAATTCGTGAAACGCAAGAACGCTGAACACGTAATTCACGTCACGCGACTTAAAACGCAAAAAGTATTCGAACAGCTTTGAAAACACGATAACCTTTTCAAAACTGGGCTAAATGGTTTGAATTTTTTTTTAGAATGTTAGAGAGGCTATGAGTATGATACTCATTTTTTAATTTTCTTGTTACTTGAAATGACAAAAAAGAAAAATGGAATTACGTTTTTTCAACTTTTTCGTTCGATTTTCTCCTTTAGCCTATAACGAAAATTTTCAAAACGCATTTTATGGATCTCTGTGACTCATAAACATGACGAAAATATCATTGAAATCGGTTGCGTCCTAAAAAGTGTTAGAAAATTGATTTTCAAGGGTTGCACAACCAGTCAGGCTGGGGTGATAAAGACATCGTGCATGGTCTAGTAAATATGAATGCTGTCCGTTTCTTCCAAATCGAAGCAACAATTGATTCTTCTGTTATCAAAGTCCAAGAATGAAAGTAAATGGAGGCATACAGGAAACGAAAATTGTCTCGTTCCATCGGAGAAATGATTAAAGACAGAACACGCAGCCGTAAAAGAAATCGTAGTGCAAGCGGTAAACTTTGCAAATTTTCATTTAATCGAACGAATCACTGTAATTCTATGGAATTGTTCGGATAGCTAGCATGACAATCAAAGCGTTAAGAATGGATCCCCCCCCCCCCCCCCCCGCCTCTTCGGATTCGCCCAAACGGAATTTCGAAGCGTCCCGCGAGCAGCGAGAGATTTCCTCTCCGCTCGTGTTCCCGATATCTGGCCTCTGAAGCTTGCGGATCACGTAGCGGTCGAACCCGCTAAAAAATTCTGTACGCGAGAATTTCCAGCGTTGTATAGGACGGCCGTGTTTCCCGTAAGGTCTCCGGACCCCGGTCTCGCCCCTTACGGAGGAAAAACACCGCCGGCCAGATAGAATAATCCTGAGGATCGATCCCGTTTGCCCGACACGTACGCTGCAAGCAAATTACGTCGGATATCCGTAACCTTTGCGCGAAGCTGCGCGGCCGACTTTGTTAACTATGTTTCTTCTCGCTACCGGCAGCCGTTAATTAAACGCGAACTACTCCCCGCGGCGGCAGCTTCTTAATTATCGTTGTTATTGTTTATCCGTTTGTGGGAACGGGATGTTTTACGCGGCGTAACGAGAAGGCAGAAGGTGGATAACGACGGCAGCCTTGCTTCTTCGGCGTCCGATTTAACTGCATCCAAGGCGTTAGTCGTCGACGGACGACTATTTAATTACTAAAAATTCCAGAAAATTGCGAACTTTGTATTTCCGTATTTTGTCATTTTCCGGTGGGTTCTGTTTGTTAACATTTCCATGGAAAATTAAAATTGTCCACGTTAATCGTAAGAACCATAAGTCAGATGAAAACGTTTCTCCACTTTTAATAATCGTAATAAGTTACAAACAATTTAACCATATCCTTAAATTCTTCCAATTCCTTACAACTTTATATTCCATCCGCTCATTTCCGTCACAAATGCATCAAATCCACGGTTCAGTTGTTCATTTCTACGTTACCATTGTAACACGAACGATTCGCCTCGCTGAAATATCGAAAACTGGCAATAGATATAAATAAATAAGATAAGGTTGTAAGAGATACGTCGAGCATCTTTCCGCCGAGGGAGACCGAACTTGTCAGAATCCTCCCTTTGTCCCAGGGGGCTCGAGCAGAAATTATTTAAGAGAGGTTGTCGCGCGTTGTCACGGTCGCAGATTTCTCGCGGAAAAGAAGCCGGTTTGTTTAATTAACGGGCACCGTAAGAGGACACCGGCGATCCCCGAAGGAATTGCCGCCATGAGTCAGAGAGGAAACCCCTCGCGGATCGATAGTGGCCGGATAGCAGACGGAAACTTCCTTGGTATCGACGTTGTTTCTTGCTCGGCTGTTTCGCTTTTTCTCTCGAGGCCGGTTCCCCGATATCCCGAGATAATCGGCGAGCGTCCCAGGACACTGCACGTTCCCGTTCGCAGCCACGCCGAGCGCACCTATGGCGATCGTCGATAGCGATAGCGCGGTAACGGCGGTTGCGGCAACATCACCCCGGCCGCGAACATGCCACACAGTGGTAGGTACCATTCCCAAAAAGGTCGTCACAATTCGTATCTTCGTACGATCTTCTGTTTCAAAAATGGAAAATCAACGCTGCCGACACGAGCTCCGTTTTTACCATATTTTTTCGACGAACAATTCTGGCCGACGATGTCTACGAAAACAAGGCGTTCGTTCCACTGCGCGCCGCGACGAGTCGGTTTCCATTGGTTTCGACGAGCCGAGGCTATTTTATAGCTCATAGCCCTGAGTGCTGGCAAGTACGCCCGCATGCGATGATCATTCTCATCGGCGTAATGTAATTGATCGTAACTCGCGACCGGTAGCCGCGGCCGACCCCCTGCAGACCGTCTCCCATCGCGCCCTATTGTCCTTGACTCGAAAGAAATCGGTTTTCGCGAGTGGCCGAGGCTCTCTCTCTCTCTCTCTCTCTCTCTCTCTCTCTCTCTCTCTCCCTCTCTGTCGATTCCGGTTGGATTTTTCGGCGTCGGGAAAGAGTCGCGGCGAGGCAAAGGGCGAGAGACTGGGGGTGGTTCTCTAGGGAGGGTCCTCGGGAGATCGATACGAGCCGATTCGGATCCCTCGAAAATTGCCGGAGAGGCGCCGCTAGGGCCAGTCCCCAATTCGGTAACCCCGCGGTTCTGCGAAGTGTAACGCTTCTCGTGCACCCACCTAGAAAAAGAGGGTCCGAGGGCTGACCGGGCAGCTAGGAGGGACGGAAACGGAGAGACAGAGGGTTCACCCCGGCTGCGTGGAGGAGCGTAGGTGTGTGAAAGCGTGTGCACGAGCCTGCACACCATCGGGTTTTATATTGGGCGTGTGTCATCGCCCCGCTTCTTCGAGCTACTACGCGTCCTGAACGCATAAGGGCCCCTTCAAGAAACACGCGAACAAGCTTCCCTGCCACGGATTTTCTCGCTTTTCACCGTCGCGACCTTATCCGCCTTTCGTGCGTCTACGAGAAACTAGAGATCCTCCTACGACGTTAACTGCTACGAACCCGTGTTTGCGCGTCCAACGACGGCCGTCGGTGTAGACTGTACGACGCATACACACACGTGCAATTATTCTGTCTCGTATTTCCGTCCTGATAACACGTTCGATCTCTACCAATATTAGTCTAGACGAACAAATTTACAAATTAACTGTCGTGCCCCTACTTTGGAAATTCTCACGAAGTCGAAGTGAATCAGTGAACGAATCTCTAATTGCAGAAATAACACGCATTAATTGAAACATTATTTCAAATAACGTGTTATCGTATTTCATAATTATTTCCATGCGTGTGATCGTTTTTGTTCGAAATAACATTACTTAACCCATTGACTGCCAGCTACGAGATATCTCGTAGTAAGCGACTGTACCAAAACTGCCAGCTACGAGATATCTCGCAGTGGGTGCTGCAAGTTTAGATTGGCTACAAATGGCTATTTGAGTTAGGAACTATTACAAGAATGAATTAAAAATATATACATATACATATATATAATAATAAATATATATAATAATATATATAATAATAAAAATGTATACATATATATAATAATAAAAATGTATACATATATTAATATTATTATATTTTGTAAAACTTCATGTTTTCTTTAAAATAAAACCGTGGCACCCAGGGCAAGACGCGCTAAATTTGCGTGGCAGTCAATGAGTTAAACTGTTATCTTAAACAACGCGTTACTTTATTCATTCTTAGTTTGAAACGAATAATTAATTAATGCCGACATTTCCATTAACATTTCCGCACGATAAAAGCACCGATCTGACCACGTCGAACGGTGGTCCGATAATAAGAAACAGTTTTCCGGAGAATAACACGCGCCTTCCGTCTTCAGTACTAATGGAACCGCTACAAAAATCGTGAACGAAGTTTGCGAAAGCGACCGAAAGCAACCAAGAAACAAGAATTGTTCGGTTCTAACGTGGAAATTATTCAGGACGATGGGAATGTGTGAAAGAATCTGTGAAAGAAATCATAGCGAAAGGGTCTCGGATCGATCGCGCAGTCATCGCTACTCCTTTTTTTTCTGTGTTAGATCCTACAAATCCTAATAGAATTCGGTTCCCGTGAATATATAAAGACGAAAATGAAATTTTCAAGGTGACTAAAAGATTGTGCCAAGCTTTAAACTCGCTTTAAACTAGCTTAAACTTGGTAATCCGTCAAGAGTTCGCAGTTCTTTGCGCAGGAAAATTAATTCGCCCGAACATCGCAAGCCTCGCGTTTTAAGTGTTCCAAGCGCTCGTCAATGTTCGCTAATTAATGCAACCGCGTTCTTAAATTATTCGATGAGCGGTGCGACAAATTCAACGGCTAAAATAGGACGATCGGTTTGGATAATTCGCGAAATATGACTCCCGCGCGTATATCGAATACGCGAGTCAGCGGAACGGGGCAGGAGAACCGGGGTAAGAATCGAACATAATTGAACGAGAAAACCGAGAAGGATCAGCCCCCGCGCTGGTCTCGTTATCGAAAATCCATTACTTGGGGGTTCAGGGATCGCGTTTCTCGTTCTCGCCGTTTCTCCTCGGTCTCTCCCGGTCTCATCCCGCTAATGGTCGCCGGCCGCATCCTCGAAACTTTGCTGCCCTCGAGCGACGCCGTCGACGTCGTCCTCGTCTTCGTCGTCGTCGTCGTCATCGTCTATCCGTCTCTCGGGCGGCTTAACGACGTCTAATTACCGCCTCGATTAATCACCTCCGGCGATTCGTTAGCGCTTGGCCCGGCCTTGTCGCGAAACAACCGATTCGATATCCAATTCTTGCTTTTTCTTTTTCTCGGAACGTAACCGTTTCCGTTCCGTCGAACGGACGCAACAATGACGACGATACGTTATCCGAGGCGCAGCATGGACCGCGGAGATAATGGCGACCCACACTTTTCCTGGCGCTCGATTTCCGTGGAATTCTGTGGTCCTGTGCACGGTTTCCCGTTCTATGCGCGCTGAACAATCTATCGATAAGTTACGAGACCTTCATCCGCGAGGAAAACTCTTGAATCGTCTCCAGCGCCATGGGAAATTCGGAAATGTCGAAAATGGCCGCGATCATTTGCAGACGTAGCCGAGAGTAATCACGGTTTAACCTGGTGCCCTGTGATCTTTCTCGTATGTATACGTTGGCTAGAAATTATTCGTCAGTAAAACCTCGGATATCCAAATAGTTACTCGGTTACTGAACTGGATTACGGTATTTGCCAACACTAAGTCTACCAGCGCTAAAAACGACTCACATGTGATACTTTACAAGAGAAATAAAACTGAATTTATTTAAACTTTCTGTCAAACTTTCTCGACATTCGATATTAATTCAATTATTTTCTACAAAAAAGTCTCCATAATTCCAATAATTTTTAAATAAAAATCGCGGAACCTATCGAGCATCCAAGAGCGACTAACGTGTTTTGCTTTAAAAAAGAAAAAGCACCTTTTTGACATTTTAACGTTGAAATCCTATGCTTGTCCTGTTTTTTATTTGTACAAACAAACCTTGCACATTCGACTGCGAAAAATGTTACAGTCTCTTCGCAAAAAAG
Source organism: Megalopta genalis (assembly GCF_051020955.1). Lineage (NCBI taxonomy): Eukaryota > Metazoa > Arthropoda > Insecta > Hymenoptera > Halictidae > Megalopta > Megalopta genalis. Next base: position 4,245,053 of record NC_135027.1, read on the forward strand.
TCTCAAAACAAAAAATGCCAAAAAAGACGCCGTTCGCACTAGAATACCCCTTATGGCGTTTCCACGTACCTCCCCGAGCACACGTTCGTCGCGAGAGCCCGCGAAATTACAGAAGAGATAAAAGCCGACCGTCGAAGAGTCGTCCGCGTCTGTAATTAACGCGTGCCGTCGTCGTCGTCGTCGTCGTCGTCATAGTCCCGGTCGCCGTGGTCGTCGCGACGCGTTATTTGCATGTTAATCGACGGACCCGAGCTAGAACGAACTCGAGTAGCGGAGCCCGGTTATTTACAACGGGTTTAATTGAACCGCGTCGTGTTCCCAGCGGCCGTTAATGACGACGCACCGCGTAATTACAGCCGCGCGGGAACCCGGCGCTTTGCGACGCTCCTGCGACGCGACGTGGCCCGGCAAAAATCCCTAATAACGCGACATTTCCATGATAACACGGGCGTGACGCTGTGAAATTGTTCGGGGCGAATTGGCTGACGCGAGTCCCGCAAAGTACCGTACCGGTCTCGAATCTCGTCGCCCCCCGCCCGTGCCCCCTCGGCCCCGTCGATTTCCTGCTTCTCGAAATTCGTTCGACCGTCGGCGCAGACCTTATGCATAATTTATCAGACGATTCATCCTTAAGCGCGCTTCCTGGCGGCCACGTGGACGGTTTCAGACATTCAGGATGTTCCCCGAGACTCGGCTACCATTGTTCGCCGCGAGACGAAGACCCGCTAGCACAGTGTCAACGGGGGCCGCAAACTTACCGTAATCTCGAACGACCCCCGCGCCAAGTCGACGATCCACTTCACGCTGCAATCGCCAACTTTCGACCTACTAACATTCCCAAGTGGCACCTGATCATTTCAACGGATGCCGACGATTTTTCTTCCGCGCGGCATCCGCAGTCCCAGCTCTTCGCGAGCGGAAAAACTGTTTGAAACGTTCAAATCGGTAATTTAATTACTAGCGGTCTCGTAGACCGGCGATAGTGGTCCGCCCTACAACCACGTCTTAGAGACGTGGTCAGATAATCGGGCCAGAAATGACAGCCGTGTTGTGTCAGTCGGAACAGATATAAACATAACTAGTTAGACTCGTGTTAGACCAAGGAATACGTGTTTATGGTTTTTTGTTTTTCCTCGTTTAATTGTTTTATCAGCAGCTAGAGCTAGTATCTTTAATTGTTTACAGCTCATACGTAGTTCAACCGACTTCGGTGAAATTTTTAACACGTATATGTATAACTTACCGAGATCTACAAAACAAATTTTTTAAATTTTCGTTGTAGGCTCAGATGAAAAGGTTAAAAAGCCTGAGGTTTTCTTTTCTTTTCTCATTCAAAGCAATGAGAACCTTTGAAAAAGCATTCTAGTTATCATCTAAAAAGAAAATCGAGTCGTTTAGTCCAGTTCTAAAAAAGTGCGCGAATATTAACGGAAGACAATGTATTTACATTCCGTAATAAGTTCGCGATTGGCACAATTTCAGACGCTCCGCGCAATCGTGAAAAGGCTCGACGTTCTTGTAACTTAAATCCTAGGGCAAAGGGTCGATCTTAAATAAATGAAAAAAGAAAACATTTCTCAATAATAGAAGGAACGAACAACAACGTACACCGATCTTTCGTGTACACGATCGAACGAATTGCAACTTCTGGAATGCTATACGCAGCCCTGTCGTCGGACGATCCGCATTCTTCCCCGAACAGCTAGACGCAGGAACGAGGTCCGAAATTCCAAGCTCAAGATCTAAACGAAACGCGTTCCCCATAAAAACGTGCGCCTCCCTCTTTCCCAAGATCCGCGAAAGAATTGTCGCTGGGAAATCGCTTGGAAGAATATTTCCGCGAGCTTGCCAGCTCGCAGGTTGCACGGGTCACACAGGTCATAGAAAAAAAAAAGAAGCAAGTACGGCGAGAAAGCCTTGCAGGGTGTAAGGCGAGCAGCCGTCGTAAGCCGACCAAAGAACACGAAGCCCTTCGACTTACGACGTCGTTAGCCCGTCCGATAAAGGGATCTACGACGTCGGTTACAGCGGCCATTGGACACCCGACCCGCCGCGGCCCGAATCGCGAATACTGCTCGCGTTCGATCCGAGTGCTACCGATGGGTTCGCAAACTATCCTCTGAAACCGAGGATCCTCTACGAGGAGGAAATCTCCTGAAAAAAGGCCGTGCTCGTCGTTCTCTTTCTCTGTAATCTCGCTCTCGAGCCGACATTAGGGAAAGTTACCGAAGTCGTAACGGCGGAGTCTAGAGAGCGTGTCTGCCATTCTCGTAACCGTTCGGCAAGCTTTACTCTGCGCGATCCTCTGATCCGTTTTTGCAGGAGGATCGGCAGACGGCAAACTGCCTTGGTAAACGTCGAGAATCGACGATGGCTCCGGCTACAGAGGGTTCATCCGACCAATTGTTGATCCGGTTGGCTAGACGTTGGCCAAACTCCGCTGGCCAACCTAACCGAATGGCAAATTGCGAATTTTTAATCGGACGCCTTTGGGAAGCGCATTTGCGCTTCGGTTGTACTGGTTTCGGTTTTAGGTGATTTTAATTGTAATTGAATTTCGGTAGGATGTGCATATGGAGGACGTACAGGATGTTTATGATATATTTTATACATATATCATGATAATGATAAATTTTATTATATAATGATATATTTAATGATTTATTATATAATGATATATTAATGATATATTTAAATATATTAGGGTGTCCCATAAGTTCTTTCATACAGCATGATGATAAATATGATGATATATTTTATATATCATAATGATAAATGTGATGAGAGATATATTCTATACGATATTCAGTAGGATGTATTATATATATAAATTGTAATTAATTCTTGATGCATTTAAATGTTGAGCTTTGTTGAACGAATACATTCTTTGCGAAAACCATGAACTAATAAATTGCTTCTCAATAAACGAAAATGTACTACGTAAATATAATCGGGAGACTGCGGATTTAATGCACTTATGACAGAAATAAGTAAATAAGATACAAAACAGGAAAAGCTCCACAGAAGAATTTAAGATTATTTATCTATCGTTTTTTAAATTTGTTGAATCTATTTAGACAAGAGATCAATTTTTACGTAGCTCTTGTTAATTGAAACTGACGCAAAAGCTATTCATTTCACACGAAGATCATCAGCATAAAAGTTCTAGATCGTCAGCATAAAAACTCTGGTCGTCGGCATAAAAATGTTCTGGAACATGAAAACCTGCTTTCTCCGCTAACAGCTTTTACATTTCGCCTACACATGTTCCTCGTATACATCAGCCTGAACATATGTATATTCTTCGCTCCGTCAAATGTATATGCATGAAGTTTGCCGATCGGATTCGACGAGGAATCGCCCGGTTTCTATCCGAATGCAGGCGCATCCAGAAGTCCATTGTGCAAGGGACAGGCCCGACGCGGTCGTCGCGTGGCAGTTTCTTCGAACGAATCGGAACGACGCCCGTTAGAAATGTGAAAACGCGAGTTTTGTTCGGTCGCAGCTCGTGCCGGCCGTTTCAACAAACCGTGGGCCGGCTGCGTGCGTGCCCAGTCGACGATGAAAAGTCGATAGAACGTCGGCGAAGCCAACGAACCTGTGAGTCATCATCGTCGTCGTCGTCTCCCACCTAACTAGACGGCCGCTAAATCGGGCACACCTCGTCCGTCCGCTCTGTGCACCGCTTCGACAGACCTCTCGAATTTACTTAACACCCGTCGTAAACGTAATTTCGTCGGGAAGAGCTGCGGTCGAAGCGACGAACGAGTCCGAAAGCACGATCCGAGAGAGAAAAGGAGACGCGGACACGAAGAACGGAGCTTTCCACGGGGAGTGTGGAATCGAGCAGGGTTCGACCACATGACTTTTCGCGAAAATTCCGTTCCTCAACTTCCATGTTTGAACAGAATCATTTTTCCCATGTATGTATTTTCGGCAATGGACAATTTGGGAAGAGGAAACGCGATTATTCGAGCGATTATTTGTCGACAATCGATAACTATAAAAACGAGCCGTAAGGCCCAAATTGGACATTTTTGTTTCCAAGCTGAGCGTCAATTAAGGGGAATTTATTCTAATTTTTTTTTTATATAGGGGAATTTATTCTAATTTATTCTAATAATATTTATTATTATTATTATTATATTCTTATATTCCAATATTGATGATCCAGAATATTGATATCCTCGTATACAGTCAGTCCCAAAAGTATTCGCACCCTCACTTTTTATAAAAATTTGTTGAAATCGTGTGATGTGATTGAAATTTTGCAATGAATTGTCTACCGCGAATGGACACATGCATAAAGTTTACTTACGGACGTGAACGTTATTTTCTTTTAGAATATCTTTTTATCGTGCATTCAATTCTATATATAACGTTTATTTTTCGAAATTATTGCGCATTTTAATGTAACGTCTAACTGATTATGTTAACTTTCCTTTCTGTATAAAACGTGCAACTGTTTAAAAATGATATTGCTCTGGGACAAAATGTGACCGATCCAAATTTGGACATCGCAATTAGTTTCAGAATAAATCGTCCGCGCATTTTCGCAGCTCATTAAAATTTTCGCTGTCCGCGTACGTGATGAACCATGGGACAACGCTGAAATAATTTAAAATTTAACCCGCAAAAAGCGAATTTCCAGACCGCTGTGAGGGGGGGTTGGAACATCGATCGGTGAACGATCGAGCTGGAAGGAAAACGATAGTTGAAAAAGTTCGACGACCCGGCTCTCCGGGGTTCGCCGGTTAATTTCGCTGCGAATCGTTCCGCCTTTGTCGGCGAATTCGAAGTTCCCACCCCCTCGGCCGCGGAACTTTCATTCGCCGGACCCGCGGAAACAGATCGAGTTTAATCGAGAAACGGGATTAACGGCCGATCTCGAGCTCCCGTCCGATCCCATCCGCGCCCACCTATTCTCCAACGCCGGTTCGGATTTGTTGAATTTTTTCGAGGGAATACTCGTTTCCCCGTGCCTCCAGCCCGGAAACGGAATAAATTTCGACGGTTTCGATCCAACCTTCCGCCTGCACGTTTCACGAACCGTGGCCAGCGTTTTCTATTATTTCAGCCGGCCGGGCTGGACTAGTGATTCTGGAAAAACGGGGAACCGGACGTCGGCTTTCCAAGATAACGCGACACGGGCTGCGAGAGATAACGCGAATTCGCCGGGCTGAGGGCAACAATCTCGTTGCGTTTGTTCCGCGCCGTTGATCCGACAATGTCTGCCGTTTTTCCACTGCAACGTGCGTTTCAGGCCCGCGAGAACTGTCCGAAAAGGCTGCAACTTTCCGCTGTTAAATGCGCCGTTTTGTCGCAAATTCAACCCTCGCCGCACTATTTCTTTAACTAAAATAATTCGCATCTTTTAATATAGCTTTTTTGGTAATTAAAGATAATCCGTACTCGATATTTACTTCAATGCTGGAATATCGACGACAGAGAAGCGACATTCGGCTTCGATTTAACACTGAATTTATCGTACCGGTCTTAACTTTCTTCTTTCAAATTACTCAAATTATGAACACTCTTTCTCAATTGTTTGCACTACTTCATTAGCTTTTTTTCACCCTCAACAATTACTCCGATAGAACGAGACAATTTTCGTTTCTTGTATGTCTTCATTTACTTTAATTCCTAGATTTTTATAAAAGACGAATCAATATTCAGCTACCTGGATTTCTATTATTTTACTTCTTTTACTATTTCTCTTCTTTTACTACATTTCTCTTTCTCTTTTCTTCGTTTGCACTCTGTTTGATCGTTATCGTATTTTTCTATTGCACGACAAAGGATTCGCCCCATTCAACGAATTATTATTATTTTGTTTCGATCTAGAAAAAATGAGTGACATTCGCATTTAGTAGATTACATTAAGGGGTCAAGAAACGATTGAATGAATTCCTTTATCGAAGCCCACGTTAGAATAAAAACGGCGAAAGGCCTGAATAAACTCGGGCTTGTCGTTCTTATAAAGCAACAAACGTCAGTTACTTTTAGAGCTCGGTAGCTTTAGTGTAAAAAGAGTCAAATAACGTTCGTGTCCAATAGAACCTGTTTGAAATCCTCGTCACGAGTCCGTCTAGTTATTACAAGTGCAGGAGTTAATCGTTTCTGATGAACGTTTCGAACGAAAGCACGGAGGTTCGTCTGCCCTCCAAGAATATCGAACGTCTTCGATGTTCCTCGAGGCCGAGGAATGAATCTCGAGCTAAATAAACCGAGAGGAACGCTGCTATCCGGCGTAGAAATCGAACGAAATTGAAACGAAGTCTCTCGACTCGATTATTATTGCCGTCCAACAGTGCCGCGCTTATATGGGCATTCGGGACATAAATCATAACTTCTAAGCTAATCAATTTTCGACCAAAATGGCTTAATGATCTGACAAAGAAAATTGTATGATTTCATAAAAAATTATGTTTCTATAAGTGAATGTCCGCATGCCAAGCTGTTGACCAGTTATGGCTACATATTTTGTTAAATAACTGTTAACACCGCAACTTTTCGCAAAAAATGTTTTTATAAGTATCAAAATGTACTATCTGACGAACATGTCAGAATAAGAATCCTAGGATATTTTGAGTCGTTTTTTTCCTAACCACATTTAAAGCGTACGAAAATAAATCGAGCTTAATTATTTCATTTCGTGTTAATTATTATATTGCATATAAGCATCATAAAATTTCTATAGATTAATTACGATGGTATAACCCTTGGCCATCATTTTCTATAAAAATTACATCGTAAAATGGTATCCCGTTCATAAGGTAATGTAAAGAAATGCTATTTGTTCCTCTTAATATTCGCTCGGCGAACTCGCTTGAAATTAATTTCCTGCTCAATTTTTTGAACATTCGGTTGATAATCGTGATTATTTAGACATTTTAATACATCTTAGACATAATTTTGAATGGATATGAAGCAGCGACTTTTTTGAATTTCGTCCATTGTGCCCGCAACGTAAGATAACAGGCTGCGGTTAAACGGGCTGCCGGGAAATCGTGATCAATTCCGCGAACCTCGAGGTTCTTTGCTGCCTTCGGTGGATTGAAAGATAGCTCACAATTAGAGAAAGGAGACGGAGTTTTCTACACTCGGCAGGATCGGGCAATTTGTACAGCTTTCGCGGGAACGTGCCGACGAGCACGCAACTATAACAACAATCGCCTCGAATTTCTCTACTCGCGTGCCTCCCTGGCAGCATCGAAAAACAAACTCGAGAGCAGCCGGTGGGCGGATCGGAACGCATCTGTCGAAAATTAGACTCTCGAGTCTCGAATCTCTACGTACTACTCCTTAAACCAGTTTATTTCAATTACGCTAGTAAAAGGCAAATGTGGATGTCACTACATCAATTTTGATCGTAGTCTCCTTTCCACGCGATAAATTATTACGCTATTTATGTACTATTTTGTATACACGATAGCAATTTACGCGATCCGAATTTACGCAGCCAGTAAATCTTTGCAAAGCTCTCGAATTAGCCGAAAAATTGGAAAGTGTCAGTAAACATTAATCCAAACATTCAACGCGCCTTCGTCGAGAAAATTTATTGAAATATCGCAACGAGTATCGGCAAATTTATGAAAACATGTTAACAGAAAACGTTAACGATGAAAATCAAGTCGAACTTCGAAATATTTCAAGCGTCGAATATGACGAGTTTGTGACAATTAAAAAGAAAAGTTCGATCGTTTTAAATTACAGTAGCGATATATTGACACGGGATAAAATTTATTTCCATTCTTTGTTTCCGATATTTTTATTATTATTGTTAACGTTACTCTCGTATTACCGCTATCATTATTATCTAATCGACGTATTAGTTCTGATAGCTTCGTCCTATCTCCGTTTGTTATCTTGTTATTATTACATTTTTGTCTTTCTGCGTCTCGTGTGCTCGCCTATTACAACATTCTCCGTAACAAAGGGTCCACATCGTTGACATAATAAACGTTCTCACTTATTATTATCGAGCTTTGTCATACTTCGACGAGTCAGACTCGCGTTTGAGATTTCCAGCGACGCCTCAACGTTCAAATAACTGTAGTCACACAATAGATGAAACATATTTCATAGAAATTATGAGACGATGGAACGAATTCTAATGATTGTAACTGTGAAAACAAAAAATTACACGTCGAGGGGTTAACGACAGAGGAATTTCAAGGGGCTATAAATGAAACCATTGAAAATCGATTGGACCTGAACGATGCCCGGAATTAAACGAATATTCGCGGAACATCGACGACCGTCGAACTCTCCGGTGAAAATCGTTGGAAAGTTGAGAACTGTTTTCGCAGATCGGCAGATGGGCCGTCGGCGACCGCAGGTAAGTCGAACAATTCCGTTTTCGGGGTAGTCCAGGTGCGAGAGGAGCAGCAGCCGCCTGCGGGGATGGTTTTCACGGGAAACCGCTTCCGAAAACCGAGGAACAAAAATCGGCCGAGTTGGCGGCGTTCCAAAACTCTCGTAAGTAAAAAGTAACGATACAGGCGGAGAGAGCTTTTTAAAAGGGGTGGTGGAGGAAGAGGAGAAGGAGGGAGAAGGGGGGAGAAGAAGAAGGGATCGACTCGCGTTTAATTCGAGCACGCGCCACGGATTCCCCGAGACATCTGCCACGGGGTCCCATGCGAGATCGCGGCAGAGGAGGGCAGAGAACGACTTTCGAGGGAAACCAGTCTTGAATTAAAGCCTGGATTCTATTAACGCGCCCCGCGCGTCTATTCTTGGAGCCGACTGCTGCGAACGGAGAAAAAGGAAGAAACGACAGGGAGGGAGCTGGCTTCGCAGAGTTATCGGCCCGCATTTTTCTCCTTCGCCGAAGCCTGCTATCAAATTCCTCGTTGGTAAAAGAGGCTCCCCGGCTATGACAGAAGAAAGCTGCGCGAGGGTGGCCATCCTACGTCTCGCCATTTATTGGACGCCTCAGCTGGCATGTCATCGGTACACTGCGGATCTTTACGCAAAAGAAAAGTTTCCGCGTCTGTGACCCGTCCCACATTTTTATTCGTCTCCGCACTTTTTACTTTTAAACGTTACAACTCGGCCGTACGTTATAACAGAGACAGCAAAACGTCTAAATAAAGGTCATGTAATTCTTACAAAGCAACACGTGTCAGGCATCTTAACACTAAACCTACCAATGCCGGTCAAATGACCTATTTCATATTTTTCATTTAAAAATTACTGAAATTACAAGGACGTTTCTATGGGGAAACAAGCCACCTGTTTAATTGTATTAGTCTTTCAGTGTCAGAGTGATTGTAGAGGAGATACCGATAAATGTAAATGTAGAGAATGTGTCACATAAATGTAAAACAGAAGCCACCCTAAGCTTTGTAGGCGAGGATTATATTAAATAAAAATAATGTCAGACATCTTTTGCGAACGAATTTCGTCCGAATACTCCGTGCCTTGGTTAGCTAGACTTTTCAGGATCATCGTCATACCTTCTCTTGCCACCTACAGTCTTTGAAAATCTACAGGGTGTCCCAAAATTATGGTATTTCCGGGAAATGAGGGATTCCTGAGGTGATTTGAAGTAACTTTTTCCTCGGCGAATTTGCAATCCGCGGCTTCGTTTATGAGTTATTAGCGAAAAACATTGGCCAATGAGAGACGAGCTCAGCGGAACTGGGCTTCAACCGCTCGTTGGCTCGGCCGCCTCGCGCCATCCAAGCTCGCTTCTCATTGGTCACGGTTTTTCGTTAATAACTCGTAAACGAAGCCGCGGATTGCATTTTCGCTAAGGAAAAAGTTACTTCAAATGATCTCAGGAACCCCGCATATGTATTATACTCCTGTATATGTATTATACCAATTGCGCATTAGCCAGAGAGATCATAGTATAAACCAGAGCGAAACGTTCGAAAAGAATCGTCACTATTTAGAAATGTTCGGGTTGGTCCGTCAGACCTCAATCTGGGTCCACTAGATTGTTAGGGGAGGCTGGGACCAACGTGTGCAAATAAAGCGGACTTACACCGTGCGAGTGGTCGACAGACGAATCGATCTCGGATCTTCGGGTTCGTAGTTGACAGAGCAACCCCGAAGAAAGTCGACGCCAGTTTCCCCGTGGAGAAGCATGCACTCGCGATGCATCGACCTCCATTCCCGTTCGATGGTCTACTTACTATTCTTACGAGGGAGATCCACGCTCGCCGCTGTGGCCGCTTATCGAAACCGGGCGAAACTGGAGCGAGCGGTGAACGAGCGCGGTGCAGTCATCGGGAATTCGTCGAGAAAACTTTCGCCGCAATTTTCCTACGATACGATGCGGTAACGATTGCACAATTTTCTTGGTTCTCTCCTCGGCTCGCCTAACCCGAACGCGCCGCGCGACGCGAACGTCTCGCAACCGAAGAGCAACGAAGCCAATCGCGGTTCCCCAACCAGAACTCGGTGCTTCTGGATCGCGGGGACTGACTTTACGGAATGAAAGTTCTGGGAACGCTTATCCGTCAACAAAGTTGACGTCTCTGGTCCCGTCGGTATCATAACCACAGATAGATGACGATGCTGGTTATTATTATTATTATTATTATATAATTATTATATAATTATTATTATTATTATTATTATATAATTATTATATAATTATTATTATTACATAATTATTATATAATTATAATTATTATTATTATTATTGTTATTATTATTATTATCATTCATTTACTAACGGGCATATCGCCCTTGATGTCCGTTAACAATAGTAGTACGGCGATATACAGGGCGTTCCCTTAACTTTCGCATACAGTTTCTCAAACACTAGCGTTATTGTGTTGTGTTTTGATCTGGCAGAACAACGTTTCAAACAAAAGATATCCTGTCGACAAAATGATGAATTTTAAACGATAATAATTGCCTTAATTCAATATTTTATCATGTAGCCGACAGGAAAACGATAAACATTTGTCGGAAAGATTTTTTGGCCTGATTAACCGAGATGCTCGAAAAATTGTGTGCAAACGTTAATGAAACACCCTACATAGAAAATACATGCACTCGTTAAACGCTACGAAAATTGAAGAGCTTTCTATACAATAAAATAAGATTTATATTTATAAAACAATACTGCGCAGCCGGTGTTTGAAATATTGCAGCGAATCAAAGAAATCGCGGTGTCTCTTTCTCGTTATGATGATTTGATTCAGTTTGATGAGCGTTGCGACCAGGGATCCGGAGAATCGATGGATTCTGGTGTTTCCATTAAAACTGTGAGGTCGTTGGTCCGATACATCGGGACGATGTTGCAAAGTGACTGGTGCAGCTGTACAAATTGCTGGTTCTCTCTGGGGTATTAACCGCAACCCACGGCGCTTGCTGCATCTCGTGCAGATGCAGTAAATGCAGCTGGTCGCGGAGGTGAAGCATTCAGATGTAGAGTAACGCTTCTTTCCTCGTGCACCGATGTGACCGATTGAGGTTTCAATTGCAACAACTGCACGAAATGCGACCGAATAAAACTTTGTCGATATTGGATCCCCTAAAAATCTGGCGGACGTCTGAAATTCGTCTGGAGACTAACCCTTCACGAACGAGGACTTGTCAAGCCCTTGCCTTACCTTCAAAGAAACGCGCATGAGTGGACAACTGAGATAATGCTAAAATTAAAAAATATCCTTCTCAAGTTACGGTGAGAAGATCATTTTTAACGCAACTGAAATTATTGTGAACATAAATTTGCGAACTATTCAAATACATTGTTACATCGAAAAGAGGCAAGCGGACGTGTAAATATCGTAGTATGTACTTCTTTAATAATTGGAATAAATTTATATGGTTAAATTACTAAGGTTAATGGGGTTAAACAACTAAGAACACTTTTCTACGCGAACTTTGTGTCAGAGACTCTGACAATGAGAAAAATGAATCACATGTCCTGATCTAGATTTCTGGACGCAGCATCCCGAGAAGCGTTCATTTTTATTTCTTTAAATCGTGAATTATTCGTGTTTGATTTGATTCGCGTTTGAAGGGCCGCATTCAAAAGCGTTTTCATTCAAAGCGTGGGCTCGTCGAGAGTGTCCGGGCAGGAGGAACGCGGCCAATCTCGGCCGATTATGCAAATCGCCGTGTTGCCGTTAAATTGCATCCGGCGAGCGCGACATTAGCGTCGGGTCGCGTTTTCCATGGTGACCGCGAGAATTACGGGAACGGAGCGTCGGCCGTCCGATTTTTCAGGAGCCGTCCCCCCTCCCGCGCCTCGCGAAAATGCAGACGCGAAAATTGAGTCGCGAAAGCCGCTTTCACGCCACGAATTTATTCGTCCATTACTCTCGCGCGAGCCCAGGGCCGTCCATTAGAAACTTGCAGGCTTCGATCGAATCGCTGCACCTCGCAGCGGAGATCTTTTGTGTTTTACGAGGTTCTCGCGTCCGTCGCGGGAGCTTTACGAGCCAAGCAGATTCCCGGAGCCTTTTTACTCGACGAGCTTCTATCTTTGCCCCCGGCTTTATCGCGCTCGTAAACCCCGGCTTGTTTACCCGAAAGCTGTGCACGCCGCGGGGAGACGCGACTTCCGTGGATCGCTCAGGATCCCGGTTGCGACTTCCGGTCGGGGATGACCGACGGCGTCGCGACTTCCCGGAAGAAAGCAGAAATTATTCCCCAGACCCACTCTCACTATTCCCCTCTACCTCTGTCACACTCTCTCGATTCCCGTGTTTTTTTTTATTCGTCACGCGTGACTAAAGGTACACAGCAAGCGTGAATCACCGCGAGCCAGCGTTCTTTTCTTCCGAGAGCCTTCCGTTCCACCAACGGAGTGCATCGCTGCAGGGGCGCTAAGCCTCGCGGTGCATCGCCTGTTGCCCGTGCATCTCCTTCGAAAAAATTCCGGCGCACTTAATCTTCTATAAAGCCCGCTTCCAAGTCGTTCGTTTCCTTCATCTGCAACGCCGTTTAGCACTGCCACTTATTGTTCCAACATTTCTTTTCGACTCGAGTGCACGTTATACGCGCAGACCATATCATTTCGAATAGCATGCTATTTTATTTCATAGTCGTTTTCGTGCCCGTGATCCCTTCTGAAGTGACGTTATTTGAAATATTAGTTCAAATATTTGGGGCTGATTTTATAATTATTTGAAATATTATTTCAAATATTTGGGGCTGATTTTATAATTATTTGAAATATTATTTCAAATATTTGGGGCTGATTTACAATTTGTTTGCTTTAAACACATTATTATTATTATTATTATTATTAATATTATTATTATTATTATTATTATTATTATTATTATTATTAAACACATGAAATAAAATCTTCTCATTGCTTATCATTTTTTGGATTATTATAAGATAAAATATCATAAGGTGTATAAATATTGCAAGATAAAATCGCTTTGTTCATTATTATTTTCAGCCAGTATTTCTTTCGGCCAGTTTGATATAAAAAAAAAAGGTAATTTATTATTCGAAATCGCTTCACCTCCAACGAATCGATATCGCCATCATTTTCGAATAGTTCGCTTTTATGTCGATCTCGAATAAAATTTGCCCTGGTCCGATGCACATCACGGTGCGGTATCTAGATTAATTCCGCGCGATAAATCCTGTTGCACGCGGATCGCCGTTGATCGAAAATTCGGATGTCGGTGCTTTCGAAACTTTCCTCGTGTCGAGCTTTCAAATTCACGGAAGATTAACCGAAAGGAATCGCGTCGAATTCATGAAAGCGAGAACGCAGCGAACAGTTTCGAAAGATCATCGCCGTGAAGATCGTGCATCGGGCGCACGGGGGGAACTGCCCAGCACCCAGGAGTGGGGTTTTTTCGAGCGTCTAGAAACCCGTTCGCCATCACGGCCACGCCGCGCTCTCTGCGCCGCGCCACGACCACGTTAATTAAATCACCGGCGACGCGATAATACCGTTCGATATCTGGGTCCCCGAGATCTCTGACCCCGCAGGTGACAACGCAATTTCCTGTTGGGCAGGTTTCGATTCGAGATACGTAATCGGGAGCCCTCGCGGCGCCGGTACACGCCCCCGTTTCTCTGCACATCCGTGCCGCTGTCGATCGATCCAGGTGTGTTTTTCAGAATCACGGCGCCAACCGAACTCTCCCGCGTGTCTCTGCCCATGAATCTTCTTTTTTCTTCTTCTCCGTCCTCTTCGCTTTCTTCTCGGCCCGATTGTTCGTCGAGGAGCCATCGCTTTCGGGTTGAGAACCTCCTCGGCCAAGAGATCCGAATCTATTCCGGATAGGTGCGCCCGATTCGGAAGACGACTCTCGTCGGGTTCGCGACGACGAAGCCGACAATGACGACCACGATGATTACTAGACTGCGGATCTTTATGCGAAAGAAAGATCTTCGATGACGGTTGCAAGAAACGGAAAGTGAATGAAAGTGAATTGTGTATTCTACTAATTTGATGAGAATAGTTTAACAATATTGTTAAACTTATTATGTATTTTTATAATTTTATAGGTCGGCTAGTCGTTTTTGCCATAACTGCACGAAATTCGCAGTCTCATGATTACGCATGTTTTAGTTGTTACGAATAGTATTAATAGTTTAATCACAGCATAACTTTAAATTGGTTATGCAAATTACTGTATTTTATTCTATTATATTTTATTTTAGTTTATTTCATTTTCTTGTTTCATTTTATCCATTCTATTTTATTTATTTATTACTGCCTTTAAACCAGAAAGTTTATTTAACAGATACAAAGTTGTTACATATGTTCGATATTAATTACCATTAGTTTCTATATTCTTGCAGGACATTGTTTAAAAAATTCACAGATTATTCATATCGTACAGTATATGCTGTATAAGGAGAAATTCCGGAATTGTAGAACAAACGTTAGGATTGAAACAATTTAACTCACGATTAATCTATAAAAACGTTAACTGAAATGATTCTTGACACGTTCGCCCGTGCACTCGCAGACGCCATAAACGCGCAGTCGAATGGCTGTCATCGATGCTGCGGGCCCCGTTAGGACGGCCGTGCAACAAGTAACGAGAACTCGAAACAAGCCGTCGACGGACATCGCGACATCTGCGACGTTACGTGACCGGGGCGAAAGTCGTCGGACGATTAAACTCAAAGAAACTCGACGCTGCCCGAGAGACCGGTCTCCCCGTGAACCATTGTCTCTCCCCCACGTAATTATCCCTGAGAGCCCAGAGGTGAGATCGTGATGGGGGGACACGGCTGTTGGTCTGTCGGTTCGCGAGCCAACAGGCTCGATTCACCGTCGAGCATATGGTCGGCGCTGGCACGCGTCGCATAATTTCGTTCCAATGAGCGACATGTGTGTATGTGTGTGTGTGTGTGTGTGTAGAAATCAAATAGAACGGAAATGGCCCGGTCGAGAGTCGGAAGTACGATGAATAACCTTTACGAATTGTACCAGCGCCCCGAAATCGGCCTGCGATCGGCAAGCTGCTGCGCGAACGAGCTCGAAGCTAGTCGATAACATTTGCGAAACGAGCGCGGGTTTCGCCGTGAAACATTGCCAGTGTGAAGCACGAGGAACGGGTCTACGGCGCTGGACAATAGAATAAGTCGTAAGAAACGGTTAGTTTATACACTGTAGATACATATCGCGCACTATATCTCCAGGGTGGGCGTACCGAATCGCATGCTTTTGTGTTATACAACGAGAAAGTTCGAGAAAGAAAAGTAAAAATGGTAAGGCTATGAATGAAAATGATTGGTAATCTCGAGGACACGCAAAAATATCAAATTAACCCTTTGCGGTCGAAGCTATTCGAATTCGAAATCCAAAACATGATTTCTGATCTACGGTAGTTCTATTTTATATAATTTATTGCGACTTATGCGCATGAAATTTGAGCCTGTTGACAAGTACAATGCAATTTTAATAGTTTCTTTTCAAGTAGAAACGAGTCCGATGCTCTTAGAATGATTTTGAAAAATGGTACACCAATTTTTAGTGGCGCCTCAGGGTCGCCATTCGAGTGCAAAGGGTTAATACTTTGTTATATCTCCTTTTTATTTTTCGGGAACTATGCAGTGTCAAACTAACAGGAACGAACATAAATTATTATAAATTGCTTGTAATATTTAACGGGTTGTAACCGTTAATCGTTAATCAGACTACTTTCTGCCCAACTCTGGTCTGCTATCGTCTCAATATACATACAATAAATTCTCCCGAATTGTCCATTTTTGTGTACAATCTAAGGCGCCAATTAAGAAGAATTTACTGTACTTGGAACTAATCACACGGCCCTTGAATAAAAACGATTCCGGATGTACGTGGAGCGTCTTATCCTTTTGTCCAGCACCGTGCTCCGTTCACTTGCACAAGAAAGTACACGCGAGTGGTACGAGACGGCGGAAGAGGATTATCGCGTTTTCTACCGGAGCAGGAGGGTTTCTTTTTGCCGCTTAATTTCCACGGGGTCTGGGTCGGAAGAAAGAAGCCGCGGGAGGGTGAGCCAGTGGTAACAGGAGGGATGATTTCGTAACGGGGAGGGCACGCTTAAGTAACGCGGTTTGCGTTTCAAAGGTCTGCGACGACGGGATCATTCGGAGGGTTGGTCGGGCGAGGGAGTCGCGGAACGGAACGGAACGCACCGGGAACAGGGTGAAAGGGTAAACTGATAGCAATTCAGAGTGGGATCGGGGACACCCATATGCCGGGCTCCGTTTTTAGCCAGCAGTCAGGGAAACCGAGCGATCCTCTCCGCGAGAAGAATTCAGCTTCGACGGATCTCTCTGGCCCCGGTTCTCCTTCGCAAAGCTTCGCGGCACGGCGAAATGAATTCCGGCATTGACGGCGCACACCTACGATGGAATGTAGGTCTGACCATCGACGGCAGCCGAAGGTCGCGTATCGAACGCTTATTACTTGCGAAACAGCGCGAATCAGCCGCGAACTAATTCGAACGCGATCTCTCCAACGATTTTCGAGAGCATGCGGTACCGAGCTCTTTACGGTCGGCAATCTCTTAATTGGAGAACTGCTTTTTTTTATTCGTAAATACGTATGTATTCGTAACGAAATACATACAGTAAATGCATTGAATTTATTATAAAAACTTATAAAAATTTATTGTAAAAACGAGGCGCCAGGCTCGAATAATCGTATCTCCTCTTCCAAAATTGTCTGAGGGACAATTGGGGAGAATTTATTGCATTCGTAACTACGTATTCACGTAATCACTTATTCATAAATTTCACACGACATCGAATAATTATTTATTTAGTTATTTCATTTATTTATATATATGTACATATATATATGGGTAAACACCAATTTTCATAACAACGAAAACGAAAGCACAACTTACGATGAACAGCGGAAAATCAGTGAATCAAGTGAATTTATTTGATTAAAACATCGCAACAATTTCGTTAAAGCAAAAATGTGCAAGTTAACCCCAAACATTAAATTTAATTTCATAATTCTGTCAAATAATTCTATCAA
The DNA here is from genome assembly GCF_051020955.1 of Megalopta genalis. NCBI lineage: Eukaryota > Metazoa > Arthropoda > Insecta > Hymenoptera > Halictidae > Megalopta > Megalopta genalis. Next base: position 4,262,481 of record NC_135027.1, read on the forward strand.
ATAATCATAAAATGAAACAACATGTTATTTGAAACAATACACCATATAATTATAAAATGAAACAACATGTTATTTGAAACAATATCTCAAATCATGTTATTTTCAAATGATATTTCAAATAATCGTCTTGTATAACAGCGGGCACGACGAACCTATAAATCACAGTCTACTTCTGGCGCCGTTTGCGTCGGCACATCGATCTCGTATCGTGTGCGAAAATTTACAAGGATTCTCGATGGAAAAACGCGCAGAAGCAACTGGTTTCGAGCGGAATCGAGGAGTAACGAGGTGGAAAAATCTAGTGAAATCATCGGGCCGGGGACTGTCCTCCAGGAGCGACAGAAACCGCAATAATCTGCGGATGTTACGAGCAATGCGTCGGCTGGTACGAGTCGCCCACGAGCGGAACGGGCACGCATCGTTTAGAAAATTCTGCCCACACGTGGCACGAGCCGGTTCGTCGCGAGCCGGACCGGGCCGGGCCGGGCCGGGCCGATCGTCGTCCTCATTGAGCTTAAACACTCTTGACCCGTCGCTAAGCCCTGCCTTAACGGATCTCCCGGCTTTCCTACGCCCGTGCCGCCGTTCCGAGCCGCTTTAAATCCCCGCCTCGTAATTGAGATTTCCTACGATCGTCCCGCGAACATCCATGAACGCCGGCGATTCGCGCCGACATCGCGCCACGAATTAATTACGGGCTAACGAGGTGCGCCGTTTCGGTCGGAGGGCAAATTCGTTTCGCAGTAGAACGGAAAAGCGAAACGGGGGGGATCGACGACAATTCTACACGGTCATAAAGCTAAACGCATTTCCGGTCGCGTTGCAGTTTGTTAGCCGTGCGCCGTTTGAGTGCAGCAGGCCACCCGTGACACCTGAACTTCCCATACTCGGCGAAACTTGCACGGTCTCCCGCGGGTTTCTTTGTTCGCGGCTCGTTGCGTGGCATTTACTCCCCTTTGATCCGAGATCGCGGACGATACGGCGCATTGCGGTTCGGAAAGTTCGTAAACAACGCGCGAAATCAATTCGCACGTGTCAAACGATCCGCCGCAATTAGTTCCGTGACGAAAGACATTACGAGCTTCTTGCGTGCTTCCGATATATCTACGATATTATAGACGGCCGAAAAATAAGAGATACGTGTATTTTTTCGTATTTACAAAGTGAAACCATCCCCAGGAATTTCATGAGATGAAATGCGAAAGATCTTAAGAGCTTGAAATCAGCTTAAAAATGATTATCAAACTCGATGTGAACTTATTTATATCAAATATTATATTTTTATTTATTTATCATCTGGAACTCGATTTTCAAGAAATAATCTTTACTCTCGATTTTGTGTTCATCCCCCAGTGCGACAAACGAAGTCCATTGATCAGGGGTGGTTCGCCCCACAATAGTAGTGTGAAACGTTATGAAACTTCTAATTTGTTAACATGGAATGATATTTTGGCATCAAATCTAAGGTTTGTTAAAGAATATTGTGAATCACGGCGATCTTACAGAATCGATCTTTACGATCCGGAGCGCAGCGGTACGCGAATCGGCGGACGCTCTATTGGAATTAATTCCTCGGAAACGGAATAAAGTACGAGCTTCTCGTTTCGCAGAGTGCTTGCGGCAGCCGTGCAGCGGACACAGAATTTGTCTCGGCCACGCAATCGTGAACCGAACGTGAACGCGAGGCACTTGATCTTTGAAAAGCCCCGGGGTAAAAAGAACGAAAAACGACCGTGGTTTCTGCGTTCCGTCTCCTGGACGGCGTAGAATCGAGTCTCGCTGGGTTTCAACGGGCGTGGACGGGACTGCGAGAGCGAGACTGAGAAAAAAATGCCGCAACAACGGCTTAATTATTCACGGAGGCGCGCGATCTCGCGGGTCGGGTCGGGCCGGGCCGGGCCGGACCGAGTTGCGTTCATTATGTGTATTCCTCGTCCTTCTCGGAACGCTCGACGGGCCGTGAAGCCTCTCGTCGGAGAGTCCTTGAGAGCACGCCCGTAGCCTCGCGACTGCTCGCGACTGCGTCGACTGTTACAGATGCTCGAGGGACGCTCCCGTGGCCCTCCGGAGGCCGAACGGTGGCCGAACGGACACGCGACTCAAAGCGGCCCGCTTTTCCACGGTTTTCTTTCCGCGCCGGTGTCGACAGCGTTTCGCAATCCGGTTTCCAGGCATCCTTGTGCCTGTTTCGCGGCCCGAGCCGCCTATTTTCTCTTTTCGTCGACGTTTTCCAACGTAATAATAATAATTATTAATTACAGTAATGATCCGTTTTACAGGATATTCCGATCCGTTAACGACAACAACGTTGAGACAGACATATTTGCAGCCAATGATACAAAATGTGAAACAAATCTTTATAAACTGATTATCCGCCATTCGAAGAAGATGCGTTTTTGTTTCTGTTATTGTAAAAATGGGCGTTTACATGTGTATATAAATCAATTAAGTAAAATTAAATACTTGGTATATCGACGGGAGAAAAGTCCTTATGTTACGTTAACCCCTAACTGGTACGGCGATCTTCACAAAAATAACTGTGTTAAAATATACTTATACTACAAAAATAACTTCACAAAAATAAATGTTTACGCCCATTGTACTTTATCGTCAGCCAGTGTATAACACATTAAAAACAAGGAAAATTAAACTTCGACTACAAAATAAAGTGGCAAAGGTGCATTGTGTCAATATAACAATATAGACGCCGCATGACTAGACCGAAATGACGAAGAAGAAAGAAGGGATTCGATGAGAAAGAAACGAGTAATCGAAGTAGTTAAATAAAGTGGCAATTGTGGAGCAGATAATAATGAACGCGGTAGAGCCATTAGATCGGAAAAATAATGAAGATAGTGTTGGAGATAATAGGATGAGTAAGAGAGACTGTGCGAAGAAGTGGGAAAGAATTAGAGAAGGATGAAGAGGAAGAAGAATGATGAGGAACGAACGAGAACGAATAACGCTGCTTTTAAAAAACGCGCACGAAGTAGACAAAAAAAAAAGAGTGAATCGAGAATAGAAACGATTCGACGACTCATCGACGTGCGCCGACGCGACGATGGAGGGAGGTCACGGACGGCATAGCGTCTGCGATGTTCACGAAGCGTGACTCACTTCGTTATTAGCCGATCTACATTGATTCACCATAATCGTTGATTAATCCGCCGTTATCGCAGACAGCGTCTTCAACTGATCCTCCCCATGCATCGCCGATAAGAGCAAAAGCTCCTACCATCGTCGCCCTCGAGCAACGCTTTCCGCGATCGATAAACAGATTTCATCGCGAAGTATGGAGCGCGGCAAAACGATTTCGCGCGGCTAAAGCAGCCGATCGAGAACCGATCCTGACGCGCCGAACATTCGGAGGCTTTTTCTTCGTTGCGTAATTAAACGCATCCTCTCGGCGACGATGGCTCGGCTTACTCACCGTTTAACGAGCGGACGATCGTTTCGTGTCTACCGGCACGGCGATCCGATGACGCCGCCACTTCCGTTCCGCCGATCGTAGAAACGTTTTTCATCTGCGGAACGAGTCTCTGTAATTCGCGGGCTTCGGAGAACTCGAAGATCTCTCTCACCGTTTGCTGAGAAAAACGCGGCGTCATGCGTTGACCCCTCGACGCGCGATTATCTAACGCCTTCTACTCGGCGCGCGCATTTCTAGTAGATTGTTCTTGATCGAAAAGAAGAGCTTTCATTGAATTTAATTGGACCATTTGCGGTTTAATTTGTACCTTGCAATTCGTTTAGAAACGCATGGCTTCGCACGAAGATCCATAGTCTAGTGACAAGTAGACTGCGGATTTCCTGCATTTGTGGTAAAAATGAGCATTTTCAAACGGTAAAGAGGTTAAAAGAATATATAAATATCATTTTCTTGCAGTAGAATTCCGATTATTCGGCATACTCGGGACTGGGACAATGTCAGCTTCCATTTTTTGCAATTGATGCAGGCAATTATTTTGCACAAAAATCCGCGATTCAGGGATAAGTATCTCACAATCTCTTCGAATTGTTTTAGGGACTAGAATGACGGAAATCTTAGGCTCGCGAGCGTTACTAAATGAATAATAATAATGCTACCGCAAAAAAAAAGGTTAGCGCGAAACCACTTCGTTTCCGGTGTTTGCCAGTATTGTTTCGCGATAGCTTGTTAACGAAAGAGTTCGTTTGTTACGAAGATCAAAAACGCGATGCTCCATCCAGCGCGATAGGTGAGATCCGATCGATTCGACGGTGTGCGTTTTATTCGGTTTTTAAACGAGCACGTGAAATTGCACACCGCGAAAACAGAGGAAAATCAACCGTTTTACACCGGCAGGAAATGAACGAACACGAAAAGCGGCGTGTTTAATTCGATTACGGATTGCTTTCAGTGATTGTAAAAGCATCGTAATTACCACGATTACAATTGCAGAACGCCGGGGACCGGCCAACGACAACGTAACACTCCCGATCGAATGAATTAACAACGTGTAATCAGACTTCGCGTGACTCGCGGCCGATCTATCTCGAAACGGTCTCCCGCGAAATCGTTGCCGATCGAAGTCGCGATCGTCCCGAACCCGAGCGACCCGTGATATATTGGAAAGCGGGGGTCCCACGGTTTTGGAATAACAGGTCCCGGTTTTCCCTCGTCGGCGTAATCCGATTTCCGTGACACGAGCGTCGATCCAACGTAATGAACGAATACGAACTCGAAAACCGGTGACAAATCCCCGAGGCTCGTTCATCCATAATTGATTACGTATCCCGAATCAAGCGAGCGGTTTCTACGTCTTCCCAAGGATTCTGTTTCGAGAGGGGGACGTAATCCGCGGGAGATGCGAATCGAAGGCCGTTCGGCCGATTGATTATCGCTCGCGGCGAGAAACGCTGTCGAATTTGATCGAGCTCGCTCGAATCGCAACATATAAATCACCGGGATCGCATTGCCGGGATGCAAATGCGGCTCCGGGTTTGTTTGCCCGGGTTCGGTCGATTGCGTCGGCGGTTCTCCAATTAATTTGTCGTAATTGCGACTCGCGTCGCGAATCGATAATCCGGAACCCAGAACGATTCTTTATCTACGATGCTCGTTAACGAGGTCGAGTTCCGTTTGTTTCTCGGACACCCTGCTCACACCGCGACTTTTCGAATATCGAGAACACTGGAGTTTACGAGACACCCTCGGATAAACGAAAGTTCCCCGAGTAACTTGTTGTCTGTTAAAAGAATTCGACTGCAGGAAATGTTCTGTTCTGCAGAACCTAAAATACCTGTTTCGCGCGGCTTTCGTTTCCTCGGGTCCGTATTTATGAGGCCTGAGATTATTCAAACCAAAAAATTCTTTAAAGTACCGCACGATCAATCATGTGATTTATATTATATTTATTTATATTATATTTATATAATTATATTATTAATATATTATTAATATATTATAATATAAGTATTTATATTATTTTGTATCATTATAACGAAATGGAATGAAATAACAAATAAACAAAATCTAATTTATTCAAGAAATATGAGAAAAATCATTTTTTTCAAATCGAAGAATATTGTAATCTCTGCTGTAGAAAGATTTCAGAATCTTCGTATCGTGTATAGATCCACGCTTAGACTCGGTATCCTCGGAGGAACTCGAAGGACTTCAATTATAAATAAGAGAAATGAATAATCAATGTTAAAATAGTAATAGCTCTTGTAGCCAGTTAAAAGATTTAACTTATGAGATAAGATTTATAAGATATATTAAGAGCCTATTTATGAGGTAGTCGGCTGGCTACTCGGCTATCTTAAGAGATACCCGAGCATTTTTGCTCCAACCTAGGTATCTGATATAACCTAGTAAAGATACTAGCTCTAGAGCACACACCTCGACGATCGAGCCGAAGAACTTCGTTCGACGACCGGATCGAAGAGCTGTTCGCGCGGTTCGTGTGTCTCGATGATTCTCTTCTCGTTCGCTCGACTTTCGATTAAACGGCCCTCGGAGCTCCGTCTGGTGACGGGACAACAATGCGGCTGCGAGAAAGGCAATGGAACCTCGCCCCCGCCACTTTACATTCTTCTTCATTGTCTGGCCGTTAAAACGAGCCGACGTCGACGCCGCCGCCGACGTCGCGTCGAGATCACCGTCAGGGAAAGAAAAAATTGTCGCGGCGCCGGCGACGAGGGTGCGTCGCCCCCGTTGCAGAAACGAGACCATCGTTTCCGCGAGAACCGCAGACTAGACTCTCCTATCGATAATCTTACCCCTTCCGTCTTCGCCGATTCGATTCAATTACTCCCACACACTGTTATCGGGGCTGTGCAATTAATTCCCCTTCGTCCCTCATTTTCGCAAACCGTTGATTTTGCTCCTCCCTCAAATAATTATACCTCTCCCATTTTTCAAGCTATTCTGCTACCAATGCTTGTTTCTTTTATAGAAGAAACTCTCCTGATAAACATTCTAAAATTATTACGTTTTGAATTATCCAAATTCTAAAGTGTTTATTCGATGAGAATGAAAATTTCCTACATTATATATCTATAATAATAAATAATCGGGTCACGTTTTGAAAGAAGATCAATTAATTCGTCCGTCGTTGAATGGATAAATGACCAATGCTGCTTTGTATGAAGAATAAATATATTATATTTATTATTATATATTATTATATATATTAAGAATAAATATATCTAGATTTCTCGCCAAATTTGTTATAACGTGAGCGATATATATAATATTGTTTTATATATTATATTTATTATTATATATTATTATATATATTAAGAATAAATCTACCTAGATTTCTCGCCATTTTTATTATAACGTGAGCTCGAATGAAGGGATTTATTCAATCGTTTCCTAAAAAAAGTGCATCTCTAGTTTCAACAAATTTAAAAATAAATAAAATAGAATCAACAATTTAAAATCAGTGCTAGAGGATTGTTGATCCGAGGTTCCGCATAAACGTTCTCTTTTGACTCGGACAATCGGGCAAAGTTTACGCGCGCGCGGTTTTGAACGTCGAAGAAAGTTTGTCCTCCGCTTTGGAGAAAATGGCGCAAGAAAGCGAGAACGGGTTTTGTTATCGTTCGACGCAGTTAATGGGTACATTACAGACACGTGTGCCTGTCTCTGAGTCATCGTTCCCCATGAGAACCCTTCGCTTACTTCCGCAAAGTCGATCGGCTCCGAAAATCCCGCCTTTATCAACAAGCACGCAGCAGACATATAAGTCTGCTGCGAGATACACAATTTCCGAGCAATTAGACAAGAAAAAAAAACTTATCTCTTTCGACGTTCGTAATCAAGGACTGGCACCCGTAATCGGCAAACGTACGATTAACTTTCTCCGATCGATCGAACCGTTAATTCAATTAATTCTATCAATCGTAAATCGATCGATCAAATTAATCGCTTCGGCCGATCGGACAAGGATATCTGAATTTAAATTAGCAACGTCAAGGAGATCCTGTTCTCTAAGGGCTATCTCACTCCGAATCATCCGCGGAAGAAAAGTCAGCTAACAGGTTAACGGGCGGGTTCGCATTGTTCGGCTAATGGAGAGGCTGTCACGCTTGATCAACGATACGGACACGTTCGCGTGCAGCATCCCCTATCAATCTCATTTAAACGAGCATCGACCGAACCGTTCTCGGAAAGAAGAGACGATCTCCGGAGAGACAAAACGACAGCCGATCTTCGATTTCTTTTGTCCGGCGTTCGAAACCGACAGAAAACAACAAGCTCCGTCGTTTACATGTGTGTCACGGTGCAAGCGTGACTTTCGTCACGCATAACTGCACGACGTACGACTAATCACACACATCGTACCCTTAGAGTAAGTATACTGACTAATCCTCATTAAGAATAGAGACACGAGAAGATTAGTCAGCGAGTCAATGAAAAATGTCTATGAAACGTGGTCGCGGCAACCAAACATTCTAGTAGAGAATGAGGAAGAAAGAGGGGAAATATATATATAGAGAGAGAGAGAGAAAGAGAGAGCGTGACCAGCGACGCAAACAAACAAACAAGTAACCAAACAATTGAGATGGACGATCGTTTCGCGAACGATACGTTTGGTGTCTCGAACAAAAGATCGTTCGAACAAAAGATCGTTCAGGCAAGAAAGAAGAGACAGGTAAATCGGAGCAAGACTCACCTTGGCCCTCGGCATAGACGTCAGACAGGACAGCGACCACTAGCAGAAACAGCACCAATTTCCACTGCACCGTTACACCACCGAAGGTGCATCGCGAACCCGAGCACCGGTTACCAGTCGGCATATTTCTCGGACGGCGATTCACAACGGTGTACACGAGTCTCACGCGAACGTCATTACGACCTTTTCTTTCTGTCTCGCGTCCTGGGTCCTCGCTAGCCCCTTTCGTAAAGCGCACCACACTATACTGATCATCCAACCCGATTCCTTAGCCGGTGCAGACTGACGCTACCCTCGCCCTCGCCCTCGCCGAACCACCATCCCCACCACCGGCACGTATCGAGCCGTCGAGGACCGCCGAGCGTGAGCGAACCTTCCCGAGTATGCGTCGCGCGAAAACCACCGCCATTTGAAACGAAACGTCGCCGCTCCCGTGCTGATACCGCTTTGTACGAAGGGAAACGGCAATCGGGGGCCGCAGCAAACTGAGTCTTAAAATATAAAATTAAAAACTTTATAAAGTTCTTCGTCATTGTAACAAATACTGAACATTATTCAATATTAAAGAATCGTTACACGAAAATTATTATTCTGAACATGGTATTTATTTGTAATATTTACATGAATGTAATTCACAGTTCAAGGGTTGTTTGTTTCTTTTATAGAAGAAACTCTCCTGATAAACATTCTAAAATTATTATGTTTTGAATTATCCAAATTCTAAAGTGTTTATTCGATGAGAATGAAAATTTCCTACGTATAACATTTGCTTTTGGTGAGAGTAAAATAAATAAATGTGTAAACGGTTCCATGAAAAAAAATAAACGTTTGCAGTTTATTTTGTTTGATCTATCGATTACGTTCGGTTCGATTTGCACGCATTTTTATCGCAGATGATTATCGAAATTCCACGCAGACAGCGTGCAATCTGTTTGCTAGAAAAAAAAAATGATTCGTGTTCATCTGCTACGTGTAAATGGAAAATGCTGCGTGGAAATGTTTGCTCGTTAATTGGACTTCCAATTGCTGAAATTCGAAGGAAGAATCTTAGGTTAATATATGGAAACCATGCACAGATGCCGAGTTAACCAAGTCGAGTTTACAAGTCGAAAATCAATTTCAAATTCTTTTCTCGTCTCATTGTACAAAAGTAAATCATTGAACGAATTAAGTACTTGTAACGAAATAAACTGAATTCTATTCTTTTACGAGGCTTACAGATTCGAGAACGTTTCTAATGGACGCAGAAAATTTGTAAGACCTTCAAATTGTCGCATCCTCTTTCTACTCTTCGTTGCAATCACTGTTCCAACGAGACTTACGTAGGAACTTATTGGCAAGAACGTTCTTTGATCAGGCTCCGCAATGAAACGTTTCTCTGTTTTACATAACTGCGTGGACGGCCAGGAAACTTCCCACGTATCGATCAAACAGCGAGGAAGGAACTCGCTTCGCTCATTGAAACTCGTCCAAATAATAATTTCCAAGTTCCACAATGGAAAATGCGCGGAGAGGAGTGATCAGGAGGATAGTGACCGAGTGCAGGTCATCGGACGTGCACGTGACCAAGGATTTCGCGTCCTTTTTGGTACTTTGCTCAATCTTCAACCTCGGAAAACTGTGATGGCAATGCTTGGGCCCATTCAGACGATTCTCAAATTCTGTATCTTTGAAATGGGTCCGAGTACTGTCACACCAAGGTTCGATCAAATCAATCATCTGTACCCTAATCCACCAGACCACTCTGTTCCTATTGAATCCTGACTACGAGATCAAAGTCGGCGAAGCGGAGAGCAACGAGCAGCTGATCGAGGCAATTGTGAAGAAGATATCCGAGCCAGCGAGTTCCAGCTTGACGATCCTAAAGAGTCAACTGTACTTCGCGAAACATTATCGCGGCAGGGGTAAGAGATCAATTTTCGTGAATATATTCTTTATTTTCACGAGGTTTCATTTCGTAGACGAAACCGTGAAGCGTCACAGGTTGCGTTTGCACGAGAAAACAGGCCCCATGGTGGCCGAAATCTGCGAGGTGGAGAAGCTGTCCAGCAAGCAGGATTCCGAGAAACTGTACCAGAAGATGCTGGTCGTGATCACTGTGCTCAGTGGTCTGGGAAATCCTACGGTTCCATCGGTGCTGCGGTAGGAATCTCTACGAGATCTCTACGAGAATCTTAAACCAAGAATGCATCTCTATTGTTGTCCCGTCTAGGGAGGTTTCGGTGGCCCTGCAGAGCGTTTTCCAGCCCTCGGAGCTGGAAGCCTACGTGAAAATGTCCAAACGGGAGAAGGAGGAGCAGCTGATGGAGCTGATGTGCATAGTCGCAGGAATTAGGCTGTTCAATAGGGACTGCCAACGTGGAGGCGAAGGCATCGACGATCGTGAGTATGTTTCTTATTCCCCAGTGACTCATCGATGACGAAATGTGCTCGCAGTGCCTGTTATCCTACAAGAGGCCAAGAAGAAGAGCCACGACTCTGTCGTCGATCTTCTGCAACGTTTGATGCTGAAGATCTACAGGATTACAGCAGCAGTGGAGAAGGCGATTTGCTTCTGGGAAGCGTTGCCTTTCGGTGTTTTCAATACAGACAACGTTTACTGGCTGATAGGGATCTTGGCGGCGTGCAGGCAACAGGAGATATACGTCAGGTCTGAACAGTTTGAATCGCTTCAGGGCCGAGAGTCGGTCATTTCAATAAGTTTTCTTCGTATAGAAAGCTGCTGAGCGACGTAGAATGCAGTGAAAAGGAGGTGCAGGGCCTCATGGATCGTCTTCAGGGTCGGCTCTTTAAAATTCACGACACCGTCAGGTACAGGACTGCCATCCCCACGTCCCAAGTATACGTAAGCACGCGACTGATGCTCCTTTTCAGAACTGTTCTTACAGCGAGTACTTGAAATCGCGTTTTCTGACCTCGTTCAGCCGCAATTCATCGACTTGGCAGATATATGGATGGGCCTGCAGGACGAGGTGATCATACTGAGCAGCGTCAACAGCTTCCTGTGGGAACTGCAGAGTCTAAACACCAGGGTAATTGCGGTATCTTCGTACGGAATAATAAAAATACGGACTAGGATCCTAATGTCGGCGAGATCAACGTTGAATTATACATCTTAGACGGTGAACGTGTTCAACGATGCGATCGTGGACGACATGCTGGCCAAGGGAACAGTTCCGACGGATGCTGAGAGATTGGAGCAGTCGATGGGCGAATTGATAAGTAATAAAACGGGCAATATATGACTTCGATAATCTCACGTGACCGGTAGCTGCACGTGCTGCATCGTGGCCTATGTTCGCAGCCGAGTGCGGCGAGTGCACCCTCTACCACCCCGACACCACCAAGGACTTCGAGAACATAAATCTTGAGGTGAGATCAACACGCGCGAGGGTTGTAATCAATGTTTGCAGAGAGTGCCGGGGCAATGGATGAACAAGGCGCCCCTAGGTTAATTAATTCGTCCTGTCTCAGTTCCTAGGATTTTGCGCGTGGACGTTCGTTTACGTGGAAGGAGCGCTGATCCCGGGAAATCCGAACAATGGGGTGGCGAAGTGGAAAGGGAAGTACTATGTGTTCTGCTCGAAGAGTGCCGCCAAACATTTCGGGAGGGATCCGGACAGGTAACACGAACGTTAGATCGAACCGTAGATCAGGCTAATCTCTGGTGAATCTCGTAGATGCATCTACCGGGCTCTTGATTTTATACGACACCATCCCGAGTACGTCTACCTGTTCCAAGTGTACGAGGACGTTCAAGCACTAAAAGCAGAGAAGTTGTGAGTATCTTATGCATCGTGTAGCTATCGGCGGATAAAGTAAGTAGAATTTCAATGCGACCTATCAGAGAGCCCGAGGAGACGGACCAGCTGAAGCTGTGCCAATCGCAGATGGTCCAAACGGACCTGCACATCCTGCCGCCTTCCATCGACCTTAATTATTCATCGAACGTGTGGGAGCTCAGAAGGAAAGCGTTGAATCTGGTGAGTGACGTTTATGCAACGGATAATGGCGAGATCGCTGGTCTATGTTTTCTTTCAGGCAAGCATAAGCCGATGCGTCACGCGCAGCACTCAAACAGATAAGTCGAACTTCCGATACGGCGTGTACGTGCAGGCTGCTCCACCTCGGGACAAAGAGGTGCAGACAAGAAGAGACAATTACATGAACACGAAGAAGCTCCTGACATATATCTTCGGGCTACGTGGTAGACGCGACGACAATCAGCACGTTCTATCCTTCCTCGAGGATGATCTCGAACATGTTTGAACGCTTCGGGATCAATCAGAACGATTCTCTCGCCAAGGAATATAAATGTACAGAGGACAATTTGTTAAAAAAAATGAAAGCAATATCTTTTAATGACGTTCTCAAATACAGTCACGGAATATCAGGGCACAATCCGCACATCTTTTCCTTAAAGAAACAAACTTGCATTAGAATGTCATTCCGTGTGTAACGTGCGTCTTATTTTTCACCCATACTCCGCGTAGTCTTTCCTCATTCTATTCGTAGTGTTTTCTTGTTATTCTTTTTGTTGCAATGATCTTGTCTCTTCATGGCTTTCTCTCGAGTCAAGTTAGGCCAGCACTAGTTTCAATTTCGATTCAAAAACGCACGAATTTGTTTTTTTTTCTCTTTCTTTCCTTTAGTTTTACGTAAGGGTGTCTGCGGCCAGTATCAATTCCGTACCTCGCGCCATATGAGCCTATCTTATTTTCTACACTTCAACGTTGCGCAATTGCTGCACATATTGTGACTTTTCCTTTTTCTTTTTTTTTAATATGCATACATCGTACCTTCCACTGAATATATCGCTTTTACCATTACATCTTAAGAGTTAGGTCAATTTTTTTACACCAAGAAACCTATATTACGACAATAATTAGTAATTACACGATAATACAATTAAATTTCGCTTAGTAATAATTTCATTGTATAATGTAGCTATTATACAGAAGAGGTACAGAATATTGATTTCTTTCTTTTCGCATCGCGTTGTTTTCTCTGTATTTTTTTTTTTACCGCACGTTTTTGCCTTTCTACTTTTATTCACTCTCTCGTTGGTTGACAAAATCACTTGCCCTATTTCTTCTTTTTTTTCGTTCTCTCTGTGTTACATGTCCATTGTCGAAATATACAATCCATATTTTAAAAACAAAACGAATGAAAATATCGTGTTTCATTGGCGGCAGCGGTGCAGAGAATCCAAACGATAATTTGGTCTTCAACCAAAAATGCATTTTATAGTCTTCGGAAATGTTCGATTAACGGTTCATTTAACAGCTCTCCGATCGCTCGTTCAAACGAAATGTCACGGAATAAAAATTGAAAATGACCGTCTTAAAAAATAATTCAGAGCATATTTACTGCTTCGATTTCGCTGCCACGGGCGGCACACTGTATTTTCACGCTTGGCGGGAATGGGCGGCTCACGAGAGCCGCCAAACAAACGATAAAATATTAATCCTGAACATAGACTTAAAACCAGCTTACTGACTATCAGCCACTTCAATGTTTTCCACATTTCAAATAATCATCCGACTGTCCATGGTACGTCACTTCTCCATTTTTCACCCGGCGTTGTAACCAAATTTCACCCGAATTCTTCTTATTTCGTGGGTCATCATTTGCATTAGATTGTTCTACGGCCACCTTCAGTAATGTTACACGGCGCCGTGATTTCGTTTTATTTTTTCCTTTCTTTAAAATAATGCCCATAACTTAAGATGCTACATTGTGAATGTTTCGTGAGAAGAAGAGACTACCATGGAAAACAGAGTGAATCGAAAACGGTGTAAACATGGCTAAAGTCTTAAGTCGCAATATGTTCTGTGTGTTCGTATGTATATGTATTTTTATGTATGTTTCGTGTGAGAAAGATGGAGAGATGCGATTTGCATCTTGGAATATGTTATACAATGTTTTTTTTATAACCTGTCGGAGATTGTGGCTCAGGGATGATTTAATCTACAAAGTGATTTTTGAGGTATTTCATCATACCGAAAGTTCTGAAACGTTTTACGCCAATTACTGTCAACAGTTCATCGTCGCAGATTGCGAACTGCTTGTTCTTGGGATCCTGGAAAAACAACGTATATCGTTATCTACTCAATCTCAAGAAACTCTGCAGTTATTTTGAATCCCACCGAATTAGCCAAGTGAATGTCTTACAAAGTATGTTGTATGTAGATACCACTAGTTCCAAAAAAGTTGGTGTGGCGATTTCTGTGGAATTCATGTTTACTAGGCCTGATACTTACATATAGGTCTCTTTCTTTAATAATGCTCCAAATCTTCTTAACGACCTCATGTCGTGCCATTTGCTCAGAGCCAACTACAGCAGCGAGTTCTGGAGATAGTGTAATGGCACGAGTGTAGCCACCCTTACCTGTACCACCACCACCACCTTTCTTTCCACCACCACCTCCTTGAGCTTTCTTGTTCTTGCCCCAATCTTCGTCACTATCGCTGTCGCTGCCCTTCTTCTTTCCTTTCTTGCCAGGCTTACCTGTAGCAAGAAATAATCGATCGTGAGAACACATGCAAAGAATCAGTTTCCAATATCTTGCATACGTACCCTTCTTGGGCGTAGCTTTCGGTTTCTTTGGACTGTATTCCTCATCGCTCGCATCATCATCGCTGGCACTCTCTTCGTCGTCGGATGATCCCTTCTTACGCTTGCTTATGGGCTTTTTTGCAGGACTTCTTTTAGCTGGTTTCTTCTCTTCTTCCTCCTCCTCTTCCTCGGAACCTTCCTCCTCTTCTTCTCCATCCTCGGACTCTTCACTAGCAGTCTTCTTCTTCTTCTTTGCTCCTTCATGTTTCTCTTGTAAACACTCCATGACTAGGCTATCTACTTCTTTCTTCCTGTGGGCATTCCAAATGTTTCAGTTAGAATGGAATTTGTGAGAAGTATCAAAGGGTAAGCTGAAATAAAATCAAGTCCAAATTCTTTGGCTCGCAAGCACTATTAATGTTAATTGATGTATTGATGAAGTGAAAAGGAAAGTAATGCTAGCAATTTATTTATCTATCTATTTATTCGATTAATTGAAAATGTTGAAGATGGAACGAGGTGGTAACCATTGAAGACAGTTCCACACAGAGTATCTTCTTTTTATCTAGGACACAGTAGAACTCACACTCGAATCATTAAGATGTCTAAGAGTGTTCATTGCATCCACATAATTATCTAGTCATTCAAAGTATTCGTTACCTTTCTGTGAGATCTATGTCCAATTTGCCCTCAATTTGTAGCCTGACTTTTTTAGCAGACATTGTGGTGAGGTCGGCATCCTTAAGGATGGCTGCAAACAGAAAATTAATATTGTTTGTAAATAATGTTCTGCCACTTTAACATTTCAAATGCTTCGAAAATTCTTGAAATTACAATCATCGAAGTCGAAATAACGATTAAAAAGAGAGAAAATTGTGGTGCAGGTGTATGGGGAAAAATCTAGGGTAATGTGGTTTCCCGCGTCAAGCGGCTAGTAAATACTGGGCACAAATGGCCGCCGTGGTTCAACGCCGGTTACCGATTACCTGAGTATCGTCCAGGAAGCAATTTTCTGAAAGTAGCATACCCAACGAGAATTCATCGCGTCGACTTTGCTCACGAAATTGCCTACTTTACATCGGCTGATCGATTCGGATGCACCGGCGTGTCGAAAGTCAGAAAATTGGCAAAAGTCCGCGGGCATGGTACAGCTAAAGACACGACCTGGATCGGCGATATTCATTTGAATTCGTAAAGAATGTGCACTCGGAGCAAGGAAATCGATTGACAAGCTCGCGGAAAGCTTCGACTACGGTATCGCGTCGACGATGAGTATGCATAACGGCGGGAAAATACGCGTGCCAATAAACATTTGCACGAACGACGTACGCCACGGGCCTGTGAGTGTAACGTACGCGTTGAATCGTCGGAACCGAGCTATATTTGTCTCGGTGAAACGAAAAAAATAAGAAGTAAATTCGCGGAAATATCGGAGAAAACGGCTACGGTCCCGCATCCCGAGATCGGTTTCGCAAAAGTCGTCGAACAGAAGAGAAAGAGGTGAGATACGAAGCCTGCGATGGCTTCTGGCGCGCGCCACCACAGTCAGTCGCGTCATGCAACGTACACTATGGGAGAGGAGAACAGGGAAAGCGTTCGGTACTCCGAAAACCGAGGGAAAACCGAGAAATTTCGTAGACGGCGAAAAATTTTCTGAAAAATATCGGGACTGATTACACGGAGCCATTTCGCGATACATCGCCCCGATGACGCTGCACGTACGTGGAAATATCGTATCGCGGTTGTAATGGCCGGCGTGGGGCACGCCACTTCGTCGCATACGTGCGCGCTAAAGTCGTCACATCGCAAGAGCAAAGAGCCCAATTTCCTACGTATTCCTACTCGCGAATCCACCGATAATTCGCGGCACACGCAAATACGAACCCGGTTTTCTAATAATCAGACGTCCAAGTACGGTAAATCAATGGATATTCCGACTTACCGGTGATCTCCTTGCGAAGTTCTTCGTTCGAGATATCAGCCATGGTCGTACTTCTCGCTGTGCGTACTGCTGCTAACTGAACCTACGCCGGCTGCGGACTCCTGTGTAGCGTCCGTAGGTACAGTCGCGTTAAACACCAACTCGATACGACGCACGTATACGAAACGACGAAAACGGATAACTTGTAAACGGTCCGTTAAAAACGAATACTATATACACCAAATCGTGTTAGTTTTTTCCAAGCTACAAGTTTCTCATGACGCCCCACCCGTAATTTTGCGATCGAACGACCCTATTTCGACATTCCGCCAACACGTTCACGGAATCGTTTTAGTTCTGTGTGTACCGCAAGCGACCGCTCGTGGCTGCCGGTGGCGTCTACGGTACAGTCGGCTCATTTACCTAGTCTCATTTCTTCCAGAAAATACATTTTCAATAATCCATAACGTTGTTCATCGACGATTAACCAGGATATAATATACACCAAATCGGGTCAGTTTTTTTTTCTCTACAAGTTTCTCATGACGCCCCTTGCGTAATATTGCGATTTAAGGGTACGAAACGAAGTTTCTCGCAATCCTTCCAATGATTTTATCGCGGCTGACTGTACAAAGCGACCACTCCGGGATTCGCAGCGTCGGGCATATAGTCTCATCATATGACAATCAGTATACATTTTACAGATATGTTAAAAAAAAAATATGTATTGGTTTATTAAATTTCGATCGCGATCACAAATTCGCGGCATAGCTACGCAATACATGAATCGTATTGCTATTGGGATGAGTCTTTTTCTCTGCTCTAGTTTTTCTGTATCAGCTACATCATCAACTTCATTATCTTTGCCTATCACAATTGCACTGTTCTGTTTACGAGACCTGGAATTTCGTACACCATTGAATGAAACGCATTGTAATTTTGTAGCTGCTGAAATATACTTGGAGTATACAAGTAGCAAACATGCTCTTATCATATCTAAAAATTGATACATTCATATATAATTGTATCCAATCAGTGCGATATTTTAATAGGCTGCAACTGTCGAAGCGACCACTCGGTTTCTTCCTCGCTTCGGTGGTACAGTAACGTTCAACACGTTCCGAAGGATACCTACGAGAAATCATGTTTAAAAATTCATAACTTTTCAACCGTTCATTCTAGACAGTTACTGTATTCACAAAATCGTGTTAGTTTTTTACGAGAAAAATATTTCTCAGGAAGCGCCTTTCATGATTTTATCATCTAACGTGTCCAGCAGAAGCTTTCAGTATCTCTGACGTAAATACTTTTGGCGCTAGCTGTAGCCAATCTGGCAGGTTCATTACAAGACAAATTTCTCCTTAAAATTCCATATAAGTTTATTTCGGCGAGTCTTCTAAAATATTTAAATAAATTTTTTGAGCCGATCTACGCATTTACATTCTTTTATTTCGATCTAGGAAACATATTTACTGATGACACGTCGGAACATAATGCCGCCACGGGTGTTTGAACGCTTCAAAATGGCGATTCCATTCTTCGCGGATTCATGTTGGTCAACGGTACGGTGAACACAATTATGGTCGTTATCGTACCCTGGCAAATTGTTTATCGTCCATGCTTACCTCCTCTATAATTCTATTTACATATTGCGTAAAAATAAATGCAAATATTGTAAGCAAATTACCATTATTGTTAACTTTCGCCGAACAGATATTGTTTTCCCTCTAAATTTCAGTTACTTCCGGTGCATTGACATGAATGATTCTTTAATCGTGAAATTATTTATGATCCAACTATTAAAGATCGTCAAATATTTCAGAACGAATTAAGAAAATTTTGTTTAATAATTTATTAACTAATTTGTTGCTTATTTGTAATGTATAGAAGGGAGGTTACACTTGTCCAGTTATCTTGGAAATATTGATATTTCTGGACTACAATTAGATTTGTTCCACCATCTGGCGGCACTATATACAATTCTTTCTTATTACGAGAATTGCACTACCTTTCGATGATAACACAAATCGTAGACTCAAGGGATAAATCTGTAATTCAGCGCCAAAGAACATAGTGCCAATATGCTCAAACTGGTAGATAAATTTTCCGACAGAATAAATACATTACGGTAGCGCTATCTGATGTGTTTGAAAATTAACTACAGTTGGTCATTCGCCTATCAATTTGAGTATTTTGCCACGGATGGTGTCATTAGTAATTAACGTTGTTTGGGATTTAAGTCGGTGAAAATATTCTTATTTCAAATCGTTTTAAGTCGTCAAACAATGTAAAAATAAATTTTTAGCATGCATGAATGTTTAGCATTTTCTGTGTGTGTACGTTATCTATAGAGTCAGTTCGGTAGGCGGTAAAAGAAATGAAAAATCTATGTGTACATGTGTACATGTATATTAACCACCCAGTAGTGACGACTGTTCTCCATGACGTCATCGGTCTGTACATCTCCTATTCCAAGGATGCAAGTTTGACGGGAGTGTCTTTTATTATTTAACAGCTTTGCGAAATAGTTTCGTTTTGAGGCAGTAGTCGCAATTTAGCATAATATCAGCAGTAAATAAAATGGGCTTTGCACTGTAATCGTCTGTGTCGGTGAAGTGAAATCGATTGAAAGATATAAAAGTACATACATCTCATGGAAACGCAACAAGCGTTGATGCACGAGGCACGCATCGATTTCACCGGGAAAACATGAGTGGCAGAAATAAGAGACAGAGCGACGCGAGCCCCGTGGCTAATAGCGAGTTTCAAGTGCAATGCGAATATTTTACTGGAACGGGTGAGTGACAAATTATCGTCGTTTTGTTTGTGAACAACTTTCAGTCTCGAACGCAACTCAATTGCGTTCGTCTCGCGAAAACCGCTGGAAAAATGTTTCCCTCTCTCTTTCTCTCTCTCTCTCTCTCGATAATCATTCCCACTAACAAAATCAATTTTTGTTTTCTACTCCAGAGTAAGTAAAAGATTCTTTCATGTTTTTTGCGTTTTCTATATTTTTGTCGTGCTATTCGTAGCAGATAGACGGTGGTGCATTTTTGTATATACATGTCTGAGTTCATGTAACACCTGAAGCTCACCACCTGTTAACCATTCTGTAATATAATTTCCTATATGGCGTTGTAGCATAATTGAACCAGATGCGAAATAAACGATCACAAGTTTCGATTCATACGTATCGTGCTTTGTATAATAAAACCTTGCTAAATTAGTAGCTTTAAAAACGAGTACATATGTATTAAGCCATGTCCTTTTCCATTGTCTGACCAATTCTTGCGTATACTACTCTTACGCATATCATTGACTACTTCAACATGAAATACACAACAATTTCAAGCAAATCTTTTTTCAAGTATTTTTATTATCACATTAGTTACACAACCCCTATCCTACTACCATATAGGAATAGAAATTATGTGCCATTCAATATAAATGGTATTATCATTGTAAAGATGTACGTCGGAAAACAAAGGGCATGGCACACCTGTAGATACGAAATGCCGGACTAGTGGAAATTGAAGAGTAGAGAATAATAAGCAGAGAGCTGTAGTGCAGAAGATAGAGAAAAGAATTGATTGGTACGTAGTAACAGAGCATCCTGCAGGAGCAAGTAAGGATAATGAGTCACGCTCAGCAGCATGTACTTGCAAGTGCAATAGTTCTTGCTCTCATAGTGGTCTTCGGCATCCATGTCTTCCTGTTTCCCATGTACACATCCAACCCACCAGCTCGTCATATTAAGATTTCAACCTATGAACAAGCTCTTTGTCGTACCACATTAAAAAATATCAGAATACCACCAGAGTGGAGAAATCCATGTCCGAAATATGGAATAGTTTCTGCAGTCCAAGGTGGCAGGCTTGGCAATCAAATTTGGGAGTATGCTTCGGTGTGGGCAACCGCCAGACGGACTGGCCTAGAACCATTCATGCCACGCTGTATACTAAGGACTCTAGAAGAGTACTTTGAAAATCTTAGTATCCCACCACTTAGTTACATTGGGAGATGCAGTCTAGATGTTAGCCAAGTTGTTAATTCTCTGGGACAATGGAATAGCACGGAGCAAAATATCATAATACCAAGGTAAATTATTTTTTTTATTGTATTTGATTGTTTTATATTTTAATGCTTCCATTGTAGACATGCGGCTTATTGGTCTCTCATTTTGGTGTGGTTGGATGATGTACGAAGAGAGTTTACTTTTAAGCTAAATTTGAGAATTTATGCAGAGAGAGTACTGAAAGAAATAGGCGAAGAATTCAACTTGCCTGAACCAACATTCGTAAGCATACACGTAAGAAGGACAGACTACATAGACTATTTGTGGCAGAAATTGAAAATTAGACCTGCTCCCGTTAGCTACTATTTCGCGGCAATGGATTACTTTGCTGGCAAGTATAGTAATGTAGTTTTTGTAGTGACTAGCGATAATATAGTTTGGTGCAAGTACAATTTGCATAGTAAACGACATAGAATCAAATTTGTATCTGATGTGGATGCAAGAGGTCCTGGCAAAGACCTGGCAGTTTTATCAGCATGTAATCACAGTATTATAGATTATGGTACATATGGTTCATTTGGAGCAATTTTGGCTGCTGGTGAAACTGTGGTGTACAATGTAACAACATACTTTTCTACATTGATTGCTGAAGTTTTGCCAAACTGGAAAATAATGAGTTGAACAAAAATCAAAAAGATACTTTTTACGAATCTCACATTAGAAATAACACGTGTACAAACACTTTATGAAAAATACTTTTTATACGGAGTATAAATATTCGTTTTATTCAACATTATTAAAACACAGAGAACACTCCTCTGTTGTTTACATCAAAATTATAAATGCTCAAAAACGAAGTTTTCTATACAATTTGTTAGTTGTTTATAATTTTTACAGTTATTATTTTAAATTCATAAATAATAACATTTATTTTCAAGCAATACACATATATGGCAGCATATAATTATCTACACTAAAAAAATATTAAAATTTAAATTTTAACGAATTTTTAATTTAGTAGAATTAATGCTTTGTTCCATGTAAAAATTCAAAGTTATTTTTGCATTATTCATAATGAAACAACCAAATGAAAGTGTATCGTTATATTTCAAAAAGTTTTTATCAAAATGATATATCTACGATGCTGATAAATTGCTTAGAAATAATATGCATAGTTTTTCACTTGATTATTGCACTATTAGGTAAATATTAGAGAACTATGCACCCATAATGGTAGTAAGAAAATTTACATATTTTAAAAAATTTGTAAAAATCTAACATAGAAGAGGGATACAACGGAACAATGGACCACTAATGTCTAAAATTAAAACAGATACTTATTTTTTTTACTACTGAGATTCATACTCTTGCGGCCCTGAACAATTAAATAGACTCGATATTATTTTAACATGATGAACCAATAAGCTGAGCCTAATCGAAAAATCTACAGAATAAAAAAGATATACAAACTTTACAGTGGTCGGAAATTAGGTGCAGTGATTTTTGAATATTTATATTATTGTTTTCGAAATCAGAAGCTTTTGACTAGTGTAGAATTGTTTCGTGATATAATGTAACAATCTGAGAAGAGGAGAAAGCATAGTTAAATGTACTTGCATTATGCGTTAAGTCTATCATACAAAGGTAAACTTGCAGATATAGATGAAAAAGTATTGACGATCTATGACTCTTATAATGTACAATGATTTCAACTGTGATTCTATTTCTTATTGTGCCAAAATTCGTAATATACATACACATATATAAAGAAACATATATATGGATATATATATATATATATATATATATAATAAGTTCATGTGTGTGTACAAAATAATATATACGTTTGCTGGTGCACGTTTGTACATGTACACACATATACAATGGAGTTATATCTATACAAGGTATTATATAATGTTTACAAATATGTAAAAACAAAAAAATGATAAATTATTTCTTCACTTGACAATTAAATATTTCTGAAACAGAAAAAATCAATAGATCGAAGGAAGAGGTATTTTACATAAGGCCAGTATATAAGTGTTTGAAGTTTATTAACCACGTGACCTGATATATTCGATTTATAATATTTTATAAATTAGTCTAGTTGGTGTGTCCATGTCTATATATGTTAATATCTATATAAATATATAGATATATATAGATATACTTACATAAAGCGTCTTCAATGTATTCAATGCCTGTTAGTTGTTGATTAGAAGAAAGAAGATATGGTTGAAAGAGTTGATATAAAAAATGGTTCATCATTTAGAATTTATAAAAGTGTTAAAAAGGCATAATTACGAATGTGTACAACTTTCAGGCACTGATATGATCTGCTCTGTACATTCTCTGTGATAACTTTACGTAATTTATAAAAAAAAAAGTAAAACAGATGTGCTGAAACTTATTTGTTTTACAAAATAAAAATAGTATACGTCAAAAATTATTTATGCTTTCTTTCCATTGATGTTCTTCATTTATGTCTCAAAAGTTTTACTGGCTATTAATAATGATCGATTTAATGATCATTTGCAATTCATATCAGGATGATTTATTAATATGAACTAACGATTTACGGTAACTAATCCAGCAGGTCCTAGACCTAATTTTGAACTTACTGATTTTATTTTTAAAGGTTGAAAACCAAGCTCGCTTTTCGGAATCCCATACTCCTGTAACTTTGCTTCATATGTCCTTAATAGGTCATCATGTGCTTTGCAAACTTTTGCTAATTCATACTGAAGATCTTGTATTGCAGTGTTTTTTCTAGTCAGCATGTTCTGTAAAAGAGAAAATGCATTCTGCTATAAAAATGAAGGCAAACAATTAATATACAGACCTCTAATTTCTTATTGGCATGTAGGACAGCTTCTGGGTCTAATTGAGCAGCAGCAAGCACCTCGCTAATCTGTGCCTCGCGTTGTTCTAGCAAATCAGATAATTTTTCGAGTTTCTTTTCTAAAAGTACGTTCTTTAGACCTGTTTTCTGTTGAAGTTCAAGTATAGATGAGATAAATCTTGATTGTAACTCGTCCCTTTCGGATTGACACTGATAAATAAAGTGCATTTTTAAGTTGAAATAAAAACGATGTTTGTCAAATGAAAAACAACTTTATACCTTGTCAAAACGTAATTCCAGTACTTCATTTTCCCATCTCAGATTCTCGAAATCTTTTTGAACAATTGCCAGCCTCTTCTTGGTAGACTGTAACGATGGGAAATAAAATGTAATATAAAATTAAGTCGTATTAATAAAAACTGATTAAGAAACTAACAGTTAATGCTTGTTTATCCTTCTCATAGTTTTGAAGTTGGTGAGTTAATTGTGCCACTGAATTTTCGAGATTTTTCAAGTCACCAGAATATTTTTTGTTTTCTGTGGTTAATTCTCGTACTTGTTTCTTCATCCGCTCTTCATTGTTTCTCATTACTTCCATTTGATCCTACAACATTAAGAAAAAAGTAATATCGATAGCTCTATATTTTATATTAGTCATACCTTCATACTTTTAATTAAAGACAAATTGTTCAGAGTAATATCATTGAAGTAAGTTTTCATTTCTGAGAATGCTGTCTCGTGATTTTTTATTAAATTATTAATCTGTATATTCTTCCTCTCTTCTACTTCGGTTATTTCCATACGATGTTTCAGAGTAAGAGATTCATACTGATTTGCTAACTTTTGCTCATACTTTTGTTCCATTTCGGCAGCTTCAGTTTCAAATTGCTTCGTTATCTTATCTATCTCCTCTGCATTTTGCTAAATAATGAAAATCAATTGCTGTAAATCCATTCAATAATGCGAGAAGATTCTTTCAATCTTTCCCATACCAATTTTAGTGCACGTATTTCATTTAGATGTGCTAAATCTTGCTCTTTTATTGTCTTCTTTAGATCCCTCTTATCTTTATACAATTCATTCTCTTGAGCTATGTAATCGTCTTGCGCCAATTTTAATGCAACCATGTGATCAGCTTTAGTTTCTGATAAATTGGTTTGATGTTCATACATCAAGTGTTTCACTTTCTGCTTGTACAATTTCAGCTCTGCCTCATGCTTATCAGTTACTTCTTCCTTCTCACGTTCTGTGTTTCTTTGCAGACAACAGACATCAGTTGAATGTGAGATCAAATATATTTAAGTTAAAAGAATCATGGATGTACCTGATAGTCGCTTGAGCCTCTTCTAATTGATGTCTTGTGATTTCCCAAAAAGTCCGAAGCTTATCTCTTTCAAGCTGAAAATAATTTCTTTCTTCTCTCTCCCGTTCCAATTCTTCAAGTATTTTGTGAGCATACACCTCTAATTGTTCTCTATTCATTTTTGTTGTATCTGCACCATCAACATTGTCAGGTGCTTTTGCCTTTTTTGGTCCCTATATAAAGTGTTCATAGAAAAATAAGTAATCATGTAAATCCAAATTGGATATAATTGCGATTTTGTCACGTAAATTTGTAACCAAAGGTCAGAAACTTACCATTTTGAATGCAAAATTCTATCAAGAAAATCTCAGAAAACGCGATACAAACAATATAGGATTAATGTTTAAATAAACTTGCTGTAAATAAGCAAACAAATTTATTAACGGCCGTAAAATATTTATAGTGGCACTGTGGTATTGACAGTTATAAATGAGATGTAGACGTCACTGCTCAACTTCCAAACATGAAAGATTATCTGTTTTGACTGAATAGTTGCCAAGCAACTAAAATCCAAATGACATGTATAACACACGAAATGACAACAGTGTATTCTCAATTAACTTTATCGTTTTATTGAATATCATGTATATAAAATATGCAAGGAGGAGTTCAGAAATGCATGCAAATCTAATAATACAATTTAAAAAATACTTCTAGTTTGCTATAACATTTCCAAGCTTTTTAACATTTCATGCCAAATGATGTATTATTTATTAATATATGTTGTAATGAATGTTACATTTGTTCTTGTTTTGTAAAAAGAAACACAGTAATAAATCTATTTTTGTTATATTTTTAAATACATATAAATATTAGCTGTAACGTCAAACATATCATAAAATACGTATATCAAAAACATTTTTTTTATAATGTTATAATACAAATATTCATGTAATGTTTTTCCGTTCTATTATTTACCGTGTTGTGAATTATTCTATAACAAATGCCTAACAATATCTTATGCGTACAATACCTTACATCACCTCGTATAATACCCCCCTTACAGTATTTGTTAGATGGCAAAGAATGCATAGAAATAACTTCTAAATGTCACCACCGACCATTACATATACTTTCTATTATTTGTATAACATAACGTTAATCTTACTATTCTATTAACTTACGTTAAAAATTTATTAATAACAATAATCATAGCAATAGATGTTAAGCAGATAGTTCTCCAATTATTGTTTGTTCTCTGCGTTTGTGAATAATAAAAAATTTATAAAAAATGACGAATTGTGAAGAATCGATGAATGTGTTTATAAAAACGTTTGGAAAGTAAAGTATGAGGTAGACCCATATTACTCGTATAAAGAATGTTCACTTGAGTTTTATGCGTTCGACTTTTGGTCCATTATAATTTCTTATGTAAACTCGTGCAAAGTTTGTGCCCACATTAGGTCTGTTTACAATGATCATATAATACGTTTCGAAATACTAACTTATTGTACTGTGCTTATTCTTTAAGATTACAATAAATATAAAGATAATACAATTCTGACCTCAGGCCTCTGCCGTTATTAAAATTTCATATATCATTATAACTAATTCCTGAGAAATTAAACAATATATAATAAAAATAAATAATCGTATTAAATAATTGGATAACCGCCTTCGTTAAAAAAGATTCACTTGAACGGGAGTATCAAATGGAATGCTATATATTATGCATTTTTTCTATATCTTTAACTTGTGTCTCCATTGAATTGAAGCAGACATCCTATCGCACCAAAGTATCCCTATAATTAATGTAAAAAAAAATATGAGATTATATTTTGTAATGTACAACATTTTAAAATTGCAGTTCAATGTATTTTACCTCATGCTCCAAGAACAAAGCTTTCATTGTTCCTTTAGACCAATAATCCATAGCATAGGCCAGAAGTTTCATCGATATATGATTTACCCTGAGGAAGTTACCCACAAATACTACCTAAAATATCAAAACGAAAACAATCAACATCACATCAAAACGATTCTTCATAAAATAAACGCAAAAATATTGTATTCATTTTACCCTTTCGATTTTTTCATTCACGGCACACATACGCGCAATTGAACCAATATTATTTGTAATGGTGACAAGTGTAGCGTGCGCAAGATCTTCCTTGCTAACTGCATTGCGACGTTCTTTAGAATTCATCTGACCAAAACTGAACACACGATCAAAACATGCAAGTAAATGTCTTAAATAAAAAATTGATTACACAACAGAGAAACAAAGTTCAGCACAGTATATTACTGAAAGTTATACCTGCTTGCAACAAGATCTCCGGGGAGACCGAATGGTCCATAATCTCCACCATAAATATCTTTGACCAGCTTGTCCACTCTAGTGTTGTCACCTCCTGTTGCTAATTCTATTGCCTCTTCAAAAGTGTTGCATCCAGTTAATAAACAACACAGTCCTAAAAATGTACCGCCGCCTAGACTAAATGCGAAATAAATAAATTAGTATAGAAGTATTTTTAGGCATTGTTGTGAATATGTTTTAAATAACATACCTTGTACCAGAGATTCTCTTATAATTTTCTGGTCCATATACTGCTAGTATGCTTACTCCTGACCCTATATTTACAAGCTGTGAAAAGATAGTTATTAGATATAAAATACAAGCTCAAAGGCATATAGAAAATATTAATAGAAACGAACATACCAAGAATGGATAGGGTTCAGAAAAGTCATAAGGAACTTTCTGACATTTGCTATCTTCTGTAGGATGAGACCAGTAATAACACTCGCGTGGATTTGTTGTTTCTATGTAAAGCATGCCACGTATTAAACTATCTAGTTCATCAAATTTTGCTAAATTCATGTTTACTTCCTGTAAATAAAACATTTATTAGTATGTTTTCATGTTGAAATTTAAAAATGTAACAAAAAAAAAGGACTCTCACTTGTTTAAAATTTTTTTCAAATTTATATGCTCCACCACCAGTGGCACAAACTGTTGTCACAAGACTAGCCATACCCTTAGACCTTGCTAATGCTAAAAAATTTCCCATTTCACTTGTAGGAAATCTAATAAAATGCAATGTGCCATGTCTGCCCCTTATGTAAACATTGTCCATCTGTAATTAATTTTTATTTTTAAACAGCATCAAGGCTTTCTATTACTCAGATTTATTAAGTATCTTTTTAACTTCCTAACACTTTCACTGTGTCGTGAGCATGGATGTTTTATTAATTCGCTATCGCGATAAATAATTGTTTACGACGCGGACTGGCATCAAGCCACAATGAGCATATTAAAGTGTTTAATCATTCAAAGAATATACCTGCAGATGTATATCTCTGTGGCCAGTTTTTCCATATGCGGAATTCTTAACTAGGTACCGCCTAATATTCTTTAAAACTTCCACCTCTGCATCAGCTTCATCCCTTGTAATATCTTTTGGTTCAAAATATACTAATTTGCATAATGTACCTCCTATATCCATGCCAAACCATGGCATTGCTGCAAAAAGAAAAATGAGAAAGTATTACATCCTTATATTTATAATGTATTACATCCAAATTATTATGAAATATTTGAAACGTTTTGAAGCATTATTAAACAAGATGCAACTTTTACAAACACTATATTTAATACATCAAAAACACAACAATTACGTAAATGATAAGGGAGTACAAGCAACTAATACATTATAAACATTTGGGACAATACTATTAAAATAAATAAAATATATACATAGAAGAATAAAATAAAAATGGCTACACTAAGCACACATACAGTTGAATAACTCACAAGGTGATGAGTGATTTTTGGACTCCTTGGCTGCAGTCTCAGAATCAGGAAAACCGTTGGATGCCATAACTTTTGAAGTTATATGATTTTTATAACTTTGAGGACTCATTGTTGAACTTCAAATTATTTACAAATACTTCCAATGCATTGGCCAACTTGTTGACTAAAAATTATGGAAAGAATAAACATTATATACATAGTGAACACTAATTTAATACTAATGTTTTGAACTAGCCATTACATAACATCCATATTTAAAAAATGTTTCTTTACTGACTGATCACATAATGACATTCTAAATTATGGCATGGCACAAAGGTCACTATTTAATTATGCATACCATGTTTGAAAAACACGAACGCATAACGCTCTACTGAGAACCATATATAAACTGTGACATGCCATATAAACTCATAGCAGTTTCAATTAAACAAAATATAATGTTTATTTATGATGAATCGAAATCAGTCAAATACGAATGCAAAGTAATTTATATTGTTCATAATAAAATCAATAACATCGACAATATATTCGATTTAAATTATACTATTTATATTACATTACATTTTGTTATGTTAATAGCGTAATTTACAGATACAATAGTATATCATACGATGCTATGTAAAGCAGCAAAGGTCGCGTTCGCTAAGATACCAAAAATATGCGCCGTTTATCATGATTAGACCGAAAGATAATTAGTTGAAATAGATAAACGATAGTATACAATTTTAATTATAAATCTTGTGAGTAGGTGACACCGAGTCCATGACATCAAAATCCACAGTTTATAAAGTAATATAATCATTGCGTACGTTCGCGTGCGATCAATGAAAAATTCGATTGCACATTTTCTAAATAAAATAACAATTGTGCGTTAACAATACGACATCGATGCGTTTCACGTTACCATCATTAGAGAAAAATTTCCAGTGAACACTGATTAGTATTATAGAATTCACAAACTTTAGAATCGTCAATGGATTATATACTTGCAGAATAACGCCAACGGTGTCGAGCGTAAATGGGAAGTGTACGAGTATGCGCGAATGCTGCACGCGCCTAACTGTGCATTCACTTGCAAGTTTGTAACTTGTATAGTATGTAACTATGTGGAATCACGCGATTTACGACGTCTCTCTTCTTTGAATTTCGTCAACAAACAAAACAGGAATGATTGATATCAACAGATAGAATAGATGTGTTGTCTACTATTGGTTGATACAATGACACGAGAGAGGACAAAATACAAGCACCATTTTCCAAGCCAGCCAACGATAGAGAAACGAAGCAATCGATAATGTAATACATAACTGTATCTTATGTATGTATACAGGGTGTTCCAAAAATTTCTCACAATCCGGAAATGAGGGGTTCCTGAAGTCATTTGAAGTAACTTTTCCCTTAGCGAAAATGCGATCCGTGGCTTCGTTTACGAGTTATTAAGAAAAAACAGTGACCAATGAGAGGCAAGATTAGTTGGCGCGAGACAGCCGAGCCAATGAGCGGAACTGGGCTTCGACCGTTCGTTGGTTGTGCCATCATGCGCCAGACAAGCTCGCCTCTTATTGGTCACTGTTTTTCATTAATAACTCGTAAACAAAGCCGCGGATTGCATTTTCACTAAGGAAAAAGTTACTTCAAATGGCCTCGGGAACCCTTCATTTCCGGATTGTGAGACATTTTTGGGACGCCCTGTATATGTATGTATATGGCACATCGGCACATGCTACATATAAAAGAAATAAGGTGTAAGATCATCTCCTACCTGGAAGTGTCATTTTAAGCCTGCATTTATGTGTTTCAAAACTTGCACGAATCAGCGATTATCGAAGTTACTCGTGAAAAGACTGACAACGCGTGATTACGAAACGGTTATTTCTTTTTGTCGA
This sequence comes from Megalopta genalis, assembly GCF_051020955.1. Taxonomy (NCBI): domain Eukaryota; kingdom Metazoa; phylum Arthropoda; class Insecta; order Hymenoptera; family Halictidae; genus Megalopta; species Megalopta genalis. Next base: position 4,292,965 of record NC_135027.1, read on the forward strand.
TATCTCACGTTAATGTTCAAGCCTGACCTAATAGCACTCGATGGTTCTGTAAATTTTTTAGTCAGTTTCAAAAGACTTGGAAAGTTTGTATCACAATCACTTGGTTATCTAAGTTCGCAATGTCGATTGATAACTACGCTGAGTAGGAATCTCAAGAATACGTTCCATGAAGATCGCCCGATGCGATACTCCTTCCCTTCTCATTCTTATTTGCCTTTTAAATTCCTGGGATCACGTCGCCTAGCTATGGAAACGTTGGTTTATGTTAATATCTTTCTTCTTTTTACCCACGTTCACGTGTAATATAAGATTATTGACGTCATGAATTCGTATTACTTACGTTGTCGTCAAAAATATTGTATGAACATGAAAAACAGTCACACCGTATCGTCATCACGAGTTCGTTGGAAACCCATGCCCATGACACTAAAAAATTTTGAATGATAATTCTCTTAACAACACTTTAATTGAGACAAACTACTGTCGTTGTATCAAGCTGTGTTTTGCAATCGCTGAATCACATGTGTCAATTAATTTACTATGTAGATACAATCAGAACTATATTTATTTCATGTTAATAATGTATTACGATTTCACATTAAAATGGTACTCTTAGTCTAGACAAATTGGATTGCAATGAAATAAATAAATAAATAGCATTAACTAGTGTTCAACACTTTTATTAAGATTCACAACTACTCATTTTCATTTATGTCTACTGCTTAATTGCATTGAGCACGAGCCATCATAGATATCTTCTGTGCTTTTTGTACTATGTCTGGACAATGTTTACGTCGTACCAATTTACAATCTTGAAAGAAACCTTCGTTCCTGGGAAATCCATGAGATCCATCCGAATATGTGATCAGTCCTTCATTAAGAAAATTGAGACATGATTTGTATATATATATATAATTTATACATGGCAGATACTTGTAACATTTTATATACCTAGACCCCATACACGGCCTCCACGAAATTCTCCTTCAAATTTCATTCCATCTGCTCTCCAAAACACCCCATGGCCATGAAACCATCCTTGCATAAATTCACCTTCATACCTGATACATAAATAATATTAAAACGTTGACAATCATACAAGTAAAATGAGTAAGCTAATAATGGGCATTTACTTTGCTCCATCTGGAAAGATTATTACTCCCAAACCAGAGCATAATCCATTTTGAAAACCACCATCGTAGCGTGTTCCATCAGTAAGGAGCAAAGAACCAGCACCATGCTTTAAACCTTTCCCATTCCAATCTCCAATATACTTTGTACCATCTTCATATCTAAAAGCACCATTTTTTACCACACCTGTAAGGAAATTTAAACGTGCACATTTTTAACACAGATTAGAACACACTATTTCCACAGTTTTCTTCAAATATAAAAAAAAAGAGACTGAAGTTACGAATTACTAAAACATTAACTCTTACCATCACCCATGCTTCTGGCATACTAAAAGCATTAAAGAGAATCTTTCAGGTTTCAATCCTATTATAGAAATCAATCCTTTATTTAATTATGTACATTATGTACAATATAGCATGAATAGAACATGGTAAATCTAAACTTCTGGTATTTACTGACGATTTTTAAATCAAAGAAACATAGACAATCAACGTTTCATTTATATGTTTAAAAAAAATATACATATTTGTAAGTCGTACAACATTTTATTTGTAACTTGGTTTCACTTAGGATAAACAGATCATTGGTCTCAAATTCCTCCTGGAGCTCCGACCAAAAACCACCGTGTTCTAGCTTTCGCTGCAGCATTTCGGACTAAACGTTTCCGGTCGTCAAGGGATATTGCCAGTTTTTCTAATACATCTTGCTTGTATATATTAAGTAGAACCGTCGGATAATTACAATAATTCATTAAACATTCTAGAGCTGTTATTCTAACTCTCTGAAATATATATTTACAATATATTAAAGTATAAACTACTGCATCAAGAAATATCAATTAATTTCATGATATATTACCATTGTTGTGTAAGTAATCAGCTTTAGAAGTTTGGGGATAAAACATTGTGCTTTATCAGAGAAAATAACATGTTTGGTCTCCAATAGAACTTTCAATGTTGTCAGTGTTGAAAAAATTAACTGTTCATTGTCAAGAGACAAAGACTCTATTAAAAGTGGTACCAGCTGAAAAAGAATACATGTCACTAAATTAAAGTACAACTTGTTACGTAAACATGCTATACCTTTGTTAAATGCATAAATAGGAGTTCCACAGGTGCTTCCTCTAATAAGTATACCACTGCAGTCAAATATCTTTGTCTTGATGTGTCCTCGAACTCGAGATTTTTTTTAATTAAATGTTCAAATACTCTTTGTTTATAAAAGATTTTGACGATACAAAAATTTTCTTGTACTAAGGCATCTTCCTGTTTACTCGTTAAATCTTTATATTCCTGGGCCATTTGTTGACCAATTTGATCATGTTTTAAAAGATTTGTAATCTATAAAAACAATATTAGAGAAAGATTAAGCATTGGTCCGGAATTATTTTGAAAAATTATCAGTAATTATTACATACTTCGTCTAAAAATATTTCAACATCATAAGAACCTCTTGTAATTACGGCTTTTGTTAACCATATTTGTAAAGATGCTGCTGCTTCGATGCAAATATTCGTTTCTAGACTAATATTTATCTTTTCTTTGAAGTATAACAACACGCGACGGAAGCATTCACTATTATCATTCATTTTGTTTAACACAACAGCTATGAATTTACACGTTGTAAGCCTTACGTTGGAATGAATACTGTTCAGAGCTAAATTACACAAATTTTCTAACAAATCCGAGGTCAATATTAAATCAACATTTAGCCTTAAGGGAATGAATATATTCATTATGAACACTGCCTTGATCTCTAAAATATTCGTACTTAAAGCTGCAACATATTTGTCGACAATGCTTTGCTGTTGTTCGAGCGTGAGACTTCTTACAATTAATCGAGAAATATTTAAAATCAAATTTAATCTTTGATCCAGGGGACTGATGTCAATGGCGGCTAATTTTTCAATAATATTACATTCATTATGCAGATATTGTTGAATATCATAATCAATATTTTTTGTAGCAACTAGCCTGTGAAGACACGTTAAAGCTGTAAAGCTTATTTCGAAATTGATAGCCTTTGTCTGAGATACAATGTGTGGAAGTACTTCAATACCTAATTTGTACGTTTTAGCTACTGCTGCTAATACTTCCAGTTTGCGAATTTGTACTTTCACGGTTTCTTCGCCTAAAACATGTAAAATATTTTACTTAAGTATTTTAAAATAGAAGATCATGAAAACACGTTGTAAGATGTAGCTCGATTTACCAATTTCTAACTTAAATTTCTCCTTTATCAAAGCTGATATTTCCTGGGGATACAAAGAAGCAAAAGCTAAAATGGATGCGTGGCAAATTATTCTCATTTCGTTACAAGATGTTTCAATCAAGTTACAAATTTTTTCATAGAGACATCTTCGATGTATATCATTTAAATACAATTTCTGCAGTGTTAGACCAACTAATAGTCTTGATTGCAGCTCTGTATGCTGTGTTGATAGTTCACTTAAATATAATTGCGGTATATCTGTCCATGATAACTCTGCAACACCTACAAACATATCTTATGTACATTGTATACATTAACATATGACTATACGAGTACATACTTTTTATATCAATTTTATGTTCAGAGCTGATTTTAATAAAGTTATTTAGTGTTTCAATTAAAATAACTTTATCAGTTGCTGAAGTTTTGACAGAATATTGACCAAGACATAATGGCACTATTACTTTTAATACATGTGTGCATGATTCCGTATTAACTTTTGCAACGCATTCTAATGCCTTAACAGTTGGTCTAAACATACTAAGTTGAACATCGTACAAAGAAGACTTTGTATCTGTAATTACATTATCAATAAACTCTTCACAAAGCTTGGTATCACTCGATATAACTGAAATTATAGACATGACTGTCTTTAAGCTTGCACTTTTTAGTTCTAAGTCTCCACCAGGTATGATCTCTTTTCTCAAGGCAGGCCATAGTTCAGTCAGAAATGGTGCAGCACCTTTTACACCAAATGTGTGCATGCCTTTGCATAACAGGTCTAAAGAGTCTAACTTGGCAACTTTAAGATTCGAGAATAATTTATCGAGTATAAGTGGTATACAAAATTCTGCAAATTCTGGTACAGCATAAAGACAAGGTGCCAATTTCTCTGCTAAATCATCACGTGTTATTCCTACCCCTTCTGATCCAGACTGAAAATGTTAAATCAAACTATAATTTGCATTCATAAACGATTGCATAAATAAAATCTGTATTGGCTGATCTAATTACAGGATTGAAGTCGACTGGAAAGTAGCATGCAGTGACTTCAAACATTTCTTCTGTCAAATGACCTAATGGGAATTCTTTTATAAACTGTGGAAGTATGCTAAATAATAGCATAAGATTTCTAGGATCTCTTTCTCCATCAATATAGCTAACAAATCCATAAATAAAGTCTGGTCCCATAGCTTTTAGGTCTTCTATTCTGTTTTGTAGTAATGTTATAAATATTAAATATATGTTACGGCGATCACGCAACAGTTGAGATTGGCATTGGACATGTTCAAAAAGTACTCTGAGTAAACGTTCTGGTGAATTCCGAGGTAGGTGTTTCATTTCAACCTGGAACAATAATTCAAAATATTTTTATTTATTTACATGCAATTAATGAACATAATAAAACACTTACAAGCGACAATATCCCTCTCAACACTGATGGTATAATGCTATGATGGTCTTTAAGCCTATCACAGTAAAATGCTGTTACAAAACATAATTCATTTTCATTCAAGTATTCTTTGGGTAAGTGAGACAATATAGAAGAGAGGGCATCAATGCCTTTTTCCCTCGTAATGAGATTTTTGTCGGTAACAAAAGGTCCAAGCTCTTTCACAACTGCATAAAGCTTCGTGTGCCCAGATTGTATTTCTAAATAAACAAAGATGATTACAGCATAGTTTAAAGTAATATTCAGTCACATAAAAATCTACAGACCAATTCTGTATCATTTTTCTCTATCTTAAATTTATATAAAATCAATTTACAAATCTGACACACAAAACAAGTTTTTTTTCTGTGTTGTGTATGATCAGTTTCTGCTTGCTTTACACATCAAGGCCGTTCATCTATGTATATCATCAGAAAGAAGGATTATGGTAATTAATACACACCTGAGGCGATCTCCTGGCATGTCGTATTCAGTGTTTCATTTTTTTCAAACGCAGTAAGAAATCTTTCCCTAGAAACAGTACTTGCGAGCGAAGCCATTACATACCATGCCTCTTTGCTGCGTTACTTAACCTCAGTGTAATAATACATACATATATGTCCGGTCAGATTATAATAAATGTCTCCTTCATGAGTTTTCAAATCAAATTCGAGATAAGGGTGATTGCATGCAGCTGTCACGTCACGTGTAATGTGTATCAATTAATTATTTCGCCTATCGAGAAGCTCGGTGGTTTAGTTTGTTTTAGATATGTGTTTAACTTTAAAATTCACTTGTGTACGTGCATGTGTTTTAGGTTAAGTCACTGATGATACGATTAGAGCGCCTCTAATGGTACCGATTTGTAATGCAGTGGATAAGATGGACGAAAATGGCATGCGAGGTGTTGTTAAATTTCAGTGAAATGTTTGGTCACTCCAGCCGCCTAGGATGGGAGGCTGCATAGGTTTAACGAGGGCAAGAAACGCCTCCGTTGACGATACCACAGGAAACTCGTCGAGAGTCAATTCAGGTGAATATCTGGTCGAGATTTGTCGCGCAGGAACTTAGATCAACATCGGGCTAACCTTGAAGATACTTGAGCTTTTTCCCTTACCTTCGCATCTAGCGTTTGTTCCGTGTTATGGCTCGTTATTTGCATATTATTTGGCACATCGCATTGCGACTAATTATTTGCAACTGTGCATACTATTGTGCTGTTTCGTTACCGACGTCGGGTTCAAAGTTTCGTGTGTAATATCATTGCTATCGTATCTATTTCTCGGAAAATATTTACATTTCACGATTGTTTATCGTTGATTTCGGTGCAGTGACATAAATGTATTATATTGCGCGATTTCGTAATTATTGCGAATATCATACGCTTTCCTTCTTGCAAAGAAATCTTTTGTTTACGTAGGAAATTCAAGAAAGAATCATCCATTATGCCATGAAGTGATTAGGTGGAAGTCAGATGTACCATTGACAGAAGGTCAGCTCAGAAGCAAAAGAGACGAATTTTGGGACACTGCACCTGCGTTCGATGGTCGTAAAGAAATATGGGATGCATTGAGAGCCGGGGCAACTGCTGCAGAAGCTCAAGACTATCAATTAGCACAGGCTATATTAGATGGAGCTAATATTTCTGTGCCAAATGGCTTTTTAACAGAATGTTATGACGAATTAGGAACCAGGTACCAAGTCCCTATTTACTGCTTATCTTATCCTATTAATATTGTGAAAGAGGACAGTGGAAGAGACTCTCCTGCCGATTGTTCAGGTAACAGAATAAAAACATCTTCTAATTAAGCATCTTGAATTAATAATTTAGATGTTTATTCGTAATGTTATTTTATAGAACCAGTTGATAGTGGTGTTGAACAAACTTTAAAGCTTAGGTTGTCAACTACATCTGGGGAAGTAAAATTGCCTGTTTATAGCAAAGATACTATTGCCATTGCTAAAAAGAAATTACAGGTATTCAGAAAATTCTAATAACATTGTATATAATTTGTTAACTAAAAAATGAAGTGAACAAATTTTTCTATTCATTGATGATTGTGTTAACAGAGCCAGGAAGGGTTAGAACCATCTCGTCAAAGGTGGTTCTTTGGTGGCAAATTATTAGGGGATAAAATGCATATAGAAGAAGCAAAGATACAACCAGGTTATGTAATACAAGTAATTGTGAATCCTGAAAAGTTGGATGATAGTCCAATGAAAACAAGCTGAACTACTGTATACGTAAGATACAAGTCACATTGAACCAACCTTTCTAATAAGCACTATCTTACACACGTTCAAGAAGTAGGAACAGATTTTTTTTTAATTTTATAATGTATCATTATTAAGATTAGAGCAGCAATTCTTGAAGTGATTTTTTACAATAAAATGCACTTAACTCTCGTAATATACGTAAATGTTATAAGGATTAAATATTATTTCGTTTAAATTGTAGGTTGTGATTATTTAATTCTCTTTTTAATTTATACTAGATCAACAAAAAAAAAACAGAGCGTTAACTGTATATCGGTGAACCATTAGAGAATTCGAATTTATAATTGGTTCTCTGTTTAATGCATATAGCAAATCAAGCAAGAAAAATTGTTTCGAAAATGACATCTGAATTCACAGCAGGAAAGGTGATTGTACTCAAATTCTGATATTGTCATACTTATTTGTTACTACCAACAGAGGTACTGGTGCTGTAACACTTGAGAAAACTAAGTATATATGTAGAAAGTTATTCTGTGCTGCTTATTGAACCATGTTGCATAATGATATAATGTAAAAAATAAGTCATACACTTAAAATAACAATAAGAGAATTACATAAATATTGAATATAAAGAAGACATCAATGGACAATAGAGAGAAAAGGAACAAGATATATGCTACTTGTTGCAATGCATTTCTTCTTAACTTATCTAGATTCTGTATTCAATTTTTTTTAATTTGAAATAAATAATTGCAATATCTATTAAGGTCAAATTAGTAGAAGTAATCACTAATATCTTGTGTTATTTTTGCATAACAGTATAGGGCATAAAATTGTTTAATACACTTCTTTCAATTTTTGTAAATGGATCTTGAATATTTATAAGTCATAAGTTTCAATTATTTAATAGGAGCAAATGTTTGGCCTAACAATGGCCTGAAAATCTACGATTCCTTCCTGTAAGTACTAATAGGATATTGTATAAGGTTTTCAAAGTTGAAGAATAATGCACAGAGAAGAAAACATAAGACTAATATTGAAACTCATGTGGTGCAGAACGTATAATTTTTGCACAATTTTATCAGCGTAATCGTTTCAACGTTTCTGTGTTATTTGTGCTTATAAGGAAATGTTTAACACAGAAACGGTACTGCAAGTTCAATTTTTAAATAGCACTCGATTTATTACTTCTGCCCCATATGTTGCACAACAAGAAAAATTTGTCTAAAGGTATAACTATACAAAAGTGACATATTATGCGTGTGAATTTATTGACTGTACTAATACAACGGTGATATAGTTTATTTCTTATATGCATTGATCATATAAAATTATATATAGTATTGCGTGTGGGTGTATGTATAATAAATACAGACGTATATATGTATATGTATACAGATACATATATCAGTTCCACTATTTTCAATTTGAGTGTCAAAACAAGTATATTTAAACGTATAAATAACTTATTTATAAATTGGGTAATTACGTCCAAGATAATAATAAAAATGCCTGCAAGAAATTGTTAAAAATATTAACATGAAAGTGTACAAAAACCTATTCACACGAAAATTGATTATGATTAATTTCTTCGAATATAATATGGATAATAGTGTAAACAAAGGAAGTACACCTTGTTTGTCTAGAAATTTAGGAACTCCACATAAATACACCATTCTTCTCTCTGCTAGATCACAGTGTTCACAAATGTTCTTTATATACAAAGAAATAGACTTTTTTTCTATTTGCATTAACAATATGCAATTAAACTGTACCTTCATTTAATGAGACATGTGATCGTCTGGTAAAGCAATGACACTTTTCAAAGTATTACTTTATACTTTTCTTATGTTCGAAATGGTAATTTCGCATTTATTGTGAGACATGTGTTACCAGAACGTAATTAAGACATAAGATTCTCAATGGGACAACAAATTCTATCAGACTGATATTAGTTTCATTATATAGTATTTGGGTTACTTGCAATATATGAAAGAGACTGCATTAAGTTCTTTTTGATTGATGTTCAAGCACCACAGAAACGTTTTGTGCGTAAATAAATTACAGTATGTGTTTTCACACATATTCGTGTAAAGGTTTTATCATAAATGTTGTGTTTCTTTTTAAGGCTTGTAATTCCTATTTGTATGAGCGGTGAAAAATATTTTCCTTTAATACTCATATCCATGTAATATTGAATAAAAAAAATGTGATGTGGCACTATTGCCATGCAAGGAAATGAGAGTGACTGTAAATAAAAAAAGCATTACAATAATGAAAGTGCAATTCAAAACGCCTAATAAATATTGCTGCTGCTTTATATTAATGTTGCTATGTTGGACCAATGCATATAAGGCGTTTTAAACAAAAGAAAAATCAAAGAATGACTGATTGGAGATTAGGTAGAACAACTGCCAATAAAATAAAGTTGAATTCACTGTGTTGCTGATCAGAAGTAATTAGAACATATATAATGGAGAAAAAAAAACTTTTTAAATGCTGAAACAAAATATTACTGTAATTAGATAGCAATTATCAATTAAGCAGGGTTTACACATTTTTTAAACTAACCGAATATTACTATTGAACTATGTAATATTACTTACCAAAGCTGGTTTTTGAAATTAGGTATCAGTACAAACATTATTTAGTATTTGATACTTGCCCAAGCACAATGAAACAAGAGGAAATGATATTAGTAGTCAGTTCATTCTGATTTACAGTCTATATAGAAATAAAATTCAGTCAGGCCCATAAGATGTAATCTTATAATAACAAATAATGAAGAAAGGGAGTGAAAATGTTACAGATATGACACAATTTGTTTATTACGTTAGGATAGGTATTTATTTGTTCTTTATAAACATGAAATTAAATATACTTACAAAACGATATAAAATTACTTAAACTTTGATATTCTGATTGTAGGTATATTACTTACACACGTGTAAATTTATTTCTATGAATATTGATTATTATAACTTAATGCATTGTCAAATAAAGCATAATGTTGTGAAACTGTTATGAAATTATCTTACCATTTCCTGTTTCGTGGTGAACAATCATTGTATGTCACAAGTGTTTATTTATAGCCTCATTTAGGAACATATTTTAAGTATTTTAATTCGTGACACAACCAAATCATTGTGCTTAGTACAAGAAGACTACCAGACTGATGAGATGCGGCTAATGTTAAGGGTACATGGTGCACTAATGTTGTGATTCCTAGCAATACTTGTAAATAACCAGCGCAGAGAACAGCAACAACTGCTTTTCTTGCATTTCCAGGAAGTTTATATTTTCGAGATGCAATTCCAATATAAGTAATCAGAGACAACGTAGTGATTCCCTGTAAGGAAATATAGATTGTAAAAACGACGTTATAATTGCTGTCTGACTTATATCAAAAGCATACCAAAATTCTATGATCAAATTGTACAGCAGTTGGATTCTCAGTAAAATTTTTCCATTTCGGCGTTATTGCGAGTATGTCATCCGGTATCCATTTATCTGCCATTTTTGGAAATGTATTATAAATAAGACCCGCGTCCATTCCCGCTACAAAAGCTCCAGACAGAGCAGTAAGAAACACTAATCCCTTCGTCGAATGAACTATCATTCTAAATCTTTTCAATTTTTGTTTGATATCAGTTATGTTAACGTTCAGGGCACTGAGATCTAGTTTTTCGGCAGGACTTAAATAGCTTAAAGCATTGTATAAGAATCCTGTGTATATTATGAATGCCATCCCCAAATGAGCAGCCAAACGGTACTGTGAAACTCTAGGAACGTCTGATGGGTCCACAAAACGGTCCTCCAAACCCGATTTGACCATGTACCAGCCCATAAGTCCTTGTAAACCAATCAATGATCCTAGGGCAGCTACTCTAATTTTCATTGCTAGTGATAGCATACCTTTTGCCCAAAAATAAGTTGCTGGTACTATGAATACTCCACCTATCAAACGTCCCCACATTCTATGCAAATATTCCATCCACCAAATGCGTTTAAACTCTTCTAGTGTCATATCATGATTGGTTCTAAAATAAAAATGTAGATGCACAGTACAGTTTTAAAAAGCTTGCATTAATGTGTGTTAATAAGTTTTACATTTTATACTCAGGAAACTGTTTGTATCGTTCAAATTCTATGTGCCATTGATTTTCAGTAGTAGGCATTTTTTCACCTAACAATTTCCAAGTAACCATCGATAAACCAGATTCTGTGAGTCTTGTTACACCTCCTAAGCACATAGGAAGGAGAAATAAATTTTCGTATACTTTTTAATTTATGTTTTATTCATTATCATGTATGAAATAATTTAAGTGCTTAATATAGAAGTTCGATATGTAGTGTTAAAGCTACAGAAGTATGTTTCTAGTCTTGAAATCTATTTTCCATAAGTTTTGTCTACAATAACTTTTATAATAGTACGTATGTAAGAATATAAAACTAAATAGACAATTGTACCCAGAACAACAGCAATGAAGACCATGCCGCTACATGTTAATAGCCATTTTCCCACAGTTTTATCTGGTTTTGGAGATGATTTTGAGGCAAAACCAACAGCTATAACATTCCTTTGTTTAAGCAAATTCTATAAATATTATTGTAGAAGTTAGTATTGATTTAATTCATGAATAATCAAATGGATATTATTTTGAATTTAGTGTGTATACCTTTCGTAAACAGATACAATCTCTTTTTATTGATAAACTTGCTCTATTTATGTTTGTGGGTTTTAAACCAAGCATATATAAACTTTGTCGAGGTTGTAGAAATCTCAATGCATTGTTCTTTCCAATTGTTAATGCACAATGTTTCGTTAAACTAAGCATGCTAAAAAACATACAATGAATTAACAGCTATACATATATTAAATTAAGAATATATGTATGAGTGTATGTATACTTACATTGCAGAATTGTATTTTTAGGTTCAATGATAATGCTTTATCTTTATTTATATCTCTGCTGAATAATCTAATGTAAACAAACGATTGTATTTACTTTGCATGTTTTCGGGATAACCCGAAGACCTAAATACATATAGAAAGTATGACAGTAGAAAGGAATACAAAAAAATTACCAATCATTATAGAAGTTAAATAAAAAGTTTTATCATTCCCTAATCATTGCATCAAAGAATGTATGTACCGGTAATTAACGACGTACAATACTTGTTACGTCATATCCATCGTGTGTCATTTTCATGCATGTTGTGTTATGATTATGATTAAATTTATAAAAAAGAATATTATTTCATTATTGGAATGGCCGATTCCAATAAACTACAAGTACAAGTTATATGCTGATAAATGCAATTTGTTGCGTTATATGTAGGTATTTAGAAACTCTATTTGCTGAATATTACAAATTGAATCAGTTCTAACCTTGAGCAAAAGTGTAAATGGTTGGAGTATCAGTATGTTATACACTATACTATACGATTTATATCTTTGATAAAGAAAAGAGTTGAATTCTTCGATGTTTTTCTGAATTATGTGATAAGATAATTCTCTCTTAATCTGATGACAAATGACACAATTGTGAGTGCTTGAAAGGAATAGATTGATATTTATTGCAAATAATAACGTTCTTAGGGAAAGGTAAATATTGGAAAAATAAAAGCTGATATAATTTGTAAGTATTAAATTAGATAGTTTCATTTGCTTTATCAAAAAATTATTATACAGATTAATTTATCACTATAGTGGCATCAATATGGCAGAAAAGAGCGGTGCAATGAAATTAGCCAAACTTCGTGAACTGATGGAAGCTGTTCCAATTGGTGGTATTAAAGGAAAAGGTATCCAAGCAGTGCTTGTAAATTCAGATGATGCTCATCAGTCTGAATATTTAAGAGATAGAGATAAGAGAGTACAGTTCATAAGTGGTTTCACTGGATCTTCTGGTTTTGTCATTGTTACACCGAATAAAGCTTTATTGTGGACAGATGGAAGGTACTATTTACAAGCTTTGGCAGAATTAGATCCTCCAGATATGTGGACATTGATGAAGGAAGGATTATTAGATACTCCAACAACAGTTAAATGGTTGGTTTCTAACTTACCACCAAAATCTACTGTCGGTGCAGATGCTAATCTAATGAGTTACACAGAATGGGTTTACTTACATACCAGTTTAACTGCTGCTGGACATTGTCTGATTCCGCTTGAAGAAAATTTAATTGATAAAGTCTGGGGCAATGAGCAACCTGTTGCTACAGGTAATATTGTTCTACCACAGTCTCTGCAATTTTCGGGATGCACTGCAGGAGAGAAAGTTAGACTATGCAGGGAAGAAATGAATAAGAACGAGGCAAAAGTACTTGTGATTACAGCTTTGGACGAAGTAGCATATATTTTGAACTTCAGAGGATCTGATATACCTTACAATCCTGTTTTCTTTGCTTATGTGATTCTCACATTAAATGATCTGCATCTGTTTATCGATAAAAGTAAAGTTAGTGAAAAAGCTCAACAACAGCTAATAGATGAAGGGGTAAACGTAGTTTATCACGCGTATGATGATATAAATGCATTTCTAAAGGAAACTGCAGTTGCTAGCAATGAAAAAATATGGATTAGTAATGCTTCAAGCTATGCTTTACACGCTATTTGTGAGGAAGTAAAAAAGTACAGTGCTATCACGCCGATAACAATTATGAAGGCTGTAAAAAATAATGTTGAGGTGCAAGGAATGAAGGCTGCACATATACGTGACGCTGTTGCACTTGTAAAATATTTTGCATGGCTGGAAGATCAAGTTAAAAATAAGAAGGAAACGATTACAGAAATATCAGGGGCGACACAGCTGGAGAAATTTAGGAAGTAAGGGGATTTATATGCAAAATTAATGAACTTTGAATATAAACGAAATTATTTGCAATATGTATTATTTCAAAGGGAGCAAGAACACTTCATTGGACTCAGTTTCCCAACAATTTCCTCGGTTGGACCTCATGGAGCAATAATCCATTATCTACCAACAAAGAAAACGGATGTGCCAATTACAGACAAAGAATTGTATCTTTGTGACTCTGGTGCACAGTACCAAGACGGCACCACAGACGTTACAAGAACTTTGCACTTTGGTGATGCAACGAGCTTTGAACGTGAATGTTTCACAAGGGTATTCAAGGGACAGTGTGGTCTCGCTACAGCCATCTTCCCTTTGAAGTTACAAGGAAATTATCTTGATTCGTTTACCCGTGAAAACTTGTGGAGTGTCGGGTATATAGATCTGTTTTGCTTATAAAATGGAAAATATTATTTATTCATATATTAAATGTACAATTACAGTCTTAATTATCCTCATGGTACTGGTCATGGAGTAGGTTCGTATCTAAACGTTCACGAAGGGCCTATTGCCATCTCTTGGCGACCATATCCAGAAGATCCAGGTCTACAACCTGGCAATTTTGTTTCAAATGGTACGAGGTACAAGTATTACTCTTGTTTGTTATATAAATATACCGTGAGCATGAATACAATCGGTAACTTTATTAGAACCAGGCTACTACGAGGACGAAAAATTTGGCATTAGACTCGAAAATATAGAATTAGTGGTAAAGGCAAATACCCCATACAATTACAAGAATCGTGGCTTTCTTACTTTTGAGACTGTTACACTGGTGCCTATACAGACCAAGTTACTTGATATTTCCTTATTAATGGATAACGAGGTATTGATTTCACTTTCCTTTTACGTTCTTTTTATCTTAATAATATCATTTGCAATTCATTTTAGATCAAATACTTGAATGACTACCACGCGAAATGTTTGAATGTTCTGGAACCTCTATTGCAAGGACCAGAAAATGCTCAAGCGCTTGAGTGGCTACGAAGAGAAACTCGACCAATTTCGAAATAACAATTAGTTATTTACCGAGAAACAAATTCCATAATAAACTGTTTTTATATTTAATTTGTCCCCATTTAAAACCACCTTTTAATATGAATCGAAGATCACCAAAGCAACCATGGTGGTTGATGTACTTTATCCAAAGAAGTATAAGTTAAGTTTACTGGGATATTGATTAAGGCAAATGGTTGATTTAAACGCTTTAGTGTTTGCCGAATCATTTTGCCATTCTTACCAAGCAAAAATCCAGCAGGAATGTTCACTGTTTTCGAGGGTGGTATGGTATGGTCACGGGCCATTTCTACATAATAATAGTCTGCCCAGAATGGATTAGTTGTTGAATCTTCAACAGTAGGTAAATAATAGTCTGCTATGATCACAGCCTTCGCGCCAGCTTCTTCAACCATCATGCTCTTAATAAAAAAACTACAATTGCCCCGTTCCACTAAGGCAACTCTACCTTTTAATTCTTTGGCATTCTTTGCTATCTGACAACCTTGAGGAGGTTCAGCTGGAACCAGAGGTATTTTCTCCTCCAAGAAGCTTGCATTCTGAAAAGTTGTTAGACACAATGAACAGATCAGTATCGTTTGGAGATGGTAGACACAGCTACTTACGAAAGGAACTCCAAAATCTTTAGCGGGCTTCAATTTGTATGTGTACTCCAATTCTGGTGGATGTATAATTTCGAAGAACACATCTGTCCCGTAACTCGTATCCAGAAAGGACCCTCTCGAGTTAAATTTAAACAAATTTCCTAACCAATTTTCGATGACAAACAGTAAATTTAATAATGCAGATGTCAGTAACCTAACGTCCTCACATCCTTACTAACCTTCTCCGATTCCACTCGTTATTTTAAGGCCGAGTAATGTTAAAATGTAGAAAGAACGGAAAAAATTCATACTCTGTATTTGCATGTTAGTGTTCACATTGTTACTAACGGCATTACAGTGAAGAACTTAGGAAACTTAACCTTATTGACATAACCGCTGGTTTGCGCTTGTGTATACTATCTCACGGATATGATAAATGATTACGTACACAACACAACATATAGTTTACAAATGGCTTTTGTAATTGTCGAACAAGTATTTTGCAATTACATAAATGTGCAATACAATGCATGGCCATGTATAATATTGTAAATATAACAGTAATTTCATGTTTTACCTAATTTATTTATAAATCATCTGTAACAATAAATTATTTCACACCAGAGAATAATGCAAGCACAAGTTAAGTGCAGGAGACATTAGTAAAGAATCTCACATAAAAGAGATAAATCTTTATTAACATGTTGATTTTCGCATGCATTGGTATCGATGTATTAAAAATGCGAGGAAAAGCCACTTATCTTCTATTTGTATAAACTACATTGTAAATCAATGTCGTTTATTCACTATGCTTCACCCTTATATTAATATTATAATTTATAAAATGAACTGTAATGTCATAAAAAAAATGAACAATGAACACTATTTTCCAAGGAGTATCTTCCTTGTAGCGCCAAAGCTCTGTCCAGCTTGAGTCGCGCCTTTATTAGTTCCAGCTTGCAGTCCAATTAGGCCTTCACCGGCTCTTAATTGTTCCTCGGTGAAGTGTCGTTTGTTCTCCTCGGCTGGTTTAGGACCCAGCCAGGGTCCACGCCACTCTGGATGTCTATACGTCTGTGAAGAAATTCAGTTAATTCTATAATGCTCATCGAAAAGAATATGATTTATTGTTAGTAGAACTAGTTACTGTGCGACCGATGGCGAAGACTGTATTAGTCACTTGAGCGATATTTTTTCTTTCCATGAGATCAACTGCTTGGAAGAGATCTACATCAGGTACTCCGTATTTCACGCAAGCCTTTTGGAACCTGGAACAATGCAATGAATACCGTCAATTCCATTGAAAAATTTTCTTTAATAAAAAACTATTTTCTTCGTAAGTGCTCTCTATATATTGCCCGCCAGATAATTACACATACTACGCAGGTCATCGACTCATTCAGGTGTCACAGTGATTCGTTATTTAATCATACAGAATAAATGTGGTTCGAATAACAGTAGTCGTTTCATTATGACTAATGAATGAATTATAGATTTACCTATGAATAAATTTGAAATTTGTATTTGTTATTTGAAAGGATATCTGTCTAACTCTGCAGCATAAACGTTCATCGTCTATCCGTAGCCGCTAGACTTTAACAGAATATAGATCATCGGGACACCTCTTCGATGATCCGCCATCTTGTCGGCGCGATGACAGTAGGCGACAAACGTGAGGCAGGCCAGTGTTAACGAGCTCTCCGGGTACCAGGCATGTAGCTAATTAAAGAGGACTACAACGCATGCATGTACAACCTCCATGCCGTTGCTGATTTCCGCATGAAAAGGGAGTAACGCGGAGTGGCCGCGCTGCGCATCGTTCGCCCCACTACAAGAAAGCGCTCTTAAACATTGAAAACGCGCCAATTGGTGGCATGCGCAGGCAACGCGACACGCGATACTGTGGTTAAACAAAGAAGTCGTCACAATCGTCATGCGTGCTGTGTGTAGAGACTTCCTATGTCTCTCTGAATTTAGCAATATCAACGTTTTGATCGCAGGTGGTAGCTACCGATAACTAAAAAGATATTCAACATAGTATGGCATAGCACTGTGATATCACAGTGATAACACAGTGAAGCATTTTAATACCCTAATTTTGTCATAATTGATGTTTTTAGACGATCTTGGATTGAGGAACTGAGGGCGATGGTGGTGCCTCTTTTGGAGAAAATATTAAACTCCGTTCGGAGTCTGTACAACGCCAATTGGTGCAGTGGCAAAACACTCAAACTGTTCGCCAAATTTGACTGTTGGTAATTTCGACTAGTAGTTCGACCGTTTTGCCACTACCCAAATTGGCGCTGTACTAACCCTGTGCGGGGCTTTTTTTACCCAAAGAGAGACGCCAACATCCCTCTCCTTTACACAATGCAGAGGCGTTTAAAAACATTGATTATGCCAAAATTAGGGCATAAAACACTAAACCAAGGGCACGGAGTCGTTCAGGAGAATTTATTTTACGTATAAAAAACAAATAAAAACATTGTGAAACATAATTAATTGCTGTTTGAAGTTTGGTTAGTTATTTATTATGTTAACTAATTATATTTTGCCTTGTTATCGTATGGTTTTCTTACAGGATGTCGATGCATCAAGTTATTCTGAACAATAGAAATAGGAATATGGAAAAGGGAAAGGATTTATAAATAGACATACGCTTTTACAAGATATAGCATAATTTTAGCACGAAACCTAATTGTTCCGGATATTGCTATGGAAATAGGAAACGACAGTAATAATGTATTAGAAGATTTAGGCTATTAGAAGTAGTATAGGATTTGTAGGAAGAAAGAAAATTGTATGAATAAAAAATGCTATGGTTTGAATAACGCGGAATAAAGTGCCCGTTGGAGACTCGCTGCAGATCGCCAGTATCGCCACCATTTGTGTGCGGGACTATACTATACGCTAGTGGGTAGTCTCCACTGGGGACACTGATTGTTGCCACGTTGTCTCTTGCGGGCAATAGTTGTGGACATCGCACTAAATCGTTTTTTAACATTTCGTAATTAAACTAGAATATACTTGTACTGAGAGACAGTAGCGCGAGATGGTTGATTTGTATTCATAATGCAGTAGAGAGACTAATTTTACCAAAACGGAGAATGAACGAATGTAGATTATTGCCATTCGAGCAATACAAGACAATATAAACAGTCGTTTCAAATGTTCAGCAGATCGAATATTAAGTTCGAAGCGAGTCTGAACGATAACGCTAGAGAATCATCTGGCCAGGATTTAGCTACTGCGAGAGAGGCATCGGTCCGTCTGCGTTCACTGCGACGCGCGACGGTAACCCGACCTCAGACTTTATTGGTACTTATTTAGCAGGCTGTCAGAGAACGGCAAGAGGTATCTACACCGCGAACAGCTGGAACAGCTATTGTCGCGGTTCTTGAGTGTCCAAGTATGGCGGAATCGTTGGCCTCGAAGGGATAAACTCGAGGTCAATAGTCGCTGATGGTTGAATCTCTCGATTCCGGCGAGAGTCGGTGACCAATGGTCTCGATGTCGATAGGGTGCGAGTCGAGAGTCGTTCCGAAGCAAAACACTGTCGATTGCGGAAAGTCGACTGTGTAACAGAGAAGCATAATGTCGAAAGAGGTTCAACGAATTTGAAACCGATGAGATAGTTCTGCGGAACAACCACGCGTAAATACATTACGTGGTATGTATAAATATCTTCGGATAAAGTATTTCGAAACGAACAAACAACAGTGTTTATACAATATTTGTCAGCGCATTGATCATAGGTACTTACTGATTAAGGTTATCCATCATCTTATAATCGCCGCCGGAGGTGTTGATCTTGGTGATAAGTCCCGGTTGCAGTTTGTTCATAAGTTTGCAAAGAAGGACCCCATCTCTTAAGGAATCTTCGTAACTCACGCCTGAAAAGGGTTGTAGAAGAAGAATGCGTTAATTAACGTTTCTGTTATCGTACAGTTTTTCGAAAAGAAGACATCCGGAGTGTAGATATTAGTGTAGTAGCTATCTACTTCACTTTTGTTGCTTTATATTTACGAGAAAAGTACAAGTGGATTGGATAGGTATTACAAGTACTTTCGCAAAACAGATCATAATTTCGGAAAGGGCATCAACGATCATCAGACCTTCTTATACTTTGATACATATTTTTCTAAAACAAGCATCTTCGTTAACAAGCGTTCAAACTTATCTCCCGTGTCAAGAAACGTTGTTATGTAAATCCAGATTACAACAGTGTTCTGATTCGAGAGAAGGAAATCTTTAAAAACAAAACAAGAGCGACAGAACAATGAAAAGAATGCCGGGAACCACAGTGACACCAGGATAGCAGAAAAAACAAACGACTCCTCTCCCCCGCGGGTAACGACAACGACATGCGCAGTCGGTGCCAGCACTATCAGTCATCGATTTTCATGTCGAATGAATGACAAATTCATTTCTCTTCCTCTTTTATAGTTTTGTCTTTTCTCAGTATCTTCCCAGCTACCCTCTGGCGACCGACCAGCAAAATAATGACGCTAACGCTATTGAATTGATTTTCGTTTAGGTGCCCGTAACTTACGTAATTTCTGTTACTTTACACCATTTGCATCTTCCTTACATTTTTTTCTTAGTACATTATTCATTTGTTTCTTATATCTATTTACAATAAGCTATATAAACGTATAAATTGTTTAAAAATATAAAAAATACGTTTTCTTTAGTTTATACAACCTTTTGTCATGCATCCAGCTGACGAGTCAATCCCTCTTGATCTAACGTGTTAGGCCGCAGAAATTACAATAGGCGATTTAGGATGCATCAAGGTCATTAGTTCAACGTCGCAATTGTCAATTTCATCTAGTCATAGCGATTTCACATGTAAGTTAGCTTACTTAGTTACATATAACATCATTGAAGAGATACCTAATTTATCGCTAAATCGTGTGGACATACCCATGTCTCATGGAATAATACCCAGAGATTCCGACTTTAGAATTTTGGGTCGTATTGACCTTCTTATAAGTGCCGGTTTGTTTTGGGATCTTTTATGCATTGGACAGATCAAAGTCGGAATCGGTAACCTCGTGTGGCAGAAGACGCGACTCAACAGGGTTTGCAGTTTGCAGTGACCTGTCTCGACTCCTGTCTCGATTGTTTTCGGCGATTCATTTCTCGTCGGGGTATGTGCCCTGCTATTTATTCGGACAATGGTACGAATTAAAAAAAATTGGCGCGCGAAATGAATTAAGGGATTTAGGGCAGTTATTGCCTTCCAGTGCGTACAATGATAGATTTATAGGCGTGTCAGCGCAAGAACAGATTGTTCCTACACTGTCTTGTTCCAGTTTCCTTTGGTGGTTTCGCCAGGAATTTTTCCTCCGAGGTCTTTATGCTTGCCGCCTTTTTTTCCGTTAACGCTTCGTTCTCTCGGGGTCTCTTCACAGCCAATCGGTGAAAAGAGTCCCCCGCTTCCTATTGGCTAACTGCTCTCTCTTTTCTGTAAAATTTGCATCGGTACATTTACTAGCGCCATCTTTTTTCCTTTGTTTGTTTGCCGCCTGGTGGCGCCAGGCGGTCTCCCACTCCCACCGGGTGTTTACTGCCCATCTCCCTCTTTCCATAGATGGGGGTTAGAGGCAACCCTAACCTCCCATCCTTTGGAACATTTTTATGTTATACCTCCTTTATTCTTGTTCCCTGATCGGAATCTATTTGCTCCAACTGCACCTCACCTACCACCTTGTCTTTTGGGTTAATTATTGCTCTACTTTTGCTTTTCGTTTTTCTCCAATATTTATATGAAAAACGCACCTTTTTCTAACCACGTTCGTTCGATGAGGTATTTCCTACCCCTCTCCTCGAAATAAATAATAACGCAGGCTGCGTGCACCAGCACTCGTTCATGGCGCCCCATTATACCAAGAGGCGCGCCAAGGGGCATGGCATTTTTTGCTGTTTGGCCGAAGGACCAGGAAAGACCGCCTCCGTCTTCCCGTCGCTCGGGCTCTCTTTTTGCTCGCGATCGTTGGGCCTCGATCACCTAACCGCCATCATTGTCTTTCCGTCGTCGTGGGATCGTGCTGCGAAGCGCTCCCGTCGCCATTCGAAAGACACGCTGCATCTCGAAGTGCCAGGAGTACAGCATCCCGAAAGAGGTTCGCCCATCAAGCTGTCAGCCCTGTATCGTCATCGCCAACCGTTCACCTCCCCCCACCCGCAAGCCTGACAACGTCACGTTTCGATGTATCGAACTTATCGACACGGCACGCTACCTGGCGACCGGCTTTATAAATTGTATCGATGCACGGGCCGCCAGAAGAAGCGCTGCGGTCGCTTCGGGGCGCAACAGGCGTCCGTTGTAAATATGCAGATTAGTATCACGAGAAATCAGACGCTTATCATTCTATCGCATCGTGTACAATAGCAAGTCATTGTTCAGGACAGGTTATTCGATTATATTGTAATTGGTAATTCAGAGAACTCATTAAACTGCGATGCCATTACGTAAGTGCACACGAGGTACAATTACAAAGTGGAATGTAATGATTGAATCAGGTGTGCTACCTGAACTTCTCATGCGATGAATATCATTTGTAGATTTATAATTTCCGAACAGAAGTAAGCTGTTCTGTATTTCTACTTCAGTGGATTATTTTATCTAAATTATTTTGTGCAATAGTCTACTCTGGTATCATATTTCAGAAAGAAAAACGCCGACCATCGACATTCTTCGATGAAACTGTTTTACAGATGGCACGGTTGAGGAAGAGCTGCGATTCAAACGCTATATTCTAGTTTAGTGATAGTCAGCGATGGTAATATATGCAGTATCTATGAATATGAAAGTTGTGGAGTTACTAAGAAAACATACAGAGTCTCGAGTATTCCTCGAACTGCGCTCTCCGCGTGTATGCATAAATGATCAAAGAACGCGCACTATGCGCGCATGGATCTATAAATTTATGGCCATGAAAATGATAACCTTTGCATTTTATGAAAATAGAAAAGCAACTCTGAACAATCGTATGACAAAGTAACGGATATGTTAGAAAATTGTCGATATGTACTCCATCAAGGTTGTGGGGTAAGTGCCGAGAGGTCAATCATGGTCCTCTCATCAAAAGACACTGCCTTCCACACTCCATGACCAGATCCTTCACGAACAAAGTCCCAATTCTTTAGCAATGCGGCATCGGGACGCTTGCCTTCTTCAAATGTACATATTGGGTTGTCCGGAAAGTTCGTGCCGATTTTCGGTAGGTAGCGTGAGAGACTTAACTGAATATATCACAATGATTGAAAACAAATGACATGTGTACATATTCTAAACGAGATAACTTCAACCATATTTGGAAAAAAGCTTGTGGTTACGATTCGTTAATTTTTATCAGTTTTGTACGCCTTAGAATATGGCGGCAAATAAAGTGCATTATAGGCATTTAATGCTTTTCTTTTTCCGAAAGGGCAAAAATGCCACACAAGCGGCAAATAAAATATGCGCTGTTTATGGCGAGGATGCTGTAGCCGAAAGAACTGTGCGGAAGTGGTTTACTCGGTTTAAAGCTGGAAATTTCGACCTTGAAGATCAAGAACGCCCAGGTAGGCCGTCCACCACAGACGAAGATATGATTAGAACAGAAATCGAGAATAACCCACGCTCAACATTACGTCAATTAGCAGGAATGCTAAATAAATCAAAATCAACCATCCGCGATCATACCGTGAAGTTTGGCTCCAATATTTAAATGAGCTGCGTTTTAATTTTCCTAAAAAATCGGCACGAACTTTCCGGACAACCCAATACATTGTCTCAGTAGACGATCTGAGACAGCCGATAGCCGGAAAACTCAACGTGGTCTCCAACCGACGTCGTCTGTCGTCAGGTCTGTTTAGTCTCACTCATTTATCCCCCAATAGCCCCTATTATAAAATTATCAAATACCCTAATTCGGTTCTTCTTTCCGAACTCTCTCTTCCTAAAAATGCGTCGCCGCTAATAGATAAATATTTTTCCAATTTTATATACTCAATGAAAATCCGCCGTGTTCTATTTCGTAATGCTTTCGGAATGTTTTTGGCTGTAGCCGACTTCCGCGAGCTGTTCAAAAGACTACTACCCTGATCCTGCAAGGACGACATGTCACGTGGTTTCGCGATGGACGGCGCAAGTGCAAGTTACTTTATTTTATGGTGCTAAGGATTATAATATTTTCCTTGTTACACTGTTTTTATAGTCCAATACTTTTTCTTTGTACAAACTCTTCGTACCATCTTCACTGTTGGTTTCCTCTTCTTCTTCTTCTTTCTTGTCTATTTTGTTTCCTTTTCATGTCACTCCATGGGTTATTCTCTTTCTCTTTAGGCAGTGGTTTGTTTTCCCATTTTTCTACTTTAATCTACTTTTCTACTATGTATGTGTTTTCTCATAGTTTTGTGTAGATCGCATTCTTAGTTCTTACATTGCTATATTTTTTGTTTCAGCGAATGATTTGTAATTTGTAATTTGATAATCTAGTCGTATGCAATCTCTGGAGGTTGCACTATGTCGTTTACCTTAGTTGGCGCATCTGGGAAGCAGTTCACATCTCTCGTGATACGTTTCACCGCAAATTATACAAAGATTTACGCCTGCTTTACATGCTGTCTTGCGATGGTCCAACTTCAAGCACTTATAATATTGTTTTACTGGTCTGATCGACGAACGACGCGCCGCCGAATGCCTACCCGAAAATCTGTTCGCCTAGTACAAAACTGGTCCTGTGCTTGAATTCTCGATTGACGAGCCTTCGACAGTCGATCAGTTTCGGATACGTCGACCAGTTCCGTTCAATTAGCTGCGAATCAGCTACCACTGCACCTTACAGGCTTTCGTAAACGGTGGTCAATCCTCACTACGAATGCGGAGAGAAAAATAGCGGGGCGATTACACGCGAATGTTCAAAGTTAGCATGGTATAAGATGTATTTTTGGGAAAATCCTCCAATCGATAAGAAAATAGCAATACTTTATTATATTTTACTTTTCAGGGATCCCGTCACAAAGTTAAACGAATGATCAATTGGTATGCACTCCTAAAAGTATCGAAACAGGTGATACGCATAATAATAATAATATAATATATTGTATAATTATAATATATTATATATTAAATATATTATATAATATATATTATATTATATATTAAATATATATTATATAATAAGGACAGAAAGTCGAATGAAAATTTCTTGTAGTTTGAAACGCGCATTTCAGGCGGTCACTTTGGGAGCCTCGTCGAGGCGCGCGAGTCAAACGAGCCGAGCAGACCTTCCGCTTTTCCACGCTATCCAGGCATCAGCCGAGAGGAACGGCAACATCAATATCCCGATGGAACGCGGCAAACCGGTGTAAACAAGTAGAGAGCAGAGAGTGACATGCTGATACGTTCCTGGTAGCGTCGAATCGCAATGAGATGTCGTAAACGCGAGAGGATGACAGAAAATCGATAGGACCGCCTTCCAGACCTTGTCCACGACATCCTGCGAGATTCTTCGCCGGTTTCTTTCGTCCTGGTGGCGAGCACAACCGTATGATGCTGGCCTGATATTTTTCAGACGCCGCGTGTCTTACCGGTATCTTCGTTCGCGTCGATACGCGCGGCGAAAAAATATCGGACTGCAACAATACCTATCGGCGGATCGGCGATATTTCTGCCGCTGATACGATCCTGTTACGGTGACACGTCACGGTCGTCATGTCTCGGCGATTTGACGTGAAATCGATAAACCCCCTACGGGTACGCTACGCTTGCATTTACGTATAAATATTTAGTAGGTCTCCACCGCGCCAATTGATTTTATAAGTCAACCCTCTGTAACTTGAAACCCCCTAATACTTGAAACGTAATTGTGTAATGATCAGCTGATGTACAAGCTTGTTACACGTATACAAACTTGAGATACAGCTTGTTTTTAAGAGAAATCGAAGGCAGATAACCTGACGCTACTCCGCTTTCGGTTCATTTGTGGTAGGGTCGAGGGGTTCACGTAGCCTCTCAAAGCTGTGGTTCCTGACGACGGACAAACCCTAGATCATGTCTGACAACTCGAAGTTGTGCAGGTATTCGATGGGGCACATTCGACGTCGTACCGTTATCTTAAACAAAAGAGATAGTTTTCATGACGGATCTGGCCACGGAGTGGGGAATGCCTTCTGGTAAAAGGATTGTGTTGCACCGCAAGACGCTTACCCCAGATCCGCCGTAGAGAAAGCCTCATTTCTATCCACCCAAAATTTCTAACATATAAAATTCATAGAACAATTAACATTTTTGAAGAAGTCACCTTTCACGCAATAATTAAATAAGACTTAATGGATAATCGATACGTGACATCAGATTCATTAGGCGTTACAGATACAGAGGGTGGAACACGCGTAATTGGTGTCCAGATAGGTCTTGAAAGTTGAAGATCTGGGTCTGAAAAGACCCGGCGACAGTTGTCCAACAAAGCGTCTGTCCTCGATGCTTTGGCATTTGTTAGAAAGAGAATGGTGTCTGATACATATTATGATGAAATGCATCAATGTTAGTATTTGTAGGGACTCCAAACAAGGATTTTGTCTCGGATGTGTGCGCTTGCTCGAGCCGGTATCGATTTAACGTCAGTTTCATGTCATAAAGACGTCAAACGCACGGTTTTCACCAGGACAACATCCCCGGGCTGAATTTACGATCAGAGGCGAGCAACAGGTCCCGCGGGAACAGCGGTATGTGTGCGCAGTATCCGTTTTCTCTCCATTCTATCGGTGGTTAGCGTTTGCATAAGGATTTTTATACAAGCTCATATAGAGACTAAATTATGAAAGTATAATTCTCTTTCCACTAACGTCTCACGTCTCAGTTTCACTAATGTTTTACGTCTCCAATCATTTTAAAAGAAAGACTCTTGCTCGTACAGCAGTATTTGTCCATTTTAAGCTGTTCCTACTTGAGTATATGTATATCATCCTCTTGAAAAACAAGAGCAGCTTTTAGTAAAAATCGTCTAATTTTCAGCTGCAGCATACGAGAAATCAGTGTCATCAACGAAGAATTGTCCAGATACCAGTCTGTCATTATACAATCAACATCCAACAAAGACCTAGTTATGTCAGGACAAATTACCAAGATCAAGTGAAACTACCAATGTTAGCACAAATTACTAATATCGGGACAAACTATCCTTCGATCAATAGCAGCAAAATACGCTCCTCGAGCGCACCCTCAAGCGTGATATAGCTGGAGGCGACCACCTGTTGCGCTCGCTCGTAAATCTACCCCGGGGCTGTAATCCTGGTAGGCTTGTCTCAGAATGACGTCATTGACGACCCTTTGACAGACAACTGACATCTGCTGACGTATCCGCGGGGTCTTCTGCTCGGCCCGTGTCATCGAGACGAGCCATTTCCTGGCGGAAAGTATTCTTACGTGCTCGGTAAGGCCGGGGTGGGTCTTACCAACACACGTAGGCAATAGGCTCTCATCGGTGAGCAGGCCATAAATTCATCTACTACCCGTCGTTGCTACCCTAGTAACTGCGAGCTTTCGTGACGTCACGCGACGCCTCGTGACGAACTGTTCTCGACATATCGACGGCTGTCGATGTTCCACCCCCTGCGTCAGGATGGACAGGAGGAAGCTCGAAAAAGCTGATCAGCCTGCTGGACCACCGCGAGACACATCGACGTCGACGACGACGTGGCGGGAAAGCTATAAATCCCTCAAACGTCTGCTGGTACCCTGGTGCTAGCAAGCTACTTGTGCCACCGTGACGAACGGATGACTGACACTTCACTCCCCAGGATTCACCCCCGACATCCGGTCTTTTAACCGACCTAGACGCGTGAGCGAAAAAGAGGAGCGTACGTTCCTGAAGAACGGGAGATATAGACGTGAAGTAAGCAACATGAAAAGAGAGAGAAGATAAGAGATAAAGTGTGGGACGAGGAAAAAGAGATCAACACCGATTAGATAAGAAAGAAACGAACGTTAGGGTTCCACCCCAATCCCCTCCGTGGGTGTCGCAACCTAGGAAGATGCAAGACAAGGAGAAAATCACCATAGGAGAGCCACCTGGCACCAGTCGGGCGAAACTAAGTAGACTGTCGCTATTGAACAAACCAATGGAGCGCGTGGATTTTGAATCTCAGAAACCAATCGTAACCAAGAATGAATCAACACGAACCAATAGGAATGAACGCACAGCAGTGACACGCATACGCAAAAACGATGGAGTCGAAGAAGAAAGAAATTTACTACGCAACAAGGGAAGATAACCGTTATAGAGATATCCACCATTCAAGATACAGAAAGTGAAAGAGAATCTGGTGCCGAAAGCGTAGTTGAATTTGATAGGAGAAAAGAGAAGAAACAGGAGATAAATAAATCTCTGAGACAAGAATTAGTATAACTATGATCAATAATTTCAGATTTAATTTTTATGCAAATAGTGCTTTCTTGTTGATACATTTAAATGATTTCCGACGTATGTTAACACTCAAATATTTTTTTCAAAATAATTATTACAATGCAAGAGCCTGACCATCTATCGGAAAAAATATGTACGATGCATTCTTTCGAGAGGATCGTGTTCGGCATGCCTCGCGAGCTTCCAGGAACAGGCTAACATCTACAACAGAATAACTTGGGAATCCTGGAATACGTAGAATTCCGATTGCGTTTAGCGGAGCGAGCCACAGCTGCGGGGGTGGAAGAGAAAGTGACTGCGGAGACGATCGAACGCCGCCATTCCAAGTTCAATTTTAAACGAGTCAATAACATCAAAAGCTTCGAATACCCGGCTCGCATCACCGCGAGGAGTTATCTATCCTCGGTGGAGGTGGAGCTGACCCGCGGTACTCGAGCCCCATCTGTTGTAGATAACATTATCAATCGATAAGGTAAACCATTCATCTACCGAAAGAAACATGCTGATAACGAAAAGTCTGATTAGACTTGAAAATTAGACTCTAAGACTTGAATTTAAATTATCTTGATCTTACAGATATCACATTCACCAACTTATAAAATCAACTTCAAAACTATGGATTTTAGACAGTCACTAAACAAAACAAAATAGAAATATTGTCGAAGATGTGGATCAGTCTTTTTATATGAAAAAAGTTGTTCTTTCTTTTATTGAAAGAAGTCGTCAATGGCAAGTATAAGACACCAATGAATTCTGATTATTAACAAGTAATCGATTTACAAGATATTGCAATGTTACGTCAATTGCTATTCTATTAGGTGGAACGATAATCTCATGACAGGTGCGCCTTGAATCGGTTAATACCAGGCTCACACTTTGCCAAGGAAGTTCTACCTAACCCGAGCCGAGCCCTCCTCCTTCGATTCACGTGGAGGGTGGAAACTGTATATAGATCAATTAGCAACAGAGGAAGATGGCATCCTTTAGCCTTTGGCCACCTTCGTTACACCCTCCACTTTATTAGGGAGTTAGCATGCCACGAAGGCGCTATTCCCAGCGTTGTATGTTTTCTCTGCGAGGATTCTCCCTTGGTAACATTTTTCCCGCTTTCACAGAGTGTAGTGTTCAACTGCCACAAGTTCCTCTTCCATCCTTCAGGCAACGACCAATGGGGATGCGAGAGTGACTTGAAGAAATTCGAGAAAAGACTACAGTCGCATCTTGTCCATGTTTCAGCGAACCCAGAGCGCTCAACACGACGATTGCGTCGACGCCGGGCGTATTTCTTGAATCAGGGGTGCACGTTAGACATAGGGGTTGTTGCCTGCAACCCCGTTCAATAGGGTGACTCGAATGACGTAACAAAGCGCGCGTTTTATCAGGAAAACAACAGTCGACGAAAGATGCAACTACCCCCAGGAATTAGGAATTCTGGCAATCGGCAGGAGCCAACCCCCACTCTTTGTAAGTTAGGCGTTCAACTTTTATGCTTACCCCCGGAGAAAATTTATTATTCTCTACTCTCTTATTCTCTACTTTGAATACCGTACAATTTCTCTATGCACTAATTTCTTAAAAATTTGAGATGGCAAATGAAATACAATTGGTTGAATTAAGTAGTTAAACGAGGGATGAAGAAACTAATTTTTATGAACGTATGAGGATTAATGGCATCTAGATTCAAATGTTTTAATCAGTATTTTGAACCGCTAGCGAAAGCCCCAATTTTCAGGTCGAGATATGATACAGAGTTCAATGTCTTATAGGAAACCTCCGCCATTTTGACGCGTGGGAATGCTGGAAAAACTGACCTAGTCAACAAGCTTAACCTTTGCGACGTCACGCGGCCTGACATTCGTACCCGGGAATTATAGGGTTCCAGAGGGCATCTGAAATGTTGCGCGGGTCCTGCACGGGGGTGGTGATATTGACACGCTTTTCGAACCGCACCACCTCCGCAGAACAGGAGCCCATGCATCCGAGAGCGTACACAAACATCGAGGGAGTAGGTGTCATCGGCAAAGTTCAATCAACAGCGCTTCCCTCGATCCTCCCGCTGCAATATGCATTTTCACGGCTCGACACAGTGAGATTGCGTATCTCTGGAGGTCGGCGCCCGATAGACTCGCTTTATGTATAGTAATCAATCATAGATACAATAAGAGTACAAAAGAAAGTTTTTGTTGTTAGGCTTTGCGAAGGAATGCATCAAGGAATTCTATGGACTCTTACAATGACTATTGTAAGTATTAAGGTTTGAGAATAAGGACTTTGGCTCTATCTTCCTGACGATGTGTTTTGAAGATTATTTACGAAAAGGGCCACAATCAAGATCAAGGTTGACTCCATTATGGTAACTGACTAAAACTAACTAAAACTAAGCCAAAATATTTTTCAAGAACTTCACCTGATGGAAATCTCTCTCCGACCACCGTCTCGATCCATTGTTGGGCTTCAGCCTCCTGGCTAGCCTCTCGTTTCCCAGCAACCTGAAAGCAGAAGATGAAAGGGTCGCTATTTTAAAACTTTTTGAATGTTGATACTTCAGTATGAGTGTTATGGTACGTCGCTTCCGGTGATTAATGGGTGCTAATCTATATAGTATCTTTATAAGATGGATGAGGTCTATTCAGATATGATTGCTAAAAATAAATTTCGTTTTCAGGACCGGATGGGCCCCCCTCCTTCACCCTTGTCGCACGTGTCGAATATTCATTGTCGTTTATTTTAGATGTTATGGAGGAGAGCGAGCGCACCCGGCGGTTTGATTAACGACGCCTTTCAGTTTTATATATATATTCTCTAGAAATTGAAGAGAAGATGTTGGTAAAGTGTATTTATTATTTCAAGTATGAAAACGTTTAAACTAATTATAAATCCTTTGAATCTACAAACATTTTCAAGGTTAGGATTTTATTCTATATTCGATAAGGTATCAAGATATTTTGTTTCGATTTGTATCATCAGTTTCCGTAGAAACTTCCAAAAATTGCCGTAGCCGATGGTATTTCACATCGTCATGGCGGGGTATTGGTAAAAGTTTTCAACTAGCAATAATCGCACCTCGGTAGAACCTCATTGGTTACGATATCGCCACTGCGCAAAGCTGATGAGCACGTTTTTCCCCGTCCTACTAATAACAGCGCCAGCATCTTTTAGCTGCGAGAAATCCGTCAACCTCGATGCCATCTAGTGGCAGGTCCGTCAACTAACCGCCCTAACAAGATCGTACTACTGTCTCTGATTTACTGGTCTGTACAATTTCAAGCTTTATAATAACTGCAGTTCAATCAAACTTTCTAGTACTCATGAAGTTACTTAACAATATAAATATACACAATTTAATAAAAAACATTCTTCGGTCAGTATTTCCAACAGCAATCTATCCAATTTGTTTTAAACAACTTTACTTTCAGTTGCTGTGCAAGGCAACTGCAATCGGTGTATTTGCAATTGAACGCAAGTAAAGATTGGTTGAGTATTTGCTGGAAATGCACTGTGATAGGGAAACAGGATGCTAAGAGGTGGCAGTTAAGTATATGCAGTACGTAACGAAACCTTGCAATGGAATCTCATTGCACTTCACTCAATTCCTTCCGTATTGTTCGGGCAAACCTTGCTTTTCTTATCTGTTGCTCAAATCTGATGGGCAAACAATTAAACAATTGTATCAAAAAGCTGATTATACCGTCTGTTACAGGTCTGGCGAAATGGTTCTAGAAATGGAGGTCTTGGAATCCTTGAGCGAACCGTAAAATGATTTATCAGAAGCAACATGCTTCAACTTCTTGTCGATGATCATTTAATTAAAACGCGTTAAACATTAATATATAATATGGAGGAATGATACGACTATTTTAACGGAGAACTGAACGAGTATTATCGTCATTGCTTCCGGCATTGCAGCTCCATCAGGAGATCCGCGATGCGCCCGCAACTGATGCAACAATCCGAGTCTAGAATGTCTCAAATTTCTAATTGAATCGGCCCAACCTCCAAGAAAAGCTAACACGATCATATCGATGATGCCATCGATCACATTTTCGTTACACAACTACGGGCGAAACTTGGACTATGAAGAATCGTTCCAGACGATTTCGTCGGGTTACGATAAACTTGGAAACAGTGTCGATTGACGGAATCTAAACTCGGCGGTGGCCTCACCCTTCGAAGTGGCCAAAATCCAGAAACTACGACGCCTCGCTTATCGGTGTTTTCATCTGGCCGTGGTCCACGGACCGGTTAACTACCGTCGATTTGTGCAAAACACACCCACTTGTTCGAAGTTTTCCGCTCGCGGGAACGTCAGCAATCGTAATAACGAAACATACAACCCCCCTAAATAGTCTGTCCAGATCGTTCTAACTATTCCCGAACTTGATACATGATTTTCTCTCACGATACCGTCACTGTAATAGTCACACTTCTGCTACCTACTCAGAAAGTAATATGCTAGCTCTACTTAATGAAAACTCAAGCATGTCTTGTTTCTTGCAGGATATGTCAATACCCTGTCATACAATCGTACATTGCCTTACCAAGGAATCTTTTTGTCTTCCCAAGGCAATTATATTTCGAATAACGGTGGATCGTGTTCGCACCAGGCCTGGCTCTTTCCGGATCCTAGACTCTAGAGAATCACCATAGTTCAAAGCGAAGATTCATCAAGGAAAGGCTAAGAAGAAGCCGAGAATAAAGAGCTATGATTCGACCCAAATTGCTACCCAGTTATGGCGAAGAAGGTCTACGAACTCAGACCGAGTCTTAGATCAGGCCAGGTCTTAGATCAGGTCATCAGCTGTTTATCATTAGCCAGTATTGTAAGCAAAATGTATTCTTCGTTCCAGGATCCGTTCACGATTCTCAGTCTAATTAATCGAAGAGAGTTCAATGAAGAGAAGACGAAGAAGTGGAGCAGATCGGTTATGACTGATGTAACGGGTCGCCTCGTGTCTTGTCTTGTAAATAGGGCTGCAGTGTCAAGATCTGGCTGTGGGAAGGTGGGCGGGGGTGTGGGAATACCCAGTGGGCAACCGGCCAAAAATCACTCGTTCCTGAATGTCGGTGAAAAGGATTCGGCGGAGGGGAGACCGGCATATAGCGTCGCGACGCACGGCGTCCGACTTAGTCTTTGGTCGGCGTCATCGTTCAAAAGTCGCTGTCCCTTCGGAAGAGAAAGAGAGTTAAGACTCCTGCCGGTGCAGTGGTTAGAGATTGGATCGTCGGAGGACCAGACAGGATAAACAATGCCGGTATGTGTCGAGCGAAACGGTCAACCCCGAAGACACGGCGGTGTCCGTTCCGCGAGCAACAGTGGACCAATGTCGCGATAAATTGCCGATAATCACGGGCCCGTTAACGAGCATCGCGACATGCGAGAAGGGAACCGCTAACAGCTGGTGGATTAATAATGCTCGTTCGCGATGTTAATGCCGAGAAACCGCGGTTATTCGTAGAATCCTAATTACGGTAGACCTTGGGCTATTTCGTTCTGGCGGTAGTCCCAAAATATTGGATTAATCTTTACACGAGAGAAGTATTGAAATATGCCGACATATAAAAAACGAGGGGATGCACCGATGCGGCACGCAACCAAACGTTTTCAGCTTCCATTTATCGCTTCGACATTCGTTCCTCTCATTAAAGACGCATTTGTAAATCTTAATTTCATAAATGAATTAATTTAATTCTGTAAAAATATCAAGAAACTTTATTTTTGCACGGTGAGAGACCATCGTAGTCTCAGGGTACCGTTGTAGAGCTTAACGTTAGCGCCCGCGAGCCAGATCTAAGACGTTGTGGGCGTTCTAAACTGTTCGTCTAACGAGCCACAAACGTCAAAGAAGACGTTTCCTGACTGATTTGTTGCGATCCGTTTATAGTTGCGCGGACACGAGCCGTTAGATTGTTAACACGACGGAAATCCTGTGACGCCGGTTTGTTGCCGCGATGGAGTTTGACGCGTATTGACCGTCCGAGATATTTTTACCTCAAGATAAATACCCTTACGTAATATCTATGTTCGACGATGCTCGGGAATGGATATCCCAATTTAAAAGCCGCGCTTTAACCAGCGAGAGAATTTCATTTCCGCGTTTTCGCGAAACGTTTCGATATCCTCCGAGACTATTTCCACATCATCGATCTGATAACGCTAATTACGCTAGAACAGAGACACGGGGAAGTAATAGAACATGTACACCAGGGCGGCGAACATAACGGCGAACATAACGGCGACGTAAGTCAGGAGAAACAAAAAATATGTTGTAAACGTGTTGATCATTGTCTGCGGCATGGATGCTATTCATCTCCTCGTGCCGGTCTTATCCTCGAAACGTTGGAATCCCGATGAAAGCCCGAGGAAGGATGTCCGGTCGGTTCAAAATATATCATGCGCGCCTCTTCTTCGCTCTCGACTTGATCATCTTAATTTTAAGATCGCCGATCGTTGGGAAAAGTCGAGGGAACGAAAACGTTACTCCTCTTGAGAACCGTGCTTAAAATACACCTCGGGAGAGTTCGACGAGGAACACGTTGCTTCTGAAGATTTGACACTTCGCAGACGGGCTCTGGAGATCTCTCTACGTCCTTTCCGGTCCACCGAAAGGTGCGCCGAGCTAGATAATTTCAAAGTCAATCGGTGGTAATTTCGTACCTGGTATCCGCACAGAACGTCTCTCAGCATAGATCAGACAACTATTCTTCGCTGTGGCGAGAAGATCCGTTCCGTTTCTCTGCGGATAATAGGTAACACGGGTTTGCCTTCGAACAGGATTTCGCGCGGAGCACGGTCAAGACCACACAGGATCTATTTCGCGAGGTATCGAGGCTGATTGCAGCTATAAATACAGATCTATCGCGATGCAGGGATTGCCAGATTTAATTTGCGTCGACATCGTCGGGGCTGGGGTGCTCGTAAATCAACGGGAAATGAGTTGAACAAATTGCTTACATTAACGCGCCGAACAGGGACACCGATCAGTGGCTTCCAACTAGCAGCTTCAAAGAGGATTGCGGAGTTAGGAAGTCTTCTGAACCGAGATGTATGATCTCGTCGGGTCGCTCGATGAGATTTGGAACTATTAGCCGTGACGTTGGCGATTTTAATGAGAAACGGCGACGCGGAGGCATTGTCAGGCTGCCAAACGGTGGAATTCAACGCGGTGTTCTACCAAAAATCGGGAAACGAACGGGGTTCACACGGCACAGAAACAGGTGGCCCGAGTGAACCTAGCCGTCTCTGCCAGATTTTAATAAAAGCCGAGCGGATCGGCCGTCGACGAATATTTTATTTTCGACGTGCGGTTTACGAACGGTAACGTAACACCGTCGCGATCTATTTCCGTTCCGTCGACATTTTTAAATCGCTGACGCTCCGGCTGGACCATCCCCCATGCTTCTCAATTCCGTTGTAACCGAATCCAAGGGGCTGCTTCGTACGAGCAGAGATATTCTACTTGATTTTATTGGGACGACCTAAAAGTTTCGTGTGTTTCCAGGCCCGCAACAAGGATCAGGAGTCCGAGGTGCTCACTTGGATCGAGGCTGTCCTGGGCGAAAAACTTCCACCGGGAAACTACGAGGACATCCTCAAGGATGGAGTCGTCCTGTGCAAACTCATCAACAAACTGGCTCCCGGATCGGTGAAAAAGATTCAGGAAAAGGGAACCAACTTTCAGTTGATGGAAAATGTTCAAAGGTGGGAGACGATTGAATATTCAGTTGAACGAGAATTTACTAGATGGTAATTCGGTCTTTTGTTTTTCTAGATTCCAAGCTGCCATCAAGAACTACGGCGTCCCACAAGAGGAGATCTTCCAGACGGCTGATCTCTTCGAGAGACGCAACATCCCACAAGTGACCCTGTGCCTTTATGCTCTCGGTAGGATTGTAAGTATCCCATGATCAGGTTTGCTTCTGGTTCGAATTGGCCAGGACTGGCATTGGCGTAGAGTTAAGTTCTTACTATAGCAAGGACATACCTTTGCTTATATTAAACCGGTTGTTTGGACAGACGCAGAAACATCCTGAGTACAACGGACCCGGTCTAGGACCCAAGATGGCCGACGAGAACAAACGAATCTTCTCGGAGGACCAGCTCCGAGCGAGCGAGGGCCACCTCAATTTGCAAATGGGTTTCAACAAAGGCGCCAGCCAATCTGGCCACGGTGGATTCGGCAACACGAGACACATGTAAACATTTGCCTCGACCCGACAACTTGTTGACGACGATCGCCTTAGGCACACATTACTACTTGCTACCCATCTCCACACATTATGAGACGGTTTTCACACTCTTGGAATGGAAAAGCGTCGCGTGCACGAACTTCGAATGACATTAAAAGCATGTCCACGCGTGGGAGAGTAGAGCTAACATCGTAACTCGTCGTTGTAAATTTATTTTCTCATTCTTTGTACAAGTAAATGCGAGATTCTGTAACTGTGTCGATCGAGTAGTGTAATCGATGGCTAAACACATTCTACACGTTACAATCACTCACTTTGCATTATACACTTTACAATTTACTCTATGTACTCTGCACATTGCACAAACAACACGTACAACATGGATCACGTATTCTACACGAACATATGGAAACAAGTACACGCACAGAAACACGGTTACACGCGTCGAGGACTCGATATAGACGTTGTTGAAGTCTAATAATTATGCGTGGAAGTTCGACAAACAATTTCGACGACGATGTGCAATAAAACGAAACTTATAACTCGACTGATATTTCGCACCACGCATAATTATTGAAGATGACAGGCAACACGACGCGAAGTGCCAACAAAGCATTTGTCATTTTCCGTCGCACAAGTGGTCAGTAGTCTCGCATTTGCTTCAATGAATTCCGTTGATTCGAAGCAAACAGTCGTACTTTTCTAAGGTTTCTAATTGTCCCTGATACCTAATCACCCTATTCACATGTGAACAAATGTATCGAATAAAGAGGCAGCGCTGCTATTTTCTATTACCTTCCGTGAAAACTTACTCGAAAGTCTTCCTGAACGTTTTTCTACGAAACATGGGCGAAGAAAATTTAGAGAATCTCGTTAGAGACCTGTGCCAAGAATCGCTAATGTGGCTTATGTGGCTTATTAATGCAACTGATTCAAAAATACCGCGCATTAGGCCGCATGACTTGCTGAAAATCGCGACGATTGTATACAGC
This sequence comes from Megalopta genalis, assembly GCF_051020955.1. NCBI lineage: Eukaryota > Metazoa > Arthropoda > Insecta > Hymenoptera > Halictidae > Megalopta > Megalopta genalis. The sequence goes on from NC_135027.1 coordinate 4,330,018, forward strand.
ACTGATATACATGTATAATTGCATTGTATAATTCTGCTTAGAATGTTCCACATTAAAATGTTCTACTTCCAGCGGCGTTGGAATCTAATGGAAATTTCTAGCTTGAAGCGGTTCTAGAACCGTTCCAGCTCGTTTGCGTTTCCGTTTTGGATCCCAGAGGCTTCTGGTAGCACCCTCAACTCGGCCGGTCTAATTTCGGCGCATCAGACCCGAAAATACCGACGGCTTGTTTGTAAATAAACGTTGCCGCGAGACCCGTTGCCGTCATCGCGACACAAATTTTTCAGCTTATAAGATTTTCTTAGCTGGAACGCGCACGCCGATCACGCAACGCCCCAACATTTTGATTTTCAAACTTTTACTTAGCTCGGAATGTAATGGAAACCGTCCGGATATCTTTGGATGACCAGCTCGGAACTGGACTAGCATTGTGTCATCGTAACAGGAAAAATCATTATTCAGGAGTAAAGAATGAACCGACTGTTTCGGCAACAGCATTCGTTTAGAATGTTCGTGACTTTTGAAAGGTATGGACACTATGATGTAGTGAATTGAAGTATCAATTAGCTTTCTATCGCAATCCCGATCGGCAGGAATAATTTCTGTAACGGAAGTATTGATTTCAAGGATGCAGTGTGCCGCGCTAATGGCCCATCAAAAGTTTATTTGACCTTCGCAAACCGCCCTCGGTCCCACGTGTAAATCAAATTTAGTTTAGCGAATGCATCGAGTGACTCATGGTGTGTATAAGCTCTCCAGAATTAGAAGCATTTTAATGAAAACTCGCGAAAGTATCGCAGCGATACGCGCGGTGAATCAGAAGTTTGAAATAGATAGCTTTCCTGCATGTCAAGGAGACGTGATTTTCTCTTCCATCGTGTAATTCTGGACGCTTCACGAATATTCAAAATTCTGACGAGTACACCCTGAGAACGACTGGCGCAACGTAACGCGGGACACGAAGCGAAAAAGCAAATTGAGTGTCTTGCTAGATTCATTTTTCTCAATGTTAAGACAAATTCTGGTGGTACTAGCAATATCGTACACTTGAAATTGTTTTCAGATGAAGTCTCTGGACATCAAAAATGTCCAGAACGGAATCAAAGTGGTTTATTCAATATAACCGCAACCGGAACATTTTATTTTATCATGAAAATTATTCTCTGAACGAAACTTCAAATCCTACAGACTACAATCCTCAGACTACAAATCCTAATGAAAATTGCTTTATCCAATAATGCAAATGAATTTTGACCCGACTGCCATTGCATTAAAGTAATTATTTCCACTGCATGATGTTAGAGAACATAAGAATTCAATAAGAATAAATACAGATAGATCGCAGAGCACTACAAGTTTTGTATGAATCTAAGATTTCCACTACATGATGTTGAACATAAAAATTCAATATAAATAGATACTGAGAGAACGCAGGACAATGTAAATCTTATACGAACGAACATGGAGCTTTGTAGAATTCGACGTCAACTCAACTTTGTTGAACGTTGAATCGGTTCCACTCATTACGCACCAAGGATATTCTATACAGAAGTGAACCGACTTACCTGCCAAAGCGGACGTCCAGGCATGTCGAATACGGCTAACTTCGTTGACAATTAGCAGAACGCGTGAGAGAAGCCGATAGAGCTTAACGCACTCAAACTCAAGCACAAAAATTGTGAGCTTCCGAGCCTCGTGCTGCGTATATATGCGTGACAGGTACCCGTTGGTGTTAGTCAGCGTGGGGGCGTTTCTATATATGGACCACTTACTCACCACTACCCTCGTTCACACACGCGACCACCTCCGCCGTATCTTTTTGGAGGGGATTCTCAAAGAAATCACGCGAACGCCGTGTTTCCACCGACTGGAAATATAATTTCGACTGCAATTGAACCCTGGGCCCAAGGACTCTGGCCGTTGACTTTTATGAGACTCGAGAGTGAAGGACCGAAAGTGGCAGGCACTATCTTGTATCTTAATTACCTAAAATAAATAAACGCAAATGTCAAATCAACAGCACCTTGGACACGATTCCCTATGTGTTAGAAAGCATGGGCCATTTTCTACAATTATTCGGTAGTGAAGGGAATAGCTGGCAAGTATGGTCAATTTTTTTCAAACCCTAATTCTCATTGCGGGGATGAACAATGGCTCTTTACTCTCACATATACGTCAATGATCTAAAATAAATAAAAGTAAATGTTAAAACAGTAGATTTTTCTCTGAAGAAATCTTATCACATGCTTGCGGTTGCATCTCTAGAATCCGTTCCAAAAGAGTTGCAACTTGCAACGTCGTGTCGCTTCCTGTTATCTATTTAGCAGATTTAGCATATATGTTGGGTCTACATATAACGACCTTGGGAGCGGTGAGACTACAACGGGTAGCGTGGCCGAGCGGTCTAAGGCGCTGGTTTAAGGCACCAGTCTCTTCGGAGGCGTGGGTTCGAATCCCACCGCTGCCATTAATTTTTGCTTCCATTCGCAATAGCAGAGGTAGACGCCGATGCGTCCCCGGATTATATTCCTCGCAGCCTTCGCGGTCCGCGGCGTGTAATTAGCGGAAGAAGGCAGTGGTACCGACTCCTTTGAAGGTCCAATGGGTTGCGTCGGCACGCGGCGCCGTGGTTCACACCTATTAGGTGCGCACGTTGCTGCAGGAGCTTCACCATGTTGTGCCTCGAACCAGAGACATCTTCCGATGCTCTCGCGAACATTGTGCTAAGACTGTAACACAGTCGATAACTTCGTTTTTGTATAGGAACATTATCTATGAACAAAGTTAGAATTTCATAAATTTTAAATAGGACGTGCGATACTGTGACGACGATTATCTTTAGTAATATGAAAAAGGAAGAGATTTGAGAAACATCGGCATTCTCGTAGTTACCAAACTGTGGGTTTGAATAACATGCTCTTGCAAGCGGATAGAATCCTGTTGCCATTGTTATCACCGGGGGCTAGCCATTCTTGACCATTCTGGTAAACAGGGTCGATTATTGAACAGCCATCCGATCAGACAGGGGAAGCGGCGATGATATACACGTATAATAATAAACTCCAGCCGTCCCGAAAAAGCGCCATGAAAGTACTTATGCTTCTCGATGATCTGCTAGCCTGATCCGTGTTTCATTCTGAAGATGTTACCACGAGCCACACCCTGTTGGTACACATGCAACTTTTTAAATACGTAGATACGTGGACGTGAAATATAGATATGTTTCTTTATACAGAAGACATTATACAATGAAATTTAAACATTGCAATTGCGGTTCCTATATCTTTTAAAAATAACGAATCGTCTATTGACATGGTTGATTATTCAGTTTGTTTCTCAATAATTCTTTCGACGGAGTTCCGTTGTCAGGCTTACATGTCTGGACACAGAAAATTAGCGGTCAGGAAACGTCGTTCAAGCGGACTCCGTGGCGCAACGGTAGCGCGTCTGACTCCAGATCAGAAGGTTGCGTGTTCAAATCACGTCGGGGTCATGTCTATCTTTCATTTTGCAACTACAACATTTTAAGTATTATTTACCTGGGCATAATCTTTTCAACAGGTTTCCTTTGTGTTGCAATAATTTTTCAGCACCAAAACGATTGATTGGTCACTCTGAAATTATGAAATATTTCGTTGTTATACAATTTCAACTGCTTAAATGCATCGGGCAAAAAGTACAAGTGGATATGACGGTACCGTTCGACGTCGCGTGTGCATGAATGCGAAAGAAAGATGGCGGGAAATATAATGAACGCGGTTCCTTTGTACTGAAATTCAGTGCGAAGGAGACTGAAGTGCGGAGCGTGCTCACATCCCGCACACAAGACGCGAAATACTAGGATAATATGAATGACCTTTCTCCTCTCTCGTACCGTTGAGCGACATTCGCGCGGGTTGTCTCATTTAGCCCCTCCTTGGATTAGGCTAACACGTTCGACATGGAGGTCGACTAAAATGGCGGCTTCTTTCCCTATATGTATATGTATCATTGGAGAAAGAAAGTGCAGAGAAAAGACCCTAGGCTCTGATAATTAATTTAGCCCATGTGTCCCAGTACAAATATGTCGTTGTTGATATGTTAGTAAAATTGTTTTCTGTATTATTTAGTGTAGTTTGTTACAAATTTCTATGGTTATTCTTACTTATTACTATACATGTAGTTATATGTAGAAAAATAGTTCAATAAAAAAAATAAATTGTGAAGTTGCTAGTCCACCTTTAGTTTAGAATATTATGTGACTGAGGGTAAACTATGAATTATATTTAATTACGAACTTAGGAAATATAATCCCTAAATCCGTGTCAGTAGCTTGGTAGTTTTGCCGCAAGTGGCAGCACTATTTGTTTAATAATTTTAGTACTTTACTACGTTTTTATTCAAAGTTTAAATTATACTTGTCATTTATTAAATACATTTATTAATTCTATTATTAAGGCAATAAACGGTAAGAATACATCAGCATCATAGTAGAGACCCTGTAATAAGAAGTGCGCAGCGAGGGTGAAGTTAGGTCGTTGGTCGCCATGTTCAAGCACAATCATCGAAATTTGGAGCCCGCTGATTTGTCTCACTCAGTCATGTCTCGTCCTCTTTCCAAAGCAGTTGTGGGGTACTGAATGTATAGTAGAATGGAAAGGTTCTTGAATTGAGAGATTTATATGATTCGTGGTTAAATATGATGGCACCAATCAGAATCGGCCTCGATATTATGGGCATTTGCTGCTCCATCTAGCAACAAGAACCGGAACTAATCGGCTTGAAATTTGACGATTTTGCCGTAGATGGTAGCACAATTTGTTTTAAAATTTTAGTTATATTACCGACGGAGTTGATTCCATAAGTTCACAACAGAATGATTACCGCATATCTTGCAATGCGTGCAATTTATAAGAATAGGTAACACAATATAAGTTTTACAAGATAATCACTGTTGCGTATTAGCATCGCGAAACAAGATTACGTATCCGTACGACTACATACATTTCGATTGGACTTATCTATCTGAACTGAACCGAACTTTCAACATCGTTATGCTTCCCTGCTACAATGCACCAACTGATTGAGCCTAAATGATTCTGATTGCTAATCATTAAACCTTCAAACTTCAAACATCTCCGCGTACACGTTACATATATTATTAAATCATGCTTCGACTAAGATACGGAAAATTCTGAGATACACGTATCATTATATTGTCAAGATTCCACGGAGTTTTCCACGGAATTTTTTTTATCAAAAATATCACATCATGATGTCGATGACATCCACCATCTTTTTCCCAGGAAACGAAATACATACATATATACGTGATCGATATCAGGTACGATTTGAACGCAATTTTGTAACGTAAAAATCCCGAGTACTGTTTAAAATACATCGAGCTGTATTAATTTAACGTGGCTCGGTGTGCGATAGAATTATTCATTGAATTATAATCATCGAGTTTACCGCTACACACATACGTAACATAGACGTTGTCCATGCGTATCCAGGATCGCCGTGGACCTTGGTGCGCCGTTCGTCATCATCGTTTATCTTTCGCCTTTCGTACGACGAACGAGGAGTATGCTAATTTACGCGCAGCCTCCAGTAATCTGTAGTTAACGAGTAGAATGGACATAATCAACAATTTAACCGACTCGGTAGTAGGAACGCATGAACGTCGACTGATATTCGCCGCCATCGATATTACCTCTTCGATGGACGTGGTGGCCGCGGATCGGAAAGACACAATTTTGAGGAAGAGCCGCGCGGGCCTTAAGCACCTCTGTGACGTACAATACTTTATTGGCCCCCAACGACCTCTTTCCATTGCTTATCGGTTCATTGACTCCGGCATGGGCTGAAATTTCGGCAGGGCTACGTGTTTAGCCCGTCCCCGATGGCGGCAGACATCTTCCCGCTTCACCTCCGCCCTCGATAATCCATTGTTACGATGCTTCTAACCTCGTCCGCTCGGATCGAAGCATCATTACGGGACAGTGACACCGTTTTTCCCCAAAATCGGAATTAATAACGTGTCTCCAGTACGTATATGTAGGTGAGATGTCTCGTAAATTGTTTATCGTATCGTTATCGTGTCTCCGCGTCCGTAGTGCAACACAATGACGGTCCCCGTGTCGCTACATTCGTGGATGGATCAAACCTTATTACGCTTTCCCCTAAAATTAACGCGCGGTTCAGAAGTGGGGGATCCTCTACCTTCAAGCTTGTGTATTATGTCAGCACGTCACGTGGCCTACGTGCACACGCACGCAGCCAAGGTGGTGTGCGTGCACACTAGCGCATCTATCGGTCGCATGCGTTCCTGTTGAAAAAATTCCTCACGGGCGAAAGTCAAGGTATGACGGAACAGCACAACCATCGAAGCATACCAACTCCACTAACGTGTTATCCTGGTGCTAGGAGGGGCTTTGTGAGACAACCCGCGCGAAACTCTTTTCAACGTAGGGAGAAGACCGGCCTTCTCTAGCAACATGTTCCTCGGATAAATCGGTGCTTGCATGCGGGATGTGAGCACGCATCGCGTTCCTGTTTGTAGACACACTGCAACAATACTGATGATTGATGATGTTACATTTACCCTGTCTTATCATGTAGACATTCTACTACCTTTCCAGAGAACATATGACTACTGTTTATGCCACGAGGCCTAGCCTGTCACAAATGACAGGACTACAATTGTAATTAGGAAATTATAGGTAAATAATATCGGTTTTTGTGTTCTGTTAGGATTGAACGTATCCTTCTAAAGAAGGATATGTGCCATGTGGACACTTACTGCACATTTCTTAGCAAATGTAAGGAACGTACCTCGATGTGATGGACGGTCAATCACAGTCATCTCGGCCTTTTCGACTCTATGGCCAAAGCCATACTTAAAGATTCCTAACTTTTCAAACATGTATCAACAAATGCGTCTTATCAAGTACCCAGGTGACCTATGGTACCCCAGGTACCTATGACCTCACCATAAATTGACCGTCAGGCTATGTGCCTAAAAAATAAGCTGTCGCTATTATTGTCAATATACTTATCAAGAATTTATAAATTACAAAAATACAAATTTTGTCTAGGATAACGTTTTACTGGTTTCCTAAAATGGTTAAGTTAACCCTTTGCAGTCGAGGACTTTTTCAAGTGAACTACCCGCTGCGTCGAATGTCTTATTTTGTATAAAGCGATATTATGTTTTTATTTTTTGTTGTCTTTGCGGCGACATTCGATCTAGTGAATAGAAATGTGATATCGCTTGTACGGCGACATTCGACTGCAAGGAGTTAACATTAATATGGAAAGTATATTTATATTTTTCATAAATATCAATATAATCTTACGAAATTATATCGTATATGGTCTTATTTTAAACAGAAAAACCTTACAATTACATAGATAGAAGTCTCATTAAGAATATATAAAAAAGTTTTATATTGCGTTATTATTTATTTTTCATTTGCTATCCTTTCCTACGTTCGGCAAAGTACAAAAGCGAACGCCGAAGCTCGATCTGAGGCTGATCTTGATCTTTTCAAGGCACTTCGGTTCCGAGTTTTATTCAGCACTTGATCTGCCTGGCGCGATGCTTGCCCGCCAATGTGAACATGGTTATACTTGCACGGACCGAGCACAACAGCGAGTTTCGGCCCTAAGGGGTTGCGGAAATATAATGTAATATGATAGATTAATGACTTAATGTACTACACTTTCCATAACTGAAATATGATCAACACTTTCTTTATTTCAGATATTTTTTTATACGAAATGAGCTTTTCTTGATGAGTTATTGATTCAAGACCGACAGAACAAGAAAGTATTCCGTTTTCAGAAGATCGATGTAACGAAGACTCCGTGGCGCAACGGTAGCGCGTCTGACTCCAGATCAGAAGGTTGCGTGTTCAAATCACGTCGGGGTCAATTTCTTTTTTCCCATCAAATATTTGTAATACATATACTTTTGCTTTTAATTTAAATTATTATCTTTCATAAAAACTCTAACATCTGCAAGTCATCAATGAGAAACGAGGATAATCACTCACTGCAATAATACACTTTAAGTAGTTCTTGGTTTGTCGATGCTAAATAATTCTTTATATATTCTAATATTTTATTATTGCTTGATTATTTATAATAATTTCTAGTTGCTCTGAATTTTTCAAATTTAAGGCAATTTCTCGGAGCAGTCGTGGCCGAGTGGTTAAGGCGTCTGACTAGAAATCAGATTCCCAGTGGGAGCGTAGGTTCGAGTCCTACCGACTGCGAATATATATAACATAAATCATTTTTTTTCTTCGAAGAGTAGGTACTATTTTACATTTCAAAGATAGATAAGACCGATGAAAATGAATGACTATTCTGGGCTTAATAGTGAAGTAAATTTTTATTCCATCTGTTCAATACGTTTCTGAAGGTAGAGTTTTCTATTGTCGCCAGGAAGTAATTAATTTTTTCTTAATTTCATTTGTATAAGTTATAAAGACGTTCAACAATATTGTTACCAATAATTAATTGTTAAATTCATTTACTGCTCAAAACTGTTCTACGCCTTAATCGAAATTGGTGCTCAGCGGCGCCGTGGCTTAGTTGGTTAAAGCGCCTGTCTAGTAAACAGGAGATCGGGGGTTCGAATCCCCCCGGGGCCTTAAGTGGATCTTTTTTATTTACTTTTAGTAACAAAATTCTCTGACGTAGAACGTTATTACTTTATTATATTTATCATTGTATATTAAATTGATATTTTATTAACAGTTTGATAAATGATAAATCAAGTAACTGCAATAAAGGATTCACAGTGTTTATTTCAGTATCTTTAGGCTATTAATTAGTAGTATACAAATTGTTTCAGCGCACATTAAATTAATGCAAATAAATAAAATTATTATATACATTCTTATCATCTAAAAGTCAAATTTGTAACCATTTCCAGAGACTTTCACACGTGCTACAGAAGGTGCAGAAGAATAAGCGACGCCTAACAAACTCTGAGGCTGGTGTTCCTGTTGCTGGGGCTGTTGCTGTTCCTCTTGCTGTAATTCGACTTGTTCGGGAACCTGTGGATGATTACTATTAAACAAAAATCACATTTGAATTTTCTACAAATTATTATAATTAGTTGTCATATAACTGAAAGTTTTACCTGTTGAGTTTGAGCAACTTGTGCATGCGATTGTGCTTGAGCTTGTCTTAAAGCAAGAAGTTGGGCCAATTGTGCCTGATACAAAGCAGCTGCATTATATCCTTGTACCTGAGGTTGCTGAATTTGTTGCAACTGTTGATAATAAGCCAATGCTGCAGGATCTGCAGCAGTTTGATAGGGATAAGGTGCAGCTACAGGAGATACATATGTGGGTGCAGCTGGTGCAGCTGCATAGCCATTTGTAATTGGACCAACTGGAAACACTCCTGTAACATAACACATAATTACTCTGATTCCGTTTTTAGAACAAGATAAATACTATTATTTTGTTAAATAGTTACAGACCTAAGCCAGGATTTCTATAAGCAAGAGCATTGGCAACATTAGGGAACACTTTCTGTGATAAGTAAGGATTTCCAATACTGGAACTAAACGATTGATGAGAGCTGGGTCCACTAAATGCAAAGGCAGTTTGTGTCAAGCCTGGCCTAATGAAACTAAAGGATGCATGTTGGTCAGAAGTGCCTAATACATTTGTGGGTTTCACACCATTAATAGGTGGCTCAGCAAATGCACTGGAAAGCACTATGCAACCAAGTACTATGTATTTCTGAAAGAAATAGATCTTTTAGCAACTAGAACAGAGATAAATGGGTTGCAACAAGTTCTAGTAGAAAGAATTACTCTTCATTGAAGTTGAGAAACTTGCTCTCAGTACTCACCAACATTTTAGAAACTTAAAAGAACTTTAGCACTGTCTCACAGGAACGAACGATCGTATTAACAATGGAACATCAACTATTCTGACGCCAAGTAACCCCGTGGGGAGTTATATATTGCGGAAGCGACCAGGTTGATACGTGAGTAGCATCACATCAACACGTTTTCAGAGGTACAATCACACTTTCTCCAAGATGCCAAGATGGGACAGTTCATGAATCGTAATCGCTTGATATCAAGTTTTCGTTTTTACAGAAGATTTTTGTAATGCGACATAATGTACATAATTGTACGGTTATTTACAAACTAGGATATAAACTGTTCTTCATCGCCATATCATGACCGTATCTTTTTGAAAATACGAGTACATTGCAATACGTAATAATGTGAATATTTTTTACAGAATTATATACAAGAATCGAATTGCTACAATATAAAAGGCAATGTTATACCTCTATGTGATTCATCTATGATCATGACGTAGCCGAAGAAAGTTTGCTTTCAGCAAATCCAAAACGGTATTGATACGCCGACAGGTTATTAATGGTAATCAAATAGTCGTTCACAGAATGTTAAATAGCTTATTTACTGGCAGTGATACAATTTATTTATGTCTCGCACACGTTCAGAAGCCATACTTAGATTCGACCGTAAAATATCCGTAAATTTCTCTCTGCTATTCTGTGTGCTACCACCTCATGTACTTTTCCATCGGTTTTGTATAATCGCCACACATTATATGGAAAATTTAAACATTTGTTTTGACGTAGTTGAGTTTCAGCTCTTTTATTACTATATGTATTACAAATTTTAAAAGTTAGTACAAATGTTTTTTTTGGACAGTCGATATTGTGCGTACCTTGAAATAGGTACTTTTTCGAAAAATATTCGTTGAATATTCCAGTAGCAGTAGAATCGATAGACCAATTGCAGAGATTGACATAAATTTGTGCGAAATGACGTGAAATGCGTTATCTTTCACGGTGACTGTTCACATACTGGAGAAATATGATTGATAAAACATGCCCATGGCAGTAGACGCAAATAATGTGAAGCAACTCCACCATGTTGCTAGACCAAATAGACCTCTGTACACGTCTGTTGTAAATATCTATAAAATAACATATTGTGTATTCGTGATTTTGTGGTTTTGTCCATGAAACTATAGTTATACCTGCTTCAAAGATCCTAATGCAAGTTGAAAATCTTGCGCGGTTTGCGCAACAGTTTTATCAAGATCATCATTGGTTCCTTTCAGTACCGATATTGGTGATTCATCCACTGGACACTCTTCCAAAGCTTCATCTTTGAAGATACCCTCCCACGTATAACCACCTAACGAAGATATACAAACACATTAATATATGAAAATATAAAATTGATAAACAATACTTTGAAATTGATTTTACCTAATGATTTGTACATGAACGTTAAAAATAGACATATAATTAATGGAACAATGATTTGCAACGCGACAACACATAAATAATAAAATACGGCTGCAATCTGAAACAAATTAGAAATAAGACTATTAATATAATTGATAACTACGATTACGTCCTAAGTGTTTTTTTCATAAGTACCTTTTTCTGTAAATCAACGTTCTTTATCCTACCAGCTTCCTTCTTTTGATTCTCTAATCGTTGCACAGCTAAATTTAGATATGATTGCAGATACGTCGGCATCAATATTAACTTTAATAAAATCGCAACGACTATTGCAATCAGCCTCATACTCTCGAAAGCCGCGGGTGTCATTCTGTAAAAATTTATTTTTAAGAATACAATTAACATATTACTAAAGTCTTTAGCGAATTAAAACTTACAGTGGACCATTCATACCAGAAAATATTCTAACTGTAAGGTAATCCCTACTTATAGGCTTAATCCATAAGCTTATCAATAGAAGTGGAGAGGCATAACTAATGTTTGATATCAATAACAATAGCTTTCTGTCTTCGCAATATCTAAAACATAGTAGTTTGTTAAACATTCGTTCCAGTGAGAACATTTTTGACGTTACCATAGTCTCAGTACCTTAATGTATCCCAATGCATTTTTGACACTCTCAATCCAGGAAAAGTAAATAAGGAACCGAGCAAACCACACCACAAGGCAAGAAAGAATTTTATAACAATTTTTGATGCAGGTCCACTATAAAGGAAATTATCAGAGTATGGATATATAGAGATGAAATAATGTAAAAAGACAAACTGAAAGCTCCTAGTTAAGATTCTACAGACTTACGTAGATGAAAGACCTTGATTATCTAAAAACAAAGATGCGCTGTGATTAAAGCTTGCATAAGCTTTGTCCAATCCAATTTCAAGATTGTTCTCATCAACGATAAGAATCATCATAGCTATGAGAAGATAAGCAAATCCGGTCACAATACATGTGGACCTTTCACCTATACTCTCCTCTCCTTTGAAATATTCTATCCACAAGGAGAGCAATACTTTGCTAAGTAAATAATTAAGGAAGTCAATCTCAATATAAAAGAATCATTCTTTAGAGAAAGTATACCCTGACATGAATCAGCAGAGAAAAGGATACAATGCAAAACCCAAAACCAATGAACACCAAAGCATACTTAGATTTATCTCATCTTTGATTGGATAGAAATAATTATACACCTGTTTGATACAAAGCATTATGAAAACACAAAGAAAGGAGCCTAAACTTTTCATTTTACATTTCTTTCATACTCTGTACATTCAAAGAAACCATTACCAACCTCTGTTAGAGCATAGACTGCTGCAGCATAAACAGAAAAATCCAATAACCACTGATACTCTGTATAATATTTTAAATGCACTACATCTAAAGTATTTATCTTAACATTCTCCAGTGTAATATCCAGATTTCTAGGAACTTGAAACACATCGGCAACCTTTCCATTTTCCATGTGCTTGCCTTTCTTGGGTTTCTCTTTGGGTACACCCACAAGGCTCCTTAACTGTTGGTCAGTTGGATACAAGTAACGTGTCAACCTATTAAGCAATTAATAAATCTTCTATTAACTTTAAATTCTGGTTGATCAATGTTGTTACCAATCATGTCAATGTACCCTGTAGAACATAAGATCCACCTCGCCAAGGAGAAATGTGGAGTCAATTTTTGGATGACACTGACCATAATAAGAGTGATGACCAATTGAGCTCCGAGGAAAGCCTGTAACATTGTAAATCACTTTTACTAAAGAACATCGAATATCTGTTTGAAGTTGTTATTTATCCTAGACACTTGTGTTCAAAGAGATTACCATGATTGAATTTGTTGCAGGATTTGAAAAAAAAAATAAAGTGAATCCACCGATCTCACGAAACCATAAGTCCCATCACGGGAATCGTAATTCCTCGATAAATCGCCGACTAATGCTGAGAGACAACAAGCAATTATCTCGGAAATAACGCCGGTAATGCGTGTTCAACCATTTTAAATGGCACACGTTCGAATAGCTGGTTTTATAAATAGTTGTAACCCCGCGAAACCGAAAACATCGTAACCCTTTGCATGGGATATGAGGTTATTTCCAGTTATTCTGATTCTATCTATAGTAAGGGAAGATTAACCTGTTTGGGGTGAAGCCTTGCAAAGTCGCTGACAGATGGCTAACTATCATCGAAGATGCCATCTATATACTCGAACGTAAAAGATTTAAAAATTCGAGATCATAATTTAAATTCAAATTACACTCAGAAAAATTATGTAATATAACCACAGACCGCGTCTGTGATATAACAATGTTACTTATCTTTTGAATATTTAAACATTCACTCATTCATAGGTATGTAATCATTCAAAGGAGCCAGATTGAAGCATTATAGTTGTAAATAATAAGCGTATCACAGAACGCGAATATGGCCTCGAAAACGAGAGCGGTACCATCTGTATAAAACTGTTCGAACTTTTACCAAAAAGTTATAAGGATTTTAATTGTCGATAAAATAATTTGTCTAGCAATTTGAGCGTTTTGCCACTACGAGCAATGGCGCTAAATTTAGGTTTCAGGATGCTCAGATGATTTTTGTCACTATTTACACAGCGTGCTAAAGACGAACCGGTAAGAATCATTTGCGATTACATCAAACATTCGTTAATGTTATACAAATAATGTAAAAATATATTGAGCGTTAGGTTTGTACTTCAATCATTTACTCTAAAGTTCTAATATTATAACGAATCTTCCGATTTGAAGCAGTAGTCGTGCATTTACCATTTTCGTTACCAAAGTAAAGTGGAAACTGTACAATTTTTCGTCCACAAATATGGATACATTAAAAGAATACATTTTTTCACATTTCCTTGAGTATGCAGCACTCAGCGTCCACCATTGTGGAGCCATAGAAATAATAAATAGTATTATTTTTTAATCAATGATAATAATGGTTTAATAGCAATTTTTATTGGAAAAGGTTACGACAATAGTCTGCTACTGATAGATCCAGCTTGTGCAATTACAATTACCAATACCCGCAGGTACGTACAATCGACAACGAATTGATCGCACAGGAAATGCTGGTCTCATGCTGATTATAGGTAAATTAGAAACTTAGTATAATTAAGAGTGAAGCAATATTCGATATGTAGCCGAGATCGATGAACCTTCTCTCGTGGTTCCTGACCGATAAACACGAAATTGATTTTAAAAAAATGGCAATCCAGAGATTCATTAAAGTATTTGTGACGTCGATTCAATCGAAGTTTACGCGCACGCATTGAACTCGGCCCCATCGCTACCCGACGATAGACATTGTTCCAATAATACCGAACAACAAATGGCATTAATTATTAATCCTACGTACGAGCTTACAGGATCTGATGCGATCTCGCATCGCGGGATTTCCATTCAATTGATTACGTAATAGTTAATTATAAAACGGACGATCTTCGATTGAACCTACCTGTTTGTGAAATGTGGTAATTACGAAGGTGACGAGAAAAATTTTATTCGGACCTCCAACAAAATGATTTTAATTGAAATAATATACCAAGAAAGTTTCCGTCTTTTTAATCACTGCAGATAGATAGATATCTTCCTAAACTTTTCCATTTCATTTTCCTTCTCATCATGAATTGATGCTTTTGCAGAACCAATCTGGAAGATCAATATTAGAGAATCCAGAGGAACTCGATGGTTGTACCGTTTATTTCAAACGATGAGAACATTAAATTAATTTGCCTTGTTCCAGATAAATTAGTGTCACTATTCTGAAAGATAAGAGTTTAGCCAGGCAATCGTGATTGCAACTCTCTCGGTGGTAGTTGCGCCACTATCGTCAGGGATAATGGCGCCAACAAAAAAAAGATTCGTGTATCTGGGCACGAAGATCGATCGATCCGACCGTGACACCCGTGCCATGAATCTTCCTCTTCGATATAAAAACAACAGCCTCACCGGTTCACGCGATCAAATGCCGACAAGTGTTCGCCGAGCGTGGACAACGTGAACGATCTCTGCTGGCATCCGTGAATGTACGCACCTATCTGTAATTATCGTTGTTCTATTTGATCTTGTCACACCTGAGAAACGAAGAAAGAAAGAGAGAGAAAGAGAGAGACGCAAAAGTCGTGATCGGCCGTATACGAGATTAACAGGATTTGGATTCACGCGTGAGTACAAGAACAGAACAAGAACATTTTACAAGCGTTTCGATGAATTAGTATCGAAATAAGAAATTAAAGAGATCCGCGGCGCGTCCGATCCGCAGAGACTTACTCTACGCGGCTGTTCGCAAAATGTGCGTTCCTCTTTCATTTCATCTCTCAGTTTATGGACGCTTTACATTCGCGGGAAAGGTGTTAATGGGCTTCAAATGAAAAAACTTACAGCATCGTTGCAGGATAATTATTTTGTGCCGTGAACGCGTATTAAGAGATCAAGATTAACGCGAGCGGTATTTTATAAAATATAATATATTTTATAAAATTAATATACTCTTTATAAAATATAAAATATATATTAACTCTCCCGAATCGGTCTATGACGTTCATAATTACGTTCACGGGAGGACACGTCATTTACGCAGAAACATAGAGCCCGAATGAGTGTCCTCGAAAATAATGTGTATCGTTTCATCGCTGCAGTCGGGCATTATATAATTATCAATGATACATTATCACGAACGGGAGAAAGATGGGGGTCAGAGTCACCGATGATACAGAATTTGGAGCAAACGTCGTGGATATCAGCGATCTCGCGACCCAACATCGCCGGCTAAATACATAGTACGGTTTTTACAGTTTCTAACGAGTCGAAAGTTGACGCCTCAGTTATTCGTTGTCTGATTAACGCGTGACTAAGCCCTGGACGAAAGATCGGTCCATGTACGAACAACCTACCTGGAGGCTCCTTTGTCTCCCTCTTTCCTTCTTTAGGGAACAAGGAAATAAGGGTGCCTCGATACCGAGCATGCCGATTAACCCTTAACGTGCACGCTCGAGTTAACTCGAGCGCGCTAAACTGGCCAAACTGTGCACACTCGAGATAATTCGAGCGGCGTTGTACTTTATGTTGCTATAATTTTTCACACTCGAATGGAATCGAGAATTGAAAATAACAATGTGAAAGCAAAAAAAAACAATCGTTTTATTGATATTTATCATTTACATGAGATTGTAAGCTATAACACTTACTTATTCAAGTATAAAATATATCCTTTTTCTAGTTATCACTTACGACTTATCTTTTCCTTGTGAGCCGCTTTCCGACAGCGTATTCATATTCGGATACTGATTCGCTCATTTTTCAATATATATTTTACTAAAATATAATGTAAAATAAAATACAATAATAATAATAATAATAATAATAATAATAATAATAATAATAATAATAATAATAATAATAATAATAATATTCTGAAAATTAGAATTGCAATAAAAATTTTGATTATTTTTGTATTTTTGTAATTTTCTTGCCAAGACAACGTTCTAAATTGTGTTTTTTTACATTAAAAAAAATTGATCTTTTTTGGCCGGCCTTTTTCAAAAAAACTGCGCATTAAGGGGTTAATCAAATACGACTGAACTACATCCCTATTGTTCTATTGCAACTGCGAAAATTTTGTATAATCGTTCCCAGGTGTCTGATAACAAAACGAGCTGCGAATATACGAGCTCAAATATGACTGAACTACATCCCTATATTGTTCTATTGCAACTGTGAAAATTTTGTATAATCGTTCCCAGGTGTCTGATAACAAAACGAGCTGCGATGGCGTCGATCTTGCTCGCTTCGATTCTTCTCCTTTCGTTCAGCTGTCTCTCCCACGCAACGGACCGACCGGATTATATTCACTGTCAGAATAATTTGGAATGCGGACCCGGATACTGTTGCTCCATAGGTATGACGTTCGATGGTAACAATTTACACATGGTGCCATCGAAAGGAAATCGTGTGCTGTTTTATTCCTTGTGACTTATCCCGATTTCCAAGAACGAAATCGAAGCTCAAGGGCAGCGTTTCGACACTGCAGAAAGAGTTCACGTTGAATCGTGGCAGCGGCTTTAACTCGCTTAAAGGAACGCGATGATATTTATTGATAATTATTGATAAGCGATGAAATTAATAGAACGATTGATTTTAGGAGCAAACAGGTACAGTACCCCTCAGTGCAGACCTATGCATGCTGTGGGAGAAGTGTGCAGACCAGGCATCCCTTCCACCATCAACATGACTGCGTCGTATCCTGACGGTGTCCACGTGCAGTTGACCAACGTTCATTATATCCTTTGTCCCTGCGCCGACGGATTGTTCTGCAACCTAGGTGTCTGCGAGGAGACAGCCGAGAAACGCGACTCGAATCTTTTAATCGACGAACACCGTAATCAAGAAGATTAATCCATCCATTAGACGTGTCTCTGCAACGGCTCTCTACGGTGCAATTCGAGTGGCATTGTACAGGGCAAATGCGAAAAGCGGCTAAATAACGGGGGATTTTATTTTAAATGATTCAAACAAGATGACCTAAATAAAACATGATCTGGGAACCAAAGCGTTAAGTATTTTTAAGTTAGATGTAACGGATACGAGTTGACGCGTTAACGTATATTAAACATAGCACAGTCGATCGAGTATCGTAAGTAAGTTTACTTTGATGCAATGTACTTCTAGTGTGTAAAACCGTTAAATAAAAAATAACGCACTGCAATAAATGCTATTCTAGTCTAAGTAAAATTAAGAAGACCTCTGCAGCT
This sequence comes from Megalopta genalis, assembly GCF_051020955.1. Taxonomy (NCBI): domain Eukaryota; kingdom Metazoa; phylum Arthropoda; class Insecta; order Hymenoptera; family Halictidae; genus Megalopta; species Megalopta genalis. The sequence continues at coordinate 4,348,075 of NC_135027.1, forward strand.
ATGTAATTTAATAACGATTGTTACATGTTGAGTTCTTCATTGATACCTGTTTCTTAAAAAATGGCGCCGAAGTATCATCGCGCCACCATCTAGCGTTAAAAGTATGGTACTATTTAGCTATTTGTTTGTGCATTTTTCCGTATATGGCGCGACGAATCATTTCTATTATTTGTTTCACATATTTAGATAATTAAAAACATTATACATAACAACTTTTTCTTTGAAATATTTATTCATAGAAATTGAAATCAATCCGACACCATGGAAAAATATGATTTGTTATAATTTTCTTATAACAATGATCTTGTTTTATGCAATCTTATTGTAAGCTTATCAATTTAAAAATAACGCAAAAATTTTTGTTGTAATTCGATTAAACAAATTTTTGTACTATTTTCTACGAACATACGATATAAAAAAACAATTTCCGTATCTTCATTCACGTAAGCAGAGTACAATGACCTTATATATTTTATTGCGCAGGATTTCATCCACTTCGGCATACATGTGCATTGTTCTGAATTCGGTCATTTCGGTCGTACAAAAGTTCTTTATACATATGTACATACATATATTAAAGTGAGCGAAACATTGTTCGATTAATTAAGTGAGTCTTTACGGAATGGACAGTCAGGTGTGTGCAGACGGTAAATTATTAGACGTGATCGATGAAGCTTGGCAAAATGACTGTTTGCCCATCGACGATATTGTAGTACCACCAGCAGAATTACCTGATCCAGAAAGTGACAATGGCGATTCGCAAATGACACTAAAGGAATTGGAACAAAAGTGGAATAATCTTGCTTTGGGCACACTCAGTGAAAATCATTTGCATTCTCCGACACCGTCTCACAATTAATTAAGTAAGTATATACTTGAATACTTTACATAACCAATGTATCTACAATTTACTTATTAATGTTTATTTTATTTTTAACAAGGACTCATAATGGATTTTCCAAATCTGGGGGAAAGATGTTCAGTCGATGAATGCAAACGATTAAATTTTTTGCCGTTCACGTGCAATCATTGTCGTGTAATCTTTTGCATGCAACACTTTCAGGCACACTCTCTCAAATGCGAAAGTTTCCGCGACAATGTGACAGACACCAAGACAAAATCTTTAAGTTACATTTGCACAGATGAGTCATGCAAAGAAACTTCACCTATTGAAATGAATTGCATCAAGTGCAAGAAACATTTTTGTTTGAAACACAGATACCATGGGTGTCTAGAATATTCCAATGAAGAGAAGACAATGAAATTGAAAAAATGGCAGATACCAAAGAAACAATTTGCAGAAGCAAAAGCTATAGTGGATCAAGAAATTACAGTTAGTTTAAAGAAATCTAAAAACATTGCAATGGCCAACAAAGTATGTTGTGGTATTTAAATGACCTGTAAGATAGAATTTATGCGTATAAGTTTACACTAAACATTATTTTTACAGGTACGTCTTATGCGTATAAAGGGTTCTGCTGTTGGTCCTAAAAATATACCAATGAACGAACGTTGCTACTTTCTTGTATACCCATCACCTAAAATGTATAATAAACATATAGGACCATCAAAGGGTATTTATGTGAATATGACTTGGACAATAGGAAAAGCCATTGATTCGTTGGCTGACATACTTAAAATGTCCAACAATAATCATGTAGCGGGTGCATCTAGATTACAATTATTTCATCATGCAACTGGTGAACTGGTATCCAATGAAATGGATACATTATTAACAAAGTTGCTAGAAAATTCTGAACTTGTTGATGGTCAAAGTGTTATTTTAGAATATTCAGATTGTGTGCCTATAGATACTTCTTTGTATAAATAAACTAATTTACAATGAATAATAACACCAGCTGTTGTTTTCTTCATTTTTACATGAATCACCTCATAAATTTATTGAACATTTCTTTTTCATTTTCATATTATATGTATATTCGAACACTGGTAATGGCAAGAACACAATATTAGAATAATACTTGTTTATTACAAACTAGATGGATTCATATATCAGTTTTACATTTATTCTCGATAAAAAGTCACGCAGATGTACTCCATATGCACTCAATAAACGAATCGTTTACACCAGATTATTGTCAGGTTTTGTTCCAAATAAAAATGTTAGACAATATTCTGACTTTGGCACTGGACGTTTCTTCATCTATACATTAGATTAGAGTTACACTAATGTAATATAATAGAACGAAACTATATGGATTTGTAAATGACTATGTGCTTACTGATATTGGGGGATCAGGACCCACCAGACCTATAAGAATATTTTGGCTAAGAAATTAGGAAAAAGTCGGAAGGCTTTGTACAGATGATCGATGATCAATATACGAATCTCAGTCCCAAGGCCTGTTTCCGACTATTTCTTAAAATCCTACAATATTTTTATAATATGCTCATATAAAGATTAAAAAACATGAATACATAGCAAAAGAGATTCGAAGTTAATTTTTTCGAACGATGTGCGTATTTTATCTGTGTACTTATATAGTGTATTCTATTGTGTTTGATAAGTATTCTTTATCTAAAAGAATAACAAAAAGCTCTCGTTTAAAATGAGAACGATTTACCTGCTAAAGCATTTTTGCAAATAATTGCATAAATATACAGAAAAAGAAGAGTATAAAAACTCAATCGCTTATAAACCTCATATAAATTGTGTCTACTTTGTAAATTACATAATCTAATTGTAAGTCTTTTATAGATCAATTATTCAAAAGCTTAAACTGTCAGTACTTATAATATGTATGGATACATTATTCTGATGATACTTTGAAAATCTGATGCAAAAATTACTATCGTATGAAATTCAATATTGTATAAGGATATTTTTTTCAGAAAATCATACATGAATAATTATTGCACGTTAATATTAAATCAATTACCTTGGCATGTACTCACTGTTCTATCCTTTAGTAATCTTATACTAACTAAAAATTCTACCCAAATGCGAGTAGCTTTTGTAAATGCAAATTCATATGCATGTAAATGAAGGCTTATACTTGGATCACATTTTTTTAATGAACTAGTGTGACCAGTTTGCTGCTATGTAAATAAAATTTCATTAAAAAAATGTATATATGGCTAAAGCATTCAACGATTTAATAAGAACGATGAAAAAAAAACAAAAAAACGTTTACAACAACAGGAAAGTATGTAAGTTAAAGCTAGCCTTTGTTTAAGTATATATGAAAATAATTTTTAAAATAAAGAACAAGCCTAATCAAAAAAAGAATGCATAATATGTATACGAAGATCGCGAAAAGAACGAGTAATGTCATTCGAACGTTTACGTGCGTTTCGACATCTTGGCCTCTTGTTCGGCCACTGGCCACCTGCCAGCTGGGAGGGCAATGAATCTGATAGCGGTAGGTGGCCTGAAGTCAAGCTCAGGAATGCCAACGAGATTTTTGTAATTCAATTTGACCTTCTAGTGTTTTGGCAAGATAAATTACAAACAGTTGACTAAGGGCTATACCCAAAGCAATACCAGCTATTGTATACAAGTTTCGTTCTGCAAAACTTCTTACAATTTCAATACATCCACTGGTCCACACCTTTTTGCCGGCTTCAGAGACTGGAAACATTTGAACTTTGTACCCACACATTATATTCACAAGACCGCTCTGAAAATTTAAATGGCATCTTATTTATATTGTGTCTTAATTATACTACTGCTATTTAAAAGTTTGAATATTAGAATGAGCATACTGATATGTCTGTAGCATTGATACAACAAGAAAACGGCACACCGCAACGTTCTACACTAGGACTAGAACAATTGAAGTATTCATTTTTTCCCCAATCCAAATATCCTTCTTGGCTCAAACCGCAGCACTGAAACTATAGATCAAAATATTCATACATTCAATGTTATAGATTTTTGTAATATATTATTGGGCTATTATGGAAGGTCTTACTTCTTGTTGCCCAAAGTCAATGAAGTTCTGTAGATCAGGATCCTCTCTATACGTTTGTATAATCTTATCTGTGAATGATTCTTCTAACAATGATTGCAATGTATGGGGAAACACAAAACCAACAATTGCTACTCCCATTTCAAGGAGAAAGAACACCAACAAAGAGAGTGAATACTGCAACAAAAAAACAATATGTTAACTAATCTATAAATGTTCACTTAGCATATATGTAGTAGTACTAACAAATTTCAGAAGACATGTATTTTCACGCAGTGCCCCAACACATCCAGCAAAACTAACAACAAAGACTACTCCTCCTGCAATGACCATTACAAGAGAAATATTCAAGACCACATCGTACACATTTTCCAGTCTAACAGATCCAGTAGCTTGCCATTTGTCCACAAATGCATATAAGCCAACTCCAATTAACAATCCTCCGAATAACTACATAATAAAATATTATATTTGAAATTGTATTGTCCTGTAGTTAACCATTTCCCCAAATTTTGATGTAATTTGGAGAGACAAGTACTGAGATGATGATTACAGCAATTAAAGAAAATTTATTAAGATATTAAAGATGTGAAAAACTTACTTACCCAGAAAACGAAATTGAGCATAAATATCATATACTTTACGCACGAACTAACATATGTAAAGTTATTTGTCCGCCTTCGGTTATTCATCATTGCAAAGTAAAAACAGTTATAGAATTTATTGGTTGGTATGTACAATTAATATAACACTCGCGCTTTCAGCTATGTATATATATATATATATGTACATGTACAATTTACATCAGCTGCACCACTAATTCGTCGATTTCACATACTGGATACATATTAACGAACTTTTCACTCGATTCTAGATTAATTACGTTTGACGATCCATGAATAAAATCAAAACTATAATGCACCATTCTTTGACAGCTTACTTGGAATCCGCCATTACAGTTCCGTTTCTCGTGTTCCCTGCTCTTCGATTTGAAATCAGCTGTCCACGCGTTCCATGTTCCACTGGAAAGGAACAATGCGTACATCAGCGTACATCCAACATGAATTGAATGTAAAGAATCAACAACGAATAAATTTTTAATAATTAATCTGTGAATTTCAATGTTTGTGCCTATACATTAATGAAAGGCTAAACTTGTTGTTTGAAAAAATGACGTCAGTACAAGACCGTAAGTTTTTGAATTATTTATTTTTGTTTCTGATTTGAAGGTTAAGAAAACTACTTACTGTTAATAAACATTTCTTAAACGCTTAATTGTTCGTATAATATAGCAACATCATGCCACAAGCGTTACTTGTTATTGAAAAAGATTAAACGAGTTAATTATTTTTGTTTGTGTATGTAATGAAACAAAATAGATTAACACTGTTTTGTAACCTATACAATGTAAACAACAATTTGATTCTCAAAGCGTTACTACTTTTGTAGGAATTGTTACACAGAAATTACTCACAAGTTCGCTGTTTTTCTAATTTATTTGTAATTGCTATTACAATATCTTTTTTAGGGCTGAAATTAAAACGAACCTATGACAATTGGAGTACCCGCGAACAACTATGTTTAGCATCCAGTGTATTGAAGTCTGGTGACCAAAATTGGATGAGCGTGTCAAGATCCTTGAAGGCAATTGTTGAAAAAGAAACATTAAGGCCACCCGATTGGTTTTCTCAAAAGTCTTGTGCCATTCAGTATGCACATTTATTAGAAAATGCGGATACTCCTAAGAGAAAAAAGAGAGAGAGTGGCGAAACAACTGGTGAATCCATAGTTAGAAAGCTAACACAGGAAAGAATAACTGAATTAGGACAAATATTGGCCTTCCAAAGAGATGAGTACCAACAACTTAAAGCTGAAATAAATATGTTAAAATCAGGACCTATAACAGAAGATAAATTACAAAAAATGTGGCTTGGTATCGAACAGGAAGAACGGGAGCAAGAACAAAAAGCAAGGGCCCATTCGGCATGGCTAGCCAAACGTCAACAAAAGCAAGAATTGAATTCACCGCAAGGAACATCTGCTATAAATCAACGTAGATCTACCGATACTTCTCTAGAACTTCAAGAAACAACAGAAGCAACTGACGAGGATGAAAAGAAGGGTAAAGGAGGGAGATCGCCTTTACTAACAAGTTTATTGAAATCACCAAGTCCTACCACACAAATTCAGACATCAACTACAACAGCACAAGCAAGCTCTCCTACAATTACAAGCCTACTTGGTTCTAGCCCTAAGGTTCCAAATACTCAATTGACGCAGAACGTTTCCCCACAACTACATCAATTAGTTTCTTCAACAATTACAAATGCACCACCAGAGAGACCATCAGTTGGTGCCCCGACTTTATCAATGTTGCTTGAAATGCCTACTAATGCACAACGAGGTCCCTTACCAAATTTACAGACAACGTCAACTATTGTATCGCAACAGAACGTGCCTACAGAAGTTCATACTTTACAAACACAACCTGTTCATCAAGTAACAATTCAAAATGAGACACCAATGCCTGCTCAATCACTTGCCATTAATCCACCAAATAGTCCAATTACGGAGAGTATGGTACACATAATAAACAATATAGACGTAATAAATGCAATACATAAAGATATCGCAGATGTAATAGACAAAGATGAAATTAACGAAATTATTGGTGATATAGAAGAATTAATAAAGGAAGAAATAACTGGGAGTCCACAAACTCTAGACACAACTACTACGCCAATTAATAGTCTTACTGTACCCCAAATTCAAGAAGTCCCAGTTGTTACGGAACGTCCAGAGCCTAGAGATGTAGATGAAGTTGTGTCGCTCTCTAATTCACCAGAGAGCGAAATGGCTATTGAAGAAATCGATTCTAGCACATCGAACATTGCAGAAATCATAGGGACAGTTGCTATTGAACCACAAGAACCTAAAGTTATTGTTGCTGAAATATCTGAAACTGTATCTAGTACATCCGAGCAAGTTAAATCTGAAGAATCTACAAGTCACGAAAGGATGACAGTACCTGATGAACTTCTCCCTGAGTTGGAGACAAATGATGGTGACAGTAGCAAAGATGCACCGCTAGAAGAAAAACAAATGATTGAGGAATTAGATACTATGGATTCAACATCAAATGTGGAAGCAGAGGAAGCTGATTCCAAAATGCGTATGAAAGAGCTGGATGATATGGTAGAAGATGAGATAGAAGAAGAGGAAGAAACAGATGTCGTTGTACCAGAGACTAAAGAATCACCTAGCAATAAACTACAAAGAGAGTCTTCTGAAGAGCTAGATAATAAGGGAAATATGGAATTAGATCAACTAGAAATGCATCTTGCTAAAATTACTGGTGAACAGCAGGATGTTCCATCGGCGGAAGTTGTTAGTGTTTCTTCCGAGGTAACGAATGATCTTCCCAGCACCGAGGACACGGAAAAGTCCCAAGACATTAGTTTGATTTTAGAAGATGACGAAAGTATACACAGCACGGAAGACAAGAAGAAAATAACTGAAGAACAAATCATAGAGAATACAATTGAAAGTACAGAATCAGTCGAATCGTTTAAAGAGGAACCTGTAATTGTAATAAAAGAGAAAACTATCATCGAAGTAAGTGAACAATCGCCAGAAAAATCTCAAGAAGAACACACAGAAGAAACTTTAGAGATTTATACAGATGAATTTAAGAAAGAAGACACAAAGGATTCTTCGGAAGATACAACCAGTTCTATCCTGCAAGATATAGAAATTAAAGAAGAAGAGATAGAGGAAACTACCCTTGTAGAAGATTCTGCTCAACTAGTGTCACCAGAAGAAGTTGAAATTTCAAAACAAGAATTTATGGAGCCTGCTAAATCTGAAAACGATGTTCCTATTATTAAAAAAGAAGAAAGCACATTCGAAGAATCTAAAATAGAAGAAGAATCTAAAATTCGATTAGAGAATGTTACTATGTTAGAATTAAAAAAGGAAGATATTCCTGTAAAGGAAGAAAAAGAAGATAAAAAGATTGTAGACAACGAACAAAATGTAAAAAAGGAAACAGAATCGATAGTTAGCGCTGGTGAAGATACTGTTGAATTAGATGAGGAAGAATCGTCGTTAAGTAAATTAAGCGGTGGACGTGCTATGAAAACTTATTCCAAAAAACAAAACGCATCTATTGACAGTGAGCCAGAGAATGAAGGTACTGGAGAAGGTGCAGATTACAGAGCATGGAAAAAGGCAGTTATGTTATTTTATAATCGTCTTGCCACACATAAATATGCATCTGTATTTTTGAGACCTATTACAGAAGATCAAGCGCCTGGCTATCATTCAGTAATATTTAGACCCATGGATTTATCGACAATTAAAAAGAATATAGACAATGGCACAATCAGGTCTACAATACATTTCCAACGCGATGTCATGCTAATGTTTCAAAATGCAATTATGTATAATAAACATGATACTTTTATTTATAAAATGGCAATTTCAATGCAAGAAGAATGTCTACAGCATATGCAGGTATACATCCAATCATAAGTTTTGTAGATATTAAACATCATTATTGTCACTAATAGCAAATATTATTTTATTCTCATTCTAGATATTGGTGCAAGTTACAGGAGAGGGAACACTCAGAAGAGAAACAAGAACTGCAGCAAGCAGTAGCAGTGAGGCTAGTGAAAGTAGCATAAAACGGAAAAGGAGTCACATTACACCAAGTCCTCATGATACAGACAGTCCACGTTCAAAGAAACGTAGAAAATCAGAGAATGACTAAGATTTCCTCTTTATGTAGGTGTATGTGGTTAATATTGAAGTTCGAAGAAACTGTTTGGAAAACAAAAAACCAGACAAATCTGTTCTGTTGACATAAAAGGAAAGTGTTGGACATGAAAGATGCTTAATGTTTATAAGACAAAACAATGACTTCAATTTTATTCAATTACTTTCTTATAGAAATGAAGAACAAAACAGGATATTTTGCACCGAATATATAAAATTTGTTTCATTTGTTTTTATAACATACCGGTATGGTATTGTAAATGTACAGTGAATTTAATACATTGAATTATTAATACTCCATTGCTTTACAAAAATAAGAACTCATTGAAATAGGTTTTTGTTTTGGCAAAAATGTAATAAAAACATTTTAAATAACAACAAAATATTTCCATTAATCTTGTACACGAGTGAAATTTCAAAAAGTAGTAGAAACTGCATTTCTACAACAAAAAAAGAACCTATCATTCCAAATGGCTCTGAATAGTATTTGAGTTATTTTGAAACCCCAAGTCACCTATAAATTTACCAGTTTAACGGAAACATATAATTTACAAACACAACGTGTTGCAATTACAATATTTTCACAAATTTAAGTAAAAACAGTAATGGGTTATTGTGCTAGCGGGGATATTCGAAAAACAGTACATAGCTCCGAAGATGACGAAGGTTATGAAAATCAATCATTTTATTCTGCTGTGTCTTTCGGTGTATTGAATCAACCAGAGATTAGAAACAATTCGTGTTTCCAATTTGGAAAATCTGTAACAATAGTAAGTTATTAACAATATTGGCGAACACATTAATATCTTAAACAATCATATATATATAAGTCTTCAGAACTAGCGCTGCCGGCATCAGATGATAGCGATAAACCATTTTGGGCCGAAAATGAGTTAAGTAGCTCGGAATCGAAACAGCAATTATTTAAACGACAGAAACGTCGCCGCAGTTTATCTTATCGTAATCGCCTTGTTAAACACCGACGTAAATCTGTATTTTTTCAATCATCGAGTTCTAGCTTAGACTCAAATCCTGGTCAAATAACCTCGAAAGGTATTCCCATTAAATTTTTCTAAACGTATATTACAAAAAGCTTAATTAGGCATGTTATTTTCATAATTATTACAGTTGCCATTCAGAGAAAATATAATCATTATACAGGTCGATTCAGTATCGGAAAAATACAATCTGGACGTAACATTATGAAAAGAAAATTTACGTGTAACAAAGTAATTTTTTCTAGCATGTACTTAAATTTTTAACATAAACTTAGATAAAAATGCAATTTATAACATTAAGGAAAATTTGTATATACATTTTAATCAAATACATAGTAAGTCACTTTTCATCTCGAATTCAGTCCAGTTACGAGCACAATTTATTATGCTCATTCATTTAGTATAGTAGTTACTATACTTTACTATAAACTTTAGGCTACTAGAAGTAGTAGTAGGTGCAAATATGTATGTAGATACATATACATAATCTAAAATACTATTGTTTGAATATTTGAAATATATGCGGCATTTTCTAAGGTTCTTCTACACTCATTTGACTCATTTCACAGCGAATCGCCAACATCCTGCTGTTCAGCATATACAATACACATTTATTTTCTTATCGACCGTTGCTATATAAACATAAACAGAAGTCACATTACTCGATTAATCATCGTACCTCTCTTTTACGCAGAGCAAGAATAATTAATAAAGAATACTTCTCAAAACATTTAGAAAATCTTGAACAATTATGAGTTACTTGAAAATCAACGAACGAGGAAAGAATCAATACGAGAACCTTGGCGAAGTTCGTATCCGTAAGTAAATGTTCCAATTAATGAAAAATTTCAATACATTTAATCTATTTTAAATAAATTATGAATTATAATTAATTATTATAATTAAATAAATTATAAATTCGGACATTATTAATTTTAATATTAAATTTACGTTATCGGTATAGTACATCAACCGCCATGTTATGCGATATATTGCGCATGCTCGTAGATTCAAATTTGATTTGAAATACAAATTTTTATAAAGTTGCGCTAATTGTCTGAATATTCAATAATACATTTTTATCTTTGTGAATTTCAGATACCTCATTTTGCCATGTTTTTAGCTTATCTATTCTGGGATTTTGCATAATATTTTTAATATTATCAGCATGGAATTTTAATAATGTGATCATTGAAACGAACAAGATCCATGTATATTATTTGCATTCACAACGTTCACCTCTATATGTCGTATCAGACAAATTCTTATCCTTTGGGCTTGATACAAGCTTATTACGACATATACAAAATCTTCCAATTGAAAATGAAAAGTTCGTCAATTTAGCCCGACATCTCGCACCTGCTTATGTTCGAATAGGTGGAACATCTGCAGATTGTCTATTTTTTAATCAGGTTTTGTTAATCTTGTAATGTATATTTTAAAAAATTTTAGCATAGCTTATTTACTCATTTTTATATTTCGCGTGATTTTATGATTAACAGACGATGCAGATAATTAATGAAACGGCAATTAGTCCTGTGGATGGTGACGATATAAGTAACTTTACAATCACCGATGTAGATTTCACAAATTTATACAATTTTGCAACGAAATCGAAACTACGCATGATTTTCGATTTAAATGTATTAATTAGAGATGCAAATAATGCGTGGGACGATGTTAATGCTAGGACTATAATCTCATTTGCCAAGGAAAATTACATGAAGTTGGATTGGCAATTAGGAAATGGTAATGTTATGCTACAATATTGTAATCTTATTTATCACGTCTTTTAATTATGGTTGAAATGTAATTGCAGAACCGAATTCATTTTATCATGTGTTTAATAGAAGAGTGAACGCAACTCAACTTGCGAATGATTATTATCAATTAAGACTGTTATTAAACAGATTAGGATATAATGCAAGTATCCTTGTTGGTCCAGAAGTGAACCGTGTAGGGGAGAGTAATCATTTTGGAGAGAATTATGCTGAAATGTTTTTAAAGAACGATAAAAACAGTGTAAATTATGTTACTTGGCATCAGTATTATCTGAATGGGAGAGAAGCTAAAATTGCAGATTTTCTTAATATTGCTACATTCAATTATCTATCAGAACAAATTAAATCTATGCAGCAGGCCATTGCATCATCGGGAAACAATATTCTTATGTGGTTATGTATGTGATTAGATAAATTCATGTTCAAAATGAGTAACATCCATTAAATCCAAAATTGATCGTGTCATTTACAGCAGAAACCAGTACAGCATTTGGTGGAGGTGCACCAGAATTGTCAGATAGATTTGTAGCTGGATTTTTATGGCTTGATAAGTTAGGATATAGTGCTAGTACTGGTGTAAATGCTGTTACCAGACAGTCGCTGTTTGGCAATAATTATGCTATGATAGGACCAAATCTTGTACCAAATCCAGACTGGTGGGTTAGTGTTGTGTATAAACACTTTGTATCGGAGAGAGTTTTAAAGTTAACACCGGCAAATGTTGTTAGCTTGGAAGGTGTACGGCTCTATGCCCACTGTACCCCTAAGAAAGCATTAATTAACAGAGTTCCAGCAATTACGATATACGGAATCAATATTAATAAGGTTCCTTCTCTAATAATTATTCGAGGGATCGTTCCTATACTTGATAAAAACGCTAAGATCTTCGTATATGCGCTAACTTCTGATTATCTTCAATCTAAGTATGTGAATGCAATTATTGGTCACATTGTTACAAAATTCATTATAATATTCCATTACATTTCAGAGATATAAAGATGAATGGTAAAACATTGAAATTGCAACCCGATGGAAGTTTACCACCATTCCCACCTGTAATACTAGAACCAACAGGATCAATTGAATTGCCACCCTACTCCATGGTATACATGGTAATACATGGAGCAGAGGTTCCAGCATGTAAAACATAGGTATTGTGCTAAAAATCAACAAAAGCATACACAGTTTTGTATAGTATGTTTTTTATATATTAAAAGTTATCATATGGTCTAATAAAACATTTTTACAATTTCTTGCTAAGAAAAAAATTTATGAAATCAATAAAATAGTTAAAGAACCAAGTTTTTGTTGTGTGTGTATATGTATTATTATAATATATGAATTTGTACGTGTCTATAAATATATATGTGTATATATACGTGTATCTGTAGATAACTAACTCTTATCGTCAACATATAACACCCTAGAATACAGAAACGGCACCGTGTGAACGTATTCGTAAACTTCATGTCCCTTCAATCTATTAATATATCACAAGACTGTTTTGTTAACGAAAGATACAATCATGTGATTGTTCATTGATACATAATATTGCATCTTTCCTTGTTGATATAAAACAATTTACTAGAAATTACAGACTACTTCGAAAAAAAACATTATAAAATAGAAGCATTATCGCACGCAACAAATATACAAATACTGAACAGATGCATACATAATGTTAGATAATTGGAATGGTTAGATAAATCTTTCTGTAGTGAAATGTTATTACATACATTTGAATAGCCCTAAAAGAAAATCAATATTTTCAGAATGTATTACAAATGGCTGCTATCAATAATTATATATGTATGTACGACATGAGCATGGAAGTAACGGTATAACAGTTTATTGGGTCGTTACTATTTATGTTATATATTTACACAAGAACGTTCGTTTTACTAAGTTTAATGTAACATATCATTCTTGAGCTGATACTGTGATAGTTTTCCCTTTGGGATCGTCGAATCTGTCCATAGTACGAATATCCATAATCATGGTAAGACCCCAAACTAAAATTAAACCTAATATACCAGTAACAAATATTCCTGTCCAAATTGGAATCGTAGTGAAACCAACACAATCGTATGCATCGCTAAATTTCGCCTCTCTAGCGGAATCTTCTTTATTAAATACTTGCACTTGGAAATTTTTTATAGTTAGCAAATGAGTTTCGTCTTGTTTGAAAGTTATATTATATGAACAATGGTACGAAAATTTTGATGCAAAGACAATATTCGTGCTTGTTATTAAGTCGATATTTTTTGTGTCACTCTCAAAATTTGAGAACAAAACAACCTTCCTGAGAGTAAAGTAACCACTTCTATTTTCAAATTTAAAGGAAAGCGTAAGATTATCTGATTCTGGTTTGTAATTTAGATTCAATATGAATTCATCTTTATCTGTAGTCTCTGTTGCGATTAAAGGATTAAGCTCTATAGCTTTATCTTTTTGTGGAATCTGTAACACATACATTTATTATAAAAGTACTCCTAATCATTTGTAGAAAAATGATATTTTTAATATGTAATTACCTGCAGTAATAGAGATTCACTAGCATAGAAAAGTACCCTTGCAGTTTGCAAGGTAAAAGGATTAGTGTTATTTTCAGTAGCTTCTCTTTTAACACGTTCGGATTGTCTATAACTACATAATCTTCCTGTAAGAATAGCTGTTAAATTAGGACTAGATTCTTTCAATGCTTCATATGTCTGTGGTACAATATCTAAATTGCTAATTGTCATAACTGACAACTGCCCTTCAGATATAGCATCTGTATAGTCTGCATAAGTTGTATTATAAGAAGGTAAATCTTCGATAACATTGACTGCTGTTTCAACTGCAGGATAATAATAGAATGAATCACCAGTGATAGTCGAATGAAGAAGCTGAAAGAAAGGGCTGTATGTATTATTCGAATGTTCAAACAAATCACTTTTTGGGCGCTGTCGCCCATATACTAACCTGCTTGTGCTTTATTAAATCTTCAACACACAGATTACGTTTCACAAAGAGAAGTACAGGAGGCAAGCCTTCCAACTTCTCGTGCAGAAACGATTCGAATTCTTTGCGAGTAGTTTTCAAAAATGGATTTATTGAATGTCTTTCGGAATCGGAGCCCGCACCACCCCATATTAGTACAGGTACCGCGTTATTCGCATACAATGGTGAAACCTGAGCAGCAATGGTTAATGCAAGAATCAAACTCAAAACACTACAAAATTGTGTCATGATGCTTCCAACGAAACAATTTTGGGCGAGTCAAACGAATACTGAAGTACTGATCAGCTCACAATCGAGCAGAAGGCAACGAAGCACCTGACTAGATCTGGAATCATATGACAGACGTCACGTGATGACTTTGTTTCCGGTTTTCAAATAAGTTTCCCCTCTGAAACCTAAACCATGTCACTTTTTTAAATTAAACGAGTTCTTCTAATGAGGAAATTTTCGTTGCGTTAAACATTCTGGTTTCCTGTGAATCTCGTATATCGTAAAACACAACATGGATAGCGATAAAAGCGGAGGGAAGAATGAAACTGTTATGTATTCGGTTTGTATTCCACAATGTGAAATCTCATGCAATGTTTTCTTTAAATTGACATATTAATTTTAGCAACTCCAACCATGGAGCACAGTAGGTGCGTTACCATGTATGGAACAAATAGCTGGTCCACCTGTTCCAGTTAGAGTCGGCGAATTTTATAAAACCCCGAAGCCTCATCCATGGCGCCCTACTATGGGATACGAAATGGTAGAAGCCGCCTCCTTGTAAGAACTTCCGGTAGTCATGCAGCATCATTATTTGAAAAGCACATTTCTTAAAAAGAACTTTCTAATGACAATTTAGACCCGCACAACCTATGACAAACATACTGGCCGAAACCTGTTACATGCCTAACGGAATGGCCACGGAACCACTACGATTTCCAAATTTGGTAACCGGTTTCGATAGGAATCCTGCACATGCAGCTCGAGCTGCACTCTTTACTAGATACGGGCCATACGAATGGGTGCAAAACCAGATAAATCTTTACAATGAATCTAACAGCAATAGAAATTATTCGGAAAACTTACGCCAAGACACCGTTCGGATGATGCGGTAAAAGAAAAAAATTATTTTGGAGTTCAACTTGAACAGTTTTAAAGATACCATTTGTCCTAAGCGCGAAGAACACAAT